>NC_092710.1:220223275-220848275 GCF_047496885.1 Scyliorhinus torazame | reverse complement strand
CATCAGCTTCTTCACCAGGACATCAAATGGTGTTGGCAAGAGCATCACACTGCTGCGTTCAACAAAGTCAAGCATTTGCTCTCAGCCCCTCCAGTGCTACGATACTTTGACCTTCAAGCACCTGCAGATGCCTCCCAGCATGGACTCGACGCTGTCTGTATCCGGAATTGCAGATCAAGGGCTGTCGGCAACACTGAAACTTGTTATGCTCAGATTGTGAAGGAACTTCTTGCCTTAGTCTTGCATGTCATAAATTTCATGACTTCATCTATGGCCGCCCTGTCAACATTAAAACAGATCACCAGCCACTTATAACTATACTTAAAAAGCCGCTTCATACTGCATCACTGTGCATGCAATGTATGATGCTCAAAATGCAATGCTACAACCTCTACAAGTGCGTCAAGGAGCTCATAGAATCATAGAATTTACAATGTAGAAGGAGGCCATTCCGCCCATCGAGTCTGCACCGGCCCTTGGAAAGAGCACCCTATTCAAGCCCACGCCTCCACCATATCCCCGTAACACAGTAAACCCACCTAACCTTTTTGGACACTAAGGGCAATTTATCATGGCCAATCCACCTAACCCGCACATCTTTGGACTGTGGGAGGAAACCAGAGCACCCGCAGGGTACCCACGCAGATACGGGGAGAATGTGCAGACTCCTCACAGACAGTGACCCAAACTGGGAATCGAACCTGGGACCCTGGAACTGTGTAGCAACTGTGCTAACCACTGTGCTACCGTGCTGCCTATGTGCGATCTGCAGCTATACATGCTCATGCCCTTTCCAGGGCTTATTTACCCACTACTGACCAGGCACATTGTGAGGGGGACATTGATGTCATGACTATTCAAATATCGTCTCCCATAGAATTAGCAAACTCAAAAGATGCCTGACAGGCAGATCGCACATGTAGGCAGCTCCATGGTGTCATTATGAAAGGCTGGCCAAAGGAACTTCCCCACGAGCTCTGCACCTTCTACGCCATGAGAGAGGAGTTAACCATTCAAGACTGACTGCGTGATCAGAGATTCATCACCCCTACTTCTCTGCAGTGGTATTATACCCAGAAACTCCACCCACGGCATCCAGGGGTAGAAGCAACAAAGCGTAGGGCAAAGGAAACCACCTATTGTCATCAATGTGCACTGATATAGAGAGGGAAGTGTTCAGATGTGAATCATGCAACACGCCCAAGCCTCATCAAACCAAAGAACAGTTGCACCTCTATGAGGCCCCAGATCTTCCACGGTCTCTCATGGCGATATATATGTACGAATGGAATGGGAAACGGCACCTGGTCCTTCTTTACTTAAATATATTTTTATTAAAGATTTTGCACTGATAACAAACACAACAACAACATCAAACAACCCAGAAAGCGGCTCCGACATAGTAGTGCCATAATAACAATATATATATATTTTAGAAACCAACAAAATACCCCCAACCAATTTAATAACTCCCACCAGCGCAACAAAGATTACCTACCCAACAATAATAGTAAACACCGCCACCCGCTCCCTCCCCCTTCTAACAGCTGATGGTGGCTAATTCATTTTTTTTCCAAGATCAAAACATGTATTTACAAGAATTTTACAACCACTGTAGTTTTAACTATTATACATAGGGTGTATCATCTCGACCCGCGGGGCCTGTCATACAAGGTTCAAACATTGAGGTGACAAGGTGATCGAGACAGATACAGAAAAAGTGGCTTACAGAAAAAGAAAAACTGCTGTTGAGTGCTGGCTGGGCCAGGCCATGGCCCAGAGAACATCCACTCGGTCATGTGAGGACCATAACTGGCTGTGCTCCCCTAGGAGGAGCCTCCACACAGCTATGGGGTCCCTGTGTGGGAGCTCCCGGAGGTCGGCCGTCCTCACTGTGTGGCCTGCCCTGGTTGTCTATGACCCTTAGTTGTGCTGGTGGGGCGGGGAGGGGGGGGTCGCTGGGTGCACTCTTTCTATTGTTGCGCTTTGTCCCTTGAGGTTCTCCCCTTCCCTACTTGCACAGCATTTTCCTTGGGTGCTTTTAAACCCCCCCTCCCTTCCTGCCCTCCCAACCCTTTCTGTCCTCACCCAGCCTTGTTCTTCCCCACTCTCTGTCTCTTATTTTGTGACTTGTCTTGTTCCCCCCCACCTCTGCCCCCCTGCCTCCCTCCTTACTGCGTGCTAGTAACACACAGGTCTTGGAACAAGTTGATGAACAGCCTCCATGTTTTGTGGAAGCCTTCCTCCGATCCACTGATGGCATACTTTATTTTCTCTAGCCTGGGAAATTCTGACAGGTCAGACAGCCAGTCTGCAGCCTTAGGTGGTGCTGCCAATCGCCAGCCAAGCAGGAATATCCAGAGGGCAATCAGGGAGGCAAAGGCCAAGATGCCTGCCCTTCTCCTCATGAAGAGCTCTGGCTGTTCTGATACCACGAAGACCGCCACCAGCAGGCATGGCTCCACATTCACCCCCACTACCCTGGGCATAGCTTTGAAGAAGGACACCCAGTACCCGAAAGTTTGGGGCAGGCTCCCTGGCTCCCTGGCACTGTTCACACTTGTCCTCCACCTCCGGGAAGAACCCACTCATTCTCATCCTGGTTAGTTGTGCCCTGTGCACCATCTTTAGCTGCGTTAGGCTCAGCCCTGCCCGTGTGAAGGTGAGGTTTGCCCTGTGCAGTGTTTCAATTCAGAGTCCTTCCTTTATCTTTCTGCCTAGTTCTTCCTCCCACTTCCTTCTTGTCTCATCCAGGGGTGAGCATACCTCCTCCAGCAATCGTCCATATATGTCCGCACAGTTCCCCTCCCCTAGTTCATCCGCAGTGAGTAGCCCGTCCCGGTATCTGTGGAATGTCGTTGATTGCTGCGGAAGAAGAGTTATACCTGTGTTTGTTCTCTTTTGGGACTGGAACTTGTCCACAGCACCCCAAGGTTGCTACTCTGCTCTCTATCTACATGACTCTAACTGTCCTATCTCCACCTTTTGAAGGAGGCGTCCATTGTCGTGGGGGTGAACTTGTGGTTTTTGCAGATGGGGGCCATGGTGGACATTGCAGTCAGACCAAAGCGATGTTGCATTTGGTTCCACATTCGAAGTGTGGCAACTACCACTGGGCTTACTGAGTATCGGGGGGGATGGGATTGGGGTTATGGCCAGTAGTCGGAGAGATGATCTTGTGCAGGAACTCTCCTCCATTCTCACCCATTCTGCTCTCGGTTCCATGACCCATCCCCGTATCCTTCCTGCGATGGCCACCCATTGGTAGAACTGGAGCTTCGGGAGAGCCAGGCCTCCCACGTTGTCTATCTTTGTAGGACCTTCTTCAAGATCCTTGGGATTTCCTTTTGCCCACCCTGCCCCTGAACAAATGTCAGGATTAGTTTTTTGATTGTGGTGAAAAAGGCTTTGGGAATGAAAGTCAGGAGGGATCTGAACAGGAAGAGGGACCTGGGCAGCATGTTCATCCTGATCATCTGCACTCTTCCTGCCAGGGAACCTGGGAGTGAGTGCCACCTCTGTAGGTCCTTTTTAATTTTCTCCGCCAGACTCTCAGGTTCCATTTGTGAATCTGAGTCCAGCAATGAGCTATTTGGATCCGGAATTTGGTATCAGAATTTGGTCTGGGCCAATTTGAACGTCAGTCTCTCCAGCTTTGCTCCGCCCCCCTATGGATTTACAGGGAAGATTTCGCTCTTACTCATGTTAAGTTTGGAACCCGAGACGGTTCCGAACTTCTTCAGGAGTTTCAGTATTCCTTCCACGTTGGCCAGGGAGATCAAGATGTAGAGGAACAGGTCACCCACATAGAATGAGACTCTATGCTCTCTGGCTCACAATTCGATCCTGTTGAAGGCCTTTTCTGCATCCAGGGAGATAATCACCTCTGGTGTTCTCTCCCCGGATGGGGTCGTGATCACATTCAGCAGGTGCCAGATGCTCGCTGTTAATTGCCTGCCCTTTACAAAGCCAGTCTGATCTTCCGCGACAACCTCTGGTACGCAGCTCTCCATCCACCTCGCCAGGGCCTTCGCCATGATCTTGGCATCAGTATAAAGGAGTGAGGTGGGTCTGTATGACCTACACTCGGTTGGGTCTTTATCTTTTTGGGTGATCAGATATATTGAGGCCTGAGCCACCGTTGGTGGCAGTAGAGGGACAGGCAGTATTGAGGGGTTGCAGAAGGATTTGGACAAGCTGGGAGAGTGGGCAAAGAAGTGGTAGATGGAATACAATGTGTGAGGTTATGCACTTTGGAAGGAGGAATTTCATAGACTATTTTCAAAATGGGGAAATGCTTAGGAAATCAGAAGCACAAAGGGACTTGGGAGTCCTTGTTCACGATTCTCTTAAGGTTAATGTGCAGGTTCAGTCAGTAGTTAGGAAGGCAAATGCAATGTTCGCATTCATGTTGAGAGGGCTGGACTACATGATCAGGGATGTACTTCTGAGGCTGTATAACGCTCTGGTCAGACCCCATTTGGAGTATTGTGAGCAGTTTTAGGCCCCGTATCAAAGGAAGGATGTGCTGGCCTTGGAAAGGGTCCAGAGGAGGTTCACAAGAATGATCCCTAGAATGAAGAGCATTTGTATGAAAAATGGTTTAGGACTCTGGGTCTGGACTCGTTGGAGTTTAGAAGGATGAGGGAGATCTTATTGAAACTTACGAGATACTGCGAGGCTTGGATAGAGTGGACGTAGAAGGATCATAGAATTTACAGGGCAGAAGGAGGCCATTTGGCCCATCGAGTCTGCACCGGCCCTTGGAACGAGCATCCTACTTAAGCCCTTATTTCCACCCTATCCCGTGTCCTACCTAACCTTTTGGACACTGAGAGGCAATTTAGCATGCCCAAGCCACCTAACCTGCACATCGTTGGACTGTGGGAGGAAACCGGAGCACCTGGAGGAAACCCACGCAGACATGGGGAGAAAGTGCAAACGTCACACAGACAAGCACCCAAGGCCAGAATTGAACCCGGGACTCTGGAGCTGTGAGGCATCAGTGCTAACCACTGTGCCACCGTGTCGCCCACAGTGGATGTTTCCACTTGTAGGAAAAACTAGAACCAGAGGACACTGACTTGAGGGACGATCCTTTAAAACAGAGATGAGGAGGAATTTCTTCAGCCAGAGGGTGGTCAATCTGTGGAACTCTTTGCCGCAGAAGGCTGAGCGTCTTTAAGACAGAGATAGATAGGTTCTTCATTACTAAGGGGATCAGGGGTTATGGGAAGAAGGCAGGAGAATGGGGATGAGAAAATATCAGCCATGATTGATTGACGGAACAGACTCAATGGGCCGAGTGACCTAATTCTGCTCCTATGTCTTATGGTCTTATTCCTCTTGCTAGCGAATCAGCGACATCTCCCGCTGGTGCATAGCCAGTGCTGGCGCTAATTCTTTGTACAAGTCTGCTGGGAATCTGTCCGGTTTGGCAGCTTCCCCAATCCTGTCCTTGTTGACCCATGCTCAGGCTGGTATGAAGTCGACTACCTGCCTGACATGAAGAGAAAAATAATCATTGTAAAACTGAAGAGACACTTCACTACACATGGCATTCCCCAGAGGATGATGACGGACAAGGCCTGGCAGTTTGTCTCCAGGGATACATTGCATATACATGGGACTTTGAACATCACAAGTAGCCCCCTCTACTCACAATCAAACAGTTTGACAGAGAGGGCAGTACACTTAACAAAGAGTGCACCTCTGTACCAGAGGAGATGGAGGCCCTTTGGGCATCAACATAACAAGCCCTGCAGCCACAATGCACACCCCAGGAACACTTGAGGCCATCCGCTGGTGGACAACAACCTGAGTGTACCCCAAGCATAGCCATTTGGCACAATTATATGCTCAGGGCACCTAAGCAGACTAAACTCCAAGTTCAAGGACCATGTGCTGACATAGTCTACATATGGACTGTTTTTTTTAAAGGGGTGGAAAAGAGACACGATGGGCTTTGCACCAGATGCAGCAGCCCACGTCAGCACTCTGTATATTGTAAATAGTTAAATTTCTGTTGCCCAAGTTTGTGCTCTGTACAAAAAAAGTGAATGATCTGTTACCGCCATCCAACATTGTCATATGACGGTAGTACCAGTTGTCCTAAGTAAAACGGGAAGATGTAGACTGGGTGGTTATGTGTACAACGGGATGACATGTGGGTAGCGTGGGAGTTCTCCTGCGTGGCAGACACACTCTCAGCATCTCTCAGTGAATGGTTTAATCTGTTAGTCCTTTGTCCTAATTTTCCATAAAACCCAGCAACTGTATACAAGGCATGTGGATTTTTAGCCCTGTATTTGACTATATCATCTGCATCATGATCCTGTGAGGTGACAGGAGTGTAACCTTTGAACTTTACCTGGGAAATGAGAGCATGGACAACAGATTTAAAGGAAGAGTACAATCAAGCAAGTTCACCATTTCTTTAAAGGCTACATGCTGTAATGCTTACCACAGAAATACTATGCATAACATATGTCATTTATCTTCTTGGATTTGCTAGTAACCCATCTCAGATGCACTTGCTCGCAAAAAGCTCTGTCATTCAATCAGCTGTCCTAAGTTGTCATTCCAGCACATGCAATCTACTTCCAGAAATGTCAGCCATCATATTCATACTTGGCTTTGCTGTTGTACACATCTTGGTCTCAGCAAAACAAGAACAATAATAATGGTATAAAATGTTAGTGTTGATGCCGGGCTCACCAATGCAGCTCTTTTAAATACCTGGGTGAGTGAAGGATATTATTTTAGGTTCATAGGAAATTTGACATTTAGGTCCTGCTGTGTTAAGCCTGACAAATCAATTTACTCACGGAATTTCAAACACAGATTATGAATAAATAACAATCGAGCAATATGCAGAATTCCTTTATATGAAACTCCCTCTTGAGTTTCCCAAAGGGCCGCTGTCTTTAATGGACACTGCGGGGCTTCCTTACGGGTATGCTTTTGGAATGTCAGCCAGGTTGGTTTTCCCTAACATGTGAAGTTCAGTAGTCTCTGTCGAACTGTTACTCATTAATTTCCAATATCATACCATATGTGTAATGTCAACAAGTCATCTTTATTTCAAGCAACGGCTGGTTAAGCTTTCATCCCATATATCACTTTGCTGTGCATTTTGCATCACTCTACTCTGTTTCTAAGAAAGTGCTGCCAATAAACTGCACAAAATGTACAACTCTTCCTTTTACAAATTCAACAGGATTTACAATTGCTATTATTTTCAATGTCAAAATGCATTAAAAACAGAATCGCATTCACCTCTAAATCTCTCTTTTCATCAATTCTGTTTGGTTGTATTTATTTTCTAGAATATACTGCTTTAGGTTTCTCTGCATTGAACTGCATTAAATATCTATCTCCCAGCTCCACTAACCTGTCCATGGACTCTTGCAAATGCTTCTGCATTCTTCTTCTCTGTTTGTCTTACCCTTACTTCAATAGGATGCAGTGGCATAGTGGTACTGTCCCTAGATTTAAAAAAAAAAATTTCATTGAAGATTTTCAATTTATAACAAATTAACAACACAAAAAGATGAATGCTACACAGTACAATATAGCCAACACCCAACCAAGCATATAAATCCAATTCAAATGAAAAAAACACCACTCCCCATCAATAAACTAACCCCACCCACCTCCCCGCCTCCCACTTCGCCTTCACCCCACCCACCGGGGCCGACTCCACTAACTGGATCTGTGCATAATTACCTCAATTACTGCCCCACACACCAGATTCTGCTTAGATAGAATCATCCTCAGCAGGGATGACGGCGGTGCCAAGGGAAATGACGGAAAGGCCTTTCACACAAAATTACTAATCTGGACGTATCTGAGCAAATTTGTCCCAGAGTCGAAACTTTGCCGACAGTTCCTCCAAGACTGGCAAACCGTCCCTCCACGAATAACTCCCCAAATCTCTCAAGACCCCCCTCCCCTCCCTCCCACTATCTAAATATAGAGTCAAAACTCAACGGCACAAATAGACAGTTATCATAGACAGGGGCCAGCAACGCCATGGCATCTAAGCTTAAAATGCTGCCTAAATTGCTTCCATTTCCTTTGAGTGGACACCCCGGGTTCGAAGAGTACCGCAACAGAGAAAAAGGCTGTTACCAGCGCACCTAAACTAGAGCTCCTGCACAAATTTGCCTCTATCTGTCCCCTTTATGGAACTCAGAGCGCTGAATTACCTCAACAATTTCTCAATATTGGCTATCCAATAATAAAGAAGCTAATTGGGCAACGCTAGACCCCCCCCCCTCCCCCCCGACAACTGTCTGTCCCTCTGAAGAAATGCCCTATGAATCTTTGGGGTCTGACCTGCCCAAAAAAAGGAGGCTACAACTTGCTAACTCTAACAAAAAAGGATTTCGGGAGAAAAGTGGGGAGACATTGAAAAAGAAACAAAAAACCTGGGAGAATATTAATTTTAATAGTCTGGACTCTGCCTGCTAAGGTCAGAGGAAGGCTATCCCATTTTAGCAAGTCGGACTTAACCTTGCTCACCACACCAGCGTAGTTTAATTTATGGAACAGAGTCCAATCATAGGCCACCTGGACACCCATATAATGAAAACTAGACCTGGCAAGGCAAAAAGGTAACACACCCAGATTGGCTCCCCTCCCGGATTGACCGGGAAATATTCACTCTTCTCCAGATTCAACTTGTACCCCGAGAAGGAGCCAAAGCTCCACAATAGCTTCATTATTTCATCCATAATGGAGACTGGATCCATACTATGAAGCAGGTCATCTGAGTATTGAGACAGCCTATGCTCCCTCCACCCCTGTCTTATCCCCTTCCACTTACCGGAAGATCTCAACGCAATGGCCAACGGTTCAATCGCTAAAGTAAACAAGAGCGGAGATGATGGATATCCCTGTCTTGTAGCCCTATTCAAAAAAAGTACCTCAAACTCAAGGCATTAATACTGACTCTAGCCGTGGTGGCTCTATACAGTAGCCAAACACACAAAATAAACCTTGGCCCCACACCAAACCTCCTAAGGACCTCTAAAAGGTACCCATCCTATCAAATGCTTTCTCGTCATCCATAGATACAATCACCTCTGGCTCGGGCACGGGAGAGGGGGAATGAACAATATTCAGCAACCATCGTTTATTAGCGGATAATTCTGACCCTTAACAAAGCCTGTCTGGTCTTCCGCAACCACCTTCAGGAGGCAGGTCTCCAGTCGTAGTGCCAACACCTTGGCAATTAATTTGGCATCTATGTTCAATTGAGATATAGGTCATTATGACTCACATTCTGTGGGATCCTTGTCCTTCTTCAGTATAAGAGAGATAGAGGCCTGCAAATGTGTGGTGGGCAAAGACCCCGGGACAAGGAGTCATTGAACCTGCCCATCATCAATGGAGTCCCCTGACCCACAAATCTCTTATAGAACTCATCGAGGCCGGGAGCTTTATCTGCTTGCATCAATCCAATACCTTTTAGTATCTCCTCAGGGCTTAACGGGGCCTCCAACTCCTCCCGTCTTTCTCTCTTTCACCACCTAAAAGGACAACCTATCTAAGGATATTGACATGTCTGAACTCTCCTCCCTGGGCGGCTACGGTAGCACAGTGGGTAGCACTGTTGCTTCACAGCTTCAGGGTCACAGGTTCGATTCCCGGCTTGGGTCACTGTCTGTGCAGAATCTGCGCGTTCTCCCGTGTCTGTGTGGGTTTCCTCCGGGTGCTCCGGTTTCCTCCCACAAGTCCCGAAGACGTGTTGTTAGGTAATTTGGACATTCAGAATTCCCCCTTTGTGTACCCAAACAGGCACCGGAATGTGGCGACTAGGGGCTTTTCATATTAACCTCATTGCAGTGTTAATATAAGCCTTGTTGTGACAATAAAGATTATTATTAAAAACTCTTGTGAAATGTCTTGAAAGCCGTATTAACTTTCACCGGGGGGAGTCCAAGCTGCCACTCAAATCTCTGATCTGTATGATCTCCCAGGAAGCCACCTGCCACCTCAACTGGTGGGCTAAAAGACAGCTGGCCTTCTCCCCATATTCGTAAAATACCCCCCTCGAACACGACAGCTGGCACACCGCCCTGCCTGTAGACAGTAGTTCAAATTGTGTCTGCTTTTTCCTGCTTACCATCAGCTCGGGGCCACACAAATACCAATGGTCTATCTCAAGGATAGCATCGACCAGCCTCTGCTGCTCCATCCTTGCACTCCTATCGATATGCACCTTTTAGGAGATTATCTCCCCTCTAATAACCACGTTAAGGGCTTCCCACAGTATTGAGGGTGAGACAAACTCATTCTTGTTGAACCTAACATATTCCTCGATGGTAGTAGACACGTGCGCACAAAACCCCTTATCTGCTAACAGCGCTGCATCCAACCTCCACGGTGAGCTTTGACAGCGCAGATGTCAAGGAGGCGGGGTGGGGGGGGGGGGGGCGGGGGGCAGATCTGGAGCAGCTTTTACACCCAAGGGATAAAGAATTTAAATTTTTTTCTCAGGTCCACAAGGTCACCAACCAAATCGGGGGCCTCCCACCCCGCCCCTCATCCCGGAGGCAATCATTTTCATCAGCAGGGAATATAAAGCACCTGCCCAGAAAGTACAGGTCTAAGGCCCACCCAAGATGGCAGCGAAACCCACCCATTAAAAGAAAGAAAGAAAAACCTGTAAATACCGTCAGTGAACTAAATCTCTCCCCCTCCCCCCCCTTCCCTCCCCCAAATAACACTCCTCCCAAATGGGGCCTGCATTAACTTTAACCGGACCTTACTCCAGATTCAAATCCACCAAATGTGGAGCATGGAAGGAATGTTATCTGGGGGAAGCGAGGGAGAGGGGATGGAGGGGAAGGTTTAGTTTTACAAAAAACAAATTACCACCGTGAGCTTTATAGTTCCAACAATATTACAAAAAACAACACCCCTCACTCCAGTTAACCCCTCCAATAAACAAATAACATGTGAAAAAACTATCCCACCCAAGAACATAGAAATACCAACAAATATATCTAAGATGCCCCAACACTCTTCTCACCCACAACAATGAAAGATCTTGCCGAGCACAATTCACTCGAGCCCCGTCTATGCTTTTCAACAAAGGCACCCGTCTCCTCCGGCGCATCAAAATAATAATCTTTTAACTCATAGGTTACATGAAGCCTTGCTGGGTACACAACCCCAAAACAGACTCTGTTCTTGTACAAGGCAGCCTTGGCCTTGTTGAAGGCCGCCCACTTCCTTGTCAGTTCAACACCAACGCCTTGGTAGATCCTGACAGGATTACCTTCCCATTTCCAGTCCGGGTGTTTCTTGGCTTACTTCAGGACCCGTTCCTTCTCCTGAAAGCTGAGCAACCGAACGATGACTGTCCGTGGTGGTTCGTTTGGTCAAGGCTTCTACCTAAGTGTCCGATTGGACCTGACTATCTCCGGAGGAGATAGAAATCCACCCTCGCCCATCATCTTCCCAAACATCTGCGAAAAATACGCTGTAGGAGTCGGGCCTTCCATATCCTCTGGCAATCCCTTGACTTGAGGTTCTGCCTCCTTGAGCGGTTCTCAAGATCATCAACTTTAACCCTCAGCATCTTATTCTCAACAGCTACCAGGGTGATCTCAGCCTCCAGCAATTTGCTCACTCTACCTTGGCAAAGCCTTCTCCACGCCCTCTAACACCTCGCCATGCTCTTTCACCCTCAAGGAGGTCTTTTCCAATTTCGATCAGATGGGACCCAGGGCCTCCTCAATCAACTTTCAGTGGCCCCCAGACATCATTCTCCAGTGCTTCTCAAACTGCTTATGAAATTCTGTTGATACACGCCGACAAACATGTCTGCCATTATTGGAATGGCTGCAGTCAGAGGAGCGGCCTTTACCATTTCCCCACAGAGGAGCCGTGCGAAGCCTCCGAATCTGTCAATGAATTTCCATCTGCAGGCTTCTTATTCCCAACCTTTCTTGGCATTTGTCTGACGCAGACACCTTGAATCTTCAAGTAGATAGGTTTTTCCCCTGCAAGGATTACCCCAGAAACCGAGCAAAAGGGCCATAAAACAAGTACCCTGGCAGGAGCTACCTTGGACTAGACTTCTCCCTACATGCCGCCACCAGCAGTCTAATTGTCACTGGATTAGTAATACTGAGACCCAGGGTAATGCTCTGTGGACCCCGGGTTCAAATACCACCATGCCATGCTGGTGAAATTTGAATTCAATAGAAATTAGAGTTAAAATTCTAACGATGACCGGAAGGAAATTTGCCGTCCTTACCTGGTCCGGTCTACATGTGACTCCAGACCCACAGCAATGTGGTTTACTCTTAACTGCCCCACTGAAATAGTCTAGCAAGCCACGCAGTTCAAGGGCAATTAGGGATGGGCAATAAATGCTGACCCAGCCAGAGATGTCCACATTCCCTGAATGAATAAAAAAAAGTATCATCAGAAACTTCAGAGTAATTGCTTCGGTGCCAATCTCTACATGATTTTTACATGATAAATTTAAAATGCCCCAGGAAACCCTTGAAGCACTCCACTACCGTCATGAAAATATTGAAATCCATAGCTGACAAGGAGGCAATCAGGTCCACTGTCTCTATGTTGGCTCTTAATTTGCTTGAGCAGTTTAAAACTAATGCCACTGACCTATCCTCTTCCCTTAGCTCTATGTCTCTCTCTCTCTGCTTCAAATATTTATCTCTGTCCAAGCCACTCCTCGTGGCAAAGTATTCAAGAACCTTCTGTATTGAGAAATCTCTGCTAACCATTTACCCCTCTCTGTGGCTGCTGTTTTGAGGTCTGTTTCTGGCAGGCACAAATCCCATTATGGCCACCAACTCTCCTGAGAGGGCCATAATGGGATTTCCACCGGGGAGATCTCAGAATGAGATCTTCCCCAATGTCCCCCACCCCACCGAGGGCATGAAGCTGATTACCATCAAATCATGGATTAACTGTATAAAGCTGAATCATCCGGGGCGTTGGATATTCCCCCCATGGCCAGCCTGATGCTGCACCGGTGGAAATTAACACTGCTCTCCATCAGTCGAGATGACCACGCCGGGGGTGTGAAGACCAATGTAGCTCCCGGGTGGTCAGGGCCATGGTAGGATATTGTCCCCTGGCACTCTGGCAGCACTGCCAAAGAGTGTGACCAGGGGTCAGAGAAAATATGGGGCAGAGAAACTGCCAGTGATGATGGATGGAGGCGCTGTCAATAAACTTTGAAATTGGGGCACCCTGCAAAAAAGGCCCTCTATAGAGCCCGGCTTGCTGCTGGTTTTGCCCCCGCCCCTCAAGAATGACGGTGCGAAACACGTCCCCTGATTTTTTTGGACAAATTGGCAGAAGATCTGGAGAGAAAACCTGGCTCTTTCTCTGGGGAGAAACACATTAGGTTTCAGTCAGAACCTAAGACTTTGCCATTTTGGGGGGAAATTCTGCCATGTGACAATTTTTAATTGATGTGTCTTCATCCTTGACTCCCTAATCAAAGGAAATGCCAGTCTTTCTACTAAAACCCTTCATAACTTTAAAAATTCTATTAAATATCCTATTGTCCTTCTCTGCTTCAGTGGAAAAAGTTCCAGTATCTCATTTTTCCTCATAATTATAATTTCCACCCCTGGCATAATCTTATTGAATCTCTGACTATGCTATTTATAGCTTTAATGTACTTTCTGTAATATGTTGCCCCAAACTGCACACTGTGCTCTAACATATACTTTTTGCAAATATTTCATTGCTTTCAGCTTTTGTACACTGTGTCCCAACTTATACATTGTAAATGCTGTTGGCCTTTTAATGGCTATATCTGCTTGAATTTGAGATTTCCTGCAATTATGTTCTTGGGTCCCCATATCAGTGTACAGCCACACCCTTCTGTGTCATTTAATAGTCTGTCCTCCCATTTGTTGGCCTTTTCCCAATGTTATTCACATTAACATAATGCACCTTTCTGATCATTCAGCTAAATCTATCTGTTTTCCTCAAGTCTGTTACAGCCCCTCATTGAATGCAACCCCAAACTTGTACTCCTTGTCATAAATTTCCTAACTTTTTTGCCAACATCCAAGTCCGAATCATCCAGCCATTCTTCCAAACCTTCTCCAATCTGACAATCCCCATTTAAGCTAATACTTGTCCATGTTCAAAAGCATGGGATGGCGGATGAATTAGCTCTTGAAAGCCCCCGAAAATTCAAACAGACAAAATTCTCCCCTGCACATGGGGATTTTAGAATCTATGAGAAGCTGTCCTCCAATCACAGATTATGTCTCTGTTATTCTCACTCCTCCAATAACAGGTTTCCTCCCTCCGGCTCTTGCTGCTCCTCAAGGGACGTAATCTATGACTGAAGGAGTAACAAGGGCGTGAAAGAAGGACATGTGGTTGGAGGAGCTGGAGGAGTTATTCTGGCTAATCCCATTGCTGCCATGCAGGAGACGTTTGGCTATGCCATCATCAATTGCTTCTTAATATCCTCTGGGAAGCTGAAGAAAAGAAGTGGGAAAGGAAAGAAGAGTATTGTGTCTCCAATAGTAACAAGGCTGGAGCAGGCTGAGGGAGACATCACTCAGCCTTGTAAGGTGAGTGCCTGCTGAGGCCAAGCACAAGTCTTGACTAGGATGTGCTGTCTGGGCCTGAATCTTGACTGGGGGGGTACTGGCTGGGCCTGAATCTTGACTGGGGGGGGGTACTGGCTGGGCCTGAATCTTGACTGGGGTGGTACTGGCTGGGCCTGAATCTTGACTGGGGGGGGTACTGGCTGGGCCTGAATCTTGACTGGGGTGGTACTGGCTGGGCCTGAATCTTGACTGGGGTGGTACTGTCTGGGCCTGAATCTTGACTGGGGTGGTATTGGCTGGGCCTGAATCTTGACTGGGGTGGTACTGGCTGGGCCTGAATCTTGACTGGGGGGGTACTGGCTGGGCCTGAATCTTGACTGGGGTGGTACTGGCTGGGCCTGAATCTTGACTGGGGTGGTACTGGCTGGGCCTGAATCTTGACTGGGGTGGTACTGTCTGGGCCTGAATCTTGACTGGGGTGGTATTGGCTGGGCCTGAATCTTGACTGGGGTGGTACTGGCTGGGCCTGAATCTTGACTGGGGTGGTATTGGCTGGGCCTGAATCTTGACTGGGGTGGTACTGGCTGGGCCTGAATCCTGACTGGGGTGGTACTGTCTGGGCCTGAATCTTGACTGGGGTGGTATTGGCTGGGCCTGAATCTTGACTGGGGTGGTACTGGCTGGGCCTGAATCTTGACTGGGGTGGTATTGGCTGGGCCTGAATCTTGACTGGGGTGGTACTGGCTGGGCCTGAATCCTGACTGGGGGGGTACTGGCTGGGCCTGAATCTTGACTGGGGTGGTACTGGCTGGGCCTGAATCTTGACTGGGGTGGTACTGTCTGGGCCTGAATCTTGACTGGGGTGGTATTGGCTGGGCCTGAATCTTGACTGGGGTGGTACTGGCTGGGCCTGAATCTTGACTGGGGTGGTATTGGCTGGGCCTGAATCTTGACTGGGGTGGTACTGGCTGGGCCTGAATCCTGACTGGGAAGTACTGGCTGGGCCTGAATCTTGACTGGGGGCGTACTGGCTGGGCCTGAATCTTGACTGGGGTGGTACTGGCTGGGCCTGAATCCTGACTGGGGGGGTACTGGCTGGGCCTGAATCTTGACTGGGGTGGTACTGGCTGGGCCTGAATCTTGACTGGGGGGGGTACTGGCTGGGCCTGAATCCTGACTGGGGGGGTACTGGCTGGGCCTGAATCTTGACTGGGGTGGTACTGTCTGGGCCTGAATCTTGACTGGGGTGGTATTGGCTGGGCCTGAATCTTGACTGGGGTGGTACTGGCTGGGCCTGAATCTTGACTGGGGTGGTATTGGCTGGGCCTGAATCTTGACTGGGGTGGTACTGGCTGGGCCTGAATCCTGACTGGGGGGGTACTGGCTGGGCCTGAATCTTGACTGGGATGGTACTGGCTGGGCCTGAATCTTGACTGGGGTGGTATTGGCTGGGCCTGAATCTTGACTGGGGTGGTACTGGCTGGGCCTGAATCCTGACTGGGGGGGTACTGGCTGGGCCTGAATCTTGACTGGGATGGTACTGGCTGGGCCTGAATCTTTACTGGGGTGGTACTGGCTGGGCCTGAATCTTGACTGGGTGGTACTGTCTGGGCCTGAATCTTGACTGAGGTGATACTGGCTGGGCCTGAATCTTGACTGGGGTGATACTGGCTGGGCCTGAATCTTGACTGGGGTGGTACTGGCTGGGCCTGAATCTCGACAGGAGCGGCGCGGTAGCATAGTGGTTAGCACTGTCGCTTCACAGTTTCAGGGTCCTAAGTTCGATTCCCAGCTTGGGTCATTGTCTGTGCGGAGTCTGCACGTTCTCCCCGTGTTTGCGTGGGTTTCCTCCGGGTGCTCCGGTTTCCTCCCACAGTCCAAAAGTGTGCAGGTTAGGTGGATTGGCCATGCTAAATTGCCCTTCGTGTCCAAAAAGGTTGGGTGGGGTTACTGGGTTATAGGGATGGGGTGGAGGTGTGGGCTTGAATGGGGTGCTCTTTCCAAGAGACGGTACAAACGTGATGGGCCGAATGACCTCCTTCTGCACTGTAAATTCTATGATTCTATGATACTGGCGGGCGACTGGATCCGCTGAGTGAGTTTGGGGAGAGGAGTTGGGAAGAATGGTAAGTGTATGTTTGGTAGCGTGAGAGGGGATGACTGCAATCTGTATGTGGCTGTGAAGCTGAAGGAATAATGTTTATTTGATATTTTACCCGAGAAAATGCTTAGAATTCATTCTTAGTTGTCAGATTTTCAATTGGAAGCCCTGCCCTAACGACAAAATTTGAATCATTCAACGTCATCTGTGTCAGTTTAGGTTATTCCATGATCCCAGCATCTGACCCAGTCTCCTAAAATTGTACTGATGAAATGGATCATTAGAACTTTCTGACAGCAGTAGCGTACATATTATGAAGAAAAAGCCCAAGAACATGGCTCATTTTCAATATGGATACAATGAACCACAATTAATGCTCCTTTTGCTTATTCAATCTATGTCTCATTAAAGTATGGATGATCATGCAAGAAGGTTCATTAGCTTGGAAAAATCGCTGAAATGTGAAGTATCTGTGAATTAACCATTCATTACCTGAAGGTTAGCTTGGCGCGATAGAATTAATTTGTATGTATTCTCCTTGTTACACAGTTAGAACTTTGGAAGTCAGTACCCTGACATCTTTCTCAAGTCATTTTTAAAGAGAAGTATTGAGGGGAAAGAAACTTGAAATTAGCAGAACAAAACCTAATAATGCTGGAGAGTGCTAATTGCTTATAATTAATTTTTAAAGGGGGCTGCAGGCATGAGACTCATTCCTTGTGCCAAGTTGTTCGAATTTTAATTTTGAAAACGGATTGTGGGAAATTTATTTATAATCAAGGTAATGTTGCCGCATAACTGCATCACCTGATAAGGAGTTGGTGAGAATGAAAAAGAAGCCCTTGAAAACCAAAAAATAGACCATGAAAATCAAAAAGTAGTTCTCAAGAAAATTTACAACAAGCCCTCGAAAAGATTTTGACCTGTTTCTGTCTATCAACAAAACCTATTTTTCATACTGCTACGTTCACTTTCATACAATGTGCCTTAATTTTCAAAATAGGTCCCCCATGTGGCATTCTATGCTGAAAATCCATACCATAAAACCATAAAAAATAGGAGCAGGAGTCGACCATTCGTCCCCTCAAGCGTCACCATTCAATAGGATCACTGCTGTTCCGACATTCCTCATGTCCAATTTTCTGCCCTTTCCCCATAACCCTTGATTACCTTACTGATGAAGAATCTATCTATCTCAGCCCTAAATATACACAAGGACTCTGCCCCCACAGCTCTCTCTGGCAAAGAGTTCCAAAGACTCACAATTCTTTGAGAGAAGAAATTCCTCCTCATCCCAGACTTAAATTGGCATCCCTTTCATAGAATCCTAGAATCATAGAATTTACAGTGCAGAAGGAAGCCATTTGGCCCATCAGGTCTGCACCGGCCCTTGGAAAGAGCACCCCACTTAAGCCCACTCCTACACCCTGTCACCATAACCCTGTAACCCCACCTGACCATTTTGCACACGAAGGGCAATTTAGAATGGCCAACCCACCTAACCTGCACATCGATGGACTATGGGAGGAAACCGGAGCACCTGAAGGAAACCCACACAGACACGGGGAGAACGTGCAGACTCCACACAGACAGTGACTCAGCGGGAATTGAACCTGGACCGATTCAGTGACTGTTAAGGACTAGCACCAGCGTCATGTAGAACACAATTGATTCCAATGAGAAACGGTGCCGGATTCACCGGTTTCGCGATTGACATTCAGGAGGCTGACAAGCTGAAGCCGCACATACACACTTCACTCACCACACACACCATCCCACCCCACAAGATGGCAACAAGGAGAGCAGCTCCACACTTCACCGACATCGAGCTGGAGACCCTCCTGGACATGGTGGAGGAGAGGTGGATGATCTTGTACCCCGGACCGGGAAGGAGGCTGCCAGCTGCCACCATTCGTCGTACCTGGGCGCAGGTGGAAGAGGCGGTCAGCGACACCAGCAGCACCGTCCAGATAGGCCAACAGTCCCGGAAGAAACTGCGCAACCTCCTCAAGGCGGCCAGGATGGGCAAGCAACACTGTGCCCCTGGCGCTAACCGGCGTCCCACACACCCATAACCCGAACACCCCAAACCCGATGGGTGGCCGAATCCCCATCCTGCACCACATGCCGGCACCCATATCGGCTGCCATGGCTGGGTGCCCTGGCCACTGAGGCCACCAGCTACCCACCCCCTGGGCTGCATGAGTCGGACTGTCTAACTCTGTTGCTTTTAGTTTGCCCCCCGCTCCCAGGAGAAGGCTGCCCACAACCGTTGGGAGTGGGAGTAGACTGGAGGTGGACTGTCGGACCTGAGCCCCTGAAGGTAGCAGACCAGAGGGCCCTGGATGTGGTCTTTGACTCGGAGTAAAGGGAGTGGAGTTTGGCCCTGGGTGAGGAAGTGAGACACTGCTGAGTTGCGGTTCCCCGTGACATGCGTGTCAACGCCCTCCCCCTAACGCCCACCCTCACCACCTCCTCACCCCCACTCTCAACCCCACCACCCCCCGACCCGCGGTCTAATCATGCGTCTTGTCTTGTGTCTTGCAGGACCTGCTGGAGATGGGGTGGGTCCATCTGGCGTCCCCTGACCCTAGCCAGTGCCAGCACTCTTCCTGCCCCCATGAGTCGAACACCGATGACGAGTGCAGCTCAGAAGGCAGCGCTCGACAGGAGACAGAGGAGACCCCGGAGCTCGAGTCTGAGAGTGACACTGACTTCCCATGACAGCTGTCTCCAACACCCTCCACCATCCCAGAGTCACTCAGCTCGGTCAGGCACTTTAGTGAAAAGGCTCTTGGGACACTATCTGATCTGGTAGAGAAGGTGGAGGTACGAACTCCCAAGAGGATGGACAGTCGGATGGAAGGCCGATCCCAGGAACTAGCTGCCATCAAGACGGGTTTTGGGCTTCTGGAACAGTCAGTCCCATTGATTGTAGAGATGCAGTTGCAGACCAAGGGACTACATGAGGAGATGTCGGTGAGCACCCAGTATCTGCAGGTGCAGTTGGAGGTGTGCAACCTCGTGCAGGAGCAGAAGGTGGTGCTGACCATGTGTGCCACCCAAGCCAACACCGCACAGGTAGTGTCCACAGTGGAGGCATTGGGGGTGACGGTTTTGGCTTTGGATCAGCAGGTTCAAGGCCTGGGGCATTCTGTGCAGGTGCTGGCCTGCAAGCAAACATGTTCAAGAGCCACCTGGACACTGCAGCTGTGCTCCTGAGCATGGCCCAGTCACAGAAGGCCATGGCTGGGAACGTTGGTGGCATTGCCCAGGTGCTGGCTGACGTGGTGCAGACACAGAGGAAGGTGGCCCAGTCCCAGAGGGAGGTGGCACAATGACTGGCTGATGTGGCAAAAACCCAGAAGGTGGTGGCACAGACATTGAGTGATATGGCGCAGTCACATTGGAGATGGTCCACTCCCTGTGCTCCATGACCGTGAGCATGCAGACCCTGGTCGAGACCAGAGCGGGTCTCCAGGACTGGCAGCGCCAGGTGGCCGGGGAGCCTCAGGGGATAGCTCCACTCTTTTCCCCATCCCATGGAGAAAGCCGAAGGCCATCGGGCACCCTGAGGGAGGAGGAGGTAATGGGGCCCGTGCCGGTGACTCCTGCAGGGGATGTGCCAAAATACGGCAGCACCTCGGACTTTCCCCCTCCTGTCCCTGGTGCATCTGGTGGGCAGCTGGCAGAACAAGGCAACACCACACCACCTGGGACACATGAGCAGCAGCCCGCCCATCCAGAAGCCGGTCGCCAATGGGGACCCAGGCCACAGGGCAGGAATCACAGCAGGCGGCTTCCACTCCTGCTGTACCATCTGGGGATACACCAAGGTGTAGTGTTAGGACCTGTAAGGATAGAAAGTTACACATCAGATAAGTTGGCACGGGCTCAGGGCACTGTTTAGTTATAGGGGATGTGGCACAAATATGTCTATACGCTGTCATATTAACCACTTGTTCACACTGTTACAACCTGACTCTGTCAGATGGATATGAGGTTGGGCTGGGCTGGGGTAGCCAGAGAGGGGTTGCGGTGTTGGGGGGGGGGGGGGGGGGGGGGGGGATGGAGAATGGGTGGATGTCGTGGGTGGCCTGGGCTCCCTCCACAATACCCTCCGCTGTCACCCCAGGGATCCGATGGCCCCGTGTGATGGAATGGCCAGCTCGCAGGCAGGGATCACCCAGGTAGACGGCGGAATGTGCTACCGTGGGCGGGAGTCAGACTTTGCCAAACGATGCGGAGGACCAGAGTTCATCGCAGAGCGTGTTGCCAACATCCTCCACCCCATGGACCAGACACGGTGTTGCTGCCAACCCAAGGCCCGCAACCTATAGTACGGCAGGTATGTATCACAAAGTGGGTACAGGAGGGGAGTGGCCAGTAAAGGGGGGGGAGGGGTGTGGGGGTGGGATGCATTGTCCGTGCCCCTGGCCATGTTATCCCCCACCCCTCCTCCCAGTCGGTGAACCTGGAGGCGATCAGAGTGTCCCGTGCGCATTGGCCCAGGCACACACGTCATGTGGCCTCCCGTGCCTGCCTGGGCTCTAGGTACTGCCTTGACCTCGCCCTCCCCCGCATCTTCATCATCGGACGAGGCCTTTTGTTCATCCTCCTCCTCCAGAATATCGCCTCTCTGCTGCGCAATGTTGTGGAGGATGCAGCAAGCCGCCACGATGCGGGCGACCTTCTTAGCGTCATACTGCAGGGCCCCTCCAAAGCGGTCCAGGTACCTGAACCGCATCTTCAGGAAGCCTAAGCACCGCTCGATCACAGACCTGGTCGCTGTATGGGTTTCATTGTAATGGGTCTCCGTGTCAGTCTGTGGCCTCTGGATAGGCGTAATCAGCCACGACCGCAGCGGATAACCCCTGTAACCGAGGAGCAACTGCCCAGCCGGGAAGGGGGCATCTCAAACATGCCATAAATCGTCGAGTGTGCCAGGATGAAGCTGTCGTGCACACTGCCCAGGTAACGGGCGCAGACGTGTATGATGCACAACTGATGGTCACATATCAGCTGCATATTCATCAAGTAAAACCCATTTCAGTTTGTGTAGAGCGACCTGCCATCTGCAGGTGCTCGTAGAGGGACATATAATCCATTAATCACCTCCTGGACCGGGGCATTACGCTGATGGTGGTGAACCCCGCTGCTCGTCATCCTGATTGGCTCGGTCCACATTGAAATGGGTGTATTGTGCCGCCTGGGCATATAGGCCTCTGAGACGGCATGGATACACCTATGCACCGAGGTCTGTGAGATTCTGGACAGGTCCCCGCTCGGTGCCTGGAAGGACCCGTGGCGTAATAGTTCAGGGCAGCCGTCAACTTGATGGCCACTGGGAGCGGGTGTCCTCCCCATATCCCTGTGGTGCCAGGTGTGCCATGATCTGGCAGATATATCACACTGACTCCCTGCTCAGCCGGAGTTTTTGACGGTATGCCCGACCTGGCACATCCTCGAATGACAGGCACTACCTGTACACACAAGGTCTCATGTGACACCTCCTTTGTATTCTTGCTCCTCGAGCTTCTCCATCTCGTACAGCTGCAGGGCATCCCCCAGGGCTGCTGCGATTAGCAGAAAGGCCATCTTTACTGGTCGAATTCCAATATCCATTGTCTACAAGGGGTGAAAGGCCGACATGTTATGATATGGAAATGGTGTTTACCGTATGTGCAATCCAGATTTCATTGACTCCGCTATCAAGGTGATGGAGAATTGCGATTTGGCATCAAGTTTGCGCCCCCCACGATTTTGATATCGGAACCTATTCACCATCAAATCGCTTTTTAAGATTTCACCATCAGCCAACGGATAATCCTGCCATATATGTTTCAAAGTGATCACCTCTCATTCTTCTAAATTTCAATGAGTCGAGTTCCAACCTGTTTAACCTTTGCTCATCAGACAATCCCTCCATATCACGGGTCATTTTAATGATCCACCTCCAAAGAAATAACATCTTTCTTTAAATAAGGGGACGGTAGCACAAGTGGATAGCACTGCGGCTTCACAGTGCCAGGGTCCCAGGTTCGATTCCCCGCTGGGTCACTGTCTGTGCAGAGTCTGCACGTTCTCCCCGTGTCTGCGTGGGTTTCCTCCGTGTGCTCCCGTTTCCTTCCACAGTCCAAAGACGTGCAGGTTAGGTGGATTGGCCATGATAAATTGCCCTTAGTGACCAAAAAGGTTAGGAGGGGTTATTGGGTTACAGGAATAGAGTGGAGGGCTTAAGTGGGTCGGTGCAGACTCGATGGGCTGAATGGCCTCCTACTGCACTGTATGTTCTATGTTCTAAAACTGCTCACAGTACTCCAGATGTGGTCTGACAGTACCTTGTACAGTTGCAGCAAGACTTCCCGATTCTTATACTCCAACCCCCTTGTAATAAGGGCCAACATTCCATTATCCTTCCTGATTACCCAGTTGCACCTGTGTGCTAGCTTTTTGTGTTTCGTGCACAAGTACCACCAAGTCTTTTTGTGTTGCAACTGTCTGCAGTTTTTCTCAATTTAAATAATACGCCGTTCTTTTGTTCTTCCTTCCAAAATGAACAACTTCACATTTTCCCACATTATACTCCATTTGCCAATTTTTTGCCTATTTACTGAATCTATCACTATCTCATTGCAAACTGTTTGTATTTCTGTCACAACTTGCCTTTCCACCTATCTGGTGTCATTTGTAAATTTGGCTACAGTACAGTTGCTTCCTTCCTCCTAATCATTAATATATATTGTAAACAGTTGCAGTCCCAACACTGATCCCTATGGAACCCTTCTGGCTACAGGTCGCCAACCTGAAAAAGAACCTCTTATCCCCAATTGCTGTTTCCTGCCCATTAGTCAATTCTTTATCCATGCCAATATACCACCTCCAACATTATGGGCTCTTACCTCATGATTTAACCTTTTGTGAGGTACCATTTTGAATGCCTTCTTGATGTCCAAATACAACACATCTACTGGTTCCCCTCTATCCACTGTGGTTGAGACTTCCTTCAAGAACACTAATAAATTAGTCAAACACGCCTTCCCTTTCATGAAGCTAAGCTGTCTCTGCTTGATTAGATTATGATTTTCCAAATGTGTTGCTATTATTTCCTTAATAATTGATTCCAACATTTTTCCAATAATAGATGTTAGATTAATCAGCCTTTAGATATCCACTTTTTGCCTCTGATGGATCTCTGTGTCTATTCGGAACTCTGGATATGCGTTATCCCTTCTTAGTTCCCAAATAACAGAGATTCCAGGCTGTGTTTTTTTGGCAAAGTTCCGTTGAACTTTATTGTCAGCTTTAGTGTCCACTGGTAAACTTTTGGTTACAATAGAAACTTAGGTCAGATTGATTGTCTTTAGCGAATACAGTGGTTGAGTTTAAAATACAATTACCAATCTTGGTAATTCTTCCCTCAAATCATGATACACAGTACAAAATTACGATTGATTTAAACAAAAGAAAAATGGCAATTTAGCAAAAACAAGCAGCAAAGACATAGGTTTCAGAAAGTAATAGATTGATTCCGGAATGGATATTTCCATCCTGACAATTGATTTTTAAGGAGATCATTATCTTAAAGTGTTGCCTTCTTCATAGCTGTGATTGACTTTGACTAATTTATAATTCACTCAATTCGACCAAACTGTCTGTCTGTCAATTTAAGAGACAAATGTTTTGGTGTAATTTTCCATACCCTGGCTTGCCAATTATGGCTCTAACATTAATTAGATTAAAACAGTTTTCGAAAAGTCATTATGACCCTGACTGACTGTTACCATGGAAACTGAACTGTCCAGGCTTGGGAAGGCAGCTGCATACAATGGAGTCTTTTGTCACTGGCCTTGGATTCTCTGGCAAGTCTCGCGCAACTTGCAAAATGTGAAAATTTAGAATCTTATCTGATTAGTTTCCAGCTCGTCAGCTTTCCTCACTCTCATGGTAAATATGATTTAGTCAATTACTCTGAATGATTTGTCAATTAAACCTTTTATCTATCTCATCTATAGCTAACCAGAAAAGCTGATTTCTATCTGCCTCTCTCTCTCTTTGAATAGGGATGTCACTTTGGCAGTTTTCCAATCCACCGGTAGTTCTCCAGAAGCCAAGGATATTTGGAAAATTCCAACCGATGCATCCACTTTCTCTGTAGCTGCTTCTTTTGTGATCCTAGGATGCAAGCCATCAGGGCCAGGAGACTTCTCTGACCTTGGACTCATTAGTTTGTCTACTATTATTCTCAAATGATGGTGATGATATTTCATTTTTCCCCAGTATTATTTAGTATTAATGGAAGTATCTTTGACCATAAAGACTGATGCAAAATATCTGTTTAATTCCTCTGCCATTTCCTTATTCCCCATAACTGTCTCCCTAGATTCATTTTCTAAGGGGCCTATGTTCACTTTGAACTCTCACTTCCTTTTTATATATTTGATTAAGTTCTTATTATTAGTTTTTGTATTCCTCACTAATTTCCCTTTATATTTTATTTTCTCTCTCTTCATTATCTTTTTAGTCCTTCTTTGCTGGATTCTGAATTTATCCCAATCTTCGACGCTGACAATGAATTTTGCTCCCGTGGATGCTTCTTTCAACTTAATGTTTTCCTTAACTTCCTTGGTTAGCCATGGTTGGTTTATCCCTCCCTCTCTTAGAATCTTTCCTCCTTCCTGGGATATATTTTGGTGAGAGTCATGAATTGCCTGCTTAAATGTCTGCCACCACTGTTTATTTACTGTCTTTCCTGCTAATCTATCCACCCAGTTCGCTTTAGTCTATTCTCATGTCATTGTAATTCCCTTTATTTAAGTTAAACACAGTTCTTTCAACCCAGGTTTCTCACTCTCAAATTGAATATTAAATTCTATCATGTTACGATCACTACTTCCTAGTGAATCTTTTACTCTGCTCATTTATTGAACCTGCCTCATTACCCATGACCAGATCCAAGATAACCTGTTCCCCGGTTGGCTCCATGACATTTTGTTTTAGGAAATTATCCCTAATGCACTCTATTAATTTGTTGTCGTAGCTACCTTTTCCAACTCGACTAACTCAATCAACATGAAGATTAAAGACACCCATAATTATTGCTCTATTATTTTTACATGTTCTTATTATTTGTTGATTTGTACCCTTTCCTAGAGTGTGGCTATTGTTTGGGGGTCTATGCATTACTCCACCCAATATCTTCTTCCCCATGCTGGATTTTACCTCCACCCGAATGGACCCTACATCATTCGAGTCTAGATTGTCTCTCAAAACTGTCCTGATTTCATCTCTTATTAACAGTGCTACCCCACCACCTTTTCCTTCTCTTCTGTCCTTCTAAAAGGTCAAATATCCCTGAATATTAAGTTCCCAGTTTTGCTTTCCATGTAACTATGTTTCCGTAATGACTATGATATCATATCCATTTACCTCTAATTGCGCTGTCAGTTCATCTACTTTATTCCAAAGGCATCGTACAAAGCCTTTAGGCTTTTCTTTTTGCCTTTTTTAATCGTCCTAACTTTTCTTTGTACAGTGGCCCTATTTGCCCCTCACTCTTGATTACCCTGTTTACCTTTTTGGCATTTTACTGTTCTTTCCTTTATTACTGTCCTCGTGTCTCTTTCCCTTGTCACCCTGCCAGTCTAGTTTAAATCTTTCCAACCACATTAGCAAACACCTGCCCAAGGACATCAGTCCCTGTCCTGCCCAGGTGTAACCCGCCCAGTTTGTACTGACCCACCTCCCCCAAAACCGGTTCCAATATCCCAGCAATCTGAAACCCTCCCTCTTGTACCATCTTTCCAGCCACATATTCATCTGATCTGTCCTGCTAATTCTACTCTGACCAGAATCTGGCACTGGTAGTAATCCTGAGATCACTACCTTTGAGGTCTAACAATTCAACATATTTCCTAACACCATATTTTTGACTTTTAGGACCGCATTCCTTTTTATATCTAGTATCGATGTGTACCACTGTGGTGTTGGGTGCTCTGGTGCACAGATGAGCCAACACAGTTGTATGTGGTACAACTCTATTTTATTTTAACTCTTATAATACAGTTCGTTCTGGATACTCTGCACGTGCTGTCTCCCTGAGTGTGTTTGGTGGCAGATGTGTCCTGGTCCTCCTCTGCAGCTAATACTGACCACCGGGGGTCGTGTCTGTGCTTTTATATCTTTCTGTCATTGGTTGTGGTGTTGTGTGTTCTGATTTGTCTGTTGGTGTGTCTATCATGATGTGTATGTTTGAATATCATGACACCACGACCACTGGCTGTTCGCCTCCCCCCCCAGAATGTCCTATAGCCGCTCTGAAAATCTTTGACCAGTACATCAGGGTGGCAACATATCACCTGGAGTCTTGTTTGCGGCCACAGGAATGCCTATTTATTCCCCTTAAAATGTAATCCCCTACAACTATTGTAATCCCTTTTTACTCCTCCCTTGCAGCAGAACCAAACTTGCTGCAATAAATTTGGCTACTGCTGCTTTCCTCTAAGAGGCCATTCTCCTCAGTAGCAGTCTATCTGTTTTGCAGGGGAATGGCCACAGGAGATTCCTTCGTTGCCTGCCTAGCTCTCTTGCTCTGCCTGGTGGTCACCCATTCCCTTCTTGCCTGTGTGACCACCTCTCTATATGTGCTATTCACAATACTCTCTGCCTCCCAGTGTACCCAGCTGCTGCTCCAGCCAGAAAATGCAGCCTTTCAGGAGTGTTAGGAGGTCCAACAATTTCCATTCTTCAATCTTTCATGCAATTCTTATTTTGAAAGACTTTTAGAAAACTATGGTTATTATTTCTGTATTTCTTCCCACCCTCCTTCAGTATTGCAGCATGTGCTCAGGCAATCTCGTACTCTCATTTACAGAATAATCTGGTAGCATGAGGTCTGGAGGACCCCGACCTGATAAGGGTCTCCTGCTCGAGGCAGAACCACCCTTGGCGTTCTGTACTGCTGGAGTGCATATGGGCTTGGGCATAGGGGACTGTGAGCGGCTGGCTACATGCTCTGAGACTGCCCTGGGTGGAGGCCTCCGGGGAGTCTGGCTAATGCTTATCCTCCCTGTGGATGCCAGAGGGCCCTGGCCTGAATCCTGAAGGAGATGAAGCACTTGGAGGGAGGTCAAAGTGCCTCATCCCCATGTTGCCTGCATACTGGTGGTGCCCACCAGGTTGAATGGCCATGGAATGCAGGGCTGAGCATAAATCTGGCAGTCCTGCTGGACCAAGGTCTCCATTGTTATGGGCCAGGGTTTAGAAAACTCCAATGTATATCATGGAGTTCACCTGACCTACAACTGTTAATTGATTTTGGTTACGATGAGCACAAGAGCCTTTCAGGTGATATTCAACAGTTGTCTTAGGTGCTTTTAGTCAAAAAGCAAGCTTTATTCTACGAATTTAGTTAATGTTTTTATAAACACACACAGTGTGCATTTTTATAAACTACAAACAACTGCAGTAATCTATGTATAACTCTTAATGAATCCCCCTTAACTGTTCCAATTTAATAACAAGATCCAAACAAAAACCAGGCACCCCTTTTCAAAGGCATTCTTATGGTATAAGACTTGATACTGCTACTCTTGTTTCATTTCCCAAACAGCAGGTTTGAATTCCTTCCAGAAAGCAGTTATCTCTTTTAAGTTATCAAGTAGTCTGGAAACAGCTTTTAAAATGCAGATAGACAGACACTTCTTTTCAACCTGTGCAATACAAAACCAGTTCAAATGCAAATCGAAAGTAAAACTCAGAGCCACAGCCAGCTCCCAACTCAAAAGCAAAAATAAAAACTGAGCCACAGCCCAGCTTCACCCACAGAATGACATCACTGAAGCCATGTGATAAGACAAAAACATTTCTTAAAGGGACATTCCCATGACACCATGGAGATAGAATATAAGAGCAAATGCAGACAGACTCTTCCATTGTTTGCTCTTGTCTGCTGAGTGACTCTCAAACCTCTGCCTGAATTTCTGCTGCTGTTGCATCTCCATCAGTGAGCCGTTAACCGCTTCCAGAGGCTCATCATCTTCCAGGGACTGAGCAGGTGACTTGGAGACCTGGGCTGGCCTTGCATCTGACTGCTCAGGGTAAGTGTCAGTGAGGTGTGCCCCAGAAAATGACTCTGAGTCTAATCTAGAGCTATGCCCACTGAGGTATGTGTATTTGTGCTGATGAAGGGTGCGAGTGAGTGCTGTGCCAGATCTTCGTGAAATCCAATCCTCAGATGTGCTTTGGACGATGAGGTGGCTACTCATTAGCCTGGCTGGTTGCGACCTGCTGGTGCCTACAAGAAATAAATGACAGTTTTAGTGGATGAGCTGAAGCCATTTCAGAGTACATTTGACTCACTGTGCTTGTCAGGATTTGATGAAGTGATGGAGTTCTGACCCATGTTAGGTTGCTGGGGGAGGCCAATCTCTGTCACCACAGGAGCAATCCCTGTCCTCCCCAGCAAGACCATCTGCAGCCTCTTCAAATTCAGTGAGGGCAATGATCTCTGCCGTCCCTTCCCCAGTCTGGGCTCGCTCTCATTTGTTGTATGCCTGCTTGGCCTGCATTAAGATTAAATAAAAGACATGTGATCAGATAGAATAAAGAAGAGATTGGGTTAAATGCATATCCCCTGTGTGTGTGGTGAACCCTCCCCAGAAGGGCCAGAGGATGGAGTGTGAACATGTCTTACGGGATGGTGATGATGTGAAAGTGTCCGTGAAAGTGTTGGTATGTGTCCCCGCTAATGGATGTGTGAGATCTGTGAACAGAGGAACCATATCATAGATTATCATAGAATTTACAGTGCAGAAGGAGGCCATTCGGCCCATCGAGTCTGCACCGGCTCTTGGAAAGAGCACCCTACCCAAGGTCAACACTGCCACCCTATCCCCATACCCAGTAACCCCACCCAACACTAAGGGCAATTTTGGACACTAAGGGCAATTTATCATGGCCAATCCACCTAACCTGCACACCTTTGGACTATGAGTGCATGATGCTATGATGAGGGTTTGATGTTGGATGGAGTTGAAGGTTGACCCATCCTAGTGGTGCAAATTCAACCTATAGTTTAAATTATAGGCAGATCAAATTAAAGGTTTACCTATAAATCTAACCCTGCTACTCCTCCTTATGCTGTGGTATCACTTTGTAATAAATTAATTTGTACAGGATGTGGCCAGACCAGCATTTGTTGCCCATCATTAATTGCTCTTGAGAAGGTGGTGAGCTGCCTTTTTGAACCGCTGCAGTCCATGTGCTGTAGGTACACCCACAGTGCCATTAGGAAGGGAGCTCCAGGAAAAAGCTAGGAGGAGCAAATGGCTGAACCGGCAGAAACATGAGGCATCGAAACTCGGGCCTCGCCAGATCGAGAAGGACCGACCCGCTGCACAAGGAGCCCCCCTCACTGGGGGTGGTTGGAGGGTGTTTCTCTCAAGGGAACTGAGGGAACACAGAGAAGAGACGAAAACCAACATCCAGGTCACGGTCGGGGGGGGGGGGGGGGGGGGGGGGTGGGGGGACGGTCATGGAAGCTCTGACAACCATGCAGATGGCCCTAGAGAAGGCGGAGAGGTGACTGGAAGTCCAAAAAAGCCCCGTGGAAGAGCGGGAGAAAGCCTCAACAGACGAGGGCCACCGGTCCGCCGCCCTGGAAAGAGATATATCAAAGTTGGTCGCGATGCAGGGGAGTCTAAAAGGAAAAATCGATGACCAAGAAAACCTGGGCCTGCTGGAGGGGATCGAAGGTAGAAACCCCAAACACTATGTGGCCCAAATGCTGGGCAATCTGGTGGGAAGGAATAGTTTCCCCAACTACGAAATAGACATAGCCCACCGGTCGCTTCGTCCAAAGCCGGGGATCAGCCGAGGGTGGTAATCGCTGAAATACACCAGTATTAAGACTGGGAGAGTATCCTGTTCTGGTCGAGGCAGACAAAGAACTGTAACTGGGAAGGTCACCGGATCAGGATCTACCAGGACATTGGGGCTGACCTTGCCTAGCGCTGGGCAGAGTTCAACAGGGCGAAGGCTGCCCTATATAAGAGCGGCGTAAAGTTTGGGATGCTGTACCCAGCCAAACTATGGGTCACATTCCAAGGCAGGGAGCACTTTTTCATGGCTCCTGTGGACGCGGACAAACTTGTCCTGGAGAACAGGCTGGAGAAACAGCAGCATAGACAATGGAGAGAAGATCATCTGAAGAGACTTTATTTGTTTATTTACTGAGTGTTAACCAACTTTGATGAACACTTTGCGTGGGACTGCACTGCCTCATTCTGGGGACGAGAGGTGAAATAGAAGAAGGAAAGAGTGAGGGCAGCAGAGCGCAGGAACGGATGAGGGGAACAGCAGGCAGGGAGTTCAGAGAACAGGCGATGGGAGGACATACAACTAACCCCGGGAGGCGGGGGTGCGCACCACACTAGTGGGGTGCTAGCACTGGGAGCATGAAGAAATGAAAGGCCATGACGCATCTCCCGCAAGGGAGAGACTGCGTGGCAAGGGGGGTGGGGGGGGGGGGGCAGACATCAGCAACAGGGGGGTGACTAGGGGAAGAAACAGAGGGAAGGGAGCAATGAGTGGGAGGCTATGGGGTGGTGGGGGGGGGAAGGGAAACGGGGGAGAAAATACCATAAGGGAAACATGAGAACAAAGATAGCAAGGGCATTAGGCTGACTGCATAGACCACACATGACAACTTGGAACACAAAGGCACCACAAGCACCCACCCAGGGGAGAAGTTCTTCTTCTTCTCCCAGGTACACAATGTAAGTACACGGATCAACTACTTTGTAGTGGGGAAATCGGTGCTTCCAGGGCTAGTAAGAGCGGAATACTTCACAATCGTAATCTCCGACCACACTCCACACTACATGGATGGGAGTTTGGAGCCGGGCCATGCCCAATACCCCACCATGGAGGTTGGACATGGCTCTCCCTACTGATAAGGCTTTCTACGAGAAAATATCAGAGGCCATAGATGAGTACTTTACTCATAATCAGAATGGAAAGTCTCACCCTCCTCGTTCTGGGAGGTGCTGAAGGCTTGATGAGGGGTGAACTCATTGTTTACAGAGTACAAACAAATAGGGAGAGAGGGTGGCTCGGCAACACTGACAACAGACTGACAGCACTCGAGGAACAAACAGAGACGTTCCAACTGACAGGGAGGGAACAAACTAAGATATGTGCAGGTCACAAACCTCCTACCTATGGAAACAAGGACATTCTGATGATCACTGCAATAGTCGTTGTTAGAGGACCTACTGGACATGGATATCTTTGAGAACGGGAACTACGGTGACCTGTATGGGCGACTACTGGGGAGGGTTAACACACAACTGGATGAGACACAAAAAAAATGGGAGGAGGACATGGGGTTTGAAATATGGTGGGGATTCTGGAGCAAAGCACTGCAGCGGGTCAACTCCACCTCCACTTGAGCAAGGCTAAGCCTAATGCAGCTAAAAGTGGTACACAGAGCCCACTTAACTTGAACCCAAATGAGCAGGTTCTTCCCAAAGGTGGAGGATGAATATGAACGGTGCCACGGAGGCCTGGCCAACCACGCTCACATGTTCTGGTCTTGCCCCAGACTTGTCGGGTCCTGGACAACCTTCTTCGAGGCAATGTCCAAGGTGGTGGGGATGAGGGTGGTTCATGCTCAAGAGTGGCAGTCTGCGGGGTGTCAGAACAACCATGGGGTGGAGGGCCGACGCCGTTGGCTTTGTCTCACAATTGCACGCCGGAGAATCTTGCTCAGCTGGTGAATGGCACCCAAAGCTGCAGACTGGCTGTCCGACCTATCGTGATTTCTTCAGATGCAGAAAATCAAACTCGCCATCCGGGGGTCAGAAGAGGCTTCTGCAAAATATTGGAACCATTCACTCAGAACACCTGAGGCGATCATTTCCCTGGACGCAGAAAAGGCCTTCCACAGAGTTGAATGGAAGTGCCTCATAGAGGTAACTGGAGTGGTTCGAGCTTGGAGCTGGGTTCACCGCCTGATTGAAACTCCGCTACAGCGCTCCCACAGCGAGCATATGAACAAATACCACTAACTCTAAGTACTTCCAGCTGTACAGAGGCACAAGGCTGGGATGGCCGTTGTCCCTGTTGCTGTTCAGTAGCACAGTGGTTAGAACTGTTGCTTCACAGCTCCAGGGTCTCATGTTCGATTCACGGCTTGGTCTCTGTCTGTGCGGAGTCTGCACGTTCTCCCTGTGTCTGCGTGGATTTCCTCCGAGTGCTCCGGTTTCCTCCCACAAGTCCTGAAAGACGTGCTATTAGGTAATTTGGACATTCTGAATTCTCCCTCTGTGTACGCGAAAGGCGCCTGAATGTGGCGACTAGGGGCTTTTCACAGTAACATCACGGCAGTGAAAATGTAAGTCGACTTGTGAGAATAAAGATTATTATTATTATTAGCGATCAAGCCACTGATGATCGTGCTCAGGGCAGCAAAGAACTGCAAGGGTATCTGGAGAGGAGACAGAGAGCACAGAGTCTCACCCGATGCAGATGGCCTGCTCCTCTACATCTCGAATCCGCAAAGCAGCATGGAAGGAATCAGGGAGCTCTTGAAAGAGTTTGGAGCCTTGTCGGGCTACAAACTCAACCTGGGCAAACGTGAGGTCGTCCCGGTGATGATGCCGGCGCTGGCTCAGGCACCGTCATCTCTGGGAGCGTAACGACGTCTCTTCCTGGTCCACTACCCCTAGTCGCGACTAGGGGAGGACCGATCCACCCGGGAAGGGGGCGGCTGTGGGGTGCGCCGGTGGGAGGGAGGGGGTGATTGGTGTTGGGGGTGTGTGTGGAGCTCCGGAGGGGGCGGCTACGGGATGCGCCAGTGGGATGGAGGGGGTGTGTGGAGCGCCGGCGGGCGCCAGGTCCCGCAGGGAGACCGTGTTCTGTCGGCTGTCGGTGTACTCCACGTAGGCATATTGAGGGTTCGCGTGGAGGAGATGAACCCTCTCGACCAACGGGTCCGATTTGTGCGTCCGCACATGTTTTCAGAGCAGGATAGGTCCCGGGGCTGCCAGCCAGGTCGGAAGTGACGTTCCGAAGGAGGACTTCCTAGGGAAGACCAGGAGGCGTTTGTGAGGTGTTTGATTCGTTGTTGTACAAAGCAGCGACCGGGTGGAGTAGAGGGCGTCCGGGAGGACTTCCTGCCAGCGGGAAACTGGGAGACTTCTGGACCGTAGGGCCAGCAGGACATTCTTCCAGACCGTTCCATTCTCCCTGTCTACCTGACCGTTCCCCCGCGGGTTGTAACTGGTTGTCCTGCTCTAGGTGATGCCTTTGCTGAGCAGGAATTGACGCAGTTCGTCGCTCATGAAGGAGGTCCCCCTATCGCTATGTACATAGGCGGGGCAACCTAACAGTGTAAAGATGGTGCAGAGGGCTTTAATGACCATGGTGCGCGGTCATGTCGGGCAGGAGATGGCAACAGGGAACCGGGAGTACTCGTCAATCACGTTCAGGAAGTACGTGTTGCGGTCGGTGGCGGGGAGGGGGACTTTGAAGTCCAGACTGAGGCGCTCAAAGGGACGGGAAGCCTTTATCAGGTGCGCTTTATCTGGCCTGTAGAAATGCGGCTTGCACGCTGCGCAGATTTGGCAATTCCTGGTGGCTGTCCTGACCTCCTCGATGGAGTAGGGCAGGTTGCGGGTCTTTACGAAGTGATAGAACCGAGTGACCCCCGGGTGGCACCGTGGAGGGTTCGGAGATGGTCCACTTGTGCGTTGGCACATGTACCGTGGATAGGGCATCGGAAGGCTCGTTCAGCTTTCCGGGACGATACAAGATCTCATAGTTATAGGTGGAGAGTTCGATCCTCCACCGCAAGATCGTGTCGTTCTTGATCTTGTCCCGCTGTGCATTATCGAACATGAAGGCAACCGACCATTGGTCAGTGAGGAGAGTGAATCTCCCACCGGCCAGGTAATGCCTCCAATGTCGCACAGCTTCCACTATGACCTGGGCCTCCTTTTCCACTGAGGAGTGGCGGATTTCTGAAGCGTGGAGGGTGCGTGAAAAAAAGGCCACGGGTCTGCCCGCTTGGTTGAGGGTGGCCGCCAGAGCTACGTCGGACGCGTCGCTCTCGACTTGGAAGGGGACGGATTTGTCGATCACGTGCATCGTGGCCTTTGCAATATCCGCTTTGATGCGGCTGAAGGCCTGGCGGGCCTCTGTTGACAGGGGAAAGACCGTGGACTGGATTAGCGGACGGGCCTTGTCCGCGTAGTGGGGGACCCGCTGATCGTAATAAAAGAAAAAGCCCAGACAGCGTTTCAGGGCCTTGGAACAGTGAAGGAGGGGGAACTCCATAAGGGGGCGCTTGCGTTCAGGGTCGGGGCCTATAACTCCATTTCGCACTACGTAGCCAAGGATGGCTAGACAGTTTGTGCTAAACACTCATTTTTCCCTGTTGTACGTGAGATTCAGGGAGTTTGCGGTCTGGAGGAATTTTCGGAGGTTGGCGTCGTAGTCCTGCTGATCGTGGCCGCAGATGGTGACGTTATCGAGGTACGAGAACGTAGCCCGCAAACCGTACTGGTCAACCATTCGGTCCATCTCCCGTTGGAAGACCGAGACTCCATTAGTGACGCCGAATGGAACCCTTAAGAAATGATAGAGCCGCCCATCTGCTTCAAAGGCAGTGTATTTGCGGTCGCTCGGGCGGATGGGGAGCTGGTGATATGCGGACTTAAGGTCCACCGTGGAAAAGACCTTGTACTGTGCAATCCGATTGACCATGTCGGATATGCGGGGGAGAGGATACGCATCCAGCTGTGTGTACCTATTGATGGTTTGACTATAGTCTATGACCATCCTCTGCTTCTCCCTGGTCTTTACAACTACCACCTAAGCTTTCCAGGGACTATTGCTGGCCTGGATTATGCCTTCCCGCAGCAGCCGCTGGACTTCCGACCGGATAAAGGTTCGGTCCTGGGCGCTGTACCGTCTGCTCCTAGTGGCGACGGGTTTGCGATCCGGGGTGAGGTTCGCAAACAGGTAAGGCGGGTTGACCTTGAGGGTCGCGAGGCCACAGATAGTGAGTGGGGGTATAGGGCCGCTGAATTAGAACGTTAAACTCTGGAGGTTGCATTGAACATCCAACCCCAGGAGTGTGGCAGTGCAGAGGTGGGGGAGGACGTAAAGCCTCTTGAACTCCCTCCCCTGCACCGTGAGGTTCGCGATGCAGAACCCTTTGATCTCTACAGAATGGGATCCTGCTGCCAGGAAAATGTTTTGATTACTCGGGGGGATCGGAAGAGAACAGCGTCTTACCGTATTGGGGTGTATAAAACTCTCCGTGCTCCCAGAGTCGATCAGGTAGGGCGTCTCGTACCCGTTGATGAGTACCGTCGCCGTTGCCGTTTGGAGCGTTCGAGGCCGCGACTGGTCCAGGGTCACCGAAGTCAGTCGCTGTTGCTGCATCGGGGCGTTTTCTTCAGGCCCCGTGAAGCCGTCCATTCCGGGGTCCTTGGCCGTCAGTCCGGGACCCAAAATGGCGGTGCCCATCCTTCCCGCATGGATTCCGGGACCCGAGATGGCGGCGCCCCTCCCTCCCGCATGGAGTCCGGGACCAAAAATGGTGGCGCCCGTTGGCCGCACATGGATCGTTGGGGGGGGGGGGGGGTGCCGGGGGGTCGGTCGTGGCGGGGGTCCACGGTGCCCAAGGGGCAGCCGCGCGGTCGTGGGCGTATGGAGTCCGGGATCCAAAATGGCAGCGCCCATCCTTCCCGCATGGAGTTCGGGACCCGAGATGGCGGCGCCCGTTGGCCACACATGGATCGTTGGGGGGGTTGAGTTTGGGGTCCTGGTTCTCCCCGGTAGATTGTGGCGACCCCTCGAGCCTGGCACACCACTACAAAGTGCCCTTTTTTGCCGCACCCTTTGCAGAGTGCTGAGCGGGCCGGGCAGCGCAGCCGGGGGTGTTTCGTTTGCCCGCAAAAGTAGCAGCGGGGCCCCCCCGGGTGGGCTGGCGCTCTGGCAGCACAGGCCTGCGGGGGTGGGGTGGGGGGTGCCATGGGGTCAGTCGTGGCGGGGATCCACGGTGCCCAAGGGGCAGCCGCGCGGTCGGGGGCGTAGGCACGGGCGTTCTGTGATGCCACATCGAGCGAGGCAGCGAGTGCCCGTGCCTCCTTGAGGCCTAGTGCGTCTCTCTCCAGCAATCGTTGGCGAATTTGGGACGGGAGCGTACCTGCTACAAAGGCATCCTGAACTAGTAGTTCCATATGTTCATTCGCCGAAACCGATGGGCAGTTGCAGTTTCTCCCCAGTATCAACAGCGCACTGTAGAATTCATCCAGCGATTCCCCGGGGATCTGCCGTCTCGTCGCGAGCTGGTGGTGTGTGTAGATCTGGTTGACGGGCCGAACATAGATTCCCATTAGCATGGCGAGCGCCGACTGGAAATCCTCCGCGTCCTCTATGGGAGTGTAGATTTCCGGGCTCACCCTGGAATGCAGGACTTGCATTTTCTGGTCTTCTGTAGACACGCAGCTGGCCTTTCGGAGGTATTCTTCGAAACACGCTAGCCAGTGTTTAAAAAGTGGCCGCTGAGTTTGCCGCGTGGGGGCTGATTCGCAGACACTCCGGAGTGATTCGGAGTTCCATGTCCTTTAAGTCTGCGTAATAAATTGTAGCACGATCAATCACTCACGAGACGAGAAGAGAAGAGATGGAGTCAATCGATGGCTTTATTACGCAGACTTGTTCCCCAGCAGCACAGTTACAGAATGCGGCTGCTGGGAGAACCCTGGCTCTTATACTCCGCCTTACTGGGTGGAGCCAGTAGGCGGCTGATCCAATCGGGACCCAGCGTCGATCCACCAATAGCCTCTCGGCATCACAGGGTACCGTAATACCCCTAATACATACCACCACAAACGCAAGATGACAACGGCAGCGAAATCCGTCCGGGAGAAGCAAGTGACAATACCAACACCAGACCCATTCGCGTATTGCCCTCTGTAATTGTTTCTCCGGCACCCAAACGTATATCTACCTCCCCAGTTCTCCCCCCCCCCAACAAACAGATGCCTACTTATGTGTTGTAAATAATATTGCTAATTGTACAGAATTGTTGCTGTTGAGCTGGTGCTTAATACCTTACCAGTTATTTTATTTTAATTTTTATTTCTTTTTTATTATTTTTTTTGGTGGTATGTTTGTGTGTGCCCTTCTCTTCTATATATATCTTATTCTGTATACATAACGGTATATATACTTTGTTCAAAAACCCAATAAAAAACATTTATATAAAAAAAAATTGTTAAATTCTCACTAACAATCAAACTATGATTAGTTAATTCCGCACAGACGAAGGTTAGATCATCATTTTTTTAAAAACAGAAAGTGTACAATAATGTGAGACCACAATGACTGATAGAACCTGGGTCAGTCAGTGCCTTTTTTTTGCTGTGTGCAGAATTTCCAAATCCTCTTATCTCTTTTTATTTCCTTTCACCGCAGCCTGGGAAGAAATAAATTCTGGAAACTCAGTAAAACAGTTTAGACACAATTGGATGTGTTAGAATAGAATTAAATCCACAAATCATCAGTACATCAGCAATTGAAACCAATCGCTAACAAAAGAGACCAACTTGAAGTGCTGGAGAACGATGAGCTGCAGGTTTGGCCTTTCACTTCCGCGAAACCCAGTTGTTAGCTGTCTCCTTGTGAAAAGCTACCAATTAGCAAAGTGCTTTTCAACAGGGAGGGAAATAAAATCATGGAGATGGACGACCAGTACTTGCTTGACCCAACCCCGGAATTGCTTGTGAACAGAAAAAAGCTGCAGACGTGATTTGATTTCTTCTCATCAGGTGGGGCGGTGAGGCAGCTGCGGCGCTCAATGTGCGTATTCTCGGGGTGAAGGTCAGTCGCCTTTTAAATCATCAGCTGATGTGGCAGGCGGCTTCCCGGGAGATTATACACATTAAGAACTCGGGTGGCTGTTTGGTTTCCGCCCCCTTTAAAATCAATGTGGCTTTCGAAGCATTCTATAGGGGTCTTTATAGATCGGGGCCCCCAAGGAGAGTTCTGTCATGGCGGAGCTTTTGGATGGTCTGTCCTTCCCATCGGTGGAGCGAGAAAGGCAGGAGGAGTTGGAATCACCGTGGAGTCCTGAGGAGCTTTTGAAAGATATAGAGTTAATGCAGACAGGTAAAGCTCCCAGCCCTGATGTGTTCCCCATTCTGTTCTGCAAGACCGTTTGAAGGTCAGCTGACTCTAGCTGACAATATTACACATGTTCAAGGATTCTCTGTCCCAGGATTCGTTGCCCGTTACATGTACACTGGCTTCTATTTCTCTGATCCTGAAGAAAGTCAAGGACCTTATGGAATGTGGGTCGCATCGACCCATATCGCTTTTGAACGTGGATGCTAAATTGCGAGAGAAGGAGTTGGCGTTGTGATTGGAGCCCTGCCTCCCAGTGGTGGTCGCGGAAGACCAGACATGCTTCATTAAGGCTGGGCAATTGCCGGCCAATATATGTCAGCTGTTAAATAATGTTCTTTCCTCCTCTCCTGTGCCTGAATTAGAGGTGTTTGTATCTATGGACACCGAAAAAGCATTTGATAGGGAGAATGGGATATCTCTTTGATATCCTTGGGAAGTTTGATTTGCGGAAAACCTTCACTGGCTGGATTCTCCTGAAATTAATCCTGAAATTAAGTGTTCATGCTGGGGCAGGATTCATGGACATCCATAACAGCAAAACTGGCTCTGCACCTGGACCGATTCTGTGACTGACAAGTGTTTGCACCGGCGCCATGTGGAACACAATCGATTCGAATGAGAAGCAGTGCCGGGTTCCCAGATTTGCGATCGACATTCAGGAGGCCGACAAGCTACAGCCGCTTATACACACTTTACTCCCCACACACACCGTCCCAGCCCACAAGGTATCAAGACGTGACACGACCCCACATTTGATGGATGCCAAACTTGAGACCTCCTAGATGCCGTGGAGGAGAGGCGGGCGACCCTATACCCTGGCCCAGGAGGAGGCTGCCAGACGCTGCCTTTCGCTATGCCTGGGCGCAGGTGACAGAGGTGGTGAGCCCCACCAGTAACACCGTCCGGACCGGCCTGCAGTACAGGAAAAATTTGCATGAGCTCCTCGAGGCGGCCAGGGTGAGTAGGCAGCACTGTGCCTCTGGCGCCAACCCCTCACACGGAACCCTACCGCAGCCCCCCACCCACCCAAACCACCACCCTGCACCACATACCGGCACCCAAACGCCACCATGGCCTGGTGCCCTGGACACTGAGGGCACCAGCCACTTATCCCCTGGGTTGCATCTTCTGGACTGTCTAACATTGTTCATTGAATCATATAATCTATGGCATGGAGACAGGCCCTTCAGCCCAAACTGGTCCATGCCAACAAAAGGTCCATCTAAGCTACCCCCATTTGCTTGTTTTCTGTTCCCCCCCGCCTCCCAGGAGAAGGCCGCCATAACCGCCGGGAGTGGGAGAAAACTGCAGGGAGATAATGCAGATTTCCCATCATAGCTGTCTCCAACACCCTCCACCATCCCAGAGACACTCACCTCAGTTGGGCACTTTAGCTGCTCCAGTATACATCAGGTGGGGGGGGGGGGGGGGGGGGGCGTAGGGTCGGAATGCAGGCTGATCCCAGACACTAGCTGCCATCCAGATGGGATTTGGGCTTCTGGAACGGACAGTCCCATCAAGAGTAGAAATGTAGTCACAGAGCCAGGGGCTACATGAGTGGTTGTCGACGAGCATACAGCACCTGCAGGTGCAGTTTGAGGAGTCCAAACTCGAGCAGGAGCAGGAGGTAGTGCCATCCAGGCCAACACGGCACTGCAGACATCCTCAGTTGAGGCCTTAGGAGCAAGGGGTTTTGGCTATGGATCAGCATGTCCAAGGCCTGGGCACTGAGCAGGTGCTGGCCGAGGCCCAGGGAAGGGCTGTCCTCTCACAGGCAACCAGAGTCACCTGGACATTGCAGCAGCGCGACTAATCGTGGCCCAGTCACAGCAGGCCATGGCTGAGAACATTGCTGGCATTGCCCAGGCGTTGATTGACGTGACACAGATGCAGAGGGAGGTGGCCCAGTCCCAGAGGGAGATGTCGCAGTTACTGGCTGATGTGGCACAGACCCAAAAGCTGGTGGCACAGTCACAGCGTGATGTGGCTCAGTGTCAGATGGAGGTGGTCCACTCCCTGTGCTCCATGACCGTGAGCATGCAGACCCTGGTTGAGATGAGAGCAGAACTCCAGATTGGCGTCAGGTGACGGGGGTGCCTCAGGGGATAGCTTCGCTTGCACCCCCATACCATGAAGTAGCCCGGGGGTCAACGGGAGGTGGACCTGGTGATGGGGCCCGTGTCGGTGACTCACTGGTGCATTTGGTGGACAGCGGGCAGAACAGGATGGTACCATGCCACCTGGGGCATCCGAGCAGCAGCCGGGCCCATCCAGGCCCGGTCGCCCCACAAGATAGGCCGCCACAGGGGACCCAGGTCGCAGGGCAGGGCTGCTCCACTCCTGATGTACCATCTGGGGACCCACCTAGATGTAGCTTTAGGGCCCCTAAGGCCAGAAAGTTAGACACCAGTTAAATTGGCACAGGTGCAGGGCACAGTATAGCAATAGTGACTATGTATATATTTGTTCACATTAAACACCTGTTCACACTGTTACAACCTGCCTCGGTTTTCTGTCAGATGTATGGGCTGGTCTGGGCTGGCCGGGAGAAAGGGTGGAATGGTCCGGCGTCGTGGGTGGGCTTCATTCCCCACCTTCCCGATCGACCGACCCCACCTCAGCCACCCCAGGGATCCGATGGGACCAGGTGATGAAATAGCCAGGTGGACGTTGGGAAGTGCTATTATGGGCAGAAGTCAGATGTTGTCAAACGATGCGGAGCACCAAAGCTCATTGCAGAGTGGGCTGTCATCATCCTCCCTGCCATGGACCATACTTGCTGTTATTGCCAACCCAGGCTCTTATCCCGTAGTGCGGGGTAGCCGGGGGCGGAAAGGATGATGGATGGCCGGAAGTGGGATGCGGTGTCTGTGCCCCTGGCTAGGTTCCAACCCCATCCTCCAGTTGGTGAACCTGGAGGCGATCAGAGTGTCCCGTGCACATTGCCCCTGGCGCACACATCGTGTGGCCTCCCGTGACCGCCTGGACCTCATGTCATGCCCATCCTCGCCCTACCCTGCATCTTCCTCATCGGAGGAGGCCTGGCATTCAAGCTCCTCCTCCAGCATGTCGTCCCTCTGCTGCATGATGTTTTGGAGGACACAGCAGGCCGCCATGATGCTGGCAACTCTCTCAGCGTCAAACGGGAGGGTCTCTCCAAGTGACCCAGGCACCTGGAACCGATTCTCCACCCCATCGCATTTCCCGATTCCGGCGCAGCCGACGGAAAATCCGGCCCCATTTCTTGGGTTCGGTTGCTGTGTATGGCCCCCCGTGACTAGTGTTTGTTATAATGCAGTGTGTTATAATATATTTGTTGTTGAACAAGGGTGCGAGACAGGAAGGATGATGACAATTGCCTCTTCTTCTATTTGCTTTAGTGATTGAAACATTGACCGTGGCGTTGATATCTTCCAATAGGTGGGGGGGATAAGTTGGGGATGGAGGGAACATAGGCTGTCCTTGTACACAGATGATCAGCTTCTTTAAATTTAAGGATCCAGTATCCACAATGGATGAGATAATAAAGCTACTGCAGAGTTTTGGCTTCTTCCCTGGGTAGAAATTGAACCTGGATAAGAGCGAATACTTTCCGAGCGAATCCCCTGGAGAGGAGAGACAATCTCTGGTTATTACTTTTACGCCTTGCCAGAGCTAGCTTTCACTATCTGGGTATCGGGTGGCTTGGACGTCGCTCCATAAATTAAATTATGTTAGTCTGCTGAATGGGGTCAAATCTTACTTGCAAAAGTGAGATAACTTTCCCCTGTCCGGGCAGGGTTCAGTTTATTAAAAATATCTTTCTGAGATTTTTATTTCTATTTCAGTGTCTCCCCACTCTCCAAATCTTTCTTTATCAGAGTTATAAAACTAGTGTCCTCTTTTATTTGGGTGGGCAAAACCACAAGGATCTGTAGAGCATATCCCCAGCGGGATAGACAGTCAGGTGGTTTAGCTTTACTCAATTTGTTATTGTATTACTGGGTTGCCAACATTGAGAAAGTGCTAGGGTGGCTTAGTGGTCCAAGTTCCATATGGAGGCAAGTTCTTGTGGGGGCTCTAATTTGGGTGCTTTGACAAGCTGACTCGCTTCTGTTCTCCCCTGTGAGTTTTCTTAGAATCCGATGGTGGTGTCCACCCTGAGGATCTGGAAGCAATTCAGACAACAGTTCAAATTTAGCCTCATGTCGTTGTTGGCCTCTATCTGTGGTAATCATCTCTCTGTGCCGGCGAGTTTAGACCCGACGTTGATGTCATGAGAGGGGAAGGGTCTGAAAAGTTCTAGGGACTTGATCGTGGGGGAATGGATTGCCAGTTTTGAGGAGCCGTTGGCAAAATTTTAACTGCCTGAGACTAATATGTTTCGATATTTCCAGATTTGTGATATTTTGCGGAAGAATTTCTTTCATTTTCCTTGATACTGCCATCCTCCTTGTTGAAGAGGGTTTTGTCTTTGGCCGAATCTCGTAGGGGGAGGGTATTTTGAGTGTTTATGGTCAGAGCCTATGAGAGTTCGCTCCGTTGAATGAGGTGAAGGTGAAATGTGAGGGTGAATTGGATCCTTTTCTGCACGATGAAGTGTGGAGTGAGGCTCTTCATAGGGTAAACTTCAGGTGTTTTTGTGCTTGGCTCAGTTTGATCGAGTTTAAGGTGGTGCACAGGGTTCATCTGACCAAGGCGAGGGTGAGTGGTTTTATCCAGGGCTGAATGACAACTGTGAGCGGTGTTTTTGGGGGCTGGCTAATCATACACATATGTTCTGGTCGTGTCCCAGGTATTTAAGTTTTTGGGTCTCCTTCTTTAACACCTTCTGACCGCCTTGTCCCCTGGTGGCCATTTTTGGAGTATCAGACTCGCCGGCGGATTGGGGCAAAGGCGGATGTTCTAGCCTTTGCCTCATTAATAGCCTGGAGACGTGGAGGTCTACTCTGCCTAATGCCTCAGCCTGGTTGCGGGAACTTCATGGAATTTTTACATTTAGAGAAGGTCAAGTACACCATTAAGGGATCGTCGAGGTGTTCTACCTTAGATGGCAGGCATTCATTTCCTTTTTTAAAGAGTTAGTCACCATCAGTTGTTGAGGGGGCTTTTAGTTTATTGTTGGGGGTGTTAGGTTTGGGTGTTGACTGTATCTATCGTAACCTGAAACATCCATTTTATATTATGTTATAAATAAAAAATGTTTCCAAAAAAAACATTTTAAAAACAATATCCAATTTGCTTTCTTATTGTTGAACACTCAGTCAAATATTCACAAAGCGTTCTGCATTGTATGTCGTGTGACTGGCGGCCGCTTCTGTGAAGGTTTAGACTCTGGCCTACTGCTGACAGCTTGAATTAAAGCTGCAGTTGTAGAGAAGCCATGCTAGATATAAAGGTGAATGCAAAGATGGAGTATATGACTTTGCAACAAAGATGCTTTCAGCTACCAGCATATAAATCAAGACTTGCTCCTTCATGGGCAGCTGGAATAACGACAGTGCCCTGAGAGATATTCAATAGTACCAAGTCAGCAGAAATAATGATACCAACAGGTCTTGCTACTGAAGAGCATAGGTGTGTTTCCATGGGGACCGAATCCAAGAGAGGGATATTTATTTGTTTTCGTGAAGGACAAGGTTGACTGTTATTATTGCAAGTTTTCGAATGCTAACATTATCTGCCTATTAGGTGGTGATGCTTAAGGTGACTGAAATACTGCAGGATTTTAAAATAATTTCCAAGGTATTTAAGGAAATAAATAAATAATTGAAGGTAAGTCTGAAAGTATCCCAAGCATGGGATTTAGAAAAAGACAATCACATTTTATTCATGAAACCAGTTTTTGCCAATATATTATTATTTAAAAAAACAATACTGAGACAAAATCCTGGAACTCCCTCCCTAACCACTGTGGGTGTACCTACACCTCAGGGACTGCAGCAGTTCAAGACGGCAGCTCACCGCCACCTTCCGAGGGGCAGCTAGGGATGGGCAATAAATACTGGCCAACCTGTGATGCCCACACCGGTAAGTGAATTTTGAAAAGAAATCCCAGCCCCGTACGATACCAAAAGTACACCCGATCAATTCCCCAGTTCCCCTCTCCCCTCCCCCGAGAGCCCCGTTCAGCAACCCGATCCGGAGAGACCCGCCCTGACCTATTGGCAGACAAAGGAAATGAGGAGAATTTATATAGAGGCTCGACCAGGCCTCCATCGCTGGAACCGAACACGTGACCCGGCCCAACCTGACCCAGGAAGACTCTGCCTGCGACCCAAGCCCAGACTAAACACCCCCAAAACACCGAGACCCCACGCGAAGACCAAAACGTGTCGAAAGGTAGACCTGTCCTCGTGGAACCCCAGGGCCTGACCGGATCACCAATATGCTCTGCCAGGGACTCTGAAATCGCAACTAGTGCCCGGGACCCCGCTTGACACAACCACTTGCCTTCCACAAGGTACGATTTCTCCTATCAGATCCTGGGACCAACCAGAAGCAGCCGCCAACTGAGGAAACGAGGGAAACGCGGTGGACTGCATGTGAGACTAAAAAAAGCTTGGTTTTGTGTCTTCTTTCCCCAGCATACCCCTGGCAAACATCCTAGCGATCGAAAACAAGCTAGACTTTCCTCTCAGAAGGAAGTAAGAGATTGCTGTGTGCTCAGTTTCACGGAGACATGGCTCACCCCTGCCTCACCAGATTGTGCCATACAACCTGATGGCTTCTCAATACACCGGATGGACAACACGGCGTCATCGGGCAAAGTGAAGGGTGGAGGGGTTTGCCTCCTCATTAACTCCTCCTGGTGCTCGGACACAGCGACCCTGGTGAACTACTGCTCCCCGGACCTGGAATACCTGACTGTGAAGTGCCGCCCATACTAACTTCCACGGGAGTTCACTTCTGCCAACATTACAGCGGTCCACATCCCACCCAGGCGGCAGTGAAGAAGGCGCTTGATGAATTGTACACCGCTATAAACAACCATGAAACAGAACACCCAGAGGCCTTGTTCAACATGGCCAGAGACTTCAAACCGGCCAACCTCAAGAGTGTACTGCCAAAACTCCAGCAACACATATCCTGTCCCACCAGGGGCACCAACATCCTTGACCGCTGCTACGGAAACATCAAGGGCGCCCACCGATCCATTCCCTGACTACACTTTGGAAAATCGGATCAGAAGATAGTGCTCCTTCTACCGGCATACAAGCAGAAACGTAAGCGGGAGAATCCGGTTAAGAAGGTTGTGCAATGCCGGTCTGAGGCAACAGAAGAGTTCCTACGCAACTGCTTGGAGTCAGTTCCATTTGCAAGAATTCAGTGGCTAGCCTTAACGAGTATGCCACCACCGTCACAGACTTCATCAGTAAGTGTGTAGAAGATTGCTGCCAAAGAAAGTAGTACGTATGTTCCCCAACCGGAAACCATGGTTGAATCGGGAGATTCACTACCTACTGAAGGCTAGGTCTGAGGTGTTCAAGACAGGAGACCCTGACCTATACGGGAAATTGAGGTACGACCTCTGCAAAGCCAACAGGGATGCCAAGAGACAATACCAGACTAAGCTGGAGTTACAGAGTAACGACACAGACTCTCGGCGGTTGCGGCAAGGCTTAAACAACATAATGGGCTACAAAACAATGCTGAGTAAAATCTCCAGAACCTCCCCGATGCTTGTTTTGAGCAAGAAACCAACTGCCCCAGCAGCCTCCGACACACACATACCGACCATCACAGCTTCCAAAGTCAGGTCAGCCTTCTTGAAAATGAGCCCTCAGAAAGCGAGGGGTCCAGACTGGGTCCCTGCCGTGCACACAGATTCCATGCGGGACCAGCTGGCAGATGTGTTCGCGGATAACTTCAACCTCTCCCTACTGCGTTCCGAGGTTCCCACCTTCAAGAAGACCACCATCATAGCATTGCAAAAGAAGAACCAGGCAACATGCCTCAAGGACTACCATCTGGTGATCATGACATCTTTCACTATGAAGTGCTTCGGGAGGTTGGTCTTGAGACACATCAACTCCATACTCCCACTATGCCTTTATCCACTGAAATTTGTATACCGGTACAACAGGTCCACAGCAGATGCCATCTCCCTGGACCTACACTCATCCTGAAGTATCTCGACAACAGGTACTCCTACATCAGACTCTTATTCATTGACTACAGCTCCGCCTTCAATACCATAATCCCAGCCAAGCTCATATCAAATCTCCAAAACCTGGGACTTGGTTCCTCCCTCTGCAACTGGATCGTCGGTTTCCTGACCCATAGACCACAATCGGTAAGAATAAACAACAACACGATTGTCCAGGGCCTCGCAAGGCTGCAGACTTAGCTCCTTATACACACAGAACTGTGTGGCAAAATTTGGCTTCAACTCGATCCACAAGTTTTCTGATGATATGACCGTAATGGGTTGGATCTCAAACAATGATCAGTCAGAGTACAGGAGGGGAATAGATAACCAAAGTGGAGTGGTGTAACGACAGCAATCTCTCCCTCAACGTCAGCAAAACTAAGGAGCGGGTCATTGACTTCGGGAAGCAATGTGTCGCACACATCCCTGTCTGCATCAATAGTGTCGAAGTTGTTGACAGCTTCAAATTCCTAGGTGTGCACATCACCAACAATCTGTCTTGGACCACCCATGTGAACGCTATGACCAAGAAAGCATAACAGCACCTACATTTTCTCAGCAAACTAAGGAAATCAGGCATGTCCACATTCTCTTACCAATTTTTACAGATGCACATAGAAAGCATTCTATCTGGCTGCATCACAGCCTGGTATGGCAACTGCTCGGCCCAAGACCGTAAGAAATACAGAGTCGTGAACACAGCCCAGTCCATCATGCAAACCTGCGTCCCATCCATTGACTCTGTCTACACCTCCTGCTGCCTGGGGAAAGCGGGAGCATAATCAAAGATCCCTCCCACCCAGGTTATTCTCCCTTCCAACCTCTTCCATCGGGCAGGAGATATGGAAGTCTGAGAACACGTACTAACAGATTCAAAAACCGCTTCTTTCCCGCTGTTACCAGACTCCTGAATACCCTCTTATGGACTGATCTCTCCACACATCTTCTGTACTGAGTAGTATTACACTCTCTATGCTTCACCCGATATCTGTGTCTATGGGCTGGATTCTTCTGCCCTGCCTGTCGCAAGATCGCCACAGGCGGGACGCGGACCATGTAAATGTCCATTGACCTCGGGCGGGAATTTCTGGTTGCCTGGCATGCACGACCAGAGAATCCCGGTTTTTGAATTACTTTGTGCATTTATCTTATGTCCTTGTTTTTTTCATGTATGGAACAATCTGTCTGTACGGAGAACAATACTTTTCATTGTACCTCGGTACACGTGACAATAAATCAAATCCAAATCTAAACACAACCCCTCACTCCCAATAGAGGAAACAGAACCTTAATAAAAAATATAAAAAGCCGAAACCCACCCACCCCCTAACTGATGATCGTAATCAATTCCCTGAAGAAGTAGATGAAATGCTGCCACTTTGAGTAGAACGCTTCAGTCAACCTCCTCATGGTATACTTGATCTTCTCAAGGTGCAAATATTTCATCAGGTCCCAGCCAGGCCGAGGCCTTAGGTGGCGACGGAGTCCTCCACCCAAGCAGAACTTGCCTCCGGACTATTAGCGAGACAAAGGTTAGGACATCTGGCCTCATCCCTGACCCAAGTACCAGTGAGTCAGATACTCCAAAAATGGCCACCAATGGGCATGGTTCCAGCTGAATCCCCCAAATCCCTGACATTGTATCAGAAAAGGAGACTCAGACACCAACAAGCTTGGGGCAAGACCAAAACACGTGCATGTGATTCGTCGGCCCCCTAGAGTACTGCTCACACCTATCCTCTACCGCTGAGAAGAAGCCACTCATAAGCGCCCTAGTCAGGTGCGTCAGTGCACTAGTTTGAACTGGATCAGATTTAACCTCTCACATGAGGAGGTGAAGCTGAAACTGTTAAGAGCCTCACTCCACCCCCGCCCCCCCCCCCCCCCCCCCCCCAGCACACACACAAAGACCTAATCTAGCTCACCCTCCCACTTCCTTTGAGGAGGTGACCAAGCACGTAGATGAAGGTAAAGTAGTGGATGTAGAGTACATGGATTTTAGTAAGGCATTTGATAAGGTTCCCCATGGTAGGCTTATGCAGAAAGTAAGGAGGCATGGGATAGTGGGAAATTTGGCCAGTTGGATAATGAACTGGCTAACCGATAGAAGTCAGAAAGTGGTAGTGGATAGCAAATATTCAGTCTGGAACCCAGTTACCAGTGGCGTACCGCAGGGATCAGTTCTGGGTCCTCTGCTGTTTGTGATTTTCATTAATGACTTGGATGCGAGAGTTGAAGGGTGGGTCAGTAAATTTGCAGACGATACGAAGATTGGTGGAGTTGTGGATAGTGAGGAGGGCTGTTGTCGGCTGAAAAGAGACATAGATAGGATGCAGACCTGGGCTGAGAAGTGGCAGATGGAGTTTAACCCTGAAAAGTGTGAGGTTGTCCATTTTGGAAGGACAAATATGAATGCGGAATACAGGGTTAACGGTAGAGTTCTTGGCAATGTGGAGGAGCAGAGAGATCTTGGGGTCTATGTTCATAGATCTTTGAAAGTTGCCACTCAAGTGGATAGAGCTGTGAAGAAGGCCTATGGTGTGCTAGCGTTCATTAGCAGAGGGATTGAATTTAAGAGCCGTGAGGTGATGATGCAGTTATACAAAACCTTGGTAAGGCCACATTTGGCGTATTGTGAGCAGTTCTGGTTGCCTCATTGTGGGAAGGATGTGGAAGCTTTGGAAAAGGTGCAAAGGAGGTTTACCAGGATGTTGCCTGGAATGGAGAGTAGTTCTTACGAGGAAAGGTTGAGGGTTCTAGGCCTTTTCTCATTAGAACGTAGAAGGATGAGGGGCGACTTGACAGAGGTTTATAAGATGATCAGGGGAATAGATAGAGTAGACAGTCAGAGACGTTTTCCCCAGGTAGAACAAACCATTACAAGGGGACATAAATTTGAGGTGAATGGTGGAAGCTATAGGGGGGATGTCAGAGGTAGGTTCTTTACCCAGAGAGTAGTGGAGGCATGGAATGCACTGCCTGTGGAAGTAGTTGAGTCGGAAACATTAGGGACCTTCAAGCGGCTATTGGATAGGTACATGGATTACGGTAGAATGATGTGGTGTAGATTAATTTGTTCTTAATCTAGGACAAAGGTTCGGCACAACATCATGGGCCGAAGGGCCTGTTCTGTGCTGTATTTTCTATGTTCTATGTTCCTCTTTACTGCCTTCAACGATGCCTACACCATCGGCAACATCTGCCCATAGACATCCAAAATCTTACCGTCCCTTAACTTGGCCAAGGACAGGATCCTGTTGATAAGCGACGACGACAGTACCAGGGGAAATTAAGGAAGCACCTTGCGTAAAAAATCACGCACCTGAAAGTACCTGAATATATTCCCTCTCGGGAGCTGGGAATTTCTCTAGCAACTCTTCTGGGCTGGTGAACCTACCATCCACAAATATGTCCTTTAACCTCTCCAGTATATTATTATTTGTTTTATATATAAATAATAGCACAACATGGAAATGTTATATTATCTTTGGTTACACTTGAAAACTTCCTCTAAGTCACATGCAATGGATGCAGACTGCATATGCCATTGGCCCAGCAATTTAACTTCAAAATTGTTCTTTCCTTACATTATGGTTCCTGATGTACCCATTCAATTTTAAAGTTGGTTATTCATCTGAGAATGCTGACTGTAAATTTCTTCGCTGCTGTACCTTTTGTCACCGTCATGGTAGCCTTGGAATTACAGTTCAAAATCTAACTTGACAAGAAATTTTGACAAACATTTTTGTACATACTGTATGTTGAATTTGATTGTTCTGGGTTACCAAGCAAGAAATGTGCTAGCTATAAGGTATGGAAAAACAATTTTAAGCATCGTCTTTGTGTTTGAGATTGCAATGGATGAGTGACTATCCAATGACGTAATGGAGAGTTACGGAACAGTAAAAGCAAATGTATGGGCGTTGCTTTTTAGTGTAGAACAGCAAATTTACTTGTTGTATATCATGTTTTATTTTATGCTTGCTGAAAGCAAACTGGCATGCATTAGCTAAACAGTAACACAATTAGTAAACATAAAAAAAGAAAATCTTGCATTTAGACGGTGCAAGCCCAGGACGTCCTAAATTATTTTACTATCGGGCCAGATTATCCGATTCTGAGGCTAAGTGCAGAGGATCGTGGCGTTTTATGTGGAAAAAAAATCGGCGGCGCCCTCTCACCGATGCCACGCCACGTAAAATGCCCGGCCTCCACAAAATAAACGGCCGGAGAATTGCCAGGTCTGTGGCCGCACATGCGCATGGCAATGATCTGCAGCTGTTGCACCGTACAACATGGCGCCGGCCGTGCTCGGACCTGACCTGCCAGATAGTGCCCCCCTGGACACCTCCTCGCCATCCTCCGGCCACCACCCACCAGTCCCCCCAGCCCTCGTGGAAGCCACCCCGGCCAGCAGCTCGGCTCCCGCCCGACTGTGGTGGCGCAGAGTTCTCAGCTGCCACGCTGGGTTCCCGCATGGCTGGGACCACACGTACCCTATGATGTCGTGAACTTGGGGACAGAGCATTGGGGGAGGGTCTTCAGGTGTCGTCCTAAGGCCGTCCCAATGGCGTGTGGTGCGCGCCTTGATGACGCGGCTTCAGAGGGGACAGAGCATGCGAAAACGGAGTAAAACAGGCGCCTCCCCCGATTCCATCGTAAGAAAGGATTCTCCACCCAATCGCCGATTATGAAATCAGCGTCGGGAAACAGAATCTCTCCCATTATCTTTTTACGTGTTTCAATGTAAAAAAAACTATAGCAATCTAGGATTCAATTTCTTGGAATCAAACAGCCAATTTGACCAGTTATTCTGTTTTATTTATGTTGGGTTGTGAGGTTAATATTATCCAGAGACTGGAGAAAACTTCCTCTGTCTACCTTCAAAATAGTGGCATGGGATCTTTAACCTGCACCTGAGGGCAGACAGGGCCTCAATTTGATGTCTGATTTGAAACGTAGCACCTTTGATAGGGATTATATGATTTGGCCATGCTAAATTGCCCTGACTATACAAAAAAAATGTTAGGTGGGGTTACTAGATTATGGGGATAGGGTTGAGGTGTGGGCTTGGGTAGGGTGCTCCGTCCAAGGGCCGGTGCAGACTCGATGGGCCGAATCGCTTCCTTCTGCACTGTAAGTTCTATGATTGGCCCAGACTCCATTTGTTACATTCTGCATTGTCATATTGTGTACTCACGTGAGAATCGAGCCTGCAACATTCTGAGAATGGGAGGTGAGAGATCTCTGAATCAGGCCCAGTAATTGGTAATATAGTGACGTTTGCACCCGGTTTGTTCCAGCGGGTCCATGCAAAACCATCATTTTCATGGATATAAATATCATTAGTGGGTTGGACACTTAATGCTCCGCAATGCTCTGCTCGTCTTAGGCGGAAGTCAGGCAGGCACGAATTGGTGCAAATATTCACAAGTGGGGCCTGAGCGCCACGGCTATTCGAGGGGAGCGGGAGACTAATAAAATTTCAAAACTCTCAAACATTGTCAGGCTTGCTGGGAATTCTGGCGGGAGTAGTGGGCAACGACCTGTTGCTGAGTGCATAGACTCGGGGTGTCCCCCTCGGGATCGGGTTGGCCAGGGTCAGATCGCCATTGCTGCGGCACGTGGATTTAAACCCACTCCTTCGGTGCTACATCGAGCTGTTCACATTGCTGAGTGCTCACTGTGTCCTGTAAATGTTCAGCGATCACCTGGTGATGTGGTTGCTCATCCAGGCTGCCCTTCTGGAAACCCTCATACCCAGCAGCATTAGCAAAGGTATGGCATAGCTATGTTTAATCATTGGCCTGCCAGATGTTGGCACTCCTCCGAAACGCTGCCCCACTGCAGAAGGAGCAGGGGATCAGCACAGCTCACCCCAAACAAAGCACACCTTCACCGTGGCCTTTGGAACCCTCCTGGTTCTCTGCTCCTCTCAGGGCAGAGGCCTCACCAGTGACACCCAGCTCTCAGGATCGCGAGCTGTCTCCTCCTGCTGCAGCTGGCACCACTGACTGCCTCTTCCACCACATCCCAGGCGCTGTTCCGGAGAGAAGGCTTTAGTCTGTGGACCACTCTGGGAAGAGGGGGTCCCTCCTCCTCTCATTGGCATTCAGCAGTGAGTCCTCCTCAGACTCACAAAATTGGGGGGGCAGGCCTTCTCTGTGCCATCATTGTGGCTGCAACAAGTGAGTGGAGCACTCAAAAGCAGCTCCACTTGTCAGGCACTTTAGTGCTAATTCCTGCCCAGCGGTTACACCACCCCCTGAGCCAAATTCTCGCAGGTAGAGTGCTGGCCCATTGCATGTCCCGAAGTTCGAAACAAATAGCGCCCACAACAGAAATACGAATCGCACGCTATTCAGTCTCAGCAGGAACACTTGGGACGGGATTCTTCGGAAAGGTTTCTATGTGGACTAGCGAGCGGGAACTGCCACAAACTTCCCGGTGCTCGGCCCAGCGAGGCCGGCAATGCTATTCAACGTTAATTAGTCCACTTAACGAGGCCCCACGGGCTTATCACCACAAAAGAAGGCTCGCTGGCTGATTCGCCGACACCACATTCGCCAACAAGGTCGAGCAGCACTGAAGCTGCACTTGCTCAGCCAATCCCAAACAGTTCACAACAATGGCTCCCAGGAGACCTGCCCAAGATTCGGGGATGCAGATCTGGCCAGGCTTCTAGACGGAGTGGAGGCCAGGAGGGATGTCCTGTTCCCCCGACGGTTCAGGAGAGTCAGTCACAAGGCAGCCAGTGCTGCCTGGGACAAGGTCGCGGCGGCTGTGAGTGGCGAGAGTGTGACCAGGAGGACTGGCTTCCAGTGCCGGAAAAGGTCAGCGACCTAACCGCGCAGCACAAGTGAGTCGACACCAATGCTCCCTCCTCCGAGACCTTTCCGCCCCCAAGCGAACATTCGCACCCCCACATTCCATGTGACCCCCGAACAATCCGTCCACCCCCTCTCCCTTCAACCCCCCGAACCCTTCCTTCACACACTCCCTCCCTTCATAGAATTATAGAATCATAGAATTTACAATGTAGAAGGAGGCCATTCAGCCTATTGGGTCTGCACCGGCCCCTTGGAAAGAGCACCCTCCTCAAGCCCACGCCTCCATCCTATCCCCGTTACCCAGTAACCCCACCTAACCTTCTTGGACACTAAGGGTCAATTTAGCATGGCCAATCCACCTAACCTGCACATTTTTGGACTGTGGGAGGAAACCGGAGCACCCGGAGAAAACCGACGCAGACACGTGGAGAACGTGCAGACTCCGCACAGACGGTGACCCAAGTTGGGAATCGAACCTGGGACCCTGGAGCTGTGAAGCAACTGTGCTAACTACTGTGCTACCATGCTGCCCTTCAACCCCTCTCACCCTTCCTTCACACCTTCCTCCCACACGTGTGCCCTCTCTGTGTCTCCTCAGGAAAAGCTCTTCCACAACCGTCAGGAGAGGGCCCGGACTGGCGGTGGGATGCCGGACATAAAAATCCTCACCTCCTTCGAAGAGCGGACCCTGGAGGTGAGTGGGGTGGCCGCGGACAGAGCGGTCACCAACACGGAAGCTGGCGGAAGCCGCAGAGGTGAGGAACCACTGGGCTCCACCTGGAGGACCTGTCAAACGTAAGTTTTTATTGCCTTACTGACTGATCCATCCCTCCCACTGGCCACATGTCCATTCACCCGCAGGTCCTCCAGCCCATCCCATTACGATATCGGCGTCGGGCAACGGAGGATCCCACCCTAAGTGCTGACGCCAGAACTGAATGAGTGGTGTCCTACGACCTGGAAAGCGGTGTTGATCCCGGAACAATTCAGCATCCGTTAATGGGTTAGCACCGGCGCCATGTGGAACTAGTGCAATTCTAATGCATAACGGCGTCCGATTCGCCGGTGTCGGGATTGGCGCTCAAGAGGCTGACGAGCTGCAGCTGCATAAAAGCACTCCGCTCCCCGCACGCACTCAGTCCAGCCAACAAGACACCCCAAAGAGCGGCAACCTGTTTCTCCGATGTGGAGCTTGAGACCCTGCTGGATGCCATAGAGGAGAAGTGGGCAACCCTGTTCTTTGGGTGGGAAGGATGCTGCCACCTGTCCTCATACATCGGGCCTGGGTGCAGGTGGTGGAGGCCGTGAGCACTGTGGGCCCCACCGCCAGGACTGGCCAACAGTGCCGGAAAAAACTGCACAACCTCCTCAGGGCGACCAGGGTGAGTCACCACCACCGTGTCCTGGCATCAACCCCCGTCCCACACGCTCGTACGCCCCCAAACCACATGGAGGGCGACCGAACCCTACCCGCTGGCAGTCTGCTCACACCCCACCCTGCACCACAAGCCAACATGCATACAGCCTGGCATGGCCGGATGCCCTGCGCACACAGGACATTAGCTGCCCACCCCATGTGCTGCCCACATCCAACTGCTTCACACTGTGCATTTTCTATCCCCATCCCAGGAGAAGGAGGCGCCCAACAACAAAGTGAGAGAGCAGACTGGGGAGGGCCGCGGGATCTGCGGCCCCTCAGGATGTTGGACCTGGTCAGTGGGCCTGGAGGGCGGGGTATCGCCGAGGTGGAGGGCGGCATTGGAGAACAAAGTGAGTCCCTGCTGATTAGTGTCCCTATGGCACGTGTGGCACTCCCCCCAGACCACTGTACCTCCCCCACCCAACCTACCACCCCCCCCACCCCACCACCTCCAGTCCAATCCTGCAGCTCCCCACCCACACCCCGTCATCTCCCCACCACCCCTCCACCTCCCTACCCCAGCACCTCACCACCTCCAATCCAACCCACCACCTCCTCACCCCAGCACCTCACCACCACTCCGACCCTCCACCTCCCCACCACCTCCCCATCCCAGCACCCCACCACCCCTCCGCCATCGCCACCCGCGATCCAACAATGCATCATGTCTTGTGTCTTGCAGCATCACATGGTGATGAGGCAGGCCCTATTGGTGTCCCCTGCCTCTGGCCGCACCCCATGACACATCGAGCAATGAGGTGGGACCGCACAGTGATGCGAGCCCCAAACGCCAGCCCGGGACACCACGGAACACCAGTCCGGGGACAACACCAACCTTCCAGGACGGGCAGCACCAGGTGGCAGGGGAGCCCCTGGAGCTCGCTCTGGTCGCAACCCCGTCCCAAGGAGTAGCCCGAGGGTCATCGTGCATGCCGAACGAGGAGGAAGTGATGGGGCCCATGCCAGGGGAGTTGCGAGAACACCACAGGGCCACAGACTCCCCTCCCTCCTGTCCCCGGCGCATCCAATAGGCAGCGGACCGAACAGGGGGATATCACACTACCTGGGACACCTGAGAGACTGTCAGGCCCGTCCAGCCCTGGTTAGGCCAGAGGACGTTCACAAGTGGGAATCACAGCATGTCACCTCCACACTGATATACCGCCTGGTGAACCGCCTAGACAGACCATTAGGGCCCGTAAGGCCAGAAGTTTAGACACCAGTTAAGTTGGTACGCTTGCAGCACGCAGGATAGTGTTCGGGGCTAGGGCACAAATCTGTAGATGCATGTTCACCTGTTCACAATAAACACCTGTTCACAAACATTCCAACTCTCCTCAGTGCTCTGTCAGAAGGGTGTGAGGGCAAAAGGCCCAGGAGATAGAACTCCGTGTGGTGGAGCAGAAGGGAACTGACGACGAGGACGAGATCCTGGGCCGAGCGGTCAAAATGCAGACACACGAGGCGCTCCATAAGAAGTGCATCGAGAGAATTGAAGTCCTGGAAAATAGATCAAGGAGAAAGAACCTCCAGATCCTGGGTCTCCCCGAGGGAGTGGAAGGAGCTGACGGCGGGGCTTATGCGAGCACGATGCTACGCTCGCTAATGGGAGCTGAGGCCCCCTCGGGCCCCTTGGAAGTGGAAGGGGCCCACCGGGTCCCTGCGAGGAGACCAAAGGCTGGAGAACCACCTAGGGCGATGATCGTGCGATTTCACCGCTTCAATGACAGAGAGGTTGTTCTGAGGTGGGCCAAGAAGGTACGAAGTAGCAGATGGGAGAATGCGGTGATACAAGTGTATCAGGATTGGAGTGCGGAGGTGGCGAGAAGGAGGGCGAGTTTCAATCGAGCCAAGGAGGTACTGCATAAGAAGAAAGTGAAGTTCGGGATGTTGCAGCCGGCGCGATTATGGGTCACGCACCAGGATAGACATTACGATTTTGAAACGTCGGAAGAAGCATGGACCTTCATTCAAAAAGAGAAACTGGACCAGAACTGAGGGACTGATGTTGGAGGGGAAACGACAATGCTGATGTATAGAGGTGTAAATTGGGGAGGGGGGACACAGAAATGTGGGCGCCGGTGGAGGGGAAAAAGAGACACAGGCGGGGGATGGGAACGGGGCGGTAGGGGGAGCTGCGCCATGGGGGGCGGGATGGTTCTAGAAAGCGCAGGGTTTCTTTTTCTTTTCCCGCGCCAGAGAGATGATGGTGGGAAGATAGGCGCAAGGAGGATGGGATTTCCTCACACGGGGGGGGTCAAGGAGAGAGCGGGAGAAGCCGGGGTCAGTTGAAGTCAGCTGACTTTCGGAAGCAATATGGGAGGAGTAACCATGCTAGATGGGGATCTAGCGGGGTGGGGGTGGGGGGGAGGGGGGGTGACAACTGGGTTGCTGCTGCTGAGATCGAAAGGGAGCTGGTAAGAGAAAAGGTGGTCGAGGCGGGAATGCGCCGCCTGGGGGACGGGTGGGTGCGCGAGACCGGGACGTGGGACTGGCCCAGAGAGGGTGATGGCTAGTCGACAGGGGAGGGGGGCGGGCAGCCCCCCAGTCCGGCTGATCACGTGGAACGTGAGAGGCATAAATGGGCCGATTAAGAGGGCCTGAGTGTTCGCGCACTTAAAAGGACTGAAGGTTAAAAGGACTGAAGGCAGACATGGCCATGCTTCAAGAGACGCATCTGAAGGTGGCGGACCAGGTTAGGTTAAGGAAAGGATGGGTGGGACAGGTGTTCCACTCGGGGCTGGACGCAAAGAATAGAGGGGTGGCCATATTGGTGGGGAAACGGGTGTCGTTCGAGGCCAGGAACATTGTAGCGGACAGCGGGGGCAGATATGTGATGGTGAGTGGCAGACTGCACGGAATGGAGGTCGTGCTGGTCAACGTATATGCCCCGAACTGGGATGATGCGAGATTTATGAAGCGGATGCTGGGACGTATCCCGGACGTGGAGGTAGGAAACCTAGTAATGGGGGGGGGGGGACTTCAACACCGTGCTAGACCCAGGGTTAGATAGATCTAGATCCAGGACCGGAAGAAGGCCGGCAGCGGCCAAGGTGCTTAGGGGGTTTATGGACCAAATGGGGGGAGTGGATCCGTGGAGATTTGCTAGGCCACTGGCCAAAGAGTTCTCCTTTTTCTCCCATGTCCATAAGGTATACTCCCGGATAGATTTCTTCGTTTTGGGAAGGTCACTGATTTTGAGGGTGGAAGGAACGGAGTACTCGGCCATAGCTGTTTCAGACCATGCCCCACATTGGGTGGAACTGGAACTAGGAGAGGAGAGGGAACAGCGCCCACTCTGGCGACTGGATGTGGGATTATTGGCGGATGACGGTGTGGTAGTATGTATTGGGGGTCATGTGGGACTGGAAGCCCTAATGTCATTGGCTGACAGATCCCTGGTCCTGGTTGGCCGTTGACCTCAAGCTCCGCCCTGAAGGCGGAGTATAAGAAGCCAAAGTCTTCCCCCACAGGCCAGTTTACTATCAAGCTGCGGGGGAACAGACACGCTTAATAAAGCCTCATCGACTTCACTCTATTCGTCTCACGGAGTCTTTGTGCGCTACAATTTATTAAACGTGCCTAAAAAAAAAGGACTATGGAGCTCAGGATCATTCCGGAATGCCTGAGGATCAGCCCCCACGCAGTGAACGCGGCAGCAGCCTTCAAGCACTGGCAGACTTGCTTCGAGGCCTACCTCAGAACGACCAACGGCCGAGTCTCAGAAGACCAAAAACTGCAGGTCCTGCACTCGAGGGTGAGCACGGAGATTTTCTCCCTCATCGAAGACTCGGACGATTTCCAGACGGCGTTCGCAGCACTGAAAAGTCTCTATGTCCGCCCTGTTAACCAAATCTACGCTCGCTACCAGCTCGCGACGAGACGGCAAGCTCCCGGAGAATCGATGGACGAGTTCTACGCCGCGCTGCTGATCTTGGGACGAGCCTGCAGCTGCCCGTCGGTGAACGCAAACGAACACACGGACATGTTAATGCGCGATGCTTTTGTGGCAGGTGTGCAATCCTCCCAAATCCGCCAAAGACTTCTAGAAAAAGAGTCGCTAGGACTCTCAGAGGCACGGGCCCTAGCAGCCTCCCTAGACGTGGCCGCGCGTAATACCCGCGCCTACGGCCCCGACCGCGCGGCAACCCATTGGGCCCCGTACGTACCCGTCGCAGCAAACCCCCTACCCCCCCCCCCCGGACACCCCACAGGCTTGCGCGGTCCAAACGCCGAGTCGCACCGGGGGCGCCCGCTGTTATTTCTGCGGCCAGGCGAAACACCCCCACAGCGCTGCCCGGCCCGCGCAGCTATCTGCAAAAGCTGCGGGAAAAAGGGCCATTATGCGGTTGTGTGCCGGACCCGCGAGGTTGCCGCCGTCCCGGGAGCACAGGGAGCCCTGCAAGCAGTTTACGCGCCCCAACCCCCCCAGCACGCCATGTACGACCCGCAGACGCAGCCGCTCTGGGTCCCGACCACCGCGGTCCCGGGAGAACTGGGAGCCCTGCACGCCGCATACGCTCCCCAACCCCCCTCCCCGCAGCCTATGTATGACCCGCCGCCGGCGCTACCGCTTTGGTCCCGGCCAACACTCTCCACGGAGAGGAGGGAGTTTTGCGCGTCCCTAACGCCACCCTAACCCCCACCCCGCGCCCCACGCCTGACCCGCCGGCGCCACCTACTTGGGCCCCGACCACCGCTGTCCCCGGTGAGGGAGCTCCGCGCGGTCCTAGCGCTCGCGGTCCTAGCGCTCGCGGTCCTAGCGCCCCCCAGCCCCCCCAGCACACCATGTGTGACCCGCAGACGCCGCCATTTTGGGTCCCGGCCACCACGAGGGGAGGAGGGGCGCCGCCATCTTGGACCACCCCAGACCTGTACGACGCATGGGGGCGGCCATTTTGTCCACCCCCGCCGCCATCTTGTGACCCCCCAGCCACGTGCGATGTATGGGGGCGGCCATTTTGTTCATCCCGACGCCATCTTGGACGGCAACAACGGACCCCACTCCACTACTACAACCACGGCTCGCTTCGATTACGCTCGATCAAGCTCGGCCCCGGACACTCCAGACGACGACGACAACGGTACTAATAAACGGCCACGAGACGCCATGCTTAGTCGACTCCGGGAGCACGGAAACTTTATACACCCCGACACGGTAAGACGCTGTTCCTTGACCACCTATCCCAGCGCACAAAAGATTTGCCTAGCTGCAGGATCCCACTCCGTACAGATCCAGGGATTCTGCAGAGTTACCCTAACGGTGCAGGGGAGGGAGTTCAAAAACTAAAAACTAAACGTCCTTCCCCAACTCTGTGCCCCCACCTTGCTGGGATTAGATTTCCAATGCAATCTACAGAGCCTTACGTTCAAATTCGGCGGCCCCATACCCCCACTCACTGTCTGCGGCCTCGCAACCCTCAAGGTGCAACCCCCATCCTTGTTTGCGAACCTCACCCCGGATTGCAAACCCGTCGCCACTAGGAACAGACGGTACAGCGCCCAGGACCGGACCTTCATTCGGTCCGAAGTCCAGCGGCTACTAAAGGAGGGCATAATCCAGGCCAGCAATAGTCCCTGGAGAGCGCAGGTGGTAGTAGTGAAGACAGGGGAGAAACAAAGGATGGTCATTGACTATAGCCAGACCATCAACAGGTACACACAACTAGACGCGTACCCTCTCTCCTGCATATCCGACATGGTCAATCGGATTGCCCAATATAAAGTCTTCTCCACCGTGGACCTCAAGTCCGCCTACCATCAGCTCCCCATCCGCCCAAGTGACCGCACGTACACAGCCTTCGAGGCAGACGGGCGATTATACCATTTCCTACGGGTCCCTTTTGGCGTCACAAACGGGGTCTCGGTCTTCCAACGGGATATGGACCGAATGGTTGATCAACATGGGTTGCGGGCCACGTTCCCGTATCTCGACAATGTAACCATCTGCGGCCACGATCAGCAGGACCACGACGCCAACCTCCAAAAATTCCTCCAGACCGCCAAAGCCTTGAACCTCACGTACAACGAGGACAAGTGCGTTTTTAGCACCGATCGGCTAGCCATTCTGGGCTACGTAGTGCGCAATGGGATAATAGGCCCCGACCCCGAACGTATGCGCGCACTCATGGAATTTCCCCTCCCGCACTGCCCAAAAGCCCTGAAACGCTGCTTGGGGTTCTTTTCGTACTACGCCCAGTGGGTCCCCCAGTACGCAGACAAGGCCCGCCCCCTAATACAGACCACGACCTTCCCTCTGTCGACAGAGGCTTGCCAGGCCTTCATCCGCATCAAAGCAGATATTGCAAAGGCCACGATGCGCGCCATCGACGAGTCCCTCCCCTTCCAGGTCGAGAGCGACGCCTCCGACGTAGCTCTAGCGGCCACCCTTAACCAAGCGGGCAGACCCGTGGCCTTTTTCTCCCGGACCCTCCACGCCTCAGAAATCCGCCACTCTTCAGTAGAAAAGGAAGCCCAAGCCATAGTGGAAGCTGTGCGACATTGGAGGCATTACCTGGCCGGCAGGAGATTCACTCTCCTCACGGACCAACGGTCGGTAGCCTTCATGTTCGATAGTGCACAGCGGGGCAAAATCAAAAACGACAAAATCTTAAGGTGGAGGATCGAGCTCTCCACCTTCAACTATGAGATTTTGTATCGTCCCGGAAAGCTGAACGAGCCGTCCGATGCCCTATCCCGCGGCACATGTGCCAACGCACAAATTAACCGCCTCCAAACCCTCCACGAGGACCTCTGCCACCCGGGGGTCACTCGGTTTTACCACAAGTCCCGCAATCTCCCATACTCTTTAGAGGAGGTCCGTACAGTCACAAGGGACTGCCACATCTGCGCGGAATGCAAGCCGCTTTTTTTCAGGCCAGATGGAGCGCACCTGATTAAGGCTTCCCGCCCCTTTGAACGCCTCAGTCTCGATTTCAAAGGGCCCCTTCCCTCCACCGACCGCAACGCATATTTTCTTAATGTAGTGGACGAATACTCCCGCTTCCCTTTTGCCATTCCCTGTTCTGACATGACCGCGGCCACAGTCATTAAAGCCCTGAACAGCATCTTCACACTGTTCGGTTACCCCGCATACGTCCACAGCGACAGGGGGTTCTCTTTCATGAGTGACGAGCTGCGCCAGTTCCTGCTCAGCAAGGGCATAGCCTCAAGCAGGACGACCAGCTACAACCCCCGGGGGAACGGGCAAGTAGAAAGGGAGAACGGCACGGTCTGGAAGGCCGTCCTACTGGCCCTACGGTCCAGAGACCTCCCAGTTTCACGGTGGCAGGAGTTCCTCCCGGACGCTCTCCATTCCATCCGGTCGTTATTATGTACGAGCACTAATCAAACGCCTCATGAGCGTCTCCTTGTCTTCCCTAGGAGGTCCTCCTCTGGTACGTCGCTACCGACCTGGCTGGCGGCCCCAGGACCCATCCTGCTACGAAAGCATGTGCGGGCACATAAGGCGGACCCATTGGTCGAAAGGGTTCACCTCCTCCACGCAAACCCCCAGTACGCCTACGTGGAGTACCCCGACGGCCGACAGGACACGGTCTCCCTGCGGGATCTGGCGCCCGCCGGCAGCACGCACACCCCCCCGACACCATCAACCCAACCCCCCCCCCTTCCTGCCACCGCCGCACCCCGCGACCGCCCCCTTCCCAGGAGGATCGGTTCCCCTCCCCTCAGCACTGACCAAGAATCAAGCCCGAGCTGAAACCGTACGGCTCCTGGAGGCGACAACACTGGTACAAGCACCACCACCACCGCCGGGGCCGAGGCGATCGACACGGACGACCAGATCGCCCGACCGACTCGTGGCGTCGATGTAAAACAAATATGGACTGTTCACAAGAACATTTTGCTTTTCTTCCTATACCCTCTGTAAATAGTTGCAACAGGACGAAATTGTCCAATACTGTATTGCCATGTGAATGTTTTGTCCTCCCAGGACCAGCCCTGTAAACCCTTACCACCATACGAAGCATCACCCCGCCGGGTTCATTTTTGACAAGGGGTGAATGTGGTAGTATGTATTGGGGGTCATGTGGGACTGGAAGCCCTAATGTCATTGGCTGACAGATCCCGGGTCCTGGTTGGCCGTTGACCTCAAGCTCCGCCCTGTAGGCGGAGTATAAGAAGCCGGAGCCTTCCCCCGCAGGCCAGTTTACTATCGAGCTGCGGGGGAACAGACATGCTTAATAAAGCCTCATCGACTTCACTCTATTCGTCTCACGGAGTCTTTGTGCGCTACAGAGGGAGTCTGCGGAAGGGTGCGGGGATGTATCGAAAGGTACCTGGAGGCCAATGATGATGGGGAGGTCCGAGTGGGGGTAGTATGGGAAGCGCTGAAGGCGGTGGTCAGGGGAGAGTTGATCTCCATCAGGGCTCACAAGGGGAAAACAGGGTCAAAGAGAGGGAAAGATTACTGGGGGAGATTTTGAGTGTGGATAAAAAATATGCGGAGGCCCCGGATGAAGGACTATATAGGGAGAGGCGACGACTCCAGATGGAGTCCAGGGAGGGCAGAGGCACAGTGGAGGAAGGCACAGGGGATGAGATATGAATATGGGGAAAAGGCGAGTCGCCTGTTGGTCCACCAGCTTCGTAAGAGGACAGCGGCGAGGGAAATAGGGGGAGTTAGGGATGAAACAGGAACCACGGTGCGGAGAGCAGGGAAGGTAAATGAGGTGTTCAAGACCTTTTATGAGAGGTTATATAGGTCCCAACCCCCGGAGGGAAAAGAGGGGATGCAGCAGTTTCTGGACCAACTAAGATTCCTGAGGGTGGAGGAGCAGGAGGTGGCAGGCCTGGGGGCGCCAATTGGGGTGGACGAGGTGACCAAAGGGCTGGGGAACATGCAGGCAGGGAAGGCTCCTGGACCTGACGGGTTCCCGGTGGAATTTTACAGGAAATACGTGGGCTTGTTGGCCCCGCTGCTGGTAAGAACCTTTAACGAGGCCAGAGAAGGGGGGACCCTACCCCCGACAATGTCGGAGGCGACGATATCGCTAATCCTGAAGCGAGATAAAGACCCGCTGCAATGCGGGTCTTATAGGCCTATCTCGCTCCTGAATGTGGACGCCAAGTTGTTGGCAAAAGTGCTGACAATGAGGATAGAGGATTGTGTCCCGGGGGTGGTGCACGAAGATCAGACAGGGTTCGTAAAGGGGAGACAATTGAATGTCAACGTGCGACGGCTATTGGGGGTGATAATGATGCCCCCAGCAGAGGGGGAGGCAGAGATAGTGGCGGCAATGGATGCAGAGAAGGCATTTGATAGGGTAGAGTGGGAGTATTTATGGGAGGTGCAGAGGAGGTTCGGGTTCGGGGAGGGGTTTGTCAGTTGGGTTAAACTCCTCTATGGGGCCCCAATGGCAAGTGTAGTCACAAATCGGCAAAGATCGGAGTATTTTCGACTACATAGGGGAACAAGACAGGGGTGCCCTCTGTCCCCATTACTGTTCGCGCTGGCAATTGAACCACTGGCCATAGCGCTGAGAGACTCCAGGAAATGGAAAGGGGTGGTTAGAGGGGGAGAGGAACACCGAGTGTCACTCTACGCAGATGACTTACTGCTGTATGTGGCGGATCCAGTGGGGGGGGGATGACAGAGGTTATGCAGATATTGAGGGAGTTTGGAGATTTCTCGGGATATAGGCTTAACATGGGAAAGAGTGAGCTTTTCGTGATACACCCTGGGGACCAGAGTAGAGGGATAGATGGCCTGCCTCTAAGGAGAGTGGAAAGAAACTTCCGATACCTGGGGATTCAGATAGCCAGGAGCTGGGGAACCCTACACGGACTCAATCTGACTCGGCTGATGGAGCAAATGGAAGAGGATTTCAAAAGGTGGGATAGGCAGCCGCTGTCACTGGCGGGCAGAGTGCAGGCGATTAAGATGATGGTCCTCCCGAGGTTCTTATTTGTGTTTCAATGTCTCCCTATATTGATCACTAAGTCCTTTTTCAAGAAAATAGATAGGAGCATGATGAGCTTCTTGTGGGCAGGGAAGGCCCCGAGTGTAAGGAGGGGGTTCCTGCAACGTAGCAGGGACAGAGGGGGACTGGCGTTGCCGAATCTGGGCGACTATTACTGGGCCGCCAATGTGGTGATGATCCGTAAGTGGATGATAGAGGGAGAGGGGATGGCGTGGCAAAGGCTGGAGATGGCGTCCTGTAAAGGAACGAGCTTAAAAGTGCTGGTGACGGCGCCACTACCGCTCTCCCCAAAAATGTTTACCACAAACCCAGTGGTGGCGGCAACACTAAGTATCTGGGGGCAATGGAGGCGACAGAGGGGTGTGTTGGGAGCCTCGGTGTGGTCCCCGATCAGGAACAACCATAGGTTTGCCCCAGGGAGGTTGGACGGAGGGTTCCAGAGCTGGCACCGGGCAGGAATTAGGAGAGTGGGAGACTTATTTATAGATGGGACGTTTGCGAGCTTGGGAGCACTAGTGGAAAAATACGAGCTGCCTCCGGGGAACATCTTTAGGTATATGCAGGTGAGGGCGTTTACGAGACAGCAGGTGAGGGAATTTCCACTGCTCCCGACACAGGGGATCCAGGATAGAGTGCTTTCGGGGGTGTGGGTCGGGGAGGGAAAAGTGTCCGAAATATATCAGGAGATGAGAGAAGAGGGGGAGGAGCTGGTAGAAGAGCTGAAAGGAAAATGGGAAGAAGAGCTCGGGGAGGAGATTGAGGAGGGTTTGTGGGCTGATGCCCTAAGTAGGGTAAATTCCTCTTCCTCGTGTACCAGGCTTAGCCTGATCCAATTTACATAGAGCACACATAACGGGAGCGAGGTTGAGCGGGTTCTTCGGAGTGGAGGACAGGTGCGGGGGAAGCCCGGCGAACCACACACATATGTTTTGGTCGTGTCCGGCACTGGAGGGGTATTGGAGGGGAGTGGCGGGAGTGATCTCAAAGGTGGTGAAGGTCCGGGTCAAGCCAAGCTGGGGGTTAGCTATATTTGGGGTAGAGGATGAGCCGGGAGTGCAGGAGGCGAAAGAGGCCGATATTGTGGCCTTTGCGTCCCTAGTAGCCCGGCGTAGGATTTTACTCATGTGGAAGGAAGCGAAACCCCCCGGCGTGGAGGCCTGGATAAATGATATGGCAGGGTTCATAAAACTGGAGCGGATGAAGTTTGCGCTGAGAGGATTGGCTCAGGGGTTCTCCAGGCGGTGGCAACCGTTCCTCGACTATCTAGCGGAACGTTAGGGGGAAAATAGATAGCCAGCAGCAGCAGCCCAGAGGGGCGGGGGGGGAAGGGTAAATTGTTTTTGTTCTAGATGGGGGGGGAAGGGGCGGGGGGGGAAGCACTATTTCGTGTTATTTTGTTAGTTCACTATTTTATTTAAACAATGTTATCTATCAGTTATCATGTTACCGTTTTTGTTGATTTGTAAGGGGGAAAAATTGTGTTTGAAAACTTTAATAAAATATATATTTTTAAAAAAAAGAAGGGTGTGAGGGGTGTGCTGGGCTGGGCTGGCTGCAGAGGTGGCGCTGGGTGGGGGGAAGGATGGGATGGGTGACTGTTGGAGGTGGACACGGGCCAGGGACCCCAGGTCAGCCAACGCACATCGTCCTGGTACCTGGCCCCCTCCCTCTCACTCCCCTGACCCCCTACCCCGGACCCCATCCTCGCCTCCACCACCCCGAGCATTCAATGGGGCCGTGTGATGGAATGGCCAGTTCGCATGCAGCGTTCACCAAGGCGGATGGTGGAATGTGCTACCGTGGGCAGGAGTCAGACGTTGTCGAATATTGCGGAGCACAAGAGCTCATCGTAGAGCAGGTCGTCATCACCTTCCATCCCATGGGCCAAACCCGCTGTTACTGACAACCCAGGGCCTGAACCCCGTGGTGAAGTAGGATTCATGGAGGGGCGGTGCAGGCGGCGGGGAGGGGGCATTGGTACAGGGACGTGGGAGGGGGTGGTCGGCTGGAGGGGATAAGGGATGGGATGGGATAGTTGTGTCGCCATAGACCAGGCTCCCTATTCAATGAGTAGAGCGTCCCATTCGTGGTGGCCCTGGCGCACATGCTGTGTGCCCTCCATGCCTGCCCAGGCCCCCTGTCCATCGTCACCCTCCCCCACATCCTCCTCATTGGACGAGATCTGCCGTTTCATTCCCCTTCTCCAGCACTTCACCCCTCTGCTGCATGATGTTGTGGAGGACGCAGCAGGCCACCACGATGTGGGAGACAATATTGGAGGCCCCTCCATAGCAGTAAAGGCATCTGAATCGCATCTTCAGGACACAAATGCACCATTAGATCACGGCCCTGCACGCTGCATGGGCGTCATTGCAGCAGGTCTCCGCATCAGTCTGTGGCCTCCATATTGGCATCATCAGCCACAACGGCAGCTGATAACCCCTGTCGCCCAAGAGCCAACCCCTCACCGGGGGTGTGCCTCATAGGTGTCGGAAACCATCGAGTGTGCCAGGGTGAAGGCGTTGTGCACGCTGCCTGGGTATCGGGTGCAGAAATGCATGATGTGCAGCTCATGGTCACAAATAAGCTGCACATTCATGGAGTGGTACCCCTTTCGGTTTGTGCAGGCTAGCCTCTCATGCGCTGGTGCTCGTAGGGGGAGTTCCGTCCTGTCGATCACCCCCTGGACCTGGGCATCCCTGCAATGGTGGTGAATCCCACTGCCCGGGCAACCTGGTGTGCTCGATCCACATTGAACCTGATATATTGTGCCTACCGGGCATATAGGGCCTCCGGGACGGCATGGATGAGGTCTGCGAGATTCCAGACAGGTCCCTGGAAGGAACCTGAGACAGAAATGTCACGGTCATGCCTCAGGGAACATGGCCTACCTCCTCTCTCTCCCTCAGCAGCCACGACACCTGTTTCCCACTTTTAAATGCCACAGATGAACCTCGCAGTCGGTAATTCCTCCTGGCCGACGCGGAGTATCACGGGAGGCCCGAAGAATACCGGGGGGGGGGGCCCGTTAATGATATGCCACCGGTGTTTACTGTACAATTTGCGTGCTGACGCCGGTGTGATGCATCGAATACATTCAAGCTACTGTCAAGGCACCAGAGCATGGCTTCCGTCGGGCGGCCAGCGCCAGCCTTGATTTTCAGCTCACGCACAATTCTCCGCCCAATCGCATTTCGCGATTCCGGCATCACTGGACGGGGAATCCCATCCTTGATATGTTATAGACATTGGGCGAGATTCTCCGTTTGGGAAAGAATGGTCTCCCGCCGGAGGAGAATTGCGACTGATCTGTGCTCACAGCACGAAGCAATTCAATATCCTTCGCCATGCAAACTTATGTATGGTGAGGAATTCCCGAAGGAATTTGGGTGGCCTAATAGTGACGTCCCGTGGCTGGCCACTTCCCCCTCCAGCGACTCAAAGCAGCTCCCCACCCCTGTATTTTCTGGATGCCCCCCCTTACCCAAGTAAAGGGATGACCCGACTCACCTCACCCCAGGATCCCCTAAATAGGGAGAGCCTGCCAAGACCCCCTAAATAGGGAGACCCCCCAAATGAACCACCTAAATAGAGGGACCCCCCCCACAGGGACCTCCGAACTAAACAAACTCTCCCACAGACCACTCCCCCCCCCCCCTTAGAAAAGAGAGCCCTGTCTGGCAGCTAGAGAGCAGTCCAGACAGGGGCAGTGAAAATAATTACAGTGGTGACACTCACCTGGAAGTAGCATGTGTCCATTCCTGGAGAGGGAACAGCTGTGTCCTGTGTTTAAACCCCTCCGATCCTGTAGCTGCAAGCCATTTATTCATTTCTTGTCGTGGACTGTGAATGACAGCTTCCACAAAACAGCTGTTAGCCTTGCTTCATTCATCTTCTTCATGGATGAGTAACTCTAAGTGATGAGTAACTAAGAGGAGACAGTGGGGTGGTGGTGGTGGTAGGGGAGGGGTGGTGGTGGTTGTAGGGGAGGGGTGATGGTGGGGGTAGGGGAGGGGTGGTGGTGGGGGTAGGGGAGGGGTGGTGGTGGGGGTAGGGGAGGGGTGGTGGTGGGGGGAGGGGAGGGGTGGTGGTGGGGGTAGGGGGAGGGGTGGGTGCGTGGGTAGTGCATTGTGGGGTGGAGGGTGGCCGTCCGATGGACTTTGGGGGCAGCTCCCTTAAGGAGTTACCCGCTTGGACCATCTCGAGGTGCCCCCATGTCAGGTTCACGTTTGGTGATACCCGTAGTGAATCCCGCCCATGTGATTCCTGGCCCGGAGGACCAGAGAATCACGAGCTCCCAGAGACTCTAGGCCAGGCCCGCTGGCATGCGGGCAAGAATCCCAATCTCGCCGTCAGCGGTGAGGGACCGGAGCATAGCAGACGGTTCGGCACCAGGCACGAACCTTAATTTCGTCAGATGCCCAATGTTCCGCCTGATCGCGATCCATGTTGCTGGCGTCGTGGGGCGGAGAATCCAGTCCATTGTTTTGAAAATGTCTCCTCCTTAAAAATTGTCCATGAATTATATTAAAAAACAGCCTTGCTGAAGTAATGTTGTGCTGCTGACTCACCGACAGCTAAATTTACTTGACAAAAGTTTGATGAAAACATAAATCCCAGCCAGTAGGAATTTAATATCCTTTAGTAGACACATTCCATGGCAGTCCTCTCATTTCCTGTGACATCAGCGGAGCATTTCCCCTCACATATAAGCATAACGTTACAGACAGCCATTCACAGCAGCCTTCCCCTCTGAAAAAGAAAAAACAAGTTTCAAAATCAAACAAAAGGGAAACCAAGCATTCCAGCCCCTTAATGGTATATAACTGCAGTGCTAACTGTGTACTAATAAAGAGGATTGTTTCTTCAATGTTCAATGGGCTTGGCTCTTTATTTTAAATGATCAAGATATGGGACAGTGCGAACTGCATATCTGTAAATCACTTTTTAATTTACTTTCTATGTGAAATTTCATGCTATCTAATCTTTACCTGGGGATATCCATCGCGCTTATGATGTCACATTTTTCCTGGAACTGGCTATGCTCCCTCTCGTGGCGAAATATGTAATATAACATTTTGATTAATGTTTTCTTGGAAACAAAATGACAATTTGTCAATTTTGAAATTAGGTTCAGAGAAGAGATCAATACAATAACTGACCCAAAACGTCACATGAAATATTTTGTGTAGTTTTTTGTGTTACGTTTTGTCTTTCTATAATAAATGGGGAGTGTAGAGATTAAGATGCTTCCATTAAAAGGCAGAGCTCTTCTTTCTTTGCAAAATAAAAACAACAGCCTTGAGAAGAATGGTGAGGGATGAGCATGAATCAACAAAAGGAAAATTGATGCATTCTTCACTCCAGCTTAAAAACACAAAATCTATTGCGATATATAGAAGCAAAAGATTGACCCCAAAAATAACATTCCAAAACTGATCCTTTCGATGCCAATTAAAAGATCCCTGAATAATGAGCTTGCAGTGCATCAAATGTAGGTTTTCTGACAAAGATGTGCTCCTTCGAAAATAAATCTGATTGAAAATAAGCCTCAGGTATTCAAGATTTTTCACAAAAATATGGACTGTAGCAGTTCAAGAAGGCAGCTTACCATCACCGTCTCAAAGACAGTTAGGGGTGGATAGTAAGTGTTGGCCTGGTGACCCCCCTCATCCCATAAGACCATAAGACATAGGAGCAGAATTAGGCCACTCGGCCCAGTGAGTCTGCTCTGCCATTCAATCATGGCTGATATTTTCTCATCCCCATTCTCCTCATCGCCATGAACAAGTAGAAAAAATAGTATTAGCTGCATGAGAGTGTGGCACAGTGAGTTAGCTCATAACTCTTTACCACAGGGAAAATGTCATGATTCAGTTTAGATCTCTTTCTGCCAGTTATGCTAAGTGATTGTCCTTGCATTCTATAGCAGCAATCGGCTTTCAGCTGGAGTTAAAGTATCAATTTAACCCACAAATAAAAATTAGAATGGGTTAAGTAGGAAATGGAAGGGTTTAAAATAGTGGCCAGTTGGGGGAAGGTACATTACTTGGGAAGAGTAAGTTTTGTTTTGGATCTGACTGAGCTATAACTGACCTGGGAATAATTAACACACTGACATCCAAGTGCTCACGATAAAGTGTCCATTCTCGGCCGTGATATTCCTCACAGTCTGCAGCTGCCACGGCAGGTTCACGAAAGGGCGTGCGGTGTACTCCCCGATGATGCTGTTTTGGAGGGGGCAGAGCAGCCCTGATTCGGTCATAAAAAGGGATTCTCCTCCCGATCGTCGATTACAAAATTGGTGCCGGGTAACGGAGAATCCTGCCCTTAGTCTCAGAAACGGAGAATCCAGCCCCAGGTTTTTCTATAGCCACTGCTTACATAAAGAAATTCTGAAGGCTCTTTAAATGTTTACTGAATGCAGATACAACTCAAGTTATTTTGATACATTTCAAGTGCTTGTTTAAATGCATTTTCAATTTGTCTCACTTCTTTTAATGCACAGCCTTTTTTTTCACTCTATACAGTCTAAAAGTGAGTGAGTAGCTGACCTGTTGCCATATCACTCTTCAATTAATTCTTAAGTCAACTGCTAGCAAGTGTTCAATGGACGTGTAAATTGAATAATATTTCAATTTTTCCTGCTTTAGACTCAGGAGGCTGTTGTATCCCGTAGATAGCATAATTTGAGATTAAACTGGTAATGAACAGGAAATCACAGGCTGAAGTGTGGCCACAGCCTGCTATTCTGCTGTGTGGCTTGGGCAACTACTTGATAGTCAATGGGCTTCTTTACATAAATGGTATCAGTATGAAACCTGCCACAGATCAGTTCATTGCTTGTCTAAATTCTAATCTTCCTTACTCAGGTAATAAAGGATTTGAAGGTTGATGTTTTCAAAATCTTACAGTGCAGGGGGATCTGTGGACGATTATGGAATTTATATATAAACATAATAATGCTTACACTTCTGTTGTGCCTTCCAATTCAAAACCAAGTGCTTTACACAATCAATGATTTTTTTTGAGATACGTTGACTGTTCTGGAAGTAGACATTTCAGTCAGTCTTCAGAAAGAACGGTGCACAAACTGCACCAAGATGAATAACTAACCTATTTTTAGCTGGAATTAATTAAAAAGGATTGTTAACAAAAGTAATACATTGAGGCCTGGGTGGGGAAGTTCATAACCAGCATCTGCGCAATGTTACTGAATGAAGACTATCATCTCCACCAGCAGAAATAATTTGCACCATTATGTATTATTCCTTGTGTCTGAATAAAGCTCGTAGTCTTACAGTTGAAGTAGATGCTTTATTTCTATGAGTTTGTTCTCTCTCCAGCGCTTATACTATGTTATATCTGAGCTGCCTGTCTGTGTCCTGCTCACCAGCTGTCGTTCCTGTGAAGAGAAACTACTCCCGGTTTGTCTATGTATATATACATCTCTGGTGCCCCCTCTAGTGGTTACTTAGTTGTAGTGTATTTACCTTAATCCCTTGTGTATATACAGTGATGCATATCACTACATCCCCCCCTTTTTTCTTTTTACATATTTTCTGTACTTTGTTAAATTGAGGTGTTTGAATGGTCGAATCACTTTGTTGACTGATTTGGACTTTTTTTTCTATGCTTGTGGTAGCGATTCTGTCTGTCATCTTTGTTGTCTGACCTGGTCTTTTTCCTGTGCTTGTGGTATTGATTCTGTATGTCATCTTTGTTGTCTGACCTGGACTTTTTTCTGTGTTTGCGGTATTGATTCTGTATGTCATCTGCCTTGAAAGCTGGTGTGCTTGTTTGTAGTGGAGCAAATGTGAATTTGTGAGATTTGGTGTCATGCCGTGGTATGTTTGTACTCTTGCCATTGTTTTGAGCTGTGCTGTTACATTGTCCTTCATGTGCAGAGTTGCACCATGTCGTGCAAGTTGTTGTTTCATTGTTGTTTTTGTTGTTTCTGTCTTTGTTGTTTTTGTCATGCTTGTTGTTACTGTTGTTGCCTTTGTTATGCTTGTTGTGTTGTTTTTGTTGTTCTCACAACCGAGTCGTTCAGTACTTGCTGTGTGGCATCATTTTCTTCTTGGGTATTTCACAGGTTGCTGTCATCCAATGTATCGACGATCTGCCATTGCATCATGGCATTGGATTTATCTACCATGAGTCGAGTCGTGTTGAGCTTTTCAACTGTGTCGCTGATGCTTTTATGATCATCATATCCAAATGGCAAATGGAGTTTAATGTAGAGAAGTGTGAGGTGATTCACTTTGGAAGGAAAAACAGGAATGTGGAATATTTGGCTAATGGAAAAGTTCTTGAAAGTGTGGATGAGCAGAGGGATCTAGGTGTCCATGTACATAGATCCCTGAAAGTTGCCACCCAGGTTGATAGGGTTGTGAAGAAGGCCTATGGAGTGTTGGCCTTTATTGGTAGAGGGATTGAGTTCCGGAGTCAGGAGGTCATGTTGCAGCTGTACAGAACTCTGGTACGGCCGCATTTGGAGTATTACGTACAGTTCTGGTCACCGCATTATAGGAAGGACGTGGAGGCTTTGGAACGGGTGCAGAGGAGATTTACCAGGATGTTGCCTGGTATGGAGGGAAAATCTTATGAGGAAAGGCTGATGGACTTGAGGTTGTTTTCGTTAGAGAGAAGAAGGTTAAGAGGAGACTTAATAGAGGCATACAAAATGATCAGAGGGTTAGATAGGGTGGACAGTGAGAGCCTTCTCCCGCGGATGGAAATGGCTAGCACGAGGGGACATAGCCTTAAACTGAGGGGTAATAGATATAGGACAGAGGTCAGGGGTAGGTTCTTTACACAAAGAGTAGTGAGGCCGTGGAATGCCCTACCTGCTACAGTAGTGAACTCGCCAACATTGAGGGCATTTAAAAGTTTATTGGATAAACATATGGATGATAATGGTATAGTGTAGGTTAGATGGCTTTTGTTTCGGTGCAACATCGTGGGCCGAAGGGCCTGTACTGCGCTGTATTGTTCTATAACTCAGCCATGTCTGAGTAGTATTCTTCGATGAACAAATCATCTTCATTTGTTTTGGATTTGTCATTGTGCTCTTCATGTTCAATGAACAAATCATCTTCTTTGGTTTCGTATTTGTCATTGTGCTCTTCACTTTGGATGGTGCAAACTACTTGATCCAGGGTGCTGCGGAGGTTATTTTCAACAGCTGGTAGAAGTTCAGGCATTGTTCTGTCTTTCGAGGTACAAAAATTGTGTTTTGTAGCTTTAAAACATTTTTTCAATTTTCGGGCATTTCCCCTTTAAGTGGACATGGTCCAGGGCCTCTGACGTCATGACACTCGTGACGTAAAGCGTAGGAATCGATTTTCCTTTACTGTGAGCTCTTTCATAAACTAGCTACGATATACAGTTCGAACGTTTGTTTAACGATTTTCCATCTATGACTTAAATTACCGGTTGTTTTCAGCTGTGGTGGAGTTTCAACGAGTTGTATCAACTCAGCGAAGTCTCCCCAAGTACCAGTTTTCTTCTGTTTTCGATCTTGCTTTGTCTGCATCTTGTGTAACCTTCTAGTAAGCGTTCTGAAGTTCACTGGTACTATGTATTAATCCTTGTGTCTGAATAAAGCTCGTAGTCTTACAGTTGAAGTAGATGCTTTATTTCTATGAGATTGTTCTCTATCTAGCATTTATACTATGTTACATCTGAGCTGCCTGTCTGTGTCCTGCTTACCAGCTGCCGTTCCTGTGAAGAGAAACTACTTCCTGGTTGTCAATGTATATATACATCTCTGGTGCTCCCTCTAGTGGTTACTTAGTTGTAGTGTATTTACCTTAACCCCTTGTGTATATACCGTGATGCATATCACTACACATTATACCACCTTAAACATCCCAAGTTATTCACAGATGTGTGATTGGACAAAAATCAACACTGAGCTAAGGAAGAAGATATCAAGAAGGGCAACAAAAATTGGCCAGAGACAGGTTTTAAGGTGCTGTTTAAGGAGGAAGGAAAAGTGAAGATATAGATTTTCAGGAAGAAATTTTAGAGCTTAGGCTCCAGGGACTAGGGCGGCACAGTGGTCCAGGGAGCCAGGTTCGATTCCGACCTTGGGTGACTGGCTGTGTGGAGTTTGCACATTCTCCCCGTGTGTGTGTGGGTATCCTCTGGGTGCTCCGGTTTACTCCCACAGTCCAAAGATGTGCAGCTTAGGTGGATTGGCCATGCTAAATTTCCCCTTAGGGTGGGGTGCAGGAATAGGACAGGGGATTGGGCCTGGGTAGGATGGTCTTTTGAAAGGTCGGTGCAGACGCAGTGGGCCGAATGACATTCTGCACTGTAGGTATTCTATGTTCTACGACTAAATGGCTGTGCCAACAACACAGCATCATAGTCTAGTTGGCTGCATCTGGGCGAGATGAAGAAAATTACCTTTGTTCAAGAAACATTTTGCAACATTGGGAGCAAGTGTCATTGACTGTCCCTTGAAATATTGCATCAACATTTCTGTCCCCCTGTGCATGTCTTTCTCATACTCGCTAATGATGTAGTGCAAATGATGTATTTCTGTCACTTGAATCTGAATAAAGCAAAATTGTTTGCATTGGTGGGAGTGTCAGCAATTAAAGGACACAGAATTAAGATAATAAGGAAAAGAAACAGTGGAAAGATAAGGGGCGGGATTCTCCGACCCCTCACCAGGTCGGAGAAACCCTGGGAGCGGCGTGAATCCTGCCCCTTCGCTCCGACGCCTCCTGCTGTATTCTCCGGCACCGGTTTGCGGGCGGGGGCGGGGTTTACGCCGCGCTGGTCTGGGGCCGTTGGCAGCGCCCCCCCCCCGGCAATTCTCCAGGCCCTGATGGGCTGAGCGGCCGCCTGTTTTCGACCAGTCCCGCCGGCGTGAAATGGACATGGTCCATCAAGGCGGGACCTGGCTTGTCGGCCGTCTAGCAGGGTCCTCGGGGGGAGGCGCACGGGGGGATTCGGCCCTGGGGGGACCCCCACGTTGGCCTGGCCTGCGATCGGGGACCACCAATCTTTGTGTGGGCCTGTGCCGTTGGGGCACACTTTCCCTACACGCCGGCCTCTGTAGGGCTCCGCCATGGCCGGCGCGGAGAAGAACCCCCCTGCGCATGCGCAGGAACACGCCGCCGGTTCTGGACATGCGCTTCGCCGCCAGTTGGCCGGAGGATTCCGCAACTTCCGGGTGGCCTGACGCCGGAGTGGTTCGCGCCATTCTTGGCACCGGCGTGGGGCCATCCCGCCGATTGCGGGAGAATCCCGCACAAGATTTTCTTTTTTTGCACAGAAAGTTGTTGTGATCTGGTTGCATTGTCTGAGAAGGCAATGGAAGCAGATTTAATAATCACTTTCAAAAGGGAGTTGGATGAATACATGAACAGGTAAAAAGGAATGGCAATGAAGCAAGAGCAGAAGAGTGGAACTAATCTGGTAGCTCTTTTAATTGACTGTCACAATTATGATATGCTGAATGGCTTATATCTCAGTTGTGTGATTCTATAATATGAGGGTAAGACCTGTCAGGATGGCAACATAGCTGTGCCCTGTCGCCAGCTTCTTTTGATGCTGTACTGATACTAGAAAGCATGCAGCCTATTTCAGAACTCAGCTTAATGATAGGCAAGGCTATCTCAATCGGATATTGGCACACAGCAGCCAGCTACCTCTTACATTCCTACGACTGAAAGGTAATGCGTGATTAGATTTGAGACTACATAATGCAGATTCTTATCACCAAGGGCAAACACTGGACCATTGTTTGCTTGTTAAAAATCTGTTGCATAATTTTGTGTGGATACTTCATTGGGTGCCAAGTTATGGTGCTTTTGTGTTGCAGAGAAAATCTAAGGTATTCTAAGTGAAGGCATATTTGTGCTAGGAAGGTAAAGGTCTGACTGCTGGTGGAGTGATCACTTTTGCAACATCAGAAAAGATCTTCAGTATAAAAACATGCCAAATGGTTCTCACAGCTGACACCGGAGTTCCGCTTTGCAACTCCTTCAGGCTTCTCTAGATTTCATGCAAATCAATGGATCTAAATTCTATCATATTTTTTGCAATTAACTAAAAGCAATAATTATTTCAAACCATTTATGCATACATCCATATGTTTCATTCTATGTAAATAACCTTTGTCCCTGTTATTGTGTTATGTTATTTGAGTAACATAAGTCGTAAGGTTCCCCACGGTAGGCTATTGCAGAAAATACGGAGGCTGGGGATTGAGGGTGATTTAGAGATGTGAATCAGAAATTGGCTAGCTGAAAGAAGACAGAGGGTGCTGGTTGATGGGAAATGTTCAGAATGGAGTTCAGTTACAAGTGGAGTACCACAAGGATCTGTTCTGGGGCCGTTGCTGTTTGTCATTTTTATCAATGACCTAGAGGAAGGCGCAGAAGGGTGGGTGAGTAAATTTGCAGACGATACTAAAGTCGGTGGTGTTGTCGATAGTGTGGAAGGAAGTAGCAGGTTACAGAGGGATATAGATAAGCTGCAGTGCTGGGCTGAGAGGTGGCAAATGGAGTTTAATGTAGAGAAGTGTGAGGTAATTCACTTTGGAAGGAAAAACAGGAATGTGGAATATTTGGCTAATGGAAAAGTTCTTGAAAGTGTGGATGAGCAGAAGGATCTAGATGTCCATGTACATAGATCCCTGAAAGTTGCCACCCAGGTTGATCGGGTGGTGAAGAAGGCCTATGGAGTGTTGGCCTTTATTGGTAGAGGGATTGAGTTCCGGAGTCAGGAGGTCATGTTGCAGCTGTACAAAACTCTGGTACGGCCGCATTTGGAGTATTGCGTACAGTTCTGGTCACCGCATTATAGGAAGGACGGGGAGGCTTTGGAACGGGTGCAGAGGAGATTTACCAGGATGTTGCCTGGTATGGAGGGAAAATCTTATGAGGAAAGGCTGATGGACTTGAGGTTGTTTTCGTTAGAGAGAAGAAGGTTAAGAGGAGACTTAATAGAGGCATACAAAATGATCAGAGGGTTAGATAGGGTGGACAGTGAGAGCCTTCTCCCGCGGATGGAAATGGCTAGCACGAGGGGACATAGCCTTGAACTGAGGGGTAATAGATATAGGACAGAGGTCAGGGGTAGGTTCTTTACGCAAAGAGTAGTGAGGCCGTGGAATGCCCTACCTGCTACAGTGGTGAACTCGCCAACATTGAGGGCATTTAAAAGTTTATTGGATAAACATATGGATGATAATGGTATAGTGTAGGTTAGATTGCTTTTGTTTCGGTGCAACATCGTGGGCCGAAGGGCCTGTACTGCGCTGTATTGTTCTATGTTCTATGTACTAACTGGAGATGATGTTGAATACTCCAGTCCTCAAAGTAAGTTGAAAGTATTTATTTAGCAATGACAAAACTAATAAATGAATTTGATGCTCTGCTGATCTAACTCTAGCAACACAGTAAACTTGACTAGCTGTACAAACTGTATCTAAGCCCATGTGGTGGCTTGACTGACTGAGATCTCTGCTACACTCGTGTTGTTCCTCCAGTCTCTGCTGGGAATGAGAGCGAGAGCTTGTGTGAGCTGTGGCTATATCGTGGTCGTGTAATGCCCTCTCGTGGTTATGATACAGCTGGGTGTTTTGATTAACCCCTTTGTTACATGTCTGCAACATATCATTGCACCTGTAATTGAAATTCATTGAGCTGTTGCCTTACATCCTCTACCTTCCTTTGACCAGGGTCAGCTACTTGCTAAAGCTTAATATTTATATTCCCAACTGGTTTTAATATTTTGCAATGGTGCATTCTAAATGCTGAGTTAGATTGTCATTGTTTACTCATTTAAATAAATCTATTCTCAGGTGAAGAATGTACTCGCTCCAGAAAATGTTCTCCAATGATTTACAAACACAATCTTGGGTCCGTGTTATTTTTTTTGGCTTCGGGGATTTGCTCTCTGCTGAGGCTGTACTTTGGGTGATTTCCTGCTGGTGAACCCGCCAGATCAGGGCACCATTTTATCCACCATCCTCGATATCCCCCCTCCTCCTTTTGGCCCCACCACTTTATTGACTCCCCCCCCTCACAGCCCCAACCTTGGTGAGGCCCCTGGGAGCTCCCCGACACCCTCTCTAATTGGAAAGGCCGCCCTGGCCCCAATCTGGCAACTGGGTACCACAGACTGCAAGCCTGGCATCCTAGAAGTGCCCCATGCACCCTGGCAGTGACACACAGGAACCCTGGCAAGGTGCCCAGTTGCCAGTGTGCCAGCTTGCCCTGTCCCTGACCACTCGCCGGTCTCCAGAGCCTGGGAGACCCCCACCCAAGTACTGTTACTCCTGGCCCACGTTTGTATGGACCAGTACTAAACAGTGCCCTCGCGTGGTCCCCCAGGTGTGGCCATTGAGAATCCGGCGCAGGGTGAATCCGGCATCTGTGTAGTTAAGTAAGCCATTAGGCTCATTTAAATATTCCGATCTGGATCTCACCCAGCGAGGGCGTGATCCAGATTGCGTCGGGCGGAGCGATTCGGGTGACTCGTGATCGGCCCTGCGCCCGGCACAGAGCCCAATTTGAGGCTCATGCACGATTCACCCACTGCGCCCGGTATCTTTTGTAGCCCATAAAAGCCTTGGGGACAGATTTTCTGAATCAAGACGAAATGGAGGAAGAGTTGCAAAGGTTGTTTGCTGATGATTGCACAATGTTCAGCTCTATTCACGACTCCTCAGATACTGAAGCAATCCATTTCCATGTAAAGCAAACCCTTGACAATATTTAGGCTTGAGCTGATAAGTGGCAAATGATGTTTGTGCCACACAAGTGCCAGGCAATGACAAACTCTAACAAGAGAGAATCTAACCATCACCCCTTGACAGTAAATGTTATTACCATCATTGAATCCCCCACTATCAACATCCTGGGGATTACCATTGAACAGAAACTGTACTAGAATAGCCATATAAATACTCTAACTATAAGTGCAGGTCTGAGGCTGGGAATTCTGCAGAGAATGACTCACCTTCTAACTCCCCAAAGCCTGACCACATCTAAAAAGCACATGTCAGGATTCTGATAGAGCATTCTCTCCACTTGCCTGGATAAGCGCAGCTGCGACAACACTTAAGAAGCTCGACCTATCCAGGACACCCTGCTTGATTGGCACCTCATCCACCACCTTAAACATCCATTCCTTTCACCAATGATCCACATTGGCAGCAGTGTGTACAATCTACAAGATGCACTGCTGCAACTCACCAAGGCTCCTTCGAAAGTACCCTTCAAACCCACAATCTTTATCTCCTCGAAGGACAACGGCAAAACATGCATGGGAACTCAACCACCTGCAAGTTTCCCTTCAAGTCATACATCATATTAAGTTGGAGCTATATTGCCGTTGACCTATATTAACCCGGAACAAACTCATTAAAAACATTGTGGGTGTTCCTACTACACATGGACTGCAGCAGTTCAAGAAAACAGCTCACCTTTGTTGTGGCATGTCAGATGGTAAGGCCTGAGCTTCCCAAATCCCAAAGGGAAACTTGAAACAGCTGCCCGAATGCTTTTGTGAATTTGTCTATTATGAGGAGGATTTCCGAAAAGAGGAAATAACTTCTCAGGCCAATTGTGATGATTTTATATTAAAGTGAAACAATTATTAAAATAAATAAATGAATTTACACTTAAACACAAGAACACCGTGACATGGCAAGCAATACTTTTAAACCTTTCCAAGCAGATCTTGGCTTAAATATCTCAGAGTTAAATGTCCCTTTAAGTGACAACAATCATTATACATTTTCTAATCTATGAAATTCCAGTAACTTCATCACACAGTGCTATGTGGCTCTTGGGATGCCCTCTGTGGATGATAAATTGGATCCCCAGACCTGGCCTTGTCTACACTCTTTCTTCATTGAGATCATATCAGCCACCACCACACACACAGTCTTCGGTGCTTTGCTCCTTTGATCTTACCCTCTATCATCTCTTACAATTCTTTAGAAATTCCCTTTTTCCACACAGATTAACCCTTTTTTTAACTTTCTGTTACTATATTTTAAAAGTAAACTAACCCTATCTTCCCTCATCTATTTACAATCTCCCAATTATATGTTCCATTTTGAAACTTCAAATCACCTCTTCCTTTGCTACATGTAAAGTTTTATGTAAATTCTCCTGGCACCCTCAGTTCATCAACATATGGCGCGATGTCCGCCGACTGGCGCGCAAATCAGACGGGCATCGCGCCGCCCCAAAGGTGCGGAATGCTCCGCATCTTTGGGGGCTGAGCCCCAACCTTAAGGGGCTAGGTCGGCGCCGGACGAATTTCCTCCCCGCCAGCTGGCGGAAAAGGCCTTTGGTGCCCCGCCAGCTGGCGCGGAAATGACATCTCCGGGCGGCGCATGCCCGGGAGCGTCAGTGGCCGCTGATGGCATTCACGCGCATGCGCAGTGGAGGGAGTCTCTTCTGCCTCCGCCATGGTGGAGACCGTGGCGGAGGCGGAAGGGAAAGAGTGCCCCCACGGCACAGGCACGCCCACGGATCTGTGGGCCCCGATCGCGGGCCAGGCCGCCGTGGGGGCACCCTCCGGGGCCAGATCGCCCCGCGCCCCCCCCAGGACCCCGGAGCCCGCCCGTGCCGCCTTGTCCCGCCGGTAAGGTAGGTGGTTTAATCTACGCCGGCAGGGCAGGCATTTTAGCGGCGGGACTTTGGCCCATCCGGGCCGGAGAATCGCACGGGGGGGGCCCGCCAACCGGCGCGGCGCGATTCCCGCCCCCGCCGAATCTCTGGTGCCGGAGACTTTGGCAACCGGCGGGGGCGGGATTCACGCCAGCCCCCGGCGATTCTCCGACCCGGCGGGGGGTCGGAGAATCTCGCCCATTGTGTACCAACCACAGCTTCTCCCTAAATGTCGGAAAGACCAAGGAACTGATCATCAACTTCAGGAAGGGTAGCACGACACACACTCCCGTCTGCATCAAAGGCTGCGAAGTGGAGATGGTCGATGCCTTTAAGTTCCTGGGGGTCACCATCACCAACAGTCTGTCCTGGTCCACTCGCGTTGATGCAACAGTCAACAAAGCCCAACAACGTCTCTACTTCCTGCGGGAGCCAAAGAAATTTGGGATGTCTGCATCGACTCTCACAAACGTCTACAGATGTGCGATAGAGAGCATCCGATCCGGCTTCATCACTGCCTCGTATGGCAACTGCTCGGTCCAAGATCGTAAGAAACTGCAGAGTGTGCTGAACTCAGCCCAGCGCATCGCACAAGCATGCCACCCCCACATTGATTCTGTCTACACCTCCCACTGCCTCAGGAAGGCAGACAGCATTATCAGAGACCCCTCCCACCCAGGTGTTGCCTTCTTTCAGAGCCTTCCATCAGGCAGAAGATACAGAAGTCTGAAGACCCACACATCTTAGAAGACATAGGAACAGCTTCTTCCCACAGCTACAAGACTCCTCAACGACTCTCCCTCGGACTGATCTGTTCCCTGTAAGAACACTATGAGCTCTTGCTCATGTATTTGCCTTGTTCCGCACTGTAACCAATCACTGTTTGTCGATATACCATTTGTCAATGTTCTCTGTTGATTATTCTCTTTATCTACTATGTACGTACTGTGTACATTCCCTCGGCTGCAGAAAATACATTTCACTGTACTTCGGTACATGTGACAATAAATCAAATCAAATCAAATATCAAACAATTGGCATTCACACCTCTCCTATAGATGTTTGACCTTTGCAGGCTTTCTGTCTCTAACCCCATTAAACCAGTCACACCCCATAAGCTTGTTTTCCAGTACATACAACCCTGGTTAAACCACACTTGGAATATTGTGTTCAGTTCTGGTCACCTCATTATAGGAAAGATGTGGATGCTTTGGAGAGAGTGCAGAGGCAATTTACCAGGCTGGTCAAGGGGCTGGTTTAGCACAAGGGGCTGGTTTAGCAAACTGGGCTAAATAGCTGGCTTTTAAAGCAGACCAAGGCAGGCCAGCAGCACGGTTCAATTCCCGTAGCAGCCTCCCCGAACAGTCGCCGGAATGTGGCGACTAGGGACTTTTCACAGTAACTTCATTTGAAGCCCACTTGTGACAATAAGGGATTTTCATTTTCATTTTCATTTCAGGATGCTGTCTGGACTGGAGGGCATGTCTTATGAAGAAAGATTGAGGGAGCTAGGGCTTTTCTCACTGGAACAAAGAAGGAAGAGAGGTGACTTGATAGAGGTGTACAAGGTGATGAGAGGCATAGATAGAGTGGATAGCCAGAGACTTTTCCCAGGGCGGAAATGGCTGTCACGAGGGGACATAATTTTAAGGTGATTGGAGGAAGGGATAGGGGAGATGTCAGAAGTTGGTTCTTTACAAAGAGAGTGGTGGCTGCATGGAATGCATTGGCAGCTGGGGTGGTGGAGTCAGAGTCATTAGTGACATTTAAGCGACTCTTGGACAGGCACATGGACAGCAGTAAATTGAAGGAGTGTAGGTTAGGTTGATCTTAGATTAGGATAAGTAGTCGGCACAACATCGTGGGCCGAAGGGCCTGTACTGTGCTGTACTGTTCTATGTTCTATGTTCTATGTTATATGTTCTATACTGCCTCGAAAGCTACCTCCAAACATCTGCTGAAGAACCCTCAGATGCACAGAAGCTCCAGGTCCTTTATTTTCCTCTCCTCCGGGATGTGCCCACTTACTCTGAAGCAATGGAGCTCCTGAAAGGACATTACGTTCGGCCGGTTAACAAACTCTGCACCAGGCACCTCCTGTCCAAGAGACAGCAACTCCACGGTGAGTCCCTAAACGATTTCTGGTGTGCCCTGCACATCCTGGCGAGGAACTGTGACTGCCAGGCAGTTTCGGCAGTCGAGCATACAGAACTTTTAATCAGAGATGCTTTTGTTACGGGCATGGGATCGGCGTACATCCGCCACCGCCTATTGGAAGGAGCTACGCTTGATCTTGCGGGAACCAGGCAGCTCGCGACCTCGCTAACAGTGGCCTACCGTAACATCCAGTCGTACGCCCCCGGCCGCACGGCACCCTCGTGGGCATCATGGGCCCCACCACCTACTGACCCCAGCCCACCGCAAGCCTGCGCCGCGCGGCAGCCAGCCAACCCCGGGGGGCCCAAGTGCTACTTCTGCGGCAGAACAAACACCCCCGGCAGCGCTGCCCGGCGTGGAGCGCCACCTGCAAGGACTGCGGAACGAAGGGACATTTTGCTGCTGTGTGCCAGGCCTGGTCGATCACCGCTGTTTCTAGGCCCAGCGTTCCTCCACCCCCCACGTGCGGCCCATGAGCGCCACCATCTTCGTCTCCGCAGACCATGTGTGGCCCGTGGGCATCGCCATCTTCTTCTCTGCAGGCCACGTGCGGCCCGTGGGCGCAGCCATCTTTAATGCCACCCGCCATGTGCGCCCCGTGGGCGCTGCCATCTTCAGCGCCATTTTGTATGGCGCCTCAGGATCCCTGCTCATCGGGAAGTTCGACTGGCCGCTCATCGCCTGCCATCACCGCTGACCAGACCGGGGCCTCCCAGCATCAGCCGCAGCTCGCCTCGATCACCCTAGACCAGTCCCGGCCTCACAACCTCGCAACCACAACGACAATGGTGAAAATCGATGGGCACAAGTCTTCCTGCCTTTTTGACTCCGGGAGCACGGAAAGCTTCACCCCACTACGGTAAGGCGCTGCTCCCTCGCGGTACACCCCATTACCCAAAAAATCTCCCTGGCCTCCGGATCCCATTCCGTGAAAATCCGGGGTACTGCATCGCGACCCTCACCATCTAGGGCGTAGAGTTCAGCAACTTCCGGCTCTACGTCCTCCCCAACCTCTGCGCTGCCCTGTTACTCGGTCTGGACTTCCAATGCCACCTCCAAAGCTTAACTTTAAGGGTGGACCCCTATCCTCCCTCACCATATGCGGCCTCACGACCCTTATGGTCGATCCACCTTCCTTGTTTGCAAGCCTCACCCCGGATTGCAAACCCGTCGCCACCAGGAGCAGACGGTACAGTGCCCAGGACAGGACCTTCATCAGGTCGGAGGTCCAGCGGCTTCTGCGGGAAGGCATCATTGAGGCCAGCAACAGCCCCTGGAGAGCCCGTGGTAGTAGTAAAGATTGGGGAGAAACACAGGATGGTCATTGACTACAGTCAGACCATCAACCGGTACATGCAGCTCGATGCGTACCCCCTCCCACGCATATCTGATACGGTCAATCAGATTGCACAGTACCAGGTCTTTTCCACAGTGGACCTGAAGTCCGCCTACCACCGGCTCCCCATCCGCAAGGAGGACCACCAATATACTGCGTTTTAAGTAGATGGTTGCCTCTACCACTTCCTTAGGGTTCCCTTCGGCATCACTAACGGGGTCTCGGTCTTCCAACGTGAGATGGACTGAATGGTTGACCGGTACGGACTTCGGGCCACCTTCCTGTACCTAGACAACGTCACCATCTGCGGCCACGGTCAGCAGGACCACAACGCTAACCTTCGCAAATTTCTCCACACCGCCAAACTCCTTAATCTCACATACACTAAGGAGAAATGCGTGTTCCGCACGACCGCTTAGCCATCCTTGGCTATGTTGTGGAAAACGGAGTTCTAGGGCCCGACCCCGATCGCATGCGCCCCCTCATGGATCTCCCCCTCCCCCACTGCCCCAAGGCCCTGAAACGATGCCTGGGGTTTTTCTCCTATTCTGCCCAGTGGGTCCCTAACTATGCGGACAAGGCCCGCCCACTCATTCACGCCACAGTTTTTCCCCTGACGGCTGAGGCCTGCCAAGCTTTTAATCGCATCAAGGCTGACATCGCCACGGCCAAGATGCACGCGGTCGACGAGTCCCTCTCTTTCCAGGTCGAGAGCGATGCATCGGACGTAGCTCTTGCCGCCACCCTCAACCAGGCGGGCAGGCCCGTGGCATTCTTTTCCCGCACCCTCCATGCCTCTGAAATTCGGCACTCCTTTGTCGAAAAGGAGGCCCAAGCCATTGTGGAAGCTGTGCGGCATTGGAGGCACTACCTGGCCGGCAGGAGATTCACTCTCCTCACTGACCAACGGTCAGTTGCCTTCATGTTCAATAACACACAGCGGGGCAAGATCAAAAATGATAAAATCTTGAGGTGGAAGATCGAGCTCTCCACCTATAATTACGAGATTTTGTATCGCCCCGGGAAGCTCAACGAGCCCCCTGATGCCCTATCCCGAGGTACATGTGCAGCGCACAAGTGGACCGACTCCGGGCCCTACATGATGGTCTCTATCACCCGGAGGTCACACGGTTCTTCCACTTCATAAAGGCCCACAACCTGCCCTACTCCATTGAGGAGGTCAGGACTGTCACCAGAGACTGCCAGGTCTGCGCGGAGTGCAAACTGCACTTCTACAGATCGAGCGCACCTGGTGAAGGCCTCCCGCCCCTTTGAACACCTCAGCATGTACTTCAAAAGGCCCCTCCCCTCCACCGACCGAAACACGTACTTCCTGAACGTGGTCGATGAGTACTCCAGGTTCCCTTTCGCCATCCCATGCCCCGATATGACTTCTGCCACGGTCATTAATGCATCTTCCACCTGTTCAGTTTCCCCGCTTACTTCCACAGCGACCGGAGATCCTCCTTTATGAGTGATGAGCTGCGTCAGTTCCTGCTCAGCAAGGGCATTGCCTCAAGCAGGACGACCAGCTACAACCCCCGGGGAAACAGGCAGGTGGAGAGGGAGAACGGGACGGTCCGGAAGGCCGTCCTGCTGGCCCTACGGTCTAAACATCTTCCGGTCTCCCGCTGGTAGGATGTCCTCCCCGACGCGTTCCACTCCATTCGGTCACTACTCTGCACTGCAACTAACGAAACCCCCCATGAACGTTTCCTTGTCTTCCCCAGGAAGTCCACCTCCAGGGTCTCGTTCCCAACATAGCTGGTAGCTCCTGGACCCGTCCTCCTTCGCAAACACTTGCGGACCCATAAGTCAGACCCGTTGGTCGAAAGAGTCCAACTACTGCACGCAAACCCCCAGTATGCCTATGTGGCACACCCCGACGGGCACCAGGACGCAGTCTCCCTCCGGGACCTGGCATCTGCTGGCTCCCCACCCACGGCCCACCACCCAAAACCCCCTCCCCTCCGGTTGCCCCTGCACCACTCACCCCCCCCCCAGCGCACTTCACCGCAGCCCCCGCCCCAGGAGGATCCGTCCTCTCATTGGTTCTACTCGGGGGCGATGGAGACGAGGACAACACGCGCCCGGAGTCACAGGTGACCAAGTCGGCGCCCGCATCACCACCGGGACCGTGGAGATCACAGCGGAGGATCAAGGCACCCGACCGACTGAACTTGTAAATCTTGACTGAATTTATAAATTTTTTCACCACCCCCGCCGGACTCTTTTTTTTAACAGGGGGTGAATGTGGTAGTCACCACTAACTGTATTAGATGTATATTAGATGTAGTACGGTAAGACACCTGTATTAGAGGTACATGGGTAAATCCCTGCCTGCTGGCTCCACCCAGTAGGCGGCGTATAAATGTGTGTGCTCACCGGGGCTGCTCCCATTCTGGAAGCAGCTACAGGAGGCCACACATCTTTGCTCAATAAAGCCTCGATTATTCACAACTCTCGACTTTGTAGTAATTGATAGTGCATCGGGCAGACTATTATCTGAATGGCCATAAATTAGGACAAGGGAATATTCAACGAGACCTGGGTGTCCTCATACACCAATTGCTGAAGGTAAGCATGCAGGTGAAGCCGGTGGTAATGAAAGCAAATAGTATGTTGGTCTTCATAGCGAGAGGAATTGAGTACATAGAAGGGATGTCTTGCTGCAATTACACACGGCCTTAGTGAGCCCATACATGGAATATTGTGTGCAGTTTTGATATCCTTATCTGGAGAGAGTGCAGCGAAGGGTTACCAGACTTATTCCTGGGATGGTAGGACTGATGTATGAAGACATATTGAGTTGGTTAAGATTGTATTCGCTGGAGTTCAGAATAATGAGGGAGGATGTGATAGAAACATATAAAATTCAAACAGGACTAGATAGGGAGATGCAGGAAGTGTTTAGAACCAGGGGTCACAGCATGAGGATATGCGGTAGACAATGTAGGGCTAAGATAAGGAGAAATTTCTTCACCCAGAGAGTGGTGAGCCTGTGGAATTCGCTACCACAGGAAGTAGTTGAGGCCAAAACACTGTGGACGTAATTCTCCGTTCCTGAGGCTAAATATATATTTTTCAAATTTAGAATACCCAATTAATTTTTTCCAATTAAGCGGCAATTTAGCGTGGCCAATCCACCTACCCTGCACATCTTTGGGTTGTGGGGGCGAAACCCATGCAAACACGGGGAGAATGTGCAAACTCCACACGGATAGTGACCCAGGGCCGGGATCGAACCTGGGACCTCAGCGCCCTGAGGCAGCAATAAGACCAGAAGACCATAAGACATAGGAGCGGAAGTAAGGCCATTCGGCCCATCGAGTCCACTCCACCATTCAATCATGGCTGATTTCAACTCCATTTACCTGCTCTCTCTCCATAGCCCTTAATTCCTCGAGAAATCAAGAATTTATCAACTTCTGTCTTAAAGACACTCAACGTCCCGGCCTCCACCGCCCTCTGTGGCAATGGATTCCACAGACCCACCACTCTGTGGCTGAAGAAATTTCTCCTCATCTCTGTTCTAAAGTGACTCCCTTTTATTCTAAGGCTGTGCCCCCGGGTCCTAGTCTCCCCTGCTAATGGAAACAACTTCCCTACGTCCACCCTATCTAAGCCATTCATTATCTTGTAAGTTTCTATTAGATCGCCCCTCAACCTCCTAAACTCCAATGAATATAATCCCAGGACCCTCAGACGTTCATCGTATGTTAGGCCTACCATTCCTGGGATCATCCGTGCGAATCTCCGCTGGACCCGCTCCAGTGCCAGTCTGTCCTTCCTGAGGTGTGGGGCCCAAAATTGCTCACAGTATTCTAAATGGGGCCAATGCTAACCACTGCGCCACAACATGGTGGATAGCCGAACCACCACTATGCACCACATGCCAGCCCCCATACTGGCCACCATGGCCGGGTGCCATGGCCACTGAAGCCACCAACTACCCAACCCCTGGGCTGCATGTGCCAGACTGTCTAACACTGTGCGTTGGCTGTTTCCCTGCACAGGGAAGTGGGAAAAGAATGGATGGGGACCGCCGGACCTGCGGCCCCTCACTGTGACAGAGCAGTGGGCCCTGGATGTGGTCGATAGGCCAGAAGAAAGGGAAGTCATCGGGTTGGAGATTTGCCTCGGGCGAGGAAGTGAGATCCCACTGAGTTGCGGTTCCCGGTGACAAGTGTGTGAACCACACCCCACTCCAACACCACCCTCACCCCCATGCAAGCCTCACGCCACTCTTACCCCCACAGCACCCTCACACCAATCCCACCCCACTCCAACACCACCCTCACACCACTCTCACATCACCTTCACACCATAACACTTACACACTACCATCACACCACACCACCACCCCCAGGCCAACGGTCTAATCGTACGTCTTGTCTTCTGTCTTGCAGGAGCTGCTCGTGAAGGGGTGGGCCCGTAGGGACTACTGGGGGCATTGCTTTAGGTAAGTCGCGTGATGCCCCGCTGGCTATTTGGGGAGGGGTGGTATGGCGGAAGGTGGGGTGCACGGTGCTGTGGGAGGGACAGCCATACGGCCGGTGTCACTTTGCAAAACCAAGGGCCAAGGTGGGTGTTCAGTGGGGTGCGCAGCAGGATGGCTGCCTTACAGGCCGTGGCAATGGCGGTCTGTGCCTGGGCACCGCCCCAGTCCTGTTGCGGTGCGTGCCTGTTCCCCCATCATCACTACCCCTCGCGCCTCTCCGTTCCTACCTCCTTCCTCTCTCCCTCATCAGCCACGGCGCCAGTTTCACCATTTATAAAAGCACAATTGAACCTCGCCATCGGGAATTCGCCCCAGTGGAGGCGGAGGCTCCGGAGAATGCTGGGTCAGGCCTGCTAATGATATGCCAATGGTGTTTATTTACATGCGTTCTGGAACGCATTGACGCTGCTGTCGAGGCAATGGAGAATTGCGATTTGGTGTGAAACTGGTGCCCGCCATGATTTAGGTGTTGAAACTGATTCTCCGAGGGGTATGTTAGATGGGTGCAGCTGTTGTATAGGGCCCCGATGGCGAGCGTGGTCACGAATGGACGGGGATCTGCATATTTCCGGCTCCATAGAGGGACAAGGCAGGGATGCCCTCTGTCCCCATTATTGTTTGCACTGGCGATTGAGCCCCTGGCGATAGCGTTGAGGGGTTCCAAGAAGTGGAGGGGAGTACTTAGAGGAGGAGAAGAACACCAGGTATCTTTGTATGCGGACGATTTGTTACTATATGTGGCAGACCCGGCGGAGGGGATGCCAGAAATAATGCGGATACTTGGGGAGTTTGGGGATTTTTCAGGGTATAAATTGAACATGGGGAAAAGTGAGTTGTTTGTGGTGCATCCAGGGGATCAGAGTAGAGAAATAGAGGACCTACCGTTGAGGAAGGTAACAAGGGACTTTCGTTACCTGGGGATCCAGATAGCCAAGAATTGGGGCACATTGCATAGGTTAAATTTAACGCAGTTGGTGGAACAAATGGAGGAGGATTTCAAGAGATGGGATATGGTATCCCTGTCACTGGCAGGGAGGGTGCAGGCGGTTAAGATGGTGGTCCTCCCGAGATTCCTCTTTGTGTTTCAGTGCCTCCCGGTGGTGATCACGAAGGCTTTTTTAAAAAGGATTGAAAAGAGCATCATGGGTTTTGTGTGGGCCGGGAAGACCCCGAGAGTGAGGAAGGGATTCTTACAGCGTAGCAGGGATAGGGGGGGGGCGGGCACTACCAAGCCCAAGTGAGTATTATTGGGCCGCTAATATTTCAATGGTGAGTAAGTGGATGGGAGAGGAGGAGGGAGCGGCGTGGAAGAGATTAGAGAGGGCATCCTGTAGGGGGACTAGCCTACAGGCTATGGTGACAGCCCCTTTGCCGTTCTCACCGAGGAACTACACCACAAGCCCGGTGGTGGTGGCTACACTGAAGATTTGGGGACAGTGGAGACGGCATAGGGGAAAGACTGGAGCCTTGGGGGGGGTCCCCGATAAGAAACAACCATAGGTTTGCCTCGGGGGGAATAGATGGGGGATATGGAATGTGGCAAAGAGCAGAAATAACGCAACTGAAAGATCTGTTTGTGGATGGGAAGTTCGCGAGTCTGGGAGCGCTGACCGAGAAATATGGGTTGCCCCAAGGGAATGCATTCAGGTATATGCAACTGAGGGCTTTTGCGAGGCAACAGGTGAGGGAATTCCCGCAGCTCCCGACACAAGAGGTGCAGGACAGAGTGATCTCAAAGACATGGGTGGGGGATGGTAAGGTGTCAGATATATATAGGGAAATGAGGGACGAAGGGGAGACTATGGTAGATGAACTAAAAGGGAAATGGAAAGAAGAGCTGGGGGAGGAGATTGAGGAGGGGCTGTGGGCAGATGCCCTAAGCAGGGTAAACTCGTCGTCCTCGTGTGCCAGGCTAAGCCTGATTCAGTTTAAGGTATTACACAGGGCGCATATGACTGGAGCACGGCTCAGTAAATTTTTTGGGGTGGAGGATAGGTGTGCGAGGTGCTCGAGAAGCCCAGCGAATCATACCCATATGTTTTGGTCATGCCCGGCACTACAGGGGTTTTGGATGGGGGTGACAAAGGTGCTTTCAAAAGTAGTGGGGGTCCGGGTCGAACCAAGCTGGGGGTTGGCTATATTTGGGGTTGCACAAGAGCCGGGAGTGCAGGAGGCGAGAGAGTTTTGGCCTTTGCGCCCCTAGTAGCCCGGCGCAGGATATTGCTAATGTGGAAAGAAGCCAAGCCCCCGGGGGTGGAGACCTGGCTAAATGACATGGCAGGGTTTATAAAGCTAGAGCGGATTAAGTTCGTTCTAAGGGGGTCGGCTCAAGGGTTCACCAGGCGGTGGCTACCGTTCGTCGAATACCTCGCAGAAAGATAGATGGAATGGAAAAAAGAAGGCAGCAGCAGCAGCCCAGGATCGGGGGGGCGGGGGGGGGTGAGGGGGGGGGGGAGAGGAGGAACCAGAAGGACTCTCAGGGTTGTTAATATATACTGTATAATATGTATAGGTCGTTGCTACAGATAATTATATATTGGACTGTTAAATTATATTTTTGGAGAGTGTTATTTGTGATAAGGCAGTTGCCAATTAGGGTTAGTTTTCATTTTTGTTATTTATTATTTATTCATTTTCTGTTTATAAAATAGGTCATTGTTATTTGTGTTGTTATAATGTTGTGTAAAGGATGCACAATGTACTGTGTTGGTTGACCAAAAATTTTCAATAAAATATTTTATTAAAAAAAAGAAACTGATTCTCCGCCCAATCGTGTTTCCGGCTAACGGGGAATCCCGCCCCCTATGTTTTCAATAAGGAGTTAGATATAGCATTTAAGGCGAAGGGGATCAAAGGATATGGGGGGAAGCTGGGGTTAGGCTATTTTGTTGGATGATCAGTCATGGTCATAATGAATGGTGGAGCAGGGTCCAAGGGCTGAATAGCCTCCTTCTGCTCCTGTATTCTATGTTTCTGTGAGAGAAGACCATATTGCAGCAATCGAACTGGAACTGTTATCCCTTTCTGTGGACATCAGTATGACATAGCAAAGGCCTAATTTTCAGTATTGTACACGGCACAGTCTCGCCAGATCTTCACAACTTCCTTAACCAAATCCTCCTGTTCTCAGTTGCATGCAGTCCACAATTTTGATTGCTATATTTCTGACATAGCCATGAAATTAGACTAGTATTACATTCCTTTTATCCATTTATCGGAACTATCCCTGACTCCAAAGGGGTCACTAATTTCATCCTATACTCTGGGCTCTAGAAAGTTAGCCGTTGAAAAAAATCAGATTAATTGCTTTGATTTCCTAATTTCTCTCTGATTACTTTATTAAGCTGTATAATTGCTTCCTGTGTTATCTTCTCATATTTATGACATGTTTCCTGTTCACTCTATTTGTTATTATAACCTGTGTATCCATGAAAACCCTCAGCGGAATTCTCTGTCGACGGAATTCTCCGCTTCGCCGGCAGCACACTCATGCCTTTAACCTCGTTAATTGTTTTAAATCAGAATGGATATAACTGCATATTGTTGTGTCCCCTGTGGAGTCAGCGATGGGCAACTTAGACTAGTGAGTGGGATGCATGAGTAGCCCTCCTTCATCTCAGTGGACTGCAAGATTGAAATCAAGCTTGTTCACTAACAGGGGCAGCATGGTGTCACAATGGTTAGCACTGCTGCCTCACGCCACTTAGGTCCCAGGTTCGATCCCGGCCCTTGAACATTGTCCGTGTGGAGTTTGCACATTCTCTCTGTGTTGCGTAGGTTTCGCTCCCACAAACCAAAGAGGTGCAGGGTAGGTGGATTGGCCAGGCTAAATTGCCCCTTAATTAAAAGAAACCTTGTTCACTGACCATGACCCCATGAATAAGATTTAATACATTTAATCCACACCAAATATTTAAAAACAAGTTATAGAAAATAATTAATCATTTATATATTTATAGAACTCTCACCAACTTCAAATGGTAAAATCAAAATAAATGTACTTTGGAAGCAGAAGCACCAAACGCCAATTTTTTCACAGCCATGTTGTATGCAGTCAACATGCACGTCACTTCCCTTGCTCTTGCCGTACATGCGTATCACTTCAGTCATACCGGTAAGAAAAAGGTTACGCGGATGGAGATCAGCAGAATGTGGCAATGGTCAATAAAACGTAAGATTACAGTATTTATAGGAAATAGTCCACAGTCACTTCCAGTTTCCAATGTGTTCATATATTTCCACTTCACTGAGTTGTAACATGGGTTGATTTTCAAAATGCACTTTCTTAAGTTTTTGGAGAATATCCAAACCAACTGCCAGCAGTAAGGCCCATTCTGGTGATTTTTCCTCCTGGCATCACCAGGGGAAACCTCACAGAGTTTTTAGATAGCCATGGGAATTGTCTGTTCGACCAGGGACCATTTAGGGCAGCATTAGCACAGTGGTTGGCACAGTTGCTTCACAGCTCCAGGGTCCTAGGTTCGATTCCTGGCTTGGGTCACTGTCTGTGCGGAGTCTGCACGTTCTCCCAGTGTCTGCATGGGTTTCCGCCGGGTGCTCCGGTTTCCTCCCACAGTCCAAAATGTGCAGGATAGGTGGATCGACCATGATAAATTGCCCTTAGTGTCCAAAAAGGTTAGGTGGGGTTACGGGGATAGGGTGGAAGTATGGCCTTAAGTAGGGTGCTCTTTCTAAGAGCCAGTGCAGACTCGATGAGCCGAATGGATTGGATTGGATTGGATTTGTTTATTGTCACGTGTACCGAGGTACAGTGAAAAGTATTTTTCTGCGAGCAGCTCAACAGATCATTAAGTACATGAGAAGAAAAGGGAATAAAAGAAAATACATAATAGGGCAACACAACATATACAATGTAACTACATAAGCACTGGCATCGGATGAAGCATACAGGGTGTAGTGTGAATGAAATCAGTCCATAAGAGGGTAATTTAGGAGTCTGGTGACAGTGGGGAAGAAGCTGTTTTTGAGTCTGTTTATGTGTGTTCTCAGACTTCTGTATCTCCTGCCCAATGGAAGAAGTTGGAAGAGTGAGTGGCAGGTTCGTGTGATGGACTAGGCGGTGTTCACAACTCTCTGAAGTTTCTTGCGGTCCTGGGCTGAGCAGTTGCCATACCAGGCTGTGATGCAGCCTGATAGGATGCTTTCTATGGTGCATCTGTAAAAGTTGGTAAGAGTCAATGTGGACATGCCGAATTTCCTTAGTTTCCTGAGGAAGTATAGGCGCTGTTGTGCTTTCTTGGTGGTGGCGTCGACGTGGGTGGACCAGGACAGATCTTTGGAGATGTGCACCCCTAGGAATTTGAAACTGCTAACCATCTCCACCTCGGCCCCGTTGATGCTGACAGGGGTGTGTACAGTACTTTGCTTCCTGAAGTCAATTACCAGCTCTTTAGTTTTGCTGGCATTGAGGGAGAGATTGTTGTCGCTACACCACTCCACTAGGTTCTCTATCTCCCTCCTGTATTCGGACTCATCGTTATTCGAGATCTGGCCCACTATGGTCGTATCGTCAGCAAATTTGTAGATGGAGTTGGAACCAAGTTTTGCCACGCAGTCGTGTGTGTACAGGGAGTAGAGTAGGGGGCTAAGTACGCAGCCTTGCAGGGCGCCGGTGTTGAGGACTATTGTGGAGGAAGTGTTGTTGTTCATTCTTACTGATTGTGGTCTGTTGGTCAGAAAATCGAGGATCCAGTTGCAGAGTGGGGAGCCAAGTCCTAGGTTTTGGAGCTTTGATATGAGCTTGGCTGGGATTATGGTGTTGAAGGCGGAGCTGTAGTCAATAAATAGGAGCTTAATGTAGGAGTCCTTGTTTTCGAGATGCTCTAGGGATGAGTGTAGGGCCAGGAAAATGGTGTCTGATGTGGACTGGTTGCAGCGGTATGCGAATTGCAGTGGATCAAGGCATTCTGGGAGTATGGAGGTGATGCGCTTCATGATCAACCTCTCGAAGCACTTCATTACGACTGAAGTCAGGGTCACTGGTCGGCAGTCATTGAGGCACGTTGCCTGGTTCTTCTTTGGTACAGGTATGATGGTGGTCTTCTTGAAGCAGGTGGGGACCTCGGAGTGGAGTAGGGACAGGTTAAAGATGTCCGTGAATACCTCTGCCAGCTGGTCCGCGCAGGCTCTGAGTGCACGACCAGGGATCCCGTCTGGGCCCGTCGCCTTCCGAGGATTCACTTTCAGGAAGGCCAATCTGACTTCGGAAGCTGTGATGGTGGGTATGGGTGAGTTATGGGCTGCTGGGGCACTCGTCAGCGGATTGTTGGTTACCTGCTCGAACCGAGCATAGAATGCATTGAGTTCATCGGGGAGTGGTGCGCTGCTGCCGGAGATACTGCTCGGCTTCGCTTTGTAGCCCGTTATGTTGTTTAGTCCTTGCCACAACCGCCGAGAGTCTGTCTGTGACTCTAGCTTGGTTTGATATTCTCTCTTGGCATTGCGGATGGCTTTGCGGAGGTCGTACCTGGATTTCTTGAATGGCCTCCTTCTGCACTGTAAATTCTATGATCCTCCGTCCTGCTTTCTGTCTAGTAGCTCATCGAAGACTCACAGCCTTCTCCACTCTGCTGACCACACCATCTGCAGCCTTTTGTCAAAGTGAGATCCTTTATCTTTTTCTGCCCGCTAACCTGTCATATCTGGGATAAGGGTGGCGTAGTGGCAATGTTATTGGACTTGTAATCCTGAGGCCCAGGCTGATGCTCTGGGGATATGGGTTCAAATCCCACCATGGCAGCTGGCAGAATTTAAATCCAATTAATAAATTCTGGAATTGAAAGCTGCTCTCAGTAATGGTGACCATTGGTCACCCATCTTATTCACGAACGACCTTTAGGGAAGCCTGGCCTCCTCCAGATTCACAACTATGTGGTTGGCTCTTAACTGCAATCCGAAATTATCTAGTAAGCAGCTAGCTCAGTTCAAGGGTAAGTAGAGATGGGCAATGAATGCTGGCCTTGTCAATGAATTTTCAATCAGCTTTAAACAAAGCTTCTACTTGTAGGCACTTGCCGCTGGAGCTTGTTAATTAGTTAAATGGATTAGGCCTGTTTTCAGAGGCTAGATTCACAGTATAAAAGTGATCCCCTACAGTGCAGACTTTGTTTGCACTGAGTGCTGAATTTGGTGCATTTGAGTGCTATAGTAAGAGTTTGGTGACCGAGGGAGTGCTGAATTTGGTGCATTTAAGTGCTATAGTAAGAGTTTGGTGACCGAGGGAGTTAGGTGAGGAGGGAGTAAGATGCTCCTTTCAATTTGTTTCCGACATTTCCGCAAAGAGTGAGAAGAGAGCCAGGAGTTCACAGAAAGTGTAGCTGACTGGGAGCAGGGTTGGAGGGCGGAGATCTAGTTGGTGCACAGGGCAGCTATATTCTGTCAGGTAAGAGGGGATGGAGGCTAGGCCAGTTGCATGCTCCTCCTGTAGGATGTGTGTGGTGAGGGATACCACCGGTGTCCCCGCTGACTATACCTGCTGGAAGTGCACCCAACTTCAGCTCCTCAAAGACCGTGTTAGGGAACTGGAGCTGAAGCTGGATGAACTTCGGATCATCCGGGAGGCAGAGAGGGTGATTGAGAAGAGTTACAGGGAGGTACCCACACCCAAGGTACAGGACAAGAATAGCTGGGTTACAGTCAGGGGGAAAAAAACAAACAGGCAGACAGTGCAGGGATCCCTCGTGGCTGTTCCCCTTCAAAACAAGTATACGTTTTGGATGCTGTGGGGGGGGGTGACCTACCGGGGGAAGGCCCTAGCGGCCAGGTCTCTGGCACTGAGTCTGGCTCTGGGGCTCAGAAGGGAAGGGGGAGAATAGAAAAGCAATAGTTGTAGGAGATTCAATGGTGAGGGGAATAGATAGGAGATTCTGTGGTCACGAGCGAGACTCCCGGAAGGTATGTTGCCTCCCGGGTGCCAGGGCCAGGGATGTCTCGGATCGTGTCTTCAGGATCCTTAAGGGGGAGGGGGAGCAGCCAGAAGTCGTGGTGCACATTGGTACCAATGACATAGGTAGGAAAAGGGGTGTGGAGGTAATAAACAAGTTTAGGAAGTTAGGCTGGAAGTTAAAAGCCAGGACAGACAGAGTTGTCATCTCTGGTTTGTTGCCGGTGCCACGTGATAGCGAGGCTAGGAATAGTGAGAGAGTGCAGCTGAACACGTGGCTGCAGGAATGGTGTAGGAGGAAGGGCTTCAGGTATTTGGATAATTGGAGCGCATTCTGGGGAAGGTGAGACCTGTACAAGCTGGACGGGTTGCATCTGAACCAGAGGGGCACCAATATCCTGGGAGGGAGGTTTTCTAGTACTCTTCGGGAGGGTTTAAACTAATTTGGCAGGGGAATGGGAACCGGATTTGTAGTCCAGCAACTAAGGTAGCTGATATTCAGGACGCCAAAGTGTGTAATGAGGCAGTGGGGAAGGGAACACTGGCAAAGGAGAATACTTGCAGGCACGGAGATGGGTTGAAGTGTGTATACTTCAACGCAAGAAGCATCAGGAATAAGGTGGGTGAACTTAAGGCATGGATCGGTACTTGGGACTACAATGTGGTGGCCATCACGGAAACTTGGATAGAAGAGGGGCAGAAATGGTTGTTGGAGGTCCCTGGTTATAGATGTTTCAATAAGATTAGGGAGGGTGGTAAAAGAGGTGGGGGGGGGGGGGGGTGGCATTGTTAATTAGAGATAGTATAACAGCTGCAGAAAGGCAGTTTGAGGAGTATCAGCCTACTGAGGTAGTATGGGTTGAAGTCAGAAATAGGAAAGGAGCAGTCACCTTGTTAGGAGTTTTCTATAGGCCCCCCAATAGTAGCAGAGATGTGGAGGAACAGATTGGGAAACAGATTTTGGAAAGGTGCAGAAGTCACAGGGTAGTAGTCATGGGTGACTTTAACTTCCCAAATATTGAGTGGAAACTCTTTAGATCACCACTGTGACCAGTGGTGTTCCACAGGGATCAGTGCTGGGACCTTTGCTGTTTGTAGTATATATAAATGATTTGGAGGAAAATGTAACTGGTCTGATTAGTAAGTTTGCAGACGACACAAAGGTTGGTGGAATTGCGGATAGCGATGAGGACTGTCAGAGGATACAGCAGGATTTAGATTGTTTGGAGACTTGGGCGGAGAGATGGCAGATGGAATTTAATCCGGACAAATGTGAGGTCATGCATTTTGGAAGGTCTAATGCAGGTAGGGAATATACAGTGAATGGCAGAACCCTCAATAGTATTGAAAGTCAAAGAGATCTATGAGTACAGGTCCACAGGTCATTGAAAGGGGCAACACAGGTGGAGAAGGTAGTCAAGAAGGCATAGGGCATGCTTGCCTTCATTGGCCGGGGCATTGAGTATAAGAATTGGCAAGTCATGTTGCAGCTGTATAGAACCTTAGTTAGGCCACACTTGGAGTATAGTGTTCAATTCTGGTCGCCACAGTACCAGAAGGATGTGGAGGCTTTAGAGAGGGTGCAGAAGAGATTTACCAGAATGTTGCCTGGTATGGAGGGCATTAGCTATGAGGAGCGGTTGAATAAACTCGGTTTGTTCTCACTGGAACGAAGGAGGTTGAGGGGAGACCTGATAGAGGTCTACAAAATTATGAGGGGCATAGACAGAGTGGATAGTCAGAGGCTTTTCCCCAGGGTAGAGGGGTCAATTACTCGGGGGCATAGGTTTAAGGTGAGAGGGGCAAGGTTTAGAGTAGATGTACGAGGCTAGTTTTTTACGCAGAGGGTAGTGGGTGCCTGGAACTCGCTACCGGAGGAGGTGGTGGAAGCAGGGACGATAGTGACATTTAAGGGGCATCTTGACAAATACATGAATAGGATGGGAATAGAGGGATACGGACCCAGGAAGTGTAGAAGATTGTAGTTTAGTCGGGCAGCATGGTCGGCACGGGCTTGGAGGGCCGAAGAGCCTGTTCCTGTGCTGTACATTTCTTTGTTCTTTGTTCTTTGTAAATAGTTTGGATGGGGTGGTGTTTGTGCAGTGTGTCCAGGAAGCTTTTCTAACACAGTATGTAGATTGTCCGACCAGAGGAGGGGCAATATTGGATTTAGTACTTGGTAATGAACCAGGGCAAGTGATAGATTTGTTAGTGGGGGAGCATTTTGAAGATAGTGACCATAATTTTGTGACTTTCACTTTAATAATGGAGAGGGATAGGTGCGTGCAACAGGGCAAGGTTTACAATTGGGGGAAGTGTAAATACGATGTTGTCAGACAAGAATTGAAGTGCATAAGTTGGGAACATAGGCTGTCAGGGAAGGACACAAGTGAAATGTGGAACTTGTTCAAGGAACAGGTACTACGTGTCCTTGATATGTGTGTCCCTGTCAGGCAGGGAAGAGATGGTCGAGTGAGGGAACCATGGTTGACAAGAGAGGTTGAATGTCTTGTTAAGAGGAAAAAGGAGACTTATGTAAGGCTGAGGAAACAAGGTTCAGACAGGGCGTTGGAGGGATACAAGATAGCCAGGAGGGAACTGAAGAAAGGGATTAGGAGAGCTAAGAGAGGGCATGAACAATCTTTGGCGGGTAGGATCAAGGAAAACCCCAAGGCCTTTTACACATATGTGAGAAATATGAGAATGACTAGAGCGAGGGTAGGTCCGATCAAGGACAGTAGCGGGAGATTGTGTATTGAGTCTGAAGAGATAGGAGAGGTCTTGAATGAGTACTTTTCTTCTGTATTTACAAATGAGAGGGGCCATATTGTTGGAGAGGACAGTGTGAAACAGATTGGTAAGCTCGAGGAAATACTTGTTAGGAAGGAAGATGTGTTGGGCATTTTGAAAAACTTGAGGATAGACAAGTACCCCGGGCCTGACGGGATTTATCCAAGGATTCTATGGGAAGCAAGGATGAAATTGCAGAGCCGTTGGCAATTATCTTTTCGTCCTCACTGTCAACAGGGGTGGTACCAGGGGATTGGAGAGTGGCGAATGTCATGCCCCTGTTCAAAAAAGGGACTAGGGATAACCCTGGGAATTACAGGCCAGTTAGTCTTACTTCGGTGGTCGGCAAAGTAATGGAGAGGATAGGAAGGATAGGATTTCTGAGCATCTGGAAAGACACTGCTTGATTAGGGATAGTCAGCACGGATTTGTGAGGGGTAGGTCTTGCCTTACAAGTTTATTGAATTCTTTGAGGAGGTGACCAAGCATGTGGATGAAGGTAAAGCAGTGGATGTCGTGTACATGGATTTTAGTAAGGCATTTGATAAGGTTCCCCATGGTAGGCTTCTGCAGAAAGTAAGGAGGCATGGGATAGTGGGAAATTTGGCCAGTTGGATAACGAACTGGCTAACCGATAGAAGTCAGGGTGTGGTGGTGGATGGCAAATATTCAGCCTGGATCCCAGTTACCAGTGCGTACCGCAGGGATCAGTTCTGGGTCCTCTGCTGTTTGTGATTTTCATTAATGACTTGGATGAGGGAGTTGAAGGGTGGGTCAGTAAATTTGCAGACGATACGAAGATTGGTGGAGTTGTGGATAGTGAGGAGGGCTGTTGTCGGCTGAAAAGAGACATAGATAGGATGCAGACCTGGGCTGAGAAGTGGCAGATGGAGTTTAACCCTGAAAAGTGTGAGGTTGTCCATTTTGCAAGGACAAATATGAATGCGGAATACAGGGTTAACAGTAGAGTTCTTGGCAATGTGGAGGAGCAGAGAGATCTTGGGGTCTATGTTCATACATCTTTGAAAGTTTCCACTCAAGTGGATAGAGCTGTGAAGAAGGCCTATGGTGTGCTCGCGTTCATTAACAGAGGGATTGAATTTAAGAGCCGTGAGGTGATGATGCAGCTGTACAAAACTTTTGTCAGGCCACATTTGGAGTACTGTGTACAGTTCTGGTCGCCTCATTTTAGGAAGGATGTGGAAGCTTTGGAAAAGGTGCAAAGGAGATTTACCAGGATGTTGCCTGGAATGGAGAGTAGGTCTTACGAGGAAAGGTTGAGGGTGCTAGGCCTTTTCTTATTAGAACGGAGAAGGGTGAGGGGCGACTTGATAGAGGTTTATAAGATGATCAGGGGAATAGATAGAGTAGACAGTCAGAGACTTTTCCCCCGGGTGGAACAATCCATTACAAGGGGACATAAATTTAAGGTGAAAGGTGGAAGATATAGGAGGGATGTCAGAGGTAGGTTCTTTACCCAGAGAGTAGTGGGGGCATGGAATGCACTGCCAGTGGAAGTAGTTGAGTCGGAAACATTAGGGACCTTCAAGCAGCTATTGGATAGGTACATGGATTACGGTAAAATGATATAGTGTAGATTTATTTGTTCTTAAGGGCAGCACGGTAGCATTGTGGATAGCACAATTGCTTCACAGCTCCAGGGTCCCAGGTTCGATTCCGGCTTGTGTCACTGTCTGTGCGGAGTCTGCACATCCTCCCCGTGTCTGCGTGGGATTCCTCCGGGTGCTCCGGTTTCCTCCCACAGTCCAAAGATGTGCGGGTTGGGTGGATTGGCCATGATAAATTGCCCTTAGTGTCCAAAATTGCCCTTGGTGTTGGGTGGAGGTGTTGAGTTTGGGTAGGGTGCTCTTTCCAAGAGCCGGTGCAGACTCAAAGGGCCGAATGGCCTCCTTCTGCACTGTAAATTCAATGATAATCTATGATTAATCTAGGACAAAGGTTCGGCACAACATCGTGGGCCGAAGGGCCTGTTCTGTGCTGTATTTTCTATGTTCTATGTTCTATATCCACTTTCCATGGAAGAATAAATAATCTTGGAGACTGAGGGCGAGATCTCCTGGCTGCGTTGCGCCCAAAAAGCAATGTGGCACGGCAATTTGGGCAGGATAACTTTCTGGAAAATCTACATATTAGAGTGAGACAGCTAGTTTCACTCTAATATGTATTCCCAGGATCTAACCAGGGCGTGGGATCTAACCGCCTTGCCTTGGATTGAATTGAATTGGATTGGATTGGATTTGTTTATTGTCACGTGTACCGAGGTACAGTGAAAAGTATTTTTCTGCGAGCAGCTCAACAGATCATTAAGTACATGGGAAGAAAAGGGAATAATAGATGGGGAGGTAGAAGGAAGCGGTGAGGTGATGGTGGGCGCAGGGGTACCCGCGGGGGCCAGGTCCCTGAGGGAGACTGTGTCCTGCTGCCCGTCGCGGTGTGTCACATATGCATACTGAGGGTTCGCATGGAGGAGGTGAACCCTCTCGATCAAGGGGTCGGCCTTATGGCTCCCAACGTGCTTTCAGAGGAGTACCGGCCCAGGAGTCGTGAGCCAGGTAGGAAGCGAGATCCCGGAGATCGAATGCCTGGGAAAGACAAATAGACGGTCATGAGGGGTCCCGTTAGTGGCAGTACACAACAGTGACCGGATGGAGTGGAGCGCGTCAGGGAGGACCTCCTGCCAGCGGGCGACTGAGAGGCTTCTAGAGCGTAGGGCCAGAAGGACGGCCTTCCAGACCGTAGCATTCTCCCTATCCATCTGCCCGTTTCCCCTGGGGTTGTAGCTGGCAGTCCTGCTCGAGGCGATGCCCTTACTGAGCAGGTACTGACGCAGCTCATCGCTCATGAATGAGGATTCCCGATCGCTGTGAATATAAGTGGGGAAACCGAACAGGGTGAAGATGCTGTGCAGGGCCTTGATGACTGTGGCAGAGGTCATGTCAGGGCATAGGAAGGCGAAAGGAAAATGTGAGTACTCATCAACAACGTTGAGGAAGTACACGTTACGATCAGTGGAGGCGAGTGGCCCTTTGAAATCCATACTGAGGCGTTCAAAAGGGTGGGAGGCCTTCACCAGGTGGGCCTTGTCTGGCCGATAGAAGTGCGGCTTGCACTCTGCACAGACTTGGTAGTCCCTGGTCATGGCTTTGACCTCCTCTGTGGAGTAGGGCAGGTTGCGGGCCTTGACAAAGTGGAGAAGCCGGGTGACCCCCGGGTGACAGAGGTCATTGTGGATAGCCCATAACCGGTCCGCCTGCGCGTTGGCACAGGTGCCACGGGACCTGGCATCTGGGGGCTCATTGAGCTTCCCAGGACGATACAAGATGTTGCAGTTATAGGTGGAGAGCTCGATCCGCAAAAGCTTGTCGTTCTTAATTTTGCCCCGCTGCATGTTGTTGAACATGAAGGCAACCGACCGTTGGTCTGTGAGGAGAGTAAATCTCCTGCAGGCCAGGAAATGCCTCCAGTGCCGCACAGCTTCCACAATGGCTTGCGCCTCCTTTTCAACAGAGCAATGTCGAATTTCGGAGGTATGGAGGGTACGGGAAAAAAAGGCGACAGACCTCCCTGCCTGGTTAAGAGTGGCTGCCAGGATAAAGTCAGATGCATCGCTTTCCACCTGGAACGGGATGGATTCATCCACGGCGTGCTTCATGGCCTTGGCAAATTCGGATCTGATGCGGTTGAAGGCCAGGCGGGCCTCAGCCGTCAGGGGAAAAGTGGTGGACTTAATGAGTGGGCGGGCTTTGTCCGTGTAGTTGGGGACACTGGGCATAGTAGGAGAAAAACTCCAAAGCACCTTTTCAAGGCCTTGGGGCAGTGGGGGAGGGAGAGTTGCAGGAGGGGGCGCATGCATTCGGGGTCAGACCCTAGGACTCCGTTTTCCACGACATAGCCGAGGATGGCTAGCTGGGTTGTGCGGAAAACGCATTTCTCCTTATTATATGTTTGAATCTGTCTATATATATGTTTCTGGAACATACCTCTTCATTCACCTGAGGAAGGAGCAGCGCTCCGAAAGCTAGTGACATCGAAACAAACCTGTTGGACTTTAACCTGGTGTTGTAAGACTTCTTACTGAGCTCACCCCAGTCCAACGCCGGCAGCTCCACATCATGTCAAATTAAGGAGTCGGGCTGTGCGGAGGAATTTTTGAAGGTTGGTGCCGTGGTCCTGCAGGTCATGGCCGCAGATGGTAACATTATCCAAGTACGGGAATGTGGTCTGCAGCCCATACTGGTCGACCATTCGGTCCATCGTTTGTTGGAAGACCGAAACCCGGTTGGTGACACCGAAGGGGATCCTGAGGAAATGGAAGAGACGGCCATCTGCCTCCAAGGCAGTGTATTGCCGGTCCTCCCGCCGGATTGGGAGCTGGTGATACGCGCACTTCAAGTCCATCGTGGAGGAGACTCGATACTGCGCAATCTGATTAACCACGTCAGATATGCGGGGAAGAGGGTACGCATCGAGCTGCGTGTACCGGTTGATCGTCTGACTGTAGTCGATGACCATCCGGTGTTTCTCCCCGGTCCTGACGACCACCACTTGGGCTCTCCAGGGGCTATTACTGGCCTCAATGATCCCTTCCCTCAGGAGGCGCTGGACCTCTGACCTGATGAAGGGCTTGTCATGAGCACTGTACCGTCTGCTCCGGGTGGCGACGGGCTTACAGTCTGGGGTGAGGTTCGCGAAGAGCGAGGGAGGGGCGACCTTCAGGGTCGCGAGGCTACAGACGGTGAGAGGGGGCAGGGGTCCCCCGAACTTCAGGGTTAGACCACGGAGGTTGCACTGAAAGTCTAAACCCAGTAGGAGAGGGGCGCAGAGATGGGGGAGGACGTAGAGTTTGAAATTGGCGTATTCAACGCCCTGTATTGCCAGGTTGGCGGTGCAGTACCCCCGGATCTGCACGGAGTGTGATCCGGAAGCTAGGGATACGACTTGTGAGAAGGGGAGGACCTGGAGGGGACAGTGCCCTACCATGTCCGGGTGGACGAAGCTATCCGTGCTCCCGGAGTTGAAGAGGCACGACGTATCCTGCCCGTTGAGGCTGATGGCCATCATCGAGCTTTGAAGATGGCAAGGCCGGGACTGGTCAAGTTGAATGGAGCTGAGTTGATGAGTGTCGTTCTGGTCGCAAAATGGTGGCGTTGAAGAAGTTGGACAAAATGGCTGCCCCATGGATTGCACACGGCGTTCGACATCGATGACGTCAGACAAGATAGCTGCCCCCATAGATTGCACATGGCGAGTGACGCGTCAGCAGAGGGCAGCACTGGGCAGGCACGATGCCACGCTGTGGGGTCTGTGAGTCTCAGACTGGGCTTGACAGGCTATTGGTTTTTGATCTTGATTTTTAAGCTTAGCTAGGCATACTTTAGCGTAATGCCCCTTCTTGCCACACTTGTTACACGTGGAGTTGCAAGCCGGGCAACGCTGCCTGGGTACTGGCCCTGACCGCAGAAGTAAAAGCATGGTCCTCCGCAGCTGGACAGCTGCCGCGTGGCGCAGGAATGAGGCACGCCTGGGTCGGGTGATGGCTGCGCCTCCGACATCCCCGAGGATGCCGCGTGGTCGGGAAGGCATCCAGGCTCTGGAAGGCCACTTCCAGCGAGGTAGCCAGCTTCACAGTCTCCTCTGGAAAGGGGTCGAGGGCCCCCTTTTCTAGAAGCCGCTGCCGGATGTAGCTGGACCGGACACTTGCCACGTAGGTGTCCCGGACCATCAGCTCCGCGTGCTCGACCGCTGTGACAGTCCTGCAGTTACAACTGCGGACGAGTACTCTCAGTTCACGTAGGTATTCAGCCAGTGACTCACCCTGGTGCTGACGCCCGTGGTCAGGTTGCGTCTCTGATGAGCTATAAAATCCTGTGGCTCACCCTGGCGTTGAGGAGACGCTGTTTAATTTCTGGGGAGACCTCGGCGGCGAAGGAGCTGAGGTAGGCTTCAAAGAAATTGAGCCAATGCTCAAATATTGCCATGGCCTCCAGCGCCTGCGGGTCAAGATCGAGGCGTTCTGGTTTTAAAACTGCTTCCATGTTAAAAACATGACTTAAAAACTTGACTTATAGCCAAGTTCCGCACACATGAGTGCGCCCTCAACCGGGACCTGGGATTCATGTCGCATTACATTCATCCCCCACCATCTGGCCTGCGAAATCCTACCAACTGTCCTGGCTTGACACAATTCACACCTCTTTGACCTGGGGTTACCCCATCTCTGGATCTGCAAAGATTTAATCACCTGCTAATGCTTGTATTCCAAGCATTGTTTGGCATCTTTGAATTTGTCTCTATATATGTTTCTGGAACATACCTCTTCATTCACCTGAGGAAGGAGCAGTGCTCCGAAAGCTAGTGACATCGAAACAAACCTGTTGGACTTTAACCTGGTGTTGTAAGACTTCGTACTGTGCTCACCCCAGTCCAACGCCGGCATCTCCACATCATGGTCACCTTTGGGGAGGTTAGTCCGTCCAGGAACCGTTTCATCTCCTCCGGCTTCTGAAGTGTAGAGCTTACTATAAAAGTCTATAAAACTGAGAGGCTGTCCCGGACCGATGGTTATATACCTTCTCAGAGGGGCGGAGTCACAGGCGGAGCCAACAACAACATCAACACAACAATAGTAACAGTGAGTAAATACAATAATATATACAACAGCCATACGTGGCTCACCACAGTTAGAGCGTGTCCTGAAAGTCTAGTCACAGTCAGCCCAGCTGTTTACAGGTGTGAAATGCAAAATATGGCACATGGCACATTTCAATAGCCTCAGCTCCCATCGCTCCCCCCCCCCCCCCATAAATCCCTCCCTGTCCGCAAACAACCTGATGTTGGGCAAAATTCATAGCAGATCACCTGACTCACTTCATTCCTTCATTTTACATTGAATTGAAGAGATGGTTTAAAAATATAAAAATCCTATAAAACCCCACATTCGTAAAGATAAAACTGTTTGATTCAGCTTGCTAATATTTCCCACTTGTATTTTATTATCCCAGAGTGTTCTCAAGATATGTTTGCGGATTATTAAAAATTGAATAGTTTTGTTTACTTTTTACAGGAGTTGCTAAAAGCCATTAAGAAATTTGCATGTTCCATCATATATAGTATATACTAGGGAATACTGAATGCCTTTTCAGAGGATTGGAAGAATAATTAGCATGCCTACCTAATTACTTTTCAGAAAGGGAAATAAGTTACATTCAGGGACATGTAGTGAATTATAAATTAAAGAGTGAAAGAAGTAAGTGTAGGTTTTGGTTCTCCAATCATTTGCAAGATTTTAAAGAGGAGTGGTGACTTTCTCTTTCAATGACACTAAAAAGAATAGTACATGGAGAATTGGAAATATATTGCACTGAATTGAAAATTTGGCTGCCATAGTTGGCAGAAGAACATAAAGAGATAATAGATCCAATTGTATCTATTTTCAACTGCTTTGACAAAATTATTTGTAAATATGCTGGGTCTGAAATACTTGTGGTGGGGTGTTGTCTCGTGGGTTCCCAAAAGTTTGAAGGAATTGCAAATTGAAATGCTGGAGCTTTAAAGAATGTATTTCTTAGATCACACAGCGTGCATCGGTTTGATACATTGTTAGTTCAACACATAGGCTGCAGTGTTGTATTGAGTGATGTGGCTCTGCATACCTATGTATACATGCAAAGGGACATATGGCTCCTAAATCTTATTGAAATAGCATTAAAATAAAACATAGGGAGGGGAGTGGGGTGGGGATTGGGGGGTGGGATTGAGGGGGGGGGGGGGAAGTGGATGCTGTTGTGATATGATGTGCATGTACCTTTAAGGTATTTTGTATCTTAGAAGGCTTTATTAAGCAGAACTTTATCCCCAGCAGCGTGGTTACAGAATGCAACTGCTGAGGGAAATGGAGGGAAAAACTGGGTTCTTATACCGGCATTTCTGGGTGGAGTCCAGTAGGTGGCAGATCCTATCAGGACCTGGCATCCCTCCACCAATAGCCTGTCGACACGTGGTGTACCGTATTACCCCTAATACATACCACCACATTCACCCCTTGTTGAAAAAAAACCCGACGGGATGGTGGTTCGCATGGTGGTAGGGGTTTACAGAGTCGGTACTGTGCCGTAACTTTGAACAAAACACAAAATTATCGCTTCAACTGGGCCAACGGGCCAAACAGGGTCAGCATGATGCCATAACTATAACAAGACACAATAACTGAAAACTGGGCCAACGGGTCAAACAGGGTCGGCATGATGCCATAACTATAACAAGACACAATAATTGAAAACGTTGAGAGTTAAAGTGATTCGATGAGCCGGATGGGCACCCTGGTCGTCCTTTCCGATCGTCTCGGGCGCGGTGGTGATGGCGCTGGCTCAAGTCCCGTCGACTCTGGGAGCGTAGCGCTGTCCCCTGTGTCCTTACTCCTGGGCGGGTCTGGGAGGAGAACCGAACCCCCCGGGAAGGGGGTGGCTGCGGGATGAACCGGCGGGAGTGAGGAGGTGGTGATTGGCGTTGGGGGGGGGGGTGTGGGTAGCTCCGGCGGGCGCCAGATCTCGCAGGGAGACCGTGTCCTGTCGCCCATCGGGGTACTCCACATAGGCATATTGCGGGTTGGCGTGAAGGAGATGCACCCGTTCCACCAACGGATCTGACTTGTGCGCCCGCACATGTTTCCGGAGCAGAATGGGTCCTGGAGCTGCTAGCCAGGTCGGAAGTGGCGTTCCAGAGGAGGACTTCCTAGGAAAGAGGAGGAGGCGCTCGTGAGGCGTTTGATTCGTGGTGGTGCACAGCAGGGACCGGATAGAGTGAAGGGCATCCGGGAGGACTTCCTGCCAGCGGGAAATTGGGAGGCTCCTAGACTGGAGGGCCAGCAGGACGGCCTTCCAGACCGTTCCATTCTCCCTTTCTACCTGCCCGTTCCCCCGGGGGTTGTAACTGGTCGTCCTGCTCGAGGCTATGCCCCTGCTGAGCAGGAATTGTCGCAGTTCGTCACTCATAAAGGAGGACCCCCTGTCGCTATGGATATAGTCAGGGAAACCGAACAGTGTAAAAATGGTAACGAAGGCTTTAATGACCGTGGACGCGGTCATGTTGGGGCAGGGGATGGCGAAAGGGAAACGGGAGTATTCGTCAATGACGTTCAGGAAGTAAGCGTTGCAATCGGTGGAGGGGAGGGGGCCTTTGAAATCCAAACTGAGGCGTTCAAAGGGTCGAGAAGCCTTAACCAGGCTCCGGAATGTGGCGACTATGGGCTTTTCACAGTATCTTCATTGCAGTGTTAATGTAAGCCTACTTGTGACAATAAAGGTTATTATTATTATTACCAAGACAGCATTTGATGTACTAGTCCTGTGACTGGTATAGTCGATGTGCAGCTGGATTGCGAATGTGTGTTTTTTAAATTAATTTACGGGCTGTGGGTGTAGCAGGTTAGGCCAGCATTTATTGCCCATCCCTAAATACCCTTGAGAAAGTAGTGGTGAACTGCTGCAGACCCTGTGGTGTGGGTACACCAATCGTGCTATGGGGGAGGGAGTTCCAAGGTTTTGACCCAGTGAAGGAAAGACACTACTTTTTTTAGTCAAGATGATGAATGACTTGGAGAGTTTCTTCCTGGTGTTCCCATGTATCTGTTGCTGTTGTCCAAACGGAGAGGGTGCCTGGCGACAGGGAGAGAGACTACTCTGGGGGTGGGGGGGTGTGGGGGGAATGATAGGGAGGGTAAACATGGGTGAGATACCCTCAATTGCGACTCAGGAGAGGAGTTTGATAATACAAAGGCTTTAATAACCAGAAAACCAGACAGCTGCCGAGAAGTGTGCTCACTACACGCTGCCACTGAACGTAACCTTATATACAGCTTCCTGGGGGCGGAGCTGGAGGCGGAGTCCCCCAGGGTTCCAAACACAGTCTTAAAGGGGTCTACGCATTAAGGGTACATATGCATACAGATATCATTCACCACATTACCCCCTGTTTAAAAAAAAACTCATAGTCCGTCGGGGGTGAAGTGGAATTACAAGTTCAGTCTTTTGGGTGGTCTGATTGCCCGTGTCGACCTTCTCAGCTCCGGCGGTGGTGCGGCGGATATGGTCGTCCTCGGTGGTGGTATATCCGGGAGCACGGTTGTCTGAGCCTTTGCCCGCGTTGGAGCAGGGGGGATATCCAGGGTGACTAGGGTGATTGGTGCCGGTGCCGGCGCCGGCTGGGGGGAGGGGGTGCTATGGGGGGGGGGGCGCTGTCGGAGTCGGCCGCCGGTGCGGGGAGGGGAGCGTCGGTGGAAGGGGGGGTGTCGGTGGGCGAGCCAGCCGGAGCCAGGTCTCGCAGGGAAACGGTGTCCTGTCTGCCGTCGGGGTGCTCGACGTAGGCGCATTAAGGGTTTGCGTGTAGTAGTTGGACCCTCTCGACCAGTGGATCTGTCTTATGGCTCCTCACGTGCCTCCGGAGTAGAACTGGTCCCAGAGTCGTCAGCCAACGTGGAAGCGAGACCCCAGAGGTGGACTTCCTGGGGAAGACAAACAAACGGTTGTGAAGGGTCTCGTTCGTGGCCATACAGAGGAGTGACCTAATGGAGTGTAGCGCATCGGGTAGGACCTCCTGCCAGCGGGCGATTGGAAGACTTCTTGACCGTAGGGCTAGAAGAACAGCTTTCCAAACTGTTGCATTCTCCCTCTCCACCTGCCCGTTTCCCCGTGGGTTATAGCTGGTTGTTCTGCTCGAGGCGATGCCCTTGTTGAGCAGATACTGACGCAGCTCATCGCTCTTGAACAATGTACCCCGGTCGCTGTGGATATAAGCGGGGAAACCAAACAGGGTGAAGATGCTGTGCAGTGCCTTGATTATGGAGGCCGCGGTCATATCTGGGCAGGGGACAGCGAATGCGAAGCGGGAGAATTCGTCGATGACAGTGAGGAAGTAGGTGTTGCGGTTGGTGGACGGGAGGGGCCCTTTGAAGTCCACGCTTAGTCGCTCAAAGGGCCCAGAGGCCTTTACCAGGGGCCTTGTCTGGTCGATAGAAGTGCGGTTTGCACTCTGCACAGATCTGGCAAGCTTTGGTCATGGCCTTGACCTCCTAAGTGGAGTAAGGTAGGTTGCGGGACTTGATGAAATGGGCAAGCCGGGTGACCCTCGGGTGGCAGAGGTCATCGTGGATGGCCTGCAGACGGTCTTTCTGCGCGTTGGTGCACGTGCCGCGGGACAGGGCATCTGGGGACTTGTTGAGCTTCCCCGGATGATATGTAATATCGTACGTGTAGGTGGAGAGTTCGATCCTCCACCTCAGAATTTTATCATTCTTTATTTTGCCCCGTTGTGCGTTATCGAACATAAAGGCGACCGACCGTTGGTCGGTGACGAGGGCGAACCTCCTACCAGCTAGGTAGTGCCTCCAGTGCCGCGCAGCCTCCACTATGGCTTGTGCCTCCTTCTCGACTGCAGAGTGTCGAATTTCCGAGGTGGTGAGGGTTCGGGAGAAGAACGCTATCGGTCTGCCCGCCTGGTTGAGGGTAGCAGCCAGGTCGACGTCTGATGCGTCGCTTTCTACCTGAAAGGGAATGGTTTCGTCCACCGCGTGCATGGCGGCCTTGATGAAATTGGCCTTGATATGACTGAAGGCCGACTGAGCCTCAGCCGTCAGGGGAAAAACCGTGGTCTTAATGAGTGGACGGGCTTTGTCCGCATATCTGGGGACCCACTGGGCGTAATAGGAAAAGAGCCCCAGGCACCGTTTGAGTGCCTTGAGGCTACGGGGGAGGGGAAGTTCCTTAAGGGGGCGCATGCGGTCGGGGTCTGGCTCTAGGACCCCGTTTTCCACGACGTAGCTGAGGATGGCTGACCGGGTTGTGTGGAGCACCTGGTTGCTGCATGGGCATCTTTGGATGTCAGATTGAGGGCCAGAGCGGTCTGGAGGAACTTCCTCAGGTTTTCGTCATGGTCCTGCTGGTCATGGCCGCAGATGGTGACGTTGTCCAAGTACGGGTATGTAGCCCGTAAGCCGTACTGGTCCACCATTTGATCCATTGCCCTTTGGAAAACGGAGACTCCATTTGTGACACCAAAAGGGACCCTGAGGAAGTGGAAGAGCCGACCGGCTGCTTCGAAGGCTGTATAGGGGCTGTCCTCTGGGCGGATAGGGAGTTGATGATAGGCCAATTTTAGGTCGACCGTGGAGAATACTCGATACTGGGTGATTTGGTTCACCAATTCTGCTATGCGGGGAAGTGGGTACGCATCGAGTTGCGTAAAGCGGTTTATGGTCTGGCTATAGTCCACCACCATACGTTGTTTTTCCCCGGAGCGGACTACCAGTACTTGTGCCCTCCAAGGGCTGTTGCTAGCCTCTATGACCCCTTCTTTTAGTAGCCGCTGAACCTCTGATTTGATGAAAATCATGTCTTGGGCACTGACCGCCGACTCCTGGTGGCGACGGGCTGACAGTCGGGGGTGAGGTTCGCGAAGAGGGGGGGTGGTTCAACTTTGAGTGTCGCCAGGCTACATACCGTGAGCGGGGGCAGGGGTCCGCCGAACTTCAGGGTCAGGCTTCGGTGGTTGCACTGAAAGTCCAGACCGAGCAGCAGGAGGGCGCAGAGGTGAGGGAGGACATAAAGTTTAAAACGGGCGTATTTGGCGCCTTGGATAGCCGCCCCATGACTCGCACGAGGCCGATGATCCGTCGGAAGTAGGCGTGTCTGGCCGCCGCGCGGCCGCGTTGCGGGGCCTGTGGTCCCGGGAGTTCAATTTCTGGGCCCGATGAGACTTGTTTCTGGCCTTTGGGCCCAGCCAGGCAGACCTTCGTGAAGTGCCCCTTCTTTCCGCATTCGCCGCAGATAGCGGAGCGGGCCGGGCAACGCTGGCATGAATGCTGGCCTTGCCCACAGAAATAGCATTGGGGGCCCCCGGTGTGCACGGCACAGGCCTGAAGCGTGGCCGAGTCTGGAGGGGATTGAGAGGGGTTCGCAAGGTCCGCGGAGTACGTGTGGAGATTATGGTGGGCCGCTTCCAGGGAAGAGGCGAACGTTACCGTGCCTTGGAGGTCCTTCGCTCCGTCTTCTAGGAGCCGCTGCCGGATGTACATGGGTCGGATACCGGACACAAAAGCATCACGAATATGTAAGTTCATGTGGGCTTCTGCCGTCATCTCTTTATGGTCGCAGTTCCTGGCGAGCACGGTGGGTCTCTCCAAGTATTTACCTAGCGTTTCCCCGGAGTGCTGGCGGCAGGCCGAGAGCAGATGTCTGGCGTGTACCTCGTTTATCGGCTTTACGAAGCGCTTCTGTAGGATTTCCACCGCCGTTTCGTACGTCGTAGCTTTCTCGATCACGGAGGTTAGTCGGTGGCCCACCCGGGCTGGTAGTAAGCTCAGCTTGCGAGGTCCGTCAACTTCAGTCTCTGAGGAATTCCGATAGGCCTCAAAGCACCGGAGCCAGTATTTAAAAATTTCAGTGGCTTCCGGCGACCGAGCGTCCAAATTGAGCTTCTCCGGCTTTAGACCGCTGTCCATCATGATGTAGTCGGGTTATTAAATTGAGATACCCTCAATTACAACTCAGGAGAGGAGTTTGATAATACAAAGGCTTTAATAACCAGAAAACCAGACAGCTGCCGAGAAGTGTGCTCACTGCACGCTGCCGACTGAACGTAACCTTATATACAGCTTCCTGGGGGCGGAGCCGGAGGTGGAGTCCCCCAGGGTTCCAAACCCGGTCTTAAAGGGGCCTACGCATTAAGGGTACATATGTATACAGATATCATTCACCACAATAGGGGAAAGGCTGGGGGGGGGGGGGAAACCCGTCGGGATGGGGGGAGGAGGAGAGGCAGACCAGGGGGAAACCAAGGGATGGGGGGAAAGGGCCATTGGGGAAAGGGCTGGCTATGATAAATCGCACATGGTGGCAAGGAAAATAAGGCACTGCATACAGCCACTTTGGAGGGCCCTCAAACAAAGGGATACTTCAGAGCGAAGGGGCCCAGCCACATGGTGAGTACGGTGACCACGAGCATCTTGGATGGCCCCCGAACAAAGGGAAACCCAGAGTGCAAGGATGCATCCACAAGGTAAGTATGGTTCATCCCGCAAAAGGGGGGGGGGGGGAACTGAACCCCCCCCCCCTGTCAGAATAGTCACCTGGAACATCAGGGGAATGAACGGCCCAGTGAAAAGATACTGGGTGGGCTTCTCCGTTGGTTGACGCTGAAATTGGGAAATGTGATTGGGCAGAGAATAGATTCCGATGCCAAAATCGTGATGGGCGCCAATTTAACGCCAATTCGCAATTGCCCGTCACGTCGACCGCACCATCAATGCAGTCCGGAACGCACGTACAGTAAATACCGTTTGCATATCATTAGCAGGCCTAATCCAGTATTCTTGGGATCTCTGGGATTCTCCGTCTCCGATGGGCCGAGTTCCCGACAGGAGTTTACTTGTCCTTTTAAAAGTCATGAAACGGATGTGGTGGCTGATGAGGGAGAGGAGGTATGAAACGGAGAAGCGCAACTGTGGGCAGCTGGCCTGGGCACTGGCCCAACTGGCTGGGGTGGTGGGGGGCCCTGCCAGGGCCAGGAGGGGGAAGTGGGGTGATGGGGGAATGGACCGAATGCCCTGGGTGACTCTCCTATGGGACTGGGGTGATGTCCAGGCATGGACCGACATTGCCACAGCCTGCAAGGCAGCCATCTTTCTGCGCAAGCCACTGACTACCCACCTTGGTCCCTGGTTCTGCAGAGTGAAACCAGCCATATGGGTGCCAACTCCCCCACCCTTGCACCCCACCCTCTGCCATACCACCCACCCCCCCCAAACCGGTCGCCACCCACCGTCGGGTCATCTCGCGGCCCACCGGGGACAATGCCCACTGTAGCCCCCATGTGGGCGCTGGACAGGGGCCGCGAACCATACTGTTGGCATAGACATTGCCAACCGATAGTACCCCTGGCATCAGGGATGGGAGCGAGGACCAGAGTCTCCACGGTGTCGTACAACGACGGGGCCAGGGGTGCGGCAATGGGAGGAAGGGGGGGGGTGACGTGGCGGCAGAGTCCGCAGTGCCAACCTGTAGCCTGGTGGACCTGGTGGGCACTGGGGTAGACCCTATGCTAACATGTCGGACTTTCACCCCCTGCAGACAATGGATATTGGAATTCAACCTGTGGTTGTACGAGCTGGAGCTGCTTGAGGAGGAGGACGCTGCAGCAGCGGAGCGTGTCCCAGAGGATCAGGAGGCAGCCAACCAGGATGGAGAGCCAGCCGCCTAACAGGCTGAGGAGGAGGTGGAATGGAGGCGCCAAATGAGGCCTCGCGTGTACCAGCAGCGCCTGTCATTCGAGGGCCTGCTAGATCATGGCACACCTGGCACCAGTGGGGTATGGGGGAGGACACGCGTTCCAATGGCCGTCAAGGTGACGGTCGCCCTGAACCTTTAGGCCACAGGGTCCTTCCAGGCGTCGAGTGAGGACTTGTCCGAGATCTCACAGACCTCGATGCACAGGTGCATCTGCGCCATCATGGAGGCCCAATATGCCCAGTCGGCACAATCCATCCATTTCAATGTGGACCGGGGGATGATCGACGGGATGCATGTCCCGCTACAAGTACCTGCTGATGATAGGCCGCTCTACACCAACCAAAAGGGTTTCCACTTGATGAATGTGCATGATGCCTTCACCCTGGCACACTCGACGATTCCTGACATGTTTGAGATGCCCCCCTTTCCCGCCCCGGATGGGAGATTGGCTCCTGGGCGACAGGGATTATCCACTGTGGTCGTGGCTGATGACACCTATCCGGAGACAACAGACCGACGCGGAGACCCCTATAAAGATGCCCATGCAGCAACCAGGAGCGTGATTCAAGCGGTGCTTCGGCCCCCTGAAGATGCAGTTCAGGTGCTTGGACCGCTCCAAGGGGCCCTCCAAGTATGATGCTGAGAGGGTCGCCCGCCTCGTGGCGGCCTGCTGCGTCCTCCGCAACATCGCGACCTGGTGGAAGAGGAGGATGAACACCAGTACTCGTCCAGTGAGGAGTGGGGGAAGGGGAGGATGGACAGGACATGGGGCCCAGGCTGGCGGAACAGGCAGCACACTGTGTGCGCCAGGGCCAAGACGCATGGGACGTTCTGATCCCCTCCAGGTTCACTGACTGGGGGGGAGGAACTGGCCAGGGGCAAGTTCGCTACATCCCACCCCTACATCCCTCCCCCCACACTACAACCCACCCAACCTGGCCACGCCCCCACCTGCAACACACCCCCTCCCCCGTGATACATACCTGCCACACTACAGGGTGCAGGCCCTGGGTTACCAATAACACTGGTCCATGGGATGGAGGATGATGACAACCCGTTCTACGATGAGTTCTGATGCTCTGCATCATTTAACACCACCTTCAGTGGTGAGATTTGTATCCGGGTCTCCAGATCATTATCCTGGGTCTCTGGATTACTAGTTCAGCGATAACATCATTACGCCACCGCCTCCCCATACTTCCAGCTGCACAGAGGCACGATGCAGGGATGCCCGCTAACCCCGCTACTGTTTGCTCTGGCAATCGAGCCAATGGCGATCGCCCTCAGAACAGCAATGGGGTGGAGAGGTATCCAGACAGGGGACAGAGCATTGAGTATCACTCTATGCGGATGATCTGCTCCTGTACATCTCAAACTCTCGGGTCAGCATGGAAGGGATGATGAAAATGAAATGAAATGAAATGAAAATCGCTTATTGTCACAAGTAGGCTTCAAATGAAGTTACTGTGAAAAGCCCCTAGTCGCCACATTCCGGCGCCTGTTCGGGGAGGCTGTTACGGGAATTGAACCGTGCTGCTGGCCTGCCTTGGTCTGCTTTCAAAGCCAGTGATTTAGCCCTGTGCTAAACAGCCCCTGATGAAACTCCTAAAGGAGTTCGGAGCCTTCTCGTGTGTGATGTGAGAGTACCTTTAAGAAAAATGTGTTTCATCAAATGGCTGCAGTGATGTGAGTGTGTGGGTGGAGCTGGGCTGTCTGTCTGTCTTTCACTTTCGTTCTTGAGCTGGCAGCTGCAGTGTATTTTTGGTTTCGTTTTCAGAGGTGAAGTGCTGCATTCACAGCCAGAAGATGTTGTGATCTCTCTCTGCAATCTCAAGATCACTTGATGATTTCAAAGTAATACCTGTTTCTGTAGAGAATTTAAACCTGCTGTCTTTATTTAAAAAGGTTTTAACTTATGGATGTTGTTTGGAAAGTTATCAAGGGTTATCTATAGAGTATTGTATCTTTTGGGGTGTGGTCAGGATTGGTAGTTGATAAACTGTTTACTGTGTGTTTATAAAATGTTAACTGGTTTCATAGAATAAAAATTGTTTTGTTTTAAACATACTTTAGCTCTCTGTTGCAACACACCTGTAAAGTGGGCCCTTGTGCTCCCCATAACCATAATCTATTAAAAGTTGTGGGTTAGGTGAACTCCATGATATACTTTGGTGTTCTCTAACCCCTGGCCCATAATATGTGTTACAAACTTAACCTGAGCAAAAGTGAGATCTTCCCGGTAAACCTTGCAGGGGGAGGGACAGAGCTGGAGGGGTTGCGTTCAAACAGGCCCAAACCAAATTCTGCTCTCTGGGGATCCAAATAGCCCACGAAAAGACACGGATCATCAAATGGAACCTGATGAGTTTGGTGGAGGAAGTTAAAAGGAACCTGCAGAGTTGGGGTCCACTTGCACTCTCCCTCGCAGGGAGCGTGCAGATGATCAAAATGAACGTACCGCCAAGGTTCCTATTGTTGTTCAGACCCCTCTCATCTACATCCCAAAGGCCTTCTGCAACACGATAGACAAGTTAATCATGGTGTTTGTATGGGCGGGGGGAGGGGGGGGCGCATAGAGACGCCCCTCCGAGCCCTAATCAGAACCGCACTTCCATCCTCCAATCAAGCACTCGAGAAACCCAGTGGTAGTAGCCATGCTCCGGACATGGTACCAAATGAGACAACACTTCGGCCTAGCTGAAATGTCCAACATGGCCCCAATCTGCAACGACCCAACAGATTTTCTCCCTCAATAATGAAGCCACTTTCAAAAGGTAGAGACAGGACGAGGGGACACTCACGGTTAGGGATATGTACACAGATGACAGAGTCACGACCCTGGGGGAACTCACGGAGAGGTTCCAATTGCCAAAAGGAAATGCGCTAAGACACATACAGGTCAAAAACTTCCTCCATACGGAAACGACTATCTACTTCCTGATACCAGGACATTCGCTAATCAAAGAACTTTGGATGCGGGCAATTTAGGGAAGGGAAACTGTGGAGACCTGTACGGGTGACTGTTGGAGGAGGTATGCTCCCCACTGGACAAGACAAGGAAAAAATAGGAGGAGGAACTAGGCATAGAAATAGGGGAGAGACGCTGGATCGAAGCACTATACAGGGCGAACTCCAACTCTACATGCACAGGGCTGAGCCTAACACAGCTAAAGGTAATGCACAGAGTGCATCTAACCAGAACCCGAATGAGTTGGTTCTTTCTGGAGGTGGAGGACAAATGTGAATGGTGCCAGGAAGGCCCAGCTAACCACACCCACATGTTCTGGGCTTGCCCCAGGCTTGCCGGGTACTGGATGGCCTTTTTTGAGGCCATGTCCAGGGTTGTAGGAGCGAGGGTAGAGGGTGAGTCTCAGACCAACAAGAACTCTTCATGGGGAGGGGGGCTGGTGCCCTAATCTTTGCCTCCCTGATCGCCCGCTGGAGAATCCTGCTTGGCGGGCGATTAGCAGCACCACACAAGGCTGCAGACTGGTTGTCCAACCTGGCGGAATTACTCACATTGGAGAAAATAAAATTTGCTATCCGAGGGTCGGAAGATTACATGGACGCCTTTCATCAACTTGTTCCAGGATCTGTTCGTAGCCAGCAGCCAACACAGTAAAGAGGGGCAGGGGGTAGGGGGGGAGAGACAGAAGCAGGTCACAGGATTAAAATGAGAAGGAAAGAGAGGGGAAGGGGCTGGAAGGAAGGAGAGGGGTGGGGGTGCCGGTGGGGAGGACACATAAGGAAATAGAGAGGGATAAGGGACTCAAACTATTGATAGACATCTAGAAATACACGCCCAGGCCAAACTGGGAATGGCAACAAAGATACGCCGTTCAAAGTGGGGACACGGCCACAGCAGGAGGAAAAGCAATTGTATGTGAAGATCTGTACTGACATCTGCCTGTCTTTATCTCATTTTATTTCTTGCTTGGTTTTTTTGTTATGTTGTTTTTTTCTCTGGTCGGCACAATTATATAAAGTGTAACATATAGTATATGAGTTATGAGGTACAAAATGTGAAAACCCAATAAAATCACTTATACAAAATGGAGGAGGAGGTTCCACAAATATAACCATCCTCAATGAGGAGCTGAGTGGCCCTGGTGGAACCAAAACTGAGTGTCAACGAGCAGGTTATTGCTGAGTAAGTGCTGCTTGATTGCACCGTTGATGACTCTCACCATGACTTTACTGATGATCAAGAGTAGGCTAATGGGGCAGTAATTGGCCCGGTGGAATTTGTACTGCTTTTTGTGTGCAGGGCATACCTGGGCAATTTTTCACATCACCAGCTAGATGCCAATGTTATAGTTGCACCGGAGCAGCTTGGCAAGGGGCACAACAAGTTCTGGAGCACAAGTCTTGCAGTACTCTTGCCGGAATATTGTCAGGGCCCATAGTCTTTGCAGTATCGAGTGTCTTCAGCTTTCTTGATATCACGTATAATTAATCAAATTGTCTTTGAATTGCCATTAGGGACCTCAGGAGGAGACTGAGATGGATCATCCACTTCTGGTCAAAGATTGTTGCGAATGCTTCAGCCTTATCTTTTGCTCTGATGTGCTTCGCTCCTCCATCATTGAGGATGGTTATATATGTGGAGCCTCCCCCTCCATTGACTTGTTTAGTTGCCCACCAATGGATGTATCAGGACTGCAGAGATTAGATCTGATCCGGTGTTTGTGGAATTGCTTTGTTCTGTTACTTACAGCTATGCTGTTTGATATGCAAGTAGCCCTTTGTTACATCTTCACCAGGTTAACACGTCGGGTCTAATTTAACCAAATGGGTATTATATCCCTTAGCGAGCGTGTTTAGCCCTGTGTTTCCGGGTGCACGCAGTGCTGAGAAACACAACACTATCTAACCTGACTCTGGGGGCCTCATTGGGGAACAGGCGGCCGAGGCAGCACTTAGCCCCCTTTCCTGCACTGAGGAGCCCGGTTCGCCGAAACATCTCAGTGCAGGGAGAGATTGGGACGCTATTTTTAAATGGCATCTCAATCTCCCGAGCCCCCGATACAACCCCCAAATCTCACCCTTAAGCCCCAACTCACTGTAAGGGGCTCCCTGGGTTCCCCCTTACCCCTCCTCACCTGCGCAGGCAACCCCCGCCTGATCAGCAACGTGCAAAAAAATGCTATTTGGGGGTTAAACCGATTGAAGGAAAATACTGCTAGCATGGAGTCAGAGGGATACATTCACACCTGGCCCAGTCCCAAACTTAAACTAGTTTGTGGGAATACACAGGATGCCACAAGATCCATTGTTCTTCGGGACACTCCTCTCTGACCACATATCAGCCCATTACAGAGTCTGATGGCCTCTGTCTGCCAATGGGAGGTTAGTTGCTTATTAATAGCATGGCTCTGTTCTTTTATATAAACAAGGGTGAGTAATCAAACAATCAGGGTAATGATGATAGGTTCAAGCCTGGAAAACCCAGAGAAACTTTGTTGGAGGGACTGGGCAGAGCTCAGAGAGAGAGGGGAAAGAATCCTGTTTTGAACAGGTACAGGAGAAGACTCTGGAAATCGACTGTGAGAGGTCATGAAAGTTGCCACCAAGGCAGTCTTTGGAAAAGGGTTCAAAACAAATTTCCTGAATAGAAGAAAAAGTGCTTTGTTAAATGCAAGTGCTGCCTTTGCCTGACTGTGTAAGTGGAATGAGAGCTGCATGTTTATTTAAAGTGTTGTTTAATGGGAACTAGTGTGTTATGGTTAAGAAGCGACATGTAATCTGTTCGTGTCGGAGTTGAAGTTTAAAAGTTAAAATAATGTTTTTTGTTTTAATACATTTGTTTATAAAATGACCAAGCCCTGGTTCTTATATTATCACTCATGGAACAAATCGATCTTTCCGCACCATCTTTAAACTTTAAAAAATTGCAGCTCTGGTCAGTCTTTTAGCCACTGTTGAGAGATGACCAGGTATCCGTAACACAGTGCAGAAAGCAAAGGCTGGAACAAATAGCTCAACATCATGAGAAGGTACAACCAAAGGCCAGACATGTATAGCATTCTGTTCAACCAAGGATGCATACCAGACAGCCAGACAGCATCAAGGCAAGACCTTCAAACTTTCTGGCCAAGCAATATGCTGATATGTTGAGATTGACCAGACTATTGGCTCACTGAGTGAACACGCGTTCAGCACAGGGAAATCAAAAATGTACTAGTACAGTGGTACCAACAGACGCCTTTTCCACCATCTAGACTATATACCCACAGATGAATGATCAGCATAACCTTTATGCAAAACTGTATACTGGTGCAAGTGTAAAGATCTTGTGTAAAGAAGCCTAAAAAGCCAAGCAGCATGCCTAATAGCCAAGCACCGTGCCTTAATGACTATCGTCCAGTGGCTCTGATATCCATCATCATGAAATGCTTCGAAAGGTGAGCCATGGCACGAATCAACTCCAGCCTCATGGATTGCCTTCATCCACTACAGTTCGCCTACTGCTGCAACAGGTCCACAGCAGACACCATCTCCATGGCCCTGCACTCTACCCTGGAACACCTAGATAACAAAGACACCTATGTTAGACGCCTATTTATCGCCTACAGCTCAGCCTTCAATACCATAATTCCTACGAAACTCGTATCCAAACTCTGTCACCTTGGCCTCGGCTCCTCCCTCTGTGACCGGATCCTGAACTTTCTAACCCAGAGGCCACAATCAGTAAGGATAGGCAACAACACCTCCACCACTATCATCCTCAACACTGGTGCCCCACAAGGCTGTGTCCTCAGCACCCTACTATAATCCTTTTCCACCTATGACTGTGTGGCCAAATTCCCCTCCAACTCGATTTTCAAATTTTCTGATGACACCACAGTAGTGGGTCGGATTTCAAACAATGACGAGACAGAGTACAGGAATGAGATAGAGAATCTGGTGAACTGGTGCGACGACAATAATCTCTCCCTCAATGTCAACAAAATGAGGAGATTGTCATCGACTTCAGGAAGCATAGTGGAGAACATGCCCTGTCTACATCAATGGGAACGAAGTAGAAAGGGTCGAGAGCTTCAAGTTTTTAGGTGTCCAGATCACCAACAACCTGTCCTGGTCCCCCCCCCATGCTGACACTATAGTTAAGAAAGCCCACCAAGACCCTACTTTCTCAGAAGACTAAGGAAATTTGGCATGTCAGCTACGACACTCTCCAACTTTTACAGATTCTTTCTGATTGTATCACAGCTTGGTATGGAGCCTGCTCTGCCCAAGACCGCAGGAAACTACAAAAGGTCGTGAATGTAGTCCAATCCATCACGCAAACCAGCCTCCCATCCATTGACTCTGTTTACAATTCCCGCTGCCTCGAAAGGCAGCCAGCATAATTAAGGACCCCACGCACCCCGGGCATACTCTCTTCCACCTTCTTCCATCAGGAAAAAGATACCAAAGTTTGAGGTCATGTACCAACCGACCCAAGAACAGCTTCTTCTCGACTGCCATCAGACTTTTGACTGGACCTACCTTGTATTAAGTTGATCTTTTCTCGACATCTTGCTATAACTGTAACATTATATTCTGCAGTCTCTCCTTCCTTCTCTATGTACGGTATGCATTGTTTGTACAAGAAACAATACTTTTCAGTGTATACTAATACATGTGACAATAAAAAATCAAATCAAGTAAAAAAAAAAATCATTCTACTTTTTACACTAAAATGTAAATATCCACAGAAGTGACAAGTAATGATTCGACCAACCACTGCAAAACGCACTGCTCCGAGATTTGATCACTGTTATCTATTGCACTCAAGTGTCAGTACAAAAACTCATCCTGATCACCCCAGATAATTCATGTTGTGGAGACCCAGGTCCAGTAATTGCAGTCCTAATAGCATGCAAGGGTATTTGTGGGCCATCATGCATGGTGTAATCAAGGTCATCATGAGGACTAGGGACCATATTGAGCACCATCGGAAATCCTAATGCTGCAACGCAGAGCATCAGCCAATAAGCTGATCGGCACAATTTGAACTCAATACGTAAACCCATCCTGAATATGCATACGTCATTGCACTGCAGAACCAATGTGGAATTGCAATTTGGCACACAACAATACTGAGTCATCACTTGTCGATACTCCCAGGAATACATGATGCATTACTCGAAAAGCAGGGGAAGATGAAAGGTGCACTTGACTGGCATGAGGACAATAAATTACCCAATTGAACATTGGACAGATAGTTTGAATATAACACCAAATATTGGCAGCTAACATCCAGCAGAAATCATCAGCATATGCCCAGAACAAAAATTGTATTAAGTGCGAATGCCAAATGATATGACAGTGTGATGAATAGATGCCAAATCAGAAACCCTATTGCAACTAGAACATGGTCTGCAGTGCAGCACAAACAAAGCAACCATAACCAGCAGCCTCTGGCAAATATCAAAGTGACTAAAGTTTTATGAAAAAGCAAACCACCAGCATGTTCAGAGACCTGTAAATTTATAATAATAATAATCTTTATTATTGTCACAAGTAGACTTACATGAACACTGCAATGAAGTTACTGTGAAAATCCCCTAGTCGCCACACTCCGGCGCCTGTTCGGGTACACTGAGGGAGAATTCAGAATGTCCAATTCACCTAACAAGCACGTCTCTCGGGGCTTTTGGGAGGAAACCGGAGCACCCGGAGGAAACCCATACAGACACGGGGAGAACGTGCAGACTCCACACAGACAGTGACCCAAGGAGGGAATCGAACCTGGGACCCGGGCACTGTGATGCAACAGTGCTAACCACTGTGTTACCATGTAGCCCTACGTTATTGCTCTACGTTAAAGTATATTCATACACAATTATATTTTGATTTACTGAAATGTAATTAGTTTTGTTCTTTTGTTTTGAAAAACGATGCTGCGATACAATGTGCATATACCTTTAAGTAGCTTATCTTAACCTACTTTCAATCATTGCTGCCTTGACACAGGTTAGCATGTACCTGTCCCATGACTTGAAGTCAGCCTATGAAAAATATGAAAATGTGAAGAAAAGGGTTTTATTTTTAATATTTGTGGGGTTTGTTTATGTTTGTGTGTGTTGAAGTTAATTAAACTGAATTTGGTTTGCCTGCAGGATCAAGACATCAAAAAAGTCTAAAGGCATGCACTTGAAGTAAATATGGTCAAGGTGAATGTTCCTACAAGTAAATGAGACATGGGTTAAAATTTGCGTTAGAGGATCAAGGTATGTTGTGTTCAGTTGCTAAATTCAAAGGGAAGTCAAAGAGGGTTAAAACTTGGAAAACATCATAAATAAATAAGGTAAAGTTATTACATTTTATTTTACTGAAAATGGTTACAGCAGTGGTGATAAACGATTGTTATATTCTGGGAATGGTTACTTTCAAAGAAGGATAAGGATAATGGAATAAGAATGAAAGAAAATAAAGACTGCTTAAGGAGAGATGTGAGAGCGTGGGGAGTGGCCATGTTAGACCTCTTGGGGTGTGCTCTGTGCTAGAAAAGAACTGAGGAAATAAAGTGATCTTCAGCCAACCCAGAAAAATGTCTGTTCTTTTAGAAAGCCAGATTTTATTTTTAAAGTTTTTTGAATTCCACAGCAGAGTAGGACAGAGTGAAGGTCTATGATATACCTCCCCCACAACAACCATGGGTTGCCTTGTGGGAATATTACTAATTGTTTTTTTAATAGATTGAGTATCTATAAGGGATTGTTGCTAACCAAGTAGGAAATCATTTGAGGGAATGTTCTGTAAGACTAATTTTAACTTAAATGAAATCTTGTGTGTTTAAGTTTACTTTTCTTTTGTTAACAAATGTTTTAATTTAATATTTATAAGATCCAAATGTGTAACTAGAATTTGTGGTTTCTGACTTAAGTACATGTATCTCCTTGTGCTAATAAACAAGAAGAAAAGAGTTGTGATAGCTTGCCAAGTTCCCCTTTGGGATTTGATTTGCACAGCTCTTACCACCTGCCAGATCATAACAGTAAAATAGTTTCCCAGTCAACTTCATCGGTATGTTGTCTTATCTTCAACTAAAGAACTCAAATTATTGTTCCACCAAACCTTGTGTATGAGTGGAACGTTTACATTGAACAGAAGTCGAAGGTGCCAGATCCTGTTGGAGTTTTACTGGAGTTTTGGTGGAAGGCTGGAGGAATCCAGATGGAATTTTGGCTCCCTTGTGATTAAACGCAGAAACACAGACCTGGGGGACTGCAAATCCTTGTCTATTTTGTTGTATCATAAAAGGCGTTGAAAGCAATGAAAATCAGAAGTTTGTTCAATACTACAAAGAAAATAAAAAGCAATTTTCACAAACTAAGGCTGCCCAAAATCATTTTATGGTGAACAAAGTACTTTTGAAAAACTATTTTAATGTAAGAGACTGGCAGCCAATTTGTGCACATCAAAGTCAGAAGAACAGCATCTGGTCATAAGCAAATACTCTGTTGGTTGAGGGATAAATATTGGCCAAAATATGGAATACTCACCTCTTTGTCAAAATGGTTACACGGGAACTTTTATGTCAAACTGAGAGGGCCGTTACGTCTCATTTGATGGAAGGCACTAGTGCTGCATTTTGGGCAAACATATGAACATCAAACTAGGGACAGAAATAGGCCATTCGGTCCCTCGAGTCTACTCCCTCATTTAGTCAGGTTATGGCTGATTTGTTTGTGTTTTGAATTCCACATTCCCATCTAACCCCAATAACCTTTGATTCCCTTGTCTAACAAGAATTTATCAACTTCCACCTTAAAAATATTTACTAAACCCACCTCCACCACCTTCTGAGGTAGAGAGTCCCAAAGTAGCACAACCCTCTGAGAGAAAAAAAATCTTGTCATCTTTTGTCCTAAAAAGTGTTCCCTAATTTAAAATCCATTCTGGGCTCATCCACAAGAGGAAACATCATTTCCAAATCCACCTCGTCGAGAATGTTCAGGATCATATATACTTCAATCAGGTCATCCCTCCCTCTTCTAAACTCCAGTGCAAACAAACCCACTCTATCCAACATATCCTCACAAGCCAACCCATTCATTCCAGGTAACAATCTAGTAAACTTTGTTGAAACCACCTCCAAGGCATTTATATCCTTCTGAAAATAAGGAGATCAAAACTGCATAAAGTATTCAAGGTGTGGTCTCACCAATGCCCCTTATAATTGAAGCATAACATCCTTATTTTGTTAAGCATCCCTCTGATGTTAAAGGTGTGGGTATACCAAAACCCAGAAGGGTAACATGGAACATTGGTTTTTAGTGTTGGATATTTTCAATTTGGTATAATATGAGGAAAGATATGCAAACCAGTGAGAAAGAGTCCAGTCTTTTCGTATTTCAATTAATAAAGAACATTTATTAATTTAAAAGAAACACACAACGAGAAAGACTACAATACACTGCATCACTACAATTAACCACAAAAATGGAAAGGACTTCCGGTTGCAGCCATGGAGTGAGTGGGAGCTGCTGCCAAATGAGCGAGGCAGTTTTTTTGGACCTTTTCTCTGCTTGTAGGGTGGATGTTTTGCTGAAAAAAGGTGCCAGCGTGACTGGAGAAAGTTAAACTCCACTGGTGGCGCTGGTGGATGGATCCACGGACCAGAAGTTGTGCGAAAAGAAGGGAACAGTTGGAGCAAGAGAATCTTCATGCGTCACAGGTCAAGATGGCGGCGGGTGAAGGACGTGTCCTACCTGCCCTGTGGTCAGCAACTTGTGGATTTCTTAAACTAGTTCAGCCGGCAGAGGAGGGAAGCCCAGGAGGACCTAGCCAAGGAGGTGGGATGACTAAAAGCTCAAATTGACCGCATGGAATAGAGGCTGGCGTCCTAGGGTCAGGGTATTTGGAAAGTGGAGAAGGCAGCGGGGGAGCACAAGGAGCAGCTTAGTCTCATTGGCGGCTGGGATAGGTCTGATGCAGGAGACTCAGAAATGGTTAAAGGAGAAGGTGGAGGACCTGGAGAATCGCTCCCAGAGACAGAATTTAAGAATCGTGGGATGCATAAAGGCATTGAGGGAGCAAACGGAGGCATGCATGTAGCTAAGATGCTGGAGAGGTTGATGGGGGACAAGCCTTCGACCGGTCCCTCGAGGTTGACTGAGCGCACAGGACGCTGATAAGGACGCCGCAGGCGAACGAGACGCCGAGAGCGATGGCGGTGCATCTCTGCCGGTTCCTGGATAAGGTAAAGATATTGAGATGGACAAGGCAGACGAGGAGGTGCCACTGGGAGGGGAACGAACTTTGGGTGTATCAGGACCTGTGTGCAGACCTGGCGAAGAGGAAAGCCGGGTTCAGTCGGGTGAAGGCTACCCTCTTTAAGAAGGGAGTGAAGTTTGGAATGTTGTACCCGGCCCACCTCTGGATGACTTTTAACAGCTGAGAGCACTATTTTGGAACAGGTGGCGATAGAATTTTTGAGGCAAAGGACTGGCAGGAGAAGGAGGACATTGAACTGTGGAGGAGGTGTGAGGAGATGTTTGCTTTTTCTGTCTTTTCGTTTGCTGGTTTTTGGAGAACATTTCTCCTTTGAGATGTTTTGTTTGGCTAGGTGGCGGGATGCTTGGGGAGTGTTTAGGCTGAGTGCAACTTTTTTCTTGTTTCATTGTTGTTTTCTCCATAGAGGTATGCGAGAGAGGGGGAGGGGAATCAGTGGGGAGTAGGAGGCTTAGTAGCCTTGGGGGATGGGACTACCAGGCTAGCTGGGCGAGCTAGCTAACGGGAGAATAGTGGCTGGTTAGCGCAGAAAAGGGGGGTGGGGTTATTATTTTGTTTAGGGGAGGGGGGGCTGCTGACAAAGATGTGACTGCTGTGGCACAGCAAGAAAAGGAGTGATGACGGTGGGCATCCGAAGGTGGGTCTGGAGGGTGGTGTGACATGGGCCGGGAGCTGGCCCTAGAAAGGATAGTGTTGATCGGCAGGGGTGGGGGGAAGGGTGGCAGGGTGCCCACGGACCACGTCGGTCACATGGAATGTGAAAGGGCTGAATGGACCAGTCAAAGGGTCACATTGTTTGCGCATTTGAGGAGCTTGAAGGCAGTCGTGGCTTTTTTGCAAGAAACATCTGAAGATCGGGGATCGGACAAGGTTAAAATTATGAAGGGAATAGATAGGATAGATGCGGGCAGGTTGTTTCCACTGGCGGGTGAAAGCAGAACTAGGGGGCATAGCCTCAAAATAAGGGGAAGTAGATTTAGGACTGAATTTAGGAGGAACTTCTTCACCCAAAGGGTTGTGAATCTATGGAATTCCCTGCCCAGTGAAGCAGTAGAGGCTCCTTCATTAAATGTTTTTAAGATAAAGATAGATAGTTTTTGAAGAATAAAGGGATTAAGGGTTATGGTGTTCGGGCCGGAAAGTGGAGCTGAGTCCACAAAAGATCAGCCATGATCTCATTGAATGGCGGAGCAGGCTCGAGGGGCCAGATGGCCTACTCCTGCTCCTAGTTCTTATGTTCTTATGTTAAGGAAAGGGTGGATAGGGCAAGTCTTTCATCCCAGGCTGAACATGAAGACGAGGGAGATAGCAGTGCTGGTAAACAAACAGGTGCCGTTCTAGGTTGGGAACATTGTGGCAGATTTGGGGGGGGGTAGGTTTGTGATGGTGAGTGAGAAGCTGGAGGGGATGCAGATGGTTTTGGTTAATATTTATGCTCTAAACTGGGACGATGTGGAGTTTATTTCTTTAAAAAAAACTTTTATTCCCCTAATTTTCAACATTTTCATCAATATACAACCAAAGAAAAAAATGAACAAAAACAGATATAATACCAATCCCCCACACACAAACCGCACCCCGCTCAATATACAGACCCAAACATCCACCCGTACATTCCAGGTAAAAAACATAAATTAACAATTAATCCATCAACAGTGTAACCAAAGACAACAATGCCACCACCACCCCTTTCTCCCCACCCTAATGTTCAATGGCAACCAATTCTCGAAAGTGCATAACAAACAGCCCTCATGAATTGTGAAACCCTTCCTTCATCCCGTTCAGCTTAGACTTCACCTTCCCGAGAGTCAATGAAATTCAAGTAGGTCCCACCCGCCGCGTCACAGGATGGAGAAGCTGACCTCCACCCCAACAGGACCCGCCTCCGGGCAATCAGCGAGGTGAAGGGCGAAAACATCTGCCCCCGCACCCGCCTGCCGCCCGAGCCGGTCTGATCCCCCGAAAAAGGCCTCTAGGGGCCCTGGTTCCAAGTTCACGACCACTATCCCCGAGATGACACTGAAAACCTCCGTCCAACAAACCCGTCACATTCCATGTAGCCATCTTAACCAGGGGTCTCTCACCACCCACCCTCTCCTCGCACTGGTTGGTCATGGGATGGACTTTAACACGGTCATTGAACCAGATTTCGACCGGTTGAGCCTGAGGTCGGGGTGGATGTCGGAGGAGGCGAAGGAGCTGAAGAGGTTCATTGAGTATATGGGGGGTGGGGGGGGGGGGGGGGGCGCCGTGGAGTTTTGGAAGGCAAAGTACGAAGGAGTTCTTGTACTTCTCCCATGTGCACTGGGTGACTTTTTTTGTGGTGGACAAGACGCTGCTGGCTGGGGTCGTCGACTCAGGGTACTTGGCGGTTGTGGTTTCGGACTACCTGCTGCACTGGGTAGATTTGCGAGTGGACGGGGTGGGGGGGGGGGGGGGTCGGCACAGCGCCTGCAGTGGAGGTTGGATGTGGGGCTGCTGGCAGATGAGGTGGTGTGCAATCAGGTGAGAGCCACCATCTAAGGGTATGTGGAACTGGATGACCCAAGGGTATGTGGCGGTTCCTGGATAGGAAAGAGTTCCCCAAGGTGGAAGAGGAATAGGTGGAGGGGTTGTTAGCCCCCATTCGGCTGGTGGAGGTGATGGAGTGCATGAGAATAGCTAATGTGGTACTGCTGTTTAAGAAACGTAGCAGGGATAATCCAGGAAACTATAGGCCAGTGAGCTTCATGTCGATAGTAAATAAATTATAGGAGAGAATTCTCAGGGACAAGATTTATACACATTTGGAAACAAATGGACTCATTAGCGATTGACAGCATGGTTTGTGAAGGGAAGGTAGTGCCTCACTAACCTGATTGAGTTTTTTGAGGAGGTGACAAAGATGCTTGATGAGGGGCGGGTGGTGTATGTTGTTTACATGGACTTTAGTAACGCCTTTGACAAGGCACCTCACGCCAGACTGGTACAAAAGTTGAAGCCCCACAAAATCAGAGGTGAGGTGGTAAGACGGTTATAGAACTGACTCGGTCACAGAAGGCAAAGGGCATTATTTCTGAATGGAAGGTTGTGACTAGTGGTGTTCCACAGAGATCTGTACTGGGGCCTCTGTTAATTGTAATATACATAAACGATTTGGAGGATAATGTAGCCGGTCTGATTAATAAGTTTGCGGATGACACCAAGATTGGGAGAGTGGCAGATAGTGTTGAGGATTGTCAGAGGATACAGTAGGCCACAGATAGATTGGAGACTTGGGCAGAGAAATGGCAAATGAAGTTTAATCCAGACAAATTTGAGGCAATGCATTTTGGTAGGACTAACATAAAGGGAGCATGCACCGTAAATGGCAAAACTCTTAGGAATATAGAAAGTCAGAGAGATCTGGGCGTGCAGGTCCACAGATCTTTGAAAGTGGCAACACAAGTGGACAAGATAGTCAAGAAAGCATACGGAATGCTTACCTTCATTGGATGGGCACAGTAAGAAGTCTAACAACACCAGGTTAAAATCCAACAGGTTTGTTTCAAACACTAGCTTTCAGAGCACTCCTCCTTCCTCAGATTCACCTGAGGAAGGAGCAGTGCTCCGAATGTTAGTGATTTGAAACAACCTGTTGGACTTTAACCTTGTATTGTAAGACTTCTTATTGTGCTCACCCCAGTCCAATGCCGGCATCTCCACATCATGGCTTTCATTGGATGGGGCATTGAGTATAAAAACTGGCAAGTCGTGCTACAGTTGTATAGACCGCACTTGAAATATTGCACAAGATTCTGGCCGCCGCACTACCAGAAGGATGTGGCGGTTTTGGAGAGGGTGCAGAGGAGGTTTATCAGGATGTTGCCTGGTCTGGAGGGTGTTAGCTATGTGGAGAGGCTGAATAGACTCAGACTATTTTCATTGAACAACGGAGGTTGAGGGGTGACCTGATAGAGGTCTACAAGATTATGAAGGGCATGGATAGAGTGGATGGGCAGGAACTCTTTCACAGGGTGGCGCGGTCAGTCACTAAGGGTTATAAGTTTAAGGTCCGTGAGGCAAAGTTTAGAGGAGATGTGAGAGGCAGGTGTTTTATGCAGAGGGTGGTGAGTTCCTGGAACGCGTTGCCAGGGAGGTTGTGGAAGCAGATACATTAACAGCATTCCAAAGGCATCTTGAGAAATACATTGATAGGATGGGTATAGAGGGATACGGCACAAGGAAGTTCTGAGGGTTTTAGCCAAGGGTGATATCATGACCAGTACAGGCTTGGACGGCCGAAGGGCCTGTTCCTGTGCTATATTGTACTTCATTCTTTGAGTGATCATTGATCATAATTCTACTTCATCCTTAATTTTGGTCTTCATGCGTCATTGAAGAAGATGTCTTTTTCCTGAGGGCTGCCTTGCATTCTGCGTCTAGGTTGTTATCCTGGACTTAGCTCCCCGTTGATCATGTTATTGTATGCTTGATGTTGTCAATTTTTTTCCATTTGCAAAGAAAAGGGAATAATGAATTACATAGATATGAGGGCATGTATGTTTGATTATGATTATCCTGATTTAACAAGTTCATATCATGTTGAGCCGAAAACCCACCTGGTTTACTAATGTCCTTTCGGGAAGGAAATCTGTTGTCCTCATCTGGTCTGGCCTACATGTGACTCTAGACCCACAGCAATGTGATTGACTCTTAATTGCCCCTCAAGGGCAATTAGGGATGGGCAATAAAACCTGGTACAGCCTGCGATGCCCACGTCCCATGACGAATAAAAAGAAAATTGAATGTGGGATTTGTGCACAATCATTATTCTTTACCCTAAATGTATTTGAGTCTTATATGGTTTGACAATCCTTGTGATGGAGGGAGGGGGTGTTTTTTGTAACTTCCCCCTCTATCTTGCCTGAAGGAAGATGAGCAGAGCTGGAGTGGGGCGAGGTGTGGAGGGCGGGAGTTGGTAGGGATAGTTTTTCCTCGCTCGGTTCAAGGGCTATGGAGAGAGAGCGGGTAAATGGAGTTGAAATCAGCCATGATTGAATGGTGGAGTGGACTCGATGGGCCTAATGGCCTTACTTCCACTCCTATGTCTTATGGTCTAAGGAAGGTTCCCCCCAGTTAGAGCTAACCCAGTTTGGTTTGTTTTCTTTTTTCTCCTTGGTTTAACTCCAATCCAGAGCATCTGCGCTTTTATAATTTTAGACCCTGACAGACTGTCTGTTTTCATAGAACATAGCAAAATACAGCACAGAACAGGCCCTACGGCCAATGATGTTGTGCCGAACTTTTGACCTAGATTAAGAACAAATTAATCTATACCCCATCATTCTACCGTAATCCATGTACCTATCCAATAGCCACTTGAAGGTCCCTAATATTTCCGACTCAACTACTTCCACAGGCAGTTATCCTGAGGAGGACTGGACTATAGAATCATAGAATCCTTACAGTGCTGAAGGAGGCCATTTGGCCCAACGAGCCAGTAGCGACCCCTGGAAAGAGCACCCACCTACCCCCACCAGATCCCTGTAACCCAGTAATCCACCTAATTTTTGGATACAAAGGGACAATTTAGCATGGCCAATCCAACTAACCTGCACATCTTTGGATTGTGGGAGAAAACTGGAGCATCCGGAGGAAACCCCCAGAGTCACGAGGAGAAAGTGCAAACTTCACATAGACAGCCACCTAAGGCCGGAATTGAACACAGGTCCCTGGTGCGGTGAGGCAACAGTGCTAACCACTGTGCCATCCATGATTATATTTGACTGTTTATCTCTTACTTAGGTTGAGTCAGTATTTCTCCTGAGATGGGTTTCCCTCTCTGTCTGTTTTCACTACTGTTGGAACTTTGCTGAGGACAAAGGTACAGAGGGGCCCTGAGTATCACTTAGGGACAACAGTTCAATGATCTGGCTAGGTGCACCCCCCGCAACCCCTTAGGGGGTTTTCTTCTCCTCTTCTACTCTCCCTTCTGGGAGAGTTTTGTTTTGTTTTTGGTGTTGACTTGGCCTGGTAGAGTGGTGGGGGCTCCAGGATGTCAAGGGGTGAGAGCCGGCCCTGACACCCAGGGCACTTGAGATGTGGATGTCTTAAGAGTTCTTTTTCCTCGGTGCTGGATTTCGTCATTGGTTTGGGGCCAATTTGTGTGTCCCTTCTTCCTGGTGTCAGAATCTCCTGAGTCTCTTATGATGGCACTGGGTTAGTACAAACTCAGTGCTATGACGAGTATCCTGCCATCCCTAGGGAATGGGGGCATCCTATTTTGGGGTGCCTTTCAGGGTGCCTGGTGTGGCTGGATTGGGAGCCTGGGTGAGTAATAACTTTGAGATGGACCGAATGTTGTACTGAAGGGTTATCCTTTTCTTTTTCCCTGGGATAGGAGTGAGGTTCCTCTGTGGTTCAGTTGGCAGGCTCTTGTCCATTGTTACACGCCTTGGGAGATAGTCCAGGTAACCTTTTCACCTGACTAATTAGTTCTGATAACTCTTGTTCCTTTTTGTTGTCTTTTTCTTTCTTCTGAGAGACCCTCGAGGTAGTGCTTCTGCCGAATCCTTCTCGTTGTCCTTGGTTTTCTTCTGAGCATGTGTGAGATGTTACAATTGCAGGTCTCGGTCCAGGGTCAAATGAACATGCCTTTTTGTTAGGTGGACTTATGGTAGCCTTACCCCTTTTTTCCTGAGTGGTCAGGGTGGGTACCCTGGCGCTGGAGGGTGGGATGGGCTGGCTCAACCTCCCAGTGTATCCCCCTCCCCCTTTTTGGGGGTGACCTGTCAGCGTCTCCCTCCCTCTTCCTGAGGGGATGTGTTGCTCTTCGCTGATCTGATGGCTTGTTTTTCAATGGACCTGAGTGCCGCTGGGTGGTGTTTGGTAGCTAGGCCCTTACTTGCTGTTTGTGCTTACTCTTTAATCTTTTCTTAATTTTCTATGGGAGACCCAGGGTCTAAGGTTTGTGACCTGAGATTTCATTTGACATGTGGTACTCAGCCATCTCCTTACTGTCTTATAGCTGCCCTGGGCTGGGAAGGGAGTTGATTGTGTTGTCAGTGAACTACCCCAAAAGCTCTAGGGTTCTTGGGGTTTTTTATTCCTCTATTATTTTGTTTAAAAGCTATGTGCATGATGCAGAACAGTGTGGTTGACTGTATCTTGCTTGGTGCAGACGGGTTTTGTATTCGTAAGAGGAACACGTTGGGAATTTTCTCCCTAAATCATCTGGTCTTATTTGTTCCTACGTTGATGATGAATTTTGTTATGCGATGTACCTGTTTTGCATTGATACCTCTGGCTTTTTTTCTCCTTTTCCATTGTTTTGATGTGTTTACTGTAAAACAAACTTGCAAACTTAAATAAAAATACATTTTTAAAAAAAGGAAAAGTAGAATACTCGTGTAAACTTGTGAGGAACATAAAAACTGACTGTAAAAGTTTTTATCAGTATGTGGAGAGGAAAAGATTGGTGAAGACAAATATAGGTCCCTTACTGTCAGAAACAAGGGAATTGGGGCAGCACAGTGGCGCAGTGGGTAGCATTGCTGCCTCACGGCGCCGAGGTCCCAGGTTCAATCCTGGCTCTGGGTCACTGTCTGTGTGGAGTTTACATTCTCCCGGTGTCTGCATGGGATACACCCCTACAACCCAAAGATGTGCAGGGTAGGTGGATTGGCCAGGCAAAATTGCTCCTTAATTGGAAAAAATGAATTGGGTACTCTAAAGCTTAAAAAAAAGGAACAAGGGAATTTATGAAGGGGACATACATACTTTGGTTCTATTTTCACAAAGGAGGAGACAAAAATACGTAACAGAAATGTTGGGGAACACAAGGTTTAGTGAGAGGGAGAAACTGAAAGGGTTCAGTATTAATCTGGAAATGGTGTTGGAGAAATTGATGGGATTGAAGGTCAATAAATGCTATGGGTCTGATCATTTACATCCCGGAGTACTTAAGGAATTGGCCCCAGAAATAGTGGATGCATCGGTGGTCATCTTCCAAGACTCTATAAACTTTGGAACAATTCCTACAGTTGGAGGGTGGCTAGTGTAACTCCATTATTTTAAAAAAGGGGCTGGTTTAGCTCACTGGGCTAGACAGCTGGTTTGTGATGCTGGAACAAGGCCAGCAGCGCGGGTTCAATTCCTGTACTGGCTGAGAATTCTGAATTCTCCCTCCGTGTACCTGAACAGGCGCCGGAATGTGGCGACTAGGGGCTTTTCACAGTAACTTCATTGCAGTGTTAATGTAAGCTTACTTGTGACAATAAAATGATTATTATTATTAAAAAGGAAGGTAGAGAGAAAACAGGTAATTATAGACCTTTAAGCCTGATGTCAGTAGTGTTAATTTAAGCCTACTTGTGGAGTGGATGAGGGGAAGCCAGTGGATGTGGTTTATTTGGACTTTAAGCAGGCTTTTGAGAAGGCCCCACATAAGAGATTAGCGTGTAAAATTAAAGCACACAGGAAGGGGTAGTGTAGTCAGATGGATAGAAAACTGGTTTTCAGACAGGAAACAAAGAGTAGGAATAATGGGATTTTTTTCTGAATGACAGACAGTGACTAGTGGGATACTGCAGGGATTAGTGCTGGGGTCCCAGCTATTCACAATATATATTAATGATTTGGATGAGGGAACAAAATGTAATATTTTCAAATTTGCAGGTGGCACAAAGCTGGATGGGAGGATGAGCTGTGAGGAGGATACAGAGATGCTTCAGTGTGATTTGGACAAACTGAGTGAGCGGGCAAAATACATGGCAGATGTAGTATAATGTGAGGTTATCCACTTGGTAGCAAAAACAGGAAGGCAAATTAATATCTGAATGGCTATAAATTGCAGGAGTGAAATGTGTAATGAGACCTGGTTGTCCTCGTACAACAGTTGCTGAAGGTAAGCATGCAGGTGCAACAGGCAGTAAAGAAGGACTTTATAGCTAGAGGATTTGTGTACAGGAGCAGTGATGTCTTGCTGCAATTATGGGGCAGTACTGTACAGTGGGTAGCACTGTTGCTTCGCAGCTCCAGGGTCCCAGGTTCAATTCCCAGCTTTGGTCACTGTCTGTGTGGAGTCTGCACGTTCTCCCTGTGTCTGCGTGGGTTTCCTCCGGGTGCACCGGTTTCCTCCTACAAGTCCCGAAAGACGTGCTGTTAGGTAATTTGGACATTCTGAAGTCTCCCTCTGTGTACTCAAACAGACGCATGAGTGTGGCGACTAGGGGCTTTTCACAGTAACCTCATTGCAGTATTAATTTAAGCCTACTTGTGACAATAAAGATGATTATTATATTATACAGGCCTTGGTAAGGTCACATCTGGAGTATTGTGTGCAGTTTTGGCCTCCTTATCTGAGGAAGGATATTCTTACTCTAGAGGGAGTGCAGCAAAGGTTTACCAGACTGATTCCTGGGATGGTGGGACTGGCATATGAGGAGAGATTGAGTTGGTTAGCATTATGTTCACTGGAGTTCAGAAGAATGAGGGAAGTTTTCATAGAAACCTATAAAATTCGAACAGGACTAGATAGGGTAGATGCAGGAGGGATGTTCCCGATGGCAGAGGTGTCCAGAACCAGGGATCACAGTCTGCAGATAAGGGTGGACTATTTAGGACTGCGATGAAGAGACATTTCTTCACCCAGAGAGTGGCAAGCCTGTGGAATTTGCTACCACAAAAAGTAATTTAGGCCAAAATATTGTGTCTCCAGTCCACCAGCCACATTTTCCTGGGAGGCATACACTCGCCGGCAGCAGGATTCTCCATTCCCGCCACCTGCCAATGGGATTTCCCATTATGGCCACCCCACATTGCCTGGAAATCCGCAGGCACGGGTGCATTGCCAGTGCAATGGAGAATTCTGCAGGTGGGGAATCCTGCTGTGTATGTTTTCAAGAAGTAGTTAGATATTGCATTGGGCGAAAAGGATCAAAGGATATGGGGGGAAAATGGGAACAGGTTATTTGTGTTGGATGAACAGCCATGATCAAGGTGAATGGCGGAGCAGGTTCGAAGGATTGAATAGCCAACGCCTGCTCCTATATTCTCTGTTCCTATGTTTCTATTCCCATTATCTTCCAAAGAAATCTCTGTAGACCGCCCGGGACCAAATCGGAAAATATAGGCAGTAATCACTCTTCCCCTCCCCAACACCGATCTGAAATTTCTTGAAATTGTTCTTCGTAGGATAATTAACAGCCATTATATTCTTTCTTTGGTCTCACCTGTCATCACAAGAGCTACTGTCATCATTTTCCATTTAGCTATTAAATTTAGAAATTGGTCTGTTATGCAGCTATTCAGCCACTCCTGTGACAAATTACATATTCTCTCTTACATTTGCTTTCAAACTGTCTCTGTAATAAGTGGAGAGCCATTCACGGCGTCCTTTAATGGAAGAAATATCATTTCAATCTTTGTAAAAGTGACAAATTATGAATTACCAGCTGATTGCTTTTCAAAGTGTGGGAGCTAAACAAGAGCCAACTGTCTGGGAAAAGATAAGCACGAACAGAGCCTAAAAATGTTGTTATTCCACCGAGTCAAGAGCTCTAACAGCCTTGGTCCTGAGCTCTCAGAACTTGTCCTGTGCACAAGAGTCACCTGAGTGCAGATATAGGCAGGTTTTTTGTGTACAGAAGAAAGATTGGCTCGGAATCTGCTGCAATGCTGATGTTGGCAACGAACGCCGTAAGTTAGACCATTATGAGCCCTGACTCTCTAGTGACAAAATCACACCACAATTTCTGAGAAAAATAATTGGAATATGCAGCAGAGCATGGCAGTTCAGCACTGGCAAGGCAACTGTTTAATACATATACAAAGTACCGGAACCCGAGACCGCAATCAGCAACAGATTATTTAATCTTTACATGAAAGTAAATTCATGCAAATTTTCATTTTCATATTTTAAAAATTGATTGAGTTAAATTGCAGTTAGCTCTTATTTTGTCATTTATTCTCATTGGTTATAATCAGGATCTGCTAAAACAAGGACATTGTTATCGGGTTATTAACCCCGTGTCTCACTTCTGACAATCTGCCTTTCCAGTAGATGAATGTTTGTTTATTTAAAAATTAAGGCATTAAAGCGAGGATGGACTGATAGAGGTAGATTAAAGCTGTTAGCTCCTCGCAAATGCAAACCGCACTTCTACGTCATACTCGCTTATTTCATGTCCATTGTGGTGAATGGATTTCTGCTACCATTCACCATTGTGTTACATTACATTGTATTGTATTATGTTGCCGCCCTTGTGGGCTCCGCCTGTGGCTCCGCCCCCTCAGGGGAGGTACATAGATCTGCTGCCAGCAGGCGGCACTCAGTACAGAGCAGTCACAGGCAGGCATAGTTCTAGCTGATTAAAACCACTGTTCACTTCTACTAATCGTCTCGTGTAAATTGATGGTCGCATCATCCATTCAACTTCAAGGGGTTTGTTGTCTGGACTGATTACAAGTTACAATATTACAGATTTTTAATGGCCGAACTATTTATTTATAACTGACAGCACCTTCCAAACCTGCGACATTTACCACCGAGAACAAAGGCAGGATGTGCATGGAACAGTACTACCTGCAGAGTTTGAATTTTCATTTGGAACGTGTTTGGGGGTATGGGTGGAGGGTAAAGGCCAGGAAATGGGACTGGAGTGTGTTTGGCTGGAAGTTCGATTGGTTTGGGCGCAATTCTCTGGCCATAATGCTACGGGAAAGCAGCTTGCCACGGCGCAGCGTGGCCGGTGAAAGCCGGGAGGCCCCACTTTCACCGGATTCAATGCAATTTCGTAAGACGTGCGCATTCACCGTTTAGGGCCCGTTTTCAAAGCGAATTGCATTGAATAGCCATTTGTTTCTCGGCACTTTGTTCCCTTTTAGGTTTTACCAATATTTGGACCCTTGGAGAGTGGACTTCAGATAGGAGAGCTGGTACAGACATGACGGGTTGAAAGTCTCTTTCTGTGTTGTGATTCAGGCATAGATATGGCAGGCGGGACAGCAATTACGGTATTTGAAAGGCAAAATTAACTGCAATTTTACGGCGCAGTTTGTATTTTGCCTATGTTGCACTAGTTGAACACAAGGTGGCAAGGAAGCAGGTGTTGAGTGCTGAATCGCTGAGGCAAGCATTAGGAGAGCCAATGTCTTATGGCAGGAAGGCGCTGCACAGAGGGAACTACCACGCATGGCTGATACGGGAGATGGAAATCTCTTTTTTTTCCCAGGGCCACAGAGGAGTCAGTGAGGAAAGGACTTGAGGAAAGATTTGGGGAGAGAGAGGATGGTGGTACTCATCAGCATGGAATAGTTTTAGTTAGTTAGTAATGCTCCTAGTCCTGGGTGGGACATAATGCCGCAACAACATTCCTCCTGTCTTGTGCTATGTCTTGTGCCTCACCCCGTGTAAACCCCATCCCTTCCAGCTCAATCACCACACTCCTAAACCATGTTCATTTTGGCCTGCCCTATACATGTTTCCAAGCTGGTGTCCATCTTAGAGCAACCTTCAGTATACACTCTTGGGATATCCTCAGTGACATAATATACACATCAGTATATGATGGTGCAGAGACACACACTGACTGACACACTGCAAGACCAATCAACACACACAACACAGCAGCCAATCACCAGTTAGGGCACGGTCACTATAAAGACAGAGGGCACTAGTTTTCCCGCTCTTTCGGGATGCAGCCTCTGAGACAGACAGAGCCCGCAGTCAGTAGCACAAACATCCACCATGTGCTAGCAGTATAGGCTGGTCAGGTTAGGCATAGGTCTTCAGTCAATCTAACATAGTGTCGACCCACAGTGCAAGTATGTTTAACAGCTCTTAACTAAATAAAATAGTGTTATACTATTACAAGTGTTGGTAGCCTGTCTATGTTACTGCTAAGGTAAACGCAGTCTCCAGAGTACCCAACACATCACTCAGCACGTGACTGAACTATCTTATCTGGCACTGCTGGCGCTCAAGGGCAAGGCTGTAACAACCAGTCTTCTTGCAGAGTCTTCTTTTCTCATTGGAAATTGTATTTTGTCAGTGGATGTTGTAGATTGTGCATCGGCAACTGTTCTGAAAGGCGTTGAACTTGCCCATGTCTGTCTTCACTACCCACCAACATTCAAATCCATTTGGCAGCATTGGCTGTACATTACTGTTGTAGAGTCTGATTTTGCTCTTCAGATCACAACAACTGTTTGGACTTCCAGATGCTTTGAAGTCTGCTAAATGTACATCCAGCACATCCTTTGCATTATTGTCATTGCTGATAAGGCTCCTGAAGCAACTGAAGTCCTCCATATGCTCGAGCAATTCTCTGTCATTGGTAATTGGAGGTACCGCTGGTGTGTTGATGCTCATGGCCTGTGTTTTCTGCTTGTTGATATACATACCAGCTTATTTTGCCTAAATGCTGAGTCTGTGAGACCTCTCCTGGGTATACCTTGAAGAGGTGGCAGCAAGATCATCAGCAAAGTTGAGGTCCTTCAAGTATGAAAGGAGGGGCCACTGAATTCCCCTGGAATAGTCTGATGTTGTTCGTCATGTGACCCAGTCAATGATGACAAGAAATAGAATAAGAGAGAGGATGCAGCCCTGCCGCACTCTGGTCTCTACTTCACTACAAACCACTCAGACAATGTAATGTTGTGGATGATATTGCACCAAAGTGCTCATAGAACATCTGAATGAGATTGACAATCTTGAGTGGAGTCCCATAGGCTTTGAGAATCCTCCACATTGAACACTGTCAAATGTCTTCTTGAAGACTATGAACTGGATGTCGAGGTGTATTCCACTCGAGACATTACTCGATGAGGTTGCACAGAACAAGTACCAGGTACATGCATCCTCTGCTCTTGTGGAACTCTGCTTGCTCTTACCTAAGCTTGCCATCAATGCCGTCATCAATCCACCTGAAGAAAATTCTGCGGGAGATTTTGCTGGGAATGGAAAGGAGTGTAATTCTTCGCCAGTTATCACAGTTGCAGGAGTTTGAATATTTAAAAATGAGACGTTTATTCCAGTCTTCTGGAATGACTTAATTTTCCCATATCTCGAGGAAGAGATCAGTAAGCAGCCTGGCAGCCATGTTCACATCTATGTTCAGCAGCTTTGCCTGCTGAGAGTGAATTCTAGGGGCTTTGACATTTTTTCATTGCTTTGATGGCTGAATACACTTCTGCTTCAATGGGTGGGCTGGTGTCAATACCAATAAGGTCATCAGAAGATGGGACATGTTGCCGCTCTCGCTGGCGGGTAGAGTGCAGTCGGTCAAAATGGTGGTCCTTCCGAGGTTTCTGTTTGTGTTTCAGTGCCTTCCCATCGTGAGCATTAAGGCCTTTTTTAAGAGAGTAGGCAGGAGTATTATGGGGTTTGTGTGGGCGAATAAGACCCCGAGAGTAAGGAGAGGGTTCCTGGAACGCAGTAGGGACCGAGGAGGGTTGGCGCTGCCAAACCTGGGGAGCTACTACTGGGCAGCAACTGTGGCGATGATCCGCAAGTGGGTTATGGAGGGAGAGGGGGCGGCATGGAAGAGAATGGAGATGCCGTCCTGTAAAGGAACGAGCCTGGGGGCGTTGGTGACGGCACCGCTGCCGCTCTCGCCGACAAAGTATATCACGAGCCCGGTGGTGGCGGCAACGCTAAGGATCTGGGGCCAGTAGAGACGGCACCGGGGTGCAATGGGAGCATCGGTGTGGTCCCCGATCAGGGGTAACCACCGGTTTGTCCCGGGGAAGATGGACGGGGGGTTCCAGAGCTGGCATCGGGCGGGGATTGGAAGAATGGGGGACCTGTTCATCGACGGGACGTTTGCGAGCCTAGGGGCACTGGAGGAGAAGTTTGAGTTACCCCCGGGAATTGCCTTTAGACATATGCAGGTGAGGGCTTTTGTGAGGCGACAGGTGAGGGAATTCCCGTTGCTCCCGGCACAAGAAGTTCAAGATAGGGTGATCTCGGGTGTATGGGTCGGGGAGGGCAAGGTGTCGGAAATACACCAGGAGTTGAAAGAAGAGGAGGAAGTGCTGGTAGAAGAGTTGAAGGGTAAATGGGAGGAGGAGCTGGGGGAGGAGATCGAGGAAGGTCTGTGGGCTGATGCCCTAGGTGGGTTAATTCCTTCTCCTCGTGTGCCAGGCTCAGCCTGATACAATTTAAGGTGGTCCACAGAGCGCACTTGACGGGGGCGAGGTTGAGTAGGTTCTTTGGGGTAGAGGACAGATGTGGAAGGTGCTCAGGGAGCCCGGCGAACCATGTCCATATGTTTTGGTCATGCCCGGCACTGGAGGGGTTCTGGAGAGGAGTGGCGGGAGCAATATCTCAGGTGGTGAAAGTCCGGGTCAAGCCAAGCTGGGGGCGAGCAATATTTGGAGTAGTGGACGAACCGGGAGTGCAGGAGGCGAAAGAGGCCAGCATTCTGGCCTTTGTGTCCCTAGTAGCCCGGCGAAGGACCTTGCTAATGTGGAAGGAGGCGAAGCCCCCCAGCCTGGAGGCCTGGATAAATGATATGGCTGGGTTCATAAAGTTGGAGAGGATTAAGTTCGCCTTGAGAGGGTCTGTGCAGGGGTTCTACAGGCGGTGGCAACCGTTCCTAGACTATCTCGCGGAACGTTAGAGGAAGGTCGGTCAGCAGCAGCAGCAACCTTGGGGGGGGGGTGCTGGTGGAGGGGACGTCCTGGGAGGGGGGGGGGAAAGGGGGGACTGCCTGGGAGGGTGGATGAGCAAGAGATAACATGAAGGGTTGGGGAAACTGGCACGTACGGGTGAGGGCCAGTGTACAAAGCTGTGTAAATATATCATTTTGCCATGTATATATCTTGCTCTGCGCGATTTCTCGTTTTTTTTGTTACGGGGTGGGCGGGGGGGGGGGGGGGGGGGGGGGTGGTTATTGTTTGTAAGGGAGAAAAAGTGTGTTAAAAAACTTTAATAAATATTTTTTTTTTAAAAAGAAGGTGGGAGATTAGCTGGAGCATCAGGCTCAAGGCAGTTAAGAACCCCTTCAAAGTGCTGAATCCGTCTCGCAGCTTGCTCTCTCTCTCTGTTTTATCACACTTCAATGTTTGTCTTTGACTGGCATGGTGTGTTAGTGTTTTGTCCGCTGAGCTGTTTAGTGATGTTGTACACTGTGTTCAGTTTTCTCCTTTCTGCAGTCTGTTCTGTCTCGCTTGCCAATTCCTCAACAAAGGCTCACTTGTCACTTCTAGTGCTCTTCTTTATTTCTTTGTCTTTGGTCTTATATTGTTTGCTAGCCTGTTTAGTCAGCCTGGGTGACTTAGCATTCAGCATCTTTTCCTGAAGCTTTCTTCTTTCTTTAATTTTCTTCCACATCTCTATGGTTAACCACTTTTTATTCTTCCAATGAACTTCTTAGCTGCTTCAGTGTATTCTTCTTTGACGTTACCCCACTTCCTTTCAACTGTGCCTGGATCTTCTTCACCTGCATTGGCTAGTATGCTGAAGTGATTCCTGAGCTCGATGGTAAAACACTTCTTCACATCAGGAGATCTAAGCTTGGAAATGTCAAAGATAGGTCTCCGTTGGTGTTTGGGAACGTTAGCCCACAACTTCAGTTTGACCTTAGCTATCACCAGATAGTGGTCACTATTGACATCTGCCCCACAATGGCCTTTGACATCCTGCAGACACCTCCATTTGCTGTTGAGGATGATGTGGTCAATCTGGTTGACAGTGCGACCATCTGGGGATCTCCACATCAGTTTTCGGATGCCTTTGTGAGAGAGAATTGTGCCTCTGGTGTTGCAGTTATTGTTTAGGCAGAAGTCAACTAACATTTCGCCATTGACATTGATGTTGCCACGGACATGTTGTCCCTTAGCTCTTTCACATTCAGTGTTATCTGCTTGAAGTTTTGCATTAATGTCTCCCATAATTATGAGCATGTCATGTAGTGGGACCTTGGATGCTGCTTGTTTTGGTTGCTCTTACTAGTCATCCTTATCCTCCTCTTGGTAAGTGCATAGCGTTGCAACATGGTCAGTTTGCAGTATTTGGAGTCAAATTTATTCTGATCAGCCTATCACTGACGGGTTCCCATTCTATGAGAGACTTGGCCTTGTCTTTGCTCACCATGTGGGCTACACTGCTGGTATGCGTGTCACCTCTACCTGAGAAAAGAATGGTTGAATAATCATTTGTCACCTTGCATCCTGAACACTCACTGATACCAAGAATGTCCACATTGTACCTCTGCATTTCTCTGGTAACTTGTGCAGTCTTTGATGTTCCATGCTCCAAGCCAGACTTGTTTTGGGCCCCACCAAAACCCACATCAAACACCTAGCCTCCCTGGCTAGGCTTTCATTTGAAGCTGTCATATTGCTGACTTGTTAGCTGCAGTTCCCTGTTAGGTCCCTAGATGTTGTTGGTCAATTGTCCCAACTTCTGTAACATGTTGTTGTTTTAAGAGGTGGAGTTGTTGGTACCATGCCCAATCCACAACCTGGAGGACCAGGGGCTAGATTCTCCGGTCGCTGACATTGAAATCCAGTTCAGCGAATGGCTGGAGAATCATATTTCCCGACCGATTCGGGGGTAGTGCCTCTTTCACAATTCTCCGCCTTCTCCAAAGCGGCGAACTCTAGGAGTATGCCGCATGCCGTATCGTTGGCCTCAGGCCATTGCCTGTAACCTGCCCCCTGATGTTTCGCCCCCGATCGGCCGAGTTCACGGCGCGGGACACGTGTAGTCTCATCCGTCAGGAACTCAGCGTGGCGGCTGCGGACTCAGTCCAGCGCCGCCACAGTCAGGGGAGGGGCGATCCGCAGGTAGGGGGGACATTATTCGGGGCTGGGGGCACTGTGTGGGGCAGTCCAGGGCATGTGAGCCGGCCGAAGGGGGGGACTATTTTGCAGGCCGGGTCTGGGAGCGGCCTCCGCCATGAAGCATGGTGCGGCCGCTGTATGCCGCCACTGTGCACGTGCGCGGCCACGGACCTGGCAATTCTCCGGGGCATATCGGCAGCTAGAGCCGGGTGCACTAGGCTGCCATCCTGCTAGCCCCCAGCAAATCAGTGGCTGTTTTGCATTAGCTTTCCTGGCATGAAATGCCACCTTTCCCATGCTGGCATGGGGTCATAGCCCCAGAATTGGAGAATCCAGCCCCAGGTCTGGCCTATGGCTTAGTCTGGCCCATCACTAGCATTTCTCCATTCTTGCCCAGTCTTGCCCAGCATGGTTAAATTTGCCAGGGATCAAAACCCTGCTGTTATAGTTCCCATTATTACAGGGGACACAACCCTCACCACCATAACAAGGCCGCAGAACATGATGAAGATCAGAATGTAATGCCAAGATATAGGAAAACCAAGGTAATATTAAGGTCTTTATATTTGCATTGGTAAACATTAAAAATAAGGTAGTTTTAAGTGGATTTAATTTAATGTTTCTGTGCTTGGGAGAGTAAAATCTATAGTTAGATTCATGCTGAACAAAGATGTATGTATGTTTGGGGGTTGGTTAAGATCCAACTGTGTTTCTATTGTGCTTAGAGAGGGCTGTGGTGTGAAGAATTAACAGGCCAGCCGAGATATGTGGGCATGGCATAGCAACTGGAGGCCTTTGTAAGATAAAAAAGCTTTTACGTCTTAGTTTTAGCTGGATAATTGCAGTTGGAGACAGGACATCGGGGAGTGAATGTCTCTCAACTTTTCCAGAAGAAAGATTGGGCAGGACAGGAGATGTAAAGAGGCATGCTTCTAAGAGTACAAGTTACTGTCCAAATAACAAGAGAATTGGGACAGAATGAATTTGGAAAGGTGAATTTGTCAAAGCTAAGAGAGCAGAGACCAAGTTATTTCTCAGAATAATTCAAGAAAGAGAAAGGAGTTAAAGAGAGAATTGCAGTAACCAGATTTAAAGTGGGACAACAGCCTTTAAAAGTAAATCAAACGTCTGATGCCATTTCAATAAGAATCAGGGAATCAAGGGTTAAAACAATTGTGAACAGTTTGAACAGCCATCAAGACAAAGAAACCCGAATGGGGGATGATGTAAAACTCTGGATTTGATTTGCTGTTAAAACTGAAGCAGAAGCTTTGTTTAAAAGTGTCATTTGGAAAACCTGGTCTGGATTTCAGAATGCTAACCATTAAAGGAAAGCATTATAATCAGAGAAACTTTTAAGAGCTGTTTTTAGGAGTGGAGTTTGGAAACTCATCTGACAATCATCTGGGGGGTTTATGAGGAGAAATCCACAGATGATAACTTGGGTTCAGAGAGAAGTGCGTCCATTTAAGCACAGTCACCTTGTGTGCTTAAAAGAAATTTGGTGTGCCAATGAGACCATTGTAGCTTAAGATGTACTTTGTGTGGTAGTCACCACTGTTTGTATATATGACGTATATGAGAAGTAATACGGTAAGGCTCCTGTACTACAGGTACGGGGGTAAATCCCTGCCTGCTGGCTCCGCCCAGTAGGCGGAGTATAAATGTGTGTGCTCACCGAGCTGCAGCCATTTCGGCAGCAGCTGTAGGAGGCACCACATCTCTGCTTAATAAAGCCTCGATTACTCTCTACTCCCGTCATGTCGTAATTGATAGTGCATCACTTTGTAATCCATGTTAATCGTAAAACCTGTGTGTAATTGTTGAACTAATGGTGGAGTAATGGTGTATTGTATTATAATCCAATATTTTCGTGATTAATAAATGTTTTTTCTTGTTAAAACTAATTAGTGGTCCTGTGACTCTGTTCCTTCAGATTTTATTTTTAAAAAGTAAATGTTTTGTGCCAGGGTTTTATTCTAGGACCTTCCCATCCAGTTATAACATCAACTGGGATCATAACAACACATTAAGGCATTAAATAGGCACCTACATATCTTATATGACAAGCAGATTGCATATATATAGAAGTATCTTCCTCGGCACATTGGTCCAGGTTTCTGTACAGAGTTCAGGGCCTATACCAGGAGCAGAAACACGGAGAGGCAGTGGCATAATGGTATTGTCACTGGACCCGTAATCCAGAGACCCTGGTAATGCTCTAGGGATATAAGTTCAAATCCAATCATGGCAGGTGGTGAAATCAGAATTCCATAAAAATCTGGAATTAAAAGTCTGATGAAGACCACAAAACCATTGTCGATTGTTGCAAAAACCCATCTGGTTCACTCATGTCCTTAAGGGAAGGAAATCTGCCACCCTTACTTGGTCTGGCCTACATGCAACTCCAGACCCACACCAATGTGATTGACTCTTAACTGCCCTTGGAAATTGCATAGCAAATCACTCAGTTCAAAGGCAATTAGGGATAGGCAATAAATGCTGGCCCAGCCAGCGCGCCCACATCCCATGAATGAATTTTTAAAAAATAGTCCTTTTGCATATGTCCTTGGCATTAGGCCCTGCCTGCTTTCACAGAAGGACATGAAAGATGTTGTGGTACTAGTCAAAGAACAGCAGGAAATTTCTGCTATTCTAGCTGATATTTATTCCTTAAATAATATAACATTGAAAACAATTGGTCATTTATCTCATTGACGTTTGTAAGACCAAATTGACTGGTACATTTTCCTGTATTCCAACAGTGACCACATTTCTGCAAGCCATGTTCCCTGCCAGCTTACTCTCGTACTCTATTTTCCCCATCTTAATCAATCCTTTGTCCTCCTTTGTTGAATTCTAATCCGCTCCCAATCCTCAGGTTTGCTGTTTATTCTAGCCAATTTAAATGCCTCTTCCTTGGATCTACCACTATCTCTAACTTCCCAGGGAAGCCATGGTTTGGTCCCTTTCCCAATTTATATTTGCGTAAGACAGGAACGAACAGATCACCCATGCACTCTTTGAATGTTTACCTTATCCTTTTGATTCACCATCATCTTTTTAAGTAATGCTCCCCAATCCATCAGAGCCAACTCGTACCTCATACCATTGTAGTTTCCTTTATTTAGATTCAGGACCCTAGTCTCAGAATCAACTACATCACGGTCCACCTTGATGAAGAATTCTATCATATTATGGTCGCCTGTCCCTAAGGGGCCTCGCACAACTAACTTTCCAATTAATCCTTTCTGATTACACAATACCCTGTTTTGGATGCCTTGTCCTCCAATAGGTTCCTAAATGTATTGGGCCAGAAAAGCAACTCCAGGAATTCCTCTTTTACAGTATTGTTACTAATTTGATTTGCCCAATCTATATGCAAGTTAAAGTCACCCATAATGATAGATGCTCCTTTAATCCATGCAACTCTAATTTCCTATTTAATGCCATTCCCAATATCACCACTACAATTTAGAGGTCTATATACAACCCCCACTATCATTTTTTCTCCCTTGGTGTTTCTATCCATACAGATTCAATATCGTTAATATCCTTCCTTCCTATTGCCTTAAATTACTCTTTGTTATAGCCTGCCTACTTACCATTGGCTGGGGACTAATGACTATCCCACAATCCTGTGGGAGTACGAGCTTCCCCAATGAGGGGGGCGGAGAAACCACTAGTAAACTCCTAGTATAAATAAAGCTGGCCAGTTCAGGAACCAGCACGAAGGAGTATGTAGCAAGGGAAGTTACTGCTACTGTTATATATATATGCTAGTAAATAAATGTTATTACTTTGTATCCTTAAAACTCGTGCTGGATTCTTCGTGGCCCTTACAAAACTGGCGACGAAGGTTAAAGTGAATAGCCGTCTACACTGCTGAAGCCACCTCCCTGGATTTTTGTTGGATACAGGTTGGAAGTTGTTTTCTATTATACCATGCCTCTGTACGGACGTTTGGATGTTTTTGATGCTGCGCTGGAAAGCTGGAATCAGTACACACAACGGATGTGTTACTATTTCCGGGCAAACCGAAAACGAGCGCCAGGTGGTCATATTGCTCACCGCCTGCGGCCCGCATACGTTTGGGGTGATTAGGAGCCTTACGTACCCAGCTGCGCCGGACACCAAAACGTTTGATGAACTTGTGAATATAGTGGGGCAACATTTTAACCCAACCCCGTCCACGATAGTCCAGTGTTACCTGTTTAATACCGCTGAGAGGACCCCTGGAGAATCCCTTGCTGATTTTCTATCCAGGCTACGCAGGATTGCGGAGTACTGTGACTATGGTGAGACCTTGTCAGAAATGTTACGCGACCGTTTGGTTTGCGGTATAAACAATGCGGCCACCCAGAGAAAGTTGTTAGCGGAGCCAACATTGACTTTTCAACAGGCCATTCAAATAGTATTGTCCCAAGAGAGCGCAGAGCGAGTACAGGAGCTACAGGGAATGGAAGTGCATGCCTTGGGGCGCAACCCCTTCTGTCCGAAAACGTCCCCCCGCACTCCTGCGGTACCTTGGGTGAGGCAACGTCCGGACCGACGCCAGTGGCCGTCGGAAATTCCTCCCCGAAGGGAGCCTTCTCCAGAGCCAATGGATGAGGAGCCATGTCCGTGTCAGACTCGTAGGCGCCGACCCCGTCGCGGACGGCAATCCTGGGGGCGCCAGAGGCGCCGTCGTTCCGACCGAAACTGGGACCAGCCCAGAGGCTGTACCTTCCATGTGGATGAACCTGCGGCGACTACTCCTGAGGACGTGGAGACGGAGGACGACTGCCTGCAGCTGCATTGTGTGGCAGCTCCCCGTGTGGCCCCCATTAAGGTGACAGTACGGGTCAATGGCCACCCGCTTGAGATGGAGTTGGATACTGGCGCAGCGGTCTCCGTGATCGCCCAGAGGACATTCGACCGCATCAAGCAGTGTATACAGACCCTTACATTAACCGACTCACAGGCCAGGTTGGCCACCTACACGGGGGAACCACTGGATATTGCAGGAACTACAATGACCCCTGTTGTCTATGGACGCCAGGAGGGGCGTTTCCCACTAAACGTGGTGTGCGGCCATGGGCCCAGCCTGTTGGGTCGGGACTGGTTGCGCCATTTGCGGTTGCAATGGCAGCACATCCTCCAAACAGTTTCTGAAGGGTTGACTGAGGTGCTAGGATGATACCCAGATGTATTCCTGCCTGGTTTGGGGAAAATAAAAGGGGCCGTAGCCCGTATCCAAGTTGAACCAGGAGCCACGCCGCGCTATTTCCGGGCGCGCCCAGTGCCTTACGCCTTGCTCGAGAAGGTAGAAGGGGAGATCACTCATTTGGAGAGTTTGGGTATTATCAGGCCCGTCCAGTTTGCTGACTGGGCAGCACCAATTGTACCTGTAATGAAGCCAGATGCCACAGTTCGCTTGTGTGGCGACTATAAACTTATAGTGAATACGGTTTCCTGACTCGACCAATATCCAATGCCTCGCATAGAGGATCTCTACGTGAAACTTGCAGGTGGACTCTCGTTCACAAAATTAGATATGAGTCACGCCTACCTGCAGTTGGAGCTGGACCCTGCCTCCCGACCATATGTAACGATTAATACACACCGGGGCCTGTATGAATATACACGGTTGCCCTTTGGAGTATCCTCTGCCTGCGCAATTTTTCAACGTGTTATGGAGGGCATTTTGAGAGGTTTACCACGTGTGGCTGTCTACCTAGATGACGTTTTGATTACAGGGACGTCGGAGCAGGAACATTTGGAAAATCTGGAGGCTGTCCTTAGACGCCTTTCGGAGGCTGGAGTCCATTTACGTCGCACAAAGTGCGTATTTCAGGCAAAGGAAGTAGTCTACCTAGGTTATCGGGTGGACCGCGAAGGTCTGCACCCCGTTGCAGAGAAGGTGCGTGCAATTCAACATGCCCCCGCCCCGACTGACACTTCGCATCTTCGTTCTTTTCTCGGTCTCGTAAACTATTACGGGAAGTTCCTCCTCAATCTGGCAATTACGCTGGCCCCTTTGCATCTTCTGCGAAAGAAAAATCACACCTGGGTTTGGGGTCAGCCGCAAGAAACCGCTTTCCGGCGGGTAAAGCAACAATTGTCGTCGTCTGGGTTACTAACCCACTATGATCCTGGAAAGCCTTTGCTCGTCACATGTGATGCATCCCCGTATGGTATTGGGGCCGTCCTGTCCCACAAGATGGAGAACGGGGCCGAACGACCGATAGCTTTCGCCTCCTGCACATTGACTGCAGCGGAGAAAAAGTACGCGCAGATCGAGAAGGAGGGCCTGGCAGTGGTTTTTGCGGTGACCAGTACGTGTACGGCCGCCATTTCACTATCGTGACTGATCATAAGCCCCTGCTGGGACTTTTCAGAGAGGATAAGCCAATACCGCCCATTGCTTCTGCACGGATCCAGCGCTGGGCTTTGTTGCTTGCTGCATACGAGTATTCTCTGGAGAACAAACCAGGAACGCAGATAGCAAATGCCGATGCACTGAGCCGATTGCCTTTATCGACCGGCCCCATGTCGACCCCCACGACCGGTGAGGTGGTTGCTACCCTAAATTTTATGGACACCTTGCCTGTCACGGCATCACAGATCCGTGAGTGGACCCAGACGGAGCCAGTCCTGTCAAAGGTTCGGCACATAGTCCTGTATGGTGGGCAGCATAGACAGCTCCCAGGCGAGTTGCAGGCATTTTCCTCCAAGCTGTCAGAATTCAGCGTGGAAGACGGCATCCTCTTGTGGGGGACGGGTGTGATTGTCCCGGAAAAAGGCCAGGAGCTGATACTAACAGACTTGCACAATGGGCATCCAGGCGTGACCAAAATGAAAATGTTGGCCTGGAGTTATGTCTGGTGGCCAGACCTCGACACCGACATTGAGAAGGTGGCCCAAAACTGCTCCATTTGCCAGGAGCATCAGAAGCTTCCGCCGGCCGCGCCCCTACATCACTGGGAATGGCCAGGGCGGCCTTGGGCACGCTTGCATTCAGATTTCGCAGGCCCTTTTCAAGGATCCATGTTCCTTCTACTAATTGACGCCCAGTCCAAATGGCTAGAGGTGCATAAGATGCAGGGGACAACGTCCTGCGCAACAATTGAAAAGATGCGTTTATCATTTAGTACGCATGGCCTCCCCGAGGTGCTTGTCACGGATAACGGCACTCCATTCACGAGTGAGGAGTTTGCGAGGTTCACAAAGATGAACGGCATCCGCCATATCCGCACTGCCCCTTACCACCCGGCTTCAAATGGGTTGGCAGAGCGCGCAGTGCAGACATTCAAAAGAGGCCTAAAGAAGCAGTCTTCCGGATCAATGGACACGAGACTGGCTCGGTTTTTGTTTACGTACAGGACCACCCCCCATGCAGTGACTGGGGTAGCTCCCGCAGAACTCCTAATGGGCCGGAGACTTCGCACCCGCCTTAGTATGGTTTTCCCGGACATTGGCGCAAAAGTACGCCGCACACAAGAACGGCAGGGACAGGGATTTTCTTGGCATCGGCCGATTTGGCAGTTTGCGCCCGGTGACCCAGTGTTCGTTCGGAATTTTGCTTGTGGTGCCCAATAGGTTCCTGGTGTAATCTTTCGCCAAATGGGCCCTATATCTTACCAAGCGCAAGCCCAGGGTCGTCTCCAGCGAAAACATGTAGACCACGTTCGGTCCAGAAGACCATCCCCTCAAAAGATTCCCCGCCCCCGGAGCTCATTTCAACAGCCACAGAGACCAGAGACAAGGGAAGGTAGTGTAGCGCACAAAGACTCCGTGAGACGAATAGAGTGAAATCGATGAGGCTTTATTAAGCATGTCTGTTCCCCCGCAGCTCGATAGTAGAATGGCCTGCGGGGGAGGACTCCGGCTTCTTATACTCCGCCTTCAGGGCGGAGCTAGAGGTCAACGGCCAACCAGGACCCGGGATCTGTCAGCCAATGACATTAAGGCTTCCAGTCCCACATGACCCCCAATACATACTACCACATTTACCCCTTGTCAAAAATGAACCCGGCGGGGTGATGCTTCGTATGGTGGTAAGGGTTTCCAGGGCTGGTCCTGGGAGGAAAACATTCACATGGCAATACAGTATTGTACAATTTTGTCCTGTTTCAACTATTTACAGAAGGTATCGGGAGAAAAGCAAAATGTTCTTGTGAAAAGTCCAGATATTGATTTAGATCGACGCCACGAGTCGGTCGGGCGGTCTGGTCGTCCGTGTCGATCGCCTCGGCCCCAGTGGTGGTGGTGGTGCTTGTACCGGTGTTGTCGTCTCCGGGAGCCTTACGGTTTCAGCTTGGGCTTTATTCTTGCTCGGGCCTGAGGGGAGGGGAACCGATCCTCCTGGGAAGGGGGCGGTCGCGGGGTGCGGCGGTGGCAGGAAGGGGGGGGGTTGGGTGAATGGTGTCGGGGGTGTGTGTGTGTTGCCGGCGGGCGCCAGATCTCGCAGGGTGACCGTGTCCTGTCGGCCGTCGGGGTACTCCACGTAAGCGTACTGCGGGTTCGCGTGAAGGAGGTGAACCCTTTCGACCAACGGGTCCGACTTGTGCGCCCGCACATGTTTTCGGAGCAAGATGGGTCCTGGGGCCGCCAGCCAGGTCAGCAGCGACGTTCCAGAGGAGGACTTCCTGGGGAAGACAAGGAGGCGCTCATGAGGCGTTTGGTTAGTGCTAGTACACAGTAGTGACCGGATGGAGTGGAGGGCGTCCGGGAGGACCTCCTGCCACCGTGAAACTGGGAGGTCCCTGGACCGTAGGGCCAGTAGGACTGTCTTCCAGACCGTGCCGTTCTCCCTCTCTACTTGCCCGTTCCCCCGGGGGTTGTAGCTGGTCGTCCTGCTCGAGGCTATACCGTTGCTGAGCAGGAACTGGCGCAGCTCGTCACTCATGAAGGAGGACCCCCTGTCGCTGTGGACGTATGCGGGGCAACCGAACAGTGTGAATATGGTGTTCAGGGCTTTAATGACTGTGGCCGCGGTCATGTCAGAGCAGGGGATGGCGAATGGGAAGCGGGAGTACTCGTCCACCACATTAAGGAAGTATATGTTGCGGTCGGTGGAGGGGAGGGGTCCTGTGAAATCCAGACTAAGGCGTTCAAAGGGGCAGGAAGCCTTAATCAGGTGCGCACCATCCGGCCTGAAAAAATGCGGTTTGCACTCTGCGCAGATGTGGCAGTTCCTTGTGACTGTACGGACCTCCTCTAAAGAGTATGGGAGGTTGCGGGACTTAATAAAGTGGTAGAACCGAGTGACCCCCGGGTGGCAGAGGTCCTCGTGGAGGGTTTGGAGGCGGTTAATTTGTGCGTTGGCACATGTGCCGCGGGATAGGGCATCGGACGGCTCGTTCAGCTTTCCGGGACGATACAAAATCTCGTAGTTGAAGGTGGAGAGCTCGATCCTCCACCTTAAGATCTTGTCGTTTTTGATTTTGCCCCGCTGTGCATTATCGAACATGAAGGCTACCGACCGTTGGTCAGTGAGGAGAGTGAATCTCCTGCCGGCCAGGTAATGCCTCCAATGTCGCACAGCTTCCACTATGGCTTGGGCTTCCTTTTCCACTGAGGAGTGGCGGATTTCTGAGGCGTGGAGGGTCTGGGAGAAAAAGGCCACGGGTCTGCCCGCTTGGTTAAGGGTGGCCGCTAGAGCTACGTCGGAGGCGTCGCTCTCGACCTGGAAGGGGAGGGACTCGTCGATGGCGCGCATCGTGGCCTTTGCAATATCCGCTTTGATGCGGCTGAAGGCCTGGCAAGCCTCTGTCGACAGAGGGAAGGTCGTGGTCTGTATTAGGGGGCGGGCCTTGTCTGCGTACTGAGGGACCCACTGGGCGTAGTATGAAAAAAACCCCAGGCAGCGTTTCAGGGCTTTTGGGCAGTGCGGGAGGGGGAATTCCATGAGGGCGCGCATACGTTTGGGGTCGGGGCCTATTATCCCATTGCGCACTACGTAGCCCAGAATGGCTAGCCGATTGGTGCTAAAAACGCACTTGTCCTCGTTGTACGTGAGGTTCAAGGCTTTGGCGGTCTGGAGGAATTTTTGGAGGTTGGCATCGTGGTCCTGCTGGTCGTGGCCGCAGATGGTTACATTGTCGAGATACGGGAACGTGGCCCGCAACCCATGTTGATCAACCATTCGGTCCATCTCCCGTTGGAAGACCGAGACCCCGTTTGTGACGCCAAATGGGACCCTTAGGAAATGGTATAATCGCCCGTCTGCCTCGAAGGCTGTGTACTTGCGGTCACTTGGGCGGATGGGGAGCTGATGGTATGCGGACTTGAGGTCCACGGTGGAGAAGACTTTATATTGGGCAATCCGATTGACCATGTCGGATATGCGGGGGAGAGGGTACGCGTCTAGTTGTGTGTACCTGTTGATGGTCTGGCTATAGTCTATGACCATCCTTTGTTTCTCCCCTGTCTTCACTACTACCACCTGCGCTCTCCAGGGACTATTGCTGGCCTGGATTATGCCTTCCTTTAGTAGCCGCTGGACTTCGGACCGAATGAAGGTCCGGTCCTGGGCGCTGTACCGTCTGCTCCTAGTGGCGACGGGTTTGCAATCCGGGGTGAGGTTCGCAAACAAGAACGGGGTTGCACCTTGAGGGTTGCGAGTCCGCAGATAGTGAGTGGGGGTATTGGGCCGCCGAATTTGAACGTAAGGCTCTGTAGATTGCATTGGAAATCTAATCCCAGTAAGGTGGGGGCGCAGAGTTGGGGAAGGACGTTTAGTTTGTAGTTTTTGAACTCCCTCCCCTGCACCGTTAGGGTAACTATGCAGAATCCTTGGATCTGTACGGAGTGGGATCCTGCAGCTAGGGAAATCTTTTGTGCGCTGGGATAGGTGGTCAAGGAACAGCGTCTTACCGTGTCGGGGTGGATAAAGCTCTCCGTGCTCCCGGAGTCGACTAGGCATGGCGTCTCGTGGCCGTTTATTAGTACCGTTGTCGTCGTCGTCTGGAGTGTCCGGGGCCGAGCTTGATCGAGCGTAATTGAAGCGAGACGTGGTTGTAGTAGCGGAGTGGGGTCCGTTGTTGCCGTCCAAGATGGCGTCGGGGATGAACAAAATGGCCGCCCCCATACATTGCACATGGCTGGGGGGTCACAAGATGGCGGTGGGGGTGGACAAAATGGCCGCCCCCACGCGTCGTACAGGTTTGGGGTGGTCCAAGATGGCGGCGCCCTTCCTCCCCTCGTGGTGGCCGGGACCCAAAATGGCGGCGTCTGCAGGTCGCACATGGGGCGCTGGGGGGGTTGGGGAGCGTTAAGACCGCGCGGGGCTCCCTCATCTCCGGGGACAGCGGTGGTCGGGACCCAAGTTGGTAGCGCCGGCGGGTCAGACGTGGGCCGCGGGGGGGTAGGGGTGCATTAGAGACGCCCAGAACTCCCTCTTCTCCGTGGGGAGTGGTGGTCGGGACCCAAAGTGGTAGCGCCGGCGGGTCATACATGGGGTGCAGGAGGGGGGTTGGGGAGCGTAAGCGGCGTGCAGGGCTCCCTGTTCTCCCGGGACCGCGGTGGTCGGGACCCAGAGCGGCTGCGCCTGCGGGTCGTACATGATGCGCTGGGGGGGTTGGGGAGCGTAAACGGCTTGCAGGGCTCCCTGTTCTCCCGGGACCGCGGTGGTCGGGACCCAGAGCGGCTGTGCCTGCGGGTCGTACATTATGCGCTGGGGGGGTTGGGGAGCGTAAACGGCTTGCAGGGCTCCCTGTTCTCCCGGGACAGCGGCGACCTCGTGGGACCGGCACACAACCGCAAAATGGCCCTTTTTCCCGCAGCTCTTGCAGATCGCTGCGCGGGCCGGGCAGCGCTGTTGGGGGTGTTTCGCCTGGCCGCAGAAATAGCAGCGGGCGCCCCCGGTGCGCCTTGGCGTTTGGACCGCGCAAGCCTGTGGGGTGTCCGGGGGGGGGTGGGGGGGGGTTTGTCGCGACGGGTACGTACGGAGCCCAATGGGCTGCCACGCGGTCGGGGCCGTAGGCGCGGGTATTACGTGCGGCCACGTCTAGGGAGGCTGCTAGGGCCCGGGCCTCTGAGAGTCCTAGCGACTCTCTTTCTAGAATTCTTTGGCGGATTTGGGAGGAATTCATACCTGCCACAAAAGCATCGCGCATTAACATGTCCGTGTGTTCATTTGCGTTCACCGAAGGGCAGCTGCAGGCTCGTCCCAAAATCAGCAGCGCGGCGTAGAATTCATCCATCGATTCTCCGGGACCTTGCCGTCTCGTCGCGAGCTGGTAGCGAGCGTAGATTTGGTTAACTGGGCGGACATAGAGACTTTTCAGTGCTGCGAACGCCGTCTGGAAATCCTCCGAGTCTTCGATGAGGGAGAAGATCTCCGTGCTTACCCTCGAGTGCAGGACCTGTAGTTTTTGGTCTTCTGTGACCCGGCCGGTGGCCGTTCTGAGGTAGGCCTCGAAACAAGTCTGCCAGTGCTTGAAGGCTGCTGCCGCGTTCACTGCGTGGGGGCTGATCCTCAGGCATTCCGGAATGATCCTGAGCTCCATAGTCCTTTTTAGGCACGCTTAATAAATTGTAGCGCACAAAGACTCCGTGAGACGAATAGAGTGAAGTCGATGAGGCTTTATTAAGCGTGTCTGTTCCCCCGCAGCTCGATAGTAGAATGGCCTGTGGGGGAGGACTCCAGCTTCTTATACTCCGCCTCCAGGGCGGAGCTAGAGGTCAACGGCCAACCAGGACCCGGGATCTGTCAGCCAATGACATTAGGGCTTCCAGTCCCACATGACCCCCAATACATACTACCACAGGTAGTCCTCACAATCTTCCACTGGTGCCTCACTCGAAGCCTGCGCAGGTCGTTACGGGACCGAATGGAGATAGAGACGCTGACATGACGGAGGCAGCAGACTCTGACTCTGAGTTGGAGACACAGGATGCATCAGAGGGGGAATCCTCGGGTCCACGGGCCTTGGATGTACAACCGTTGCGCCGTTCATCACGGAAGCGCCGGTCTCCGTCTCGTTACACGCCGCCTGATCCAGCGCCGCGTGCAAATGGATGCGGCCAAACGAGTCCGACGCCCTCCTTCGCCAGGGTCTTCGGTGGATTCCTTGGACTTTGGGGGAGGGATGTTATAACCTGCCGACTTACCATTGGCTGGGGACTAATGACTATCCCACAATCCTGTGGGAGTATGAGCTTCCCCAATGAGGGGGGCAGAGAAACCACTAGTAAACTCCTAGTATAAATAAAGCTGGCCAGTTCAGGAACCAGCAGGAAGGAGTATGTAGCAAGGGAAGTTACTGCTACTGTTATGTATATATGCTATGGTAAATAAATGTTATTACTTTGTATCCTTAAAACTCGTGCTGGATTCTTCGTGGCCCTTACAAAACTCTTTAACCAGTAATGCAACCTCATCACCTTTTCCTTTTTGTCTGTCCTTCCAAAATACTGAATACCCCTGGATGTTCAATTCCCATCCCTGGTCATCCCACAGCCATGTCTCTGTACTGCCGACTATATCTTACCCATTTACATCTATTTCAGCGATTAATTCGTCCACTTTATTATGAATGCTCCAAGCATTAAGACACAAAGCCTTAAGGCATAGCTTTTGTTGTTTAATTTAGAGTGCCAAATTCTTTCTTTTCCAATTAAGGGGCAATTAAGCTTGGCCAATCCATCTATCCGACACGGATTTGGGTTGTGAGGGTGAGACCCCATTCAGACACGGGAAAAATGTGCAAACTCCTCATGGAATGTGACCTGAGGCCAGGATCGAACCCGGATCCTCGGCACCATGAGGTAGCAGTGCTAACCACTAAGGCATATCTTTTTAACTTTCCTTGTGACATTCCCATTATTTTTCACTGTGACCCTGTTTGATTCTAGTCATTGATTTCCCTGTTTATTACTTTTCTTATTACTCTTTCTGTCTTTTGGTCTTGTCCGTGTTTACCCCTCCTCTGACTCTTTGCAAAGGTTCCCACCCCCTTGCCATTTTAGTTTGAACCCTCCCCAATCATTCTAGCCAAAACTCCACTGAGGGAATCAGCCCCGGTCCTGCCATGTGTAACCTGTCCAGTTTGTACAGGTCCTACCTCCCCCCAGAACCAGTCCAAATATCCCAGGAACCTGAAATCCTCACCCTTCCACCATCTCTTCAGCCATGTTTTCATCTGTCTGGCTATTTATGCCCTGACTAGCACATGACACTGGTAGTAATCCTGAGGTAGTCCTTTGAGGTTCTACTTTTCCACTTACTTCCTAACTTCCTTTATTCTGCTTCAGGTTCTCATCTGTTTTTTCAAGTATGCCGTTGGTACCAATGTGTACCATGGCCACTGACTGCTCACAGTCCCCTCCAGAATGTCCTGTAACCGCTCTGAGATATCCTTGACCCTAGCACCGGGAAGGCAACATGCCATCCTGGAATATCGTTTGTGGTCACAGAAATGCCTATTTATTCTTCTTACAATTGAATTCCCTATAACTATTGCATTCCCACATGTTTTACTCCTCTCCTGTGCTACAGAGCCAACCCTGGTGAAATGAATTTGGCTGTTGCTACATTTTCCTGAGAGCCATTTCATTGTCCCCAACAGTATCCAAAGTGGCGTTTCTGTTTTGCAGGGGGAGGGCCATAGGACATTAGTGCACTGCCTGCCTAGTCCTCTTGCTCAGCCTGATAGTCACCCATTCCCTTCCAGCCTGTAGAGTCTAGGTCTATGGTGTGACCACCTCTCTGTACACGCTATCCATGACAGTCTCTGCGGATGCTCCATAGTGTCAACCGTTTCCACTCCAGTACCAAACCCCAGGCTTCCAGGAGCTGCAGATAGAGGTATGTCCTGCACACATGCTGGCCCTGGGCACTGAAATGTTCCTGGCATCCCACATACAGCAGGAGGAACACACCACAGCTTTGTGCTCTCCTGCCATGACTTACTCCTTTAATTTAACATTTTTGGAAGATACATTAAGTCAAATAATACCAATTACTCTATGGCCCTTCTTTCCGATCCTCGTTACTGCAGAATATAGCCCTTACAAACTATAGACCACAAAATAAAGACCGTACAAACTATAAGTGATAAAAGTAGTAAATACCCGATAGCTGATTCCACTTGCCCTACATCACTTTTGAATCCTGACATTACCTCAGGAGCTCCAAACACCAAGCTAGCATTCCTTTCTCAGTCTTGCTCTTTCTCAGGCTCTTTTTTCTTCCCGGCTCCACTCTATCCTTTCTGTACATTTCACCGTTTTACACCCCAGTGTCCAGTGCACTGTGGAGCTGAATGGTTGTAACTTAATCTATTATCTCCAGCCCTTTGAGGAAGCAAGACCAAAGATCAAATCTTACAGAGCAGCAAGCATTGGAATGAGAACTAGTAGCAATGAATGGAAGATTTATTGAGCACCAAAAAGAAACAAGGCGATAAACAGCTGTGAACCCGAGGTGCAGATAAGTGCTCTTCTTAACTGTGACCACTGTATTTGCTGCCTAGCTGGAGACAGGCTGCTGATTATACTGTGCCATGGCTTAGGATGACCATGATTGTCTGATGTGAAGATGCCGGCGTTGGACTGGGGTGAGACACAGTAAGAAGTCTTACAACACCAGGTTAAAGTCCACCAGGTTTGTTTCAAATCACCAAATTTCGGAGCACTGCTCCTTCACCTGAGGAAGGAGCAATGCGCCAAAAGCTGGTGATTTGAAACAAACCAGTTGGACTTTAACCTGGGGTTATAAGACTTCTTACTATGGTTATCTGAGACATGGGGACCCTGGCATGATGAGGGGTACAGACACCTCTTGTCTGATCATAATTACTGGAGGTGCTGAAGTCACCTTCAGAGCAGCTACCATCCACACTCAGAGCACCCTGAGAGGACCTATGGCTTGTCACCAGATGTGGAAGACAGCCACACCTCTTCCCTTGCAAGAAACACACTTACCTCACTGATGACCTGAGAAGGCTGAGGACTTCATGGAGAATCCAGGTGTCTCATCTCCCTCTTGCCTATTCATCACTATATAGAACTCATGGAGGGGTGTGATGCTATGAAGGTCTGCGTGCATCTCCAGCAGCCACTGGCTGGTCTACTGGATCAGGCTATCCACATGAGTTGCCAATGTCTCCATAGAGGAAACCCTGTACACACAAGCCAGATGCACAAAGGCTGATGTGATAAAAGTGGGTTCAGGCTATTGGGCACTGGTACCATAACTGGGGAAAGTGGGGTCAGTGCTGTTGGGACAGTCTACACCTGAACCATCCTGGACCAGTGTTCTTGTGAACTGCATAACTAGATAAGCAGAGAGAGTTTTAAACGAATAGTACGGGCAAGGGATCAAATGTGGGCAGAGGCAGTATATCAAAGAGTAGAGAGAAGGGTATTAATATGGGAAATGATAAACAGACTGTGACAGGAAGGGACAGAGAATGCAAGTCTAAGAGTAATTCAACAAATAAGGTTAGAGCTAAAAAAAATAATAATAAAAGCACAAAACATGAGGCTCTGTATCTGAATGCAGGAGCATTCAAAACAAAATATATGAACTGATGGTACAAATAGAGATTAATAAATACAATCTAACATCCATTACAAAGATGTGGCTGCAGAATCGCAAAGATTGGGACCTCCAGATTAGGAGAAATAAGCATTAAAAGATTCTGGACATTAAAGATGACATCAGCACAATGAGCCAAGTTCAGGAAGCCAGGATTATAGAAGCATTTAAGATTGAGATGAGGAATGATAAAGGCTAGAAATTAATTGTTGGAGTGGTGTACAGGCCCCCTAGCAATAAACACACACAGAGGAATTAGTAGCACTTGCCAGAAAGATATGGCGATTACAATCACCAGGAAAATAGTAACTAGGTAAATTGCAGGTTGATAAGTCCCAAGGTCCTGATGGATTTCATCATGGGGTTTTAAAAGAAGTAGCTAGTGAGATAGTTGTTGCGTTGGTTTTATTTTTCCAAAATTCACAAGATTTGGGGAAGGTTCTATTAGATTGGAAAGCAGCTGATGGAGCTTCTTTATTCAAAAAGCAAGGGATATAGAAAGTGGGAAATTATAGGCCAGTTAGCTTAACAATCTGTTACAGAGATGGGTCGGCACACCATCGTGGGCCAAAGGGCCTTTACTGTGCTGTACTTTCTATGTCCTATGCGTGGCTGGACACATGATTTGGATGGATTCCTTCATTGATCGCACATGGCAGTGCATAGCCTCTGGCAGCTCCACCGATGTTCAGTTCTCTCTTGCTGTAGCTGTAACAGTTGACATGTTGCCGATATCTCCAGAGGCACAACATCAGCCTGGGGCTCAGCATGGGCCTGGCCCCCCACAGTCCTCGGTCAGCTGTTTGGGCGTGTCTGTGATGTGCTCACCGGCTTGTGCTCCTGAATCTAATCGCGAATGTATATCCATCGACTTGAGATTCTATTTGCTCTGATGGGGGATGCAGGGGAGAGATGGATCTCTCCCTTCCACCTCAGAGGTGATCAGCTGACACCATTGAGCTCTGCATTCTTCAGGATTGATCCTGACCTGAACAAGCAAATGCAAACTTTGAAGTATTGAGGGCTTCCTATTTCCTCAACCAGAATATACTGACTGTGGAGTTCCATGTGTCCAGTGTGGAGCATTCTGCCTTGTGTGCATGTGCTAGAGGCACCCTTGTGTCCTTGTGCTTGTTTATTCTTACTTTGGATTTGTAATCCTATCTTGCCATCAACAAGGGGCTGTTTAGCACAGGGCTAAATCGCTGGCTTTGAAAGCAGACCAAGGCAGGCCAGCAGCACGGTTCAATTCCCGTAACAGCCTCCCCGAACAGGCGCCTGAATGTGGCGACTAGGGGCTTTTCACAGTAACTTCATTGAAGCCTACTTGTGACAATAAGTCATTTTCATTCACAATCATGCCGCTGCCCTGGCCCCCTGCCATTTCCAAGACTGTCTCTTCCTCCTCTATGGAGGCCAGGATGTGGAGACAGGCTACCCCTGCTCCAGTCCTGGCTCTTTCCTTGCTGTTGTGTGCCACAGTCACAGGAAGGTGGTTAGTTTCCCCACAGAGACAAGCACAGTACTTGCATAAAAGATTTGAATAATTCCCCATTGTAAGTCTTGCTGGTGAGGCCTGTGTGTCTGTATCTGGGAAATGAACCTCCTGAAGCAGACTGCTTAAAGGAAAAGGAAGGTTCCTCATTTCGTTTCTGAGATTTTTCAATATTTTGCTCCTTCTGTTAGCACTTCGATGTTGGCGCTCCAGTTTTAAGATGTGATTTGCATGTCCAGCTTTTTGATTAAATAATCACTCAGTTTTAGTTATAGATGCTGAACAGAAATGTAGCTTCAGTGACCTTTCTGATCTATGCCTCTCATGAAAAGGTCATTGACCTGAAATGTCAATTTTGTTTCTCTCTCCACAGATATATATCCAACATTTAATTTTTTTATTTCCGATTTATTGCGCGAGAATTCCAATGCAGATGTGCTGTGATGTGAATCTTCAGAATTCTCTGCCCTAGAGGGCTGTGGATGTCCCATTGGGTATGCACAAGTCTGAGATGGACAGATTTCTGGTCTCTCAGAGTCAAAGGATATGGGAATGGGTAGGAAAGTGGAACAGGGCCGTAACCGTACGGGATAGCGAAGCAGACTTGAGGGGCTATCTATTGTTGTCTGCAAAATTCGCAGGCACTTCGACCAGTTAATTACTCAAACGTTTTGCCCATTACATAGACATAGAACATACAGTGCAGAAGTAAGCCATTCGGCCCATCAAGTCTACACCGACCCATTTAAGCCCTCACTTCCACCCGATCCCCATAACCAATAACCCTCCCCCTCCTAACTTTTTTTGGTCACTAAGGGCAATTTATCATGGCCAATCTACCTAACCTGCACATCTTTGGACTGCAGGAGGAAACCGGAGCACCCGGAGGAAACCCACGCAGACACAGGGAGAACGTGCAAACTCCGCACAGACAGTGACCCAGCGGGGAATCGAACCTGGGACCCTGGCACTGTGAAGCTACAGTGCTATCCACTTGTGCTACCATGCTGACCAGGTGCCCTTAGTTTCGAGATGAACAAAGGACAAATACAAGTGTATGATTCAACCAAATTTATTTATCAAACAGTAAAAACAGTTACCCGTCTTAAATTATCCCAAAACAATACTAAATGATTCCAAGATTCTTAATACCACCCGTGCCAATGGGCTCAGTCAAGCTGAGGCTCTGATTCTCTCAGTCTCAATTCCTTTTTAAAAATTTATTGATTTGCAGTTTGTGGATGTTGCTGGTTAGGTCAGCATTTATTGCCCCTCCCTAGTTGTGGTGATTTGCAGTCCTTGAGGTGTAGGTACACCCACTGTGCTATTAGCATGAAACCAGCATGAGGCTGGTTTAGCACTGTGGGCTAAATAGCTGGCTTGTAATGCAGAATAATGCCAGCAGCGTGGGTTCAATTCCCGTACCGGCCTCCCCGAACAGGTGCCGGAATGTGGCGACTAGGGGCTTTTCACAGTAACTTCATTGAAGCCTGCTTGTGACAATAAACAATTATTAGGGAGTGAGTTCCAGGATGTTGCTCCAATGACAGTGAAGCAACGGCGATATATTTCCAAGTCAGGGTGTTGAGTGACTTGGAGGGGAACCACAAAGTGGTGGGGTTCCCAGGTATCTGCTGCTCTTGTCCTTCTAGATGGTAATGGTCGTGGGTTTGGAAGGTGCTGCGTAAGGAATCTTGGCGGGTTACAGCAGTACATTTTGTAGATTGTACACATGGCTGCCACTGTTTGTCGGTCGCGGAGGGTATGAATGTTTGCGGAAAGGGTAGTAATCAAGCAGACTGCTTTGGCCTGGATGGTGTCGAGCTTCTTGAGTGTTGTTGGAGATGTACTCATCCAGGCAAGTGGAGAATAATCTATTACACTCCTGACTTGTGCCTTGTGGATGGTGGACAGGTTTTGTGGGGGCAAGAGGTGAGTTACTCGCTGTAGGATTCCTAGCCTTTGACCTGCCCTGGTAGCCAAAGTATTAATATGGCTAGTCCGGGCCCAGAACAGCGGACATTAGAGAGACAGCCCCGGGGAAAGTGGGTGAAGGATCTCCCCTTCCTGCCATTGAGATGGAGGATGTTTTGGACTTGTGGGGGTCAGGGGGGGGTGGGGGGGAGGGGGGTGAAGGGTGTTATAACCCAACCGTAGGCCACGGGGTCTACAACATCAGAGCCCCTGAGGCTTCACCTGAATATATGGGCCGGGATTCTCCAAAATCCCAGCCAAGTGTTGACGCCGGCGTCAAAACAAGCGCGAGCGACGCCAGCGTCAACTGGCCTCCAGGCCCAGGCATTCACCCCTTCCTTGGGGGCGAGAACAGCCCCACGGCTGGCGCAGGTCTGCACATGCACGCCACGGCCGTCTCCACTCCGGCCCCCGGGCAATATGTCGGAGCCCTACAGGGGTCCGGTGCGGAGGAACATAGCACCCCCCCCCCCCCTGGAATGAGCCCGCCCGCCGATCGTGGGCCTGGCCACCGTGGAGACCCACGCCGGAGTCGGCTCCCCTTGCCCCCCACCAGGACGGCCCCCGCAGTCAGAATGCTGAGGTCCCTCCGGGTAGGACCATACGCAAATGCGCTGCCTCGGCGGGCACTCGGCCCATCGAACGCGGAGAATTGCCGGGGGGGGGTGGGGGGTGCTTTAAACGGCCCCTGACCGGCGCCATGGTGACCACGCTGGCGCGATTGGCACTGATTCTCCGGTCGCCAGAGAATCGGCCGCCCGGCGTCGTAGCGGCAGGGCGGGATTCTCCGACCTGGCCTGGGATCGGAGAATCCTAGCCATGCTCTCCCTGGATGAGGGGGCAGAGCTACACCCTTTAGCCAAGGGCCTAATGGGACATAAATACCCCGGGCCAAGTGGGGAGGCTCTTCGGGGAGTAGGAGTTGTATTATACTAGGTAAAATAAACTTGAGTTGCTGCTGCTAAGGTTAAGGAGGAGCTGGAGCGAGTGGGGGGGGGGGGTCGAGACGGGGGTATGCCGCTGTGGGGAACGGGCCGGGTGTGGGGTGCGGGCGCGTGGCTAGCCGAGGAGGGGGTCATGGCTAGTCGGCGGGTGAGGGGGGCGTGTAGCCCCCTGATCCGGCTGATGACCTGGAATGTAAGGGGACTGAATGGGCCGGTTAAGCGGGCCCGCGTGTTCGCGCACCTGAAGGGGCTCAAGGCGGATGTGGTTATGCTCCAGGAGACACACCTGAAGGTGGCAGACCAGGTAAGACTGAGGAAAGGGTGGGTAGGTCGGGTGTTTCACTTGGGGCTAGATGCCAAAAATCGAGGGGTGGCGATCTTGGTGGGAAAGAAGCTGTCATTCGAGGCGTCGAGCATTGTGGCAGACAATGGCGGTAGGTACGGAATGGTAAGTGGTAAGCTGCAGGGAGAGAGGGTGGTACTGGTCAATGTGTATGCTCCGAACTGGGACGATGCGGGTTTTATGCGGCGTATGTTGGGTCGGATCCCAGACTTGGAAGTGGGGGGCCTGAGGAAGGATTGTTGAGGAAGAGGCGCAGCCTCCAGGCCGAATTCGACCTGGTGACCACCAGGAAGGCGGAAGTGCAGTGGAGGAAGGCCCAGGGGGCGGTCTACGAGTATGGGGGAAAGGCAAGCCGGATGCTGGAGCATCAGCTTCGGAAGCGGGATGAAGCTAGGGAGATGGGGGGAGTTAAGGACAGGGGAGGGAGCGTGGTGCGGAGTGGGGTTGGCATCAATAGGGTCTTCAGGGACTTCTCCGAAGAATTGTACCGATCCGAGCCCCCACAAGAGGAGGGAGGGATGGGCCGCTTCCTGGACCAATTGATGTTTCCAAAGGTGGAAGAGGGACTGATGGCGAGATTGGGGGCCCCGATTGGGCTGGAGGAGCTGATCAAAGGGATAGGAAGCATGCAGGCGGGGAAGGCACCGGGGCCGGACGGTTTCCCGGTTGAATTCTATAAAATATATATGGACCTGTTGGGCCCGTTGTTAGTCAGGACCTTCAATGAGGCAAGGGAGGGGGGGCTTTGCCCCCGACGATGTCCCGGGCACTGATCTCCTTGATCCTGAAGCGGGACAAGGATCCCCTGCAATGTGGGTCTTACAGACCGATTGAAAATTAAATGAAAAATGAAAATGAAATGAAAATCACTTATTGTCACAAGTAGGCTTCAATGAAGTTACTGTGAAAAGCCCCTAGTCGCCACATTCCGGCGCCTGTTCGGGGAAGCTGGTACGGGAATCGAACCGTGCTGCTTGCCTGCCTTGGTCTGCTTTAAAAGCCAGCGATTTAGCTCAGTGAGCTAAACCAGCCCCGATTTCCTTGCTAAATGTAGATACCAAGGCGCTGGCGAAGGTCTTAGCCACGAGGATTGGGGATTGTGTGCCGCAGATCATCCATGAAGACCAGACGGGGTTTGTGAAGGGGAGACAGTTGAACGCGAATGTGCGGAGGCTTTTGAACGTTATCATGATGCCGGCGAGGGAGGGGGAGGCGGAGATAGTGGTGGCGATGGACGCTGAGAAAGCCTTCGATAGGGTAGAGTGGGGGTACCTATGGGAGGTGCTGAAGAGGTTCGGGTTTGGGGAGGGGTTTGTCAGGTGGGTTAGGCTGTTGTATGAGGTCCCGCTGGCAAGTGTGGCCACAAATAGGAGGAGGTCCGAGTACTTTCGGTTGCACCGAGGGATGAGATAGGGGTGTCCCCTGTCCCCCCTGCTCTTCGCACTGGCGATTGAACCCCTGGCTATGGCACTGAGAGAGTCGAGGAACTGGAGGGGGTTGGTGCGGGGTGGGGAGGAGTATAGGGTGTCGCTTTATGCGGACGACCTGCTGCTGTATGTGGCGGACCCGGTGGGAGGAATGCCGGAGGTAATGAGGATCCTGAGGGAATTCGGGGACTTTTCGGGGTACAAGCTCAATATGGGGAAGAGCGAGCTGTTCGTAGTTCAGCTAGGGGACCAGGAGAGGGGGATTGGCGAGCTCCCACTAAAAAGGGCGGATAGGAGCTTCAGATATTTGGGGGTCCAGGTGGCCAGGAGCTGGGGGGCCCTGCATAGGCTTAACTTTACAAGGCTGGTGGAGCAAATGGAGGAGGAGTTCAAGAGGTGGGACGCGTTGCCGCTGTCCCTGACGGGTAGGGTGCAGTCAATCAAAATGACGGTGCTCCCAAGGTTTTGTTCCTGTTCCAGTGCCTCCCCGTGTTTATCCCGAAGGCTTTTTTCAGGCGGGTTAACAGGAGTATAATGGGGTTTGTGTGGGCGCGAGGGACTCCGAGGGTGAGAAGGGTGTTCCTGGAGTGGAGTAGAGATAGGGGGGGGCTGGCGCTGCCCAACCTCTGTGGGTACTACCGGGCCGCCAATGCGATGATGGTGCACAAGTGGGTGATGGAGGGGGAGGGGGCTGCATGGAAGAGGCTGGAGACGGCGTCCTGTGTGGGTACGAGTCTGGGGGCGCTGGCAACGGCGCCGCTGCTGCTCCTCCAAGGAGGTATACCACGAGCCCGGTGGTGGTGGCGGCCCTCAAAATTTGGGGGCAGTGGAGGCGGCATAAGGGGGAAGTTGGGGCCTCGGCGTGGACCCCATTACGGGGGAACCACCGGCTCGCCCCAGGAAGAATACGTGGAGGGTTTTTGGGGTGGCACAGGGCAGGGATACGAAAGTTGGGGGACCTGTTTGTGGACAGGAAGTTCGCGAACCTGGGTGAGCTGGAGGAGAAGTACGGCCTCCCCCCGGGGAACACCTTCAGGTTCTTACAGGTAAGGGCGTTTGCCAGACGGCAGGTGGTGGAATTCCCGCGGCTGCTGCCACACACAGTACAGGACAGGGTGCTCTCGAGGGGGTGGGTGGGAGTGGGGAAGATCTCGGAAACTTACCAGGTGATGCAGGAGGAGGAGGAGGCCTCGGTGGTGGAGTTGAAAGGTAAGAGGGAGGAGGAGTTGGGAGAGGAGATCGAGGAGGAGACGTGGGCAGGTGCTCTAGGGAGGATGAACTCTTCCTCTTCGTGCGCTAGGCTCAGCCTCATACAGTTTAAGGTGCTGCACAGGGCACACATGACCGGGACAAGGATGAGCAGGTTCTTTGAGGGTGAGGACAGTGTGTTCGGTGCTCAGGGAGCCCAGCAAATCACACCCATATGTTCTGGGCCTGCCCAGCGCTGGAGGAGTTTTGGCAGGGCGTAGCAAAGACGGTGTCGAGGGTGGTAGGATCCAGGGTCAAACCGGGCTGGGGGCTCACAATATTTGGGGTGGCAGAGGAGCCGGGAGTGCAGGAGGTGAAAGAGGCCGGAATTCTGGCCTTTGCGTCCCTAGTAGCCCGGCGAAGGATTCTCCTTCAGTGGAAAGATGCGAGGCTCCCAAGCGTGGAATCCTGGATCAGCGATATGGCAGGGTTCATTAAATTGGAGAGAGTGAAATTCGCCTGGAGAGGGTCGGTACAAGGGTTCTTTAGGCGGTGGCAACCGTTCTTAGACTTTCTGGCAGAACGATAGACGTTGGTCAATGGCAGCAGCAGCTCGGGGGGGGGGGGGGTTTACTTTATTTTTGTTTATGTTATTTACACTGGAGGGTCTGAGGGGGTGTATACACCTGTTGTGTTAAGTCGGGGTGTTAATGTTAATTTATTATTTATGTACGGGGGTGGGAGGGGTTTGGGGGGGGGGCTTTTTTTTAGATTGAGTTTTGTACTTAACCCTGTTGGGTTCTTTTTTCTTTCTCATTTTGTTATTGATATTTTATGAAAACCTTTAATAAAAATTATTTTTTTTAAAAAGATAATGAAATGAAAGACACTGCCCAAGAATGAAATGTGATCTGGCGTGCATAGACATTCACAGAATAGGGTTGATGACATTGGACTTTAATGCATGACTGGATTAGAAATGTATGGAATTAGACGATAAATTTGCTCTATCAGTGACAGGTTTCCCAGGTTATTTAACCCACACTAACATTAGGAAGCTCAATCGTCAATGCAACACCCTTACAAGGAAGGATCACCAACTGTAAATTACAGATGTCGCTATGAGCCATCCCAGAATGCTTTGCGAAACAAAGACTGCAACTGATTTTGCTCGGTCACTTATAAGCTGACACCAGTGGAAAGAAACCTGGACCATCTCAGTTGCTGCAGTGAATATTGGATGTATGACAGCAGGTAAAAACCGATTTTACTATTTGGGGAGTTTCAAAATACTCCAATGTATGGATAAAATAAAGATTTTTCAGTCCAACGATTAAACTGCTGATCTGTTTAGCATTTCAGAATCAACCTCTGATTACAAATGAGGTCAGAACTGTATTTGCTTTTCTTTTCTGGTAGGATTGTCCAGTAAACTGGCAGCATGACTTTCTTTTAATAAGTTGCAGTAGAAAAGTGGCACAAGGGGGATGGCTCCTATATTTCACAGGCAATTGGTGGAAAACAGATGAAAGAGCAGGTAGTTAAAATCACCTTCAGTACTTGCCTGCCAAAGGCCTGCTGTTTCCTTCGAAGTTCAGAATTTAATTTGTTTCTCTGAGCATGGGAGAAGGACATCTACTGGAAAATTATTTCTGAGGGCAGTTACTAGTCAGCTATGTTAGTGAGTGACTGGGGTCACATATGCAGCAGGGTTCATACAATAGGATGGTTAGAGCACAGAAGGAGGCCCTTTAGCCCCTCGTGTCTTTGTTGGCTCTCTGCAAGACAACTTATCAAGTGCAACACCCTTACAAGGAAGGATCACCAACTGTAAATTACAGATGTCGCTATGAGCCATCCCAGAATGCTTTGCGAAACAAAGACTGCAACTGATTTTGCTCGGTCACTTATAAGCTGACACCAGTGGAAAGAAACCTGGACCATCTCAGTTGCTGCAGTGAATATTGGATGTATGACAGCAGGTAAAAACCGATTTTACTATTTGGGGAGTTTCAAAATGCTCCAATGCATGGATAAAATAAAGATTTTTCAGTGCAACGATTAAACTGCTGATCTGTTTATCATTTCAGAATCAAGCTCTGATTACAAATGAGGTCAGAACTGTATTTGCTTTTCCCTGCCTTTACCCTGTAGCCATGCCAATCTTTCTTTTTCAGATAATGGATGCACGGTGGCACAGCGGTTGGCACAGTTTCATAGATTTCACAGAATTTACAGTGCAGAAGGAGGCCATTCGGCCCATCGAGTCTGCACCGGCTCTCGGAAAGAGCACCCTACCGAAGCCCACACCCCCACCCTATCCCCATAACCCAGTAACCCCACCCAACACTATGGGCAACTTTGGATACTAAGGGCAATGTAGCATGGCCAATCCACCTAACCTGCACGTCTTTGGACTGTGGGAGGAAACCGGAGCACCCGGAGGAAACCCACGCACACACGGGGAGAGCGTGCAGACTCCACACAGACAGTGACCCAAGCCGGGAATCAAACCTGGGACCCTGGAGCTGTGAAGAAATTGTGCTAACCACTATGCTACCATGCTGCATAGGACGGTAGCATAGTTGCCTTACAGCATCAGGGATCGGATTTAATTCCGGTCTTGGGTGACTCCCCCAGTCCAAAGATGTACAGGTTAGGTGAACTGTCCATGATAAATTACCCCTCAGTGTCCAAAGATGTGCAGATTAGGTGGGGTTACGGGTTATGGGAAATGGGGCGGGGGAGTGGGCCTAGGTGGGGTGTTCTTTCAGAGGGTCGGTGCAGACCCCATGGCCCAAATGGCCTCCTTTTACACTGTACGGATTCTATGGATTCTATAGATACCATACCCTTTTAAAAGGCATGATTCAATTTAACTCTACCACACTCTCAGGCAGTGCATTCCTAATCACTTGCCCTGTAAAAAAAAAAGTTTTCCTCATGTCGTCACTTGTTATTTTAGCCAATAATCTTAAACCTGTGCCCTCTGAATGAGAACAGTTTCTCTCCATCTACTCTGCACAGCTGTTTCATGATTTTGAATACATCCATCAAATTGCTTCCCAAAAGAACACGAGTGAAAATCTTGGGCTTAAATGACAATCCAATAGCATCACGATCACTTCTTAAAAAATCAAAAACATGTTTTTCATTTCCAGGTTTTTTTTAAACTAAATTCAATTTTTCAAATTACAATACTGGATTTTGAACTTAAGTTCATAATCAGCACAGGGCTAAATCGCTGGCTTTGAAAGCAGACCAAAGCAGGCCAGCAGCACGGTTCAATTCCCGTACCAGCCTCCCCGAACAGGCGCCGGAATGTGGCGACTAGGGGCTTTTCACAGTAATTTCATTTGAAGCCTTATTGTGACAATAAGCGATTTTCATTTCATTTCATGAGCCTGGACCTCCGTAGATAACCACTACATTTCAGGCCTCCTTCTGCACTGTAAATTCTATGATTCTATGAATAACCTCTTTATTATTCAGGGCAAAACCGTCACCACAATAATAGAATTCTGTAATGCTTTGATAAGTTCTCATTTGGATAGCCTGTAAAATTTTGACCTCCTACTTCAGCATGGACATTCTGGTCCAGAATCAGTTTTGGCTTGCAGGGCTATTTAAACATTGGGGGGGAGGAACTTCCGAGTAATGATGATGTGCATTGAGTTTTTCAGGGTCAATTAATTTTCATATTGTTCACAGCCTTGAAGTACAACTCCTGATTTAGATGCGAATATGCACTGAATGGGAAAGGGGAGAGTAAACGTATTGCTTCAGGGGCCTGAAGCAACATTTAAGAGGCAGAAGTGCTTGCTGGAAGAAAGAACCAGGGGCGAGATTCTCCGACCCCCCGCCGGGTCGGAGAATCGCCGGGGGCTGGCGTGAATCCCGCCCCCGCCGGTTGCCGAAGTCTCCGGCACTGGGTATTCGGCGGGGGCGGGAATCGCGCCGTGCCGGTTGGCGGGCCCCCCCGCGCGATTCTCCAGCCCGGATGGGCCGAAGTCCCGCCGTTAAAATGCCTGTCCCGCCGGCGTAGATTAAACCACCTACCTTACTGGCGGGACAAGGCGGGCGGGCTCCGGGGTCCTGGGGGGGGTGCAGGGCGATCTGGCCCCGGCGGGCCTGTGCCGTGGGGGCACTCTTTCCCTTCTGCCTCCGCCACGCCTCCATGGCGGAGGTGGAAGAGACTCCCTCCAATGCGCATGCGCAGGAATGCCGTCAGCGGCCGCTAACGCTCCCACGCATGCGCCGCCCGGAGATGTCATTTCCGTGCCAGCTGGCGGGGCACCAAAGGCCTTTTCCGCCAGCTGGCGGGGCGGAAATACGTCCGGCGCCGACCTAGCCCCTCCATGTTGGGCTCGGTCCCCAAAGATGCGGAGCATTCCGCACCTTTGGGGCGGCGCGATGCCTGACTGATTTGCGCCGTTTTGGGCGCCAGTCAGCGGACATCGCGCCGTTTCCGGAGAATTTTGCCCCAGTTGTTTATCATGGATCGTTGTACTGGGCAACAGAAAATTACATTTCTAGGGATAAGATGGAGATGGCAAGGTTAGTGGATGAGATCTTGTAGGTGGATAAGAGGCCCCGGAAGCGGGGTTGCTGAGGGAGTGGCAGAAACCGCAGATGGAGTTTGGGTTGTTATCCACAAGTAAGGCAGTAGGGCAGTTGAGGAGAGCCCTGTTGGCTTGTTTTCTTTTGTGATTATGTTTGTTGTGTAAATATATAAATGCTTCAATAAAATATATATATTTTTGAATTAGATTTCTGTGGAAAGCTGGGAAAGGATTAACAACCCTTGGCAATTAAAGTATCGAAGATGAGATGTGAGTTTTGAGTGTTGCAGCTCAAATGAAGTTTTACAGAAATAGTTCTGGCACAAAATAAACAAGTGTTTAGTTCTGTTTTGAATGTGTACATATATTTATATGCAGGTAAAGGTTATGCTGAGATAGCAAACAGGCAAAGAATAACAAAAAAACATTTGACCCAAAATAAGGAATGCAGGAAAGCAGGCATCTGCACTCCCAAATGTATTTGACACTTGAAAATAATGGAGTGCAGAAAAGTAATAAGAAAAATGGCCATGAAGATGGTTCAAAGAAGAGAAGGATGAAAGCTGATCATAAACAAATGGGTTATAAAAGCCTGAAGTTGAAAAGGTGAACCTGCCGTCCTCGGAAAAGAGGAGCCAATGGCTGGCCAGATGCATAGGGAACTGAAGGACCGTCATGTTTTGCAAGTGACCCTGGTCACTAGAAAGATGTTGAAAGTGACCTAAGATTAATATTGGACCTTGAATGTCAGATTGCAGAATAAGCTCAGCAGAGAATTTAAGATAAAAATGCATTTTCTGACTCCCTCTGTTCCTGTGTTGAATAAAATGATTAACGAGCAATACAAGTCTCAGCCAATATGACTAATACTTGCAGCGGTTCTGTCAAGCACAACCTCATATACGACAGACTGACTTTATGCTTTAGAGCATTGTGTCATTCACCTCTTTCATCAGCTTGGAAAGAGGGTTAGATAGATGTGATCAAAATACATGGATAGGTTGGGTATAGAGAGATATGGTACAAGGAAGTGCCGCGGGTTTTGGCCAAGGTTGGTATCATGACCGGTACAGGCTTGGAAGGCCGAAGTGCTTGTCCCTGTGCTGTATTGTTCTTTGTTCTTTGAGGTTGGTAATATGCATAGGGTGAGCGAGAGGGAGATAAAGAAGAAATGTTGGCAGCCATTGATGGAAGAGCCAGTGGATCCAGGTCTCCTGGGTGTTGCTATGAAATGAATGATTGGTGAGCATCACTACTTTATGCAGGCTTGTAAGTTTATCTTTCAAGATGTGCAGTCATGGTGAAGCCTGCACCCCTGCTGTTTGTCAACATCAAGGATTGCGGGGTTCCCTTGAGAATGTGACAGCTTCTATTGTATCTGAAACTGTTTCTCTCCTTAGCAGGTACATTCCAAAATAAGCCCATATCTCAACAACTAATGAAGCCCTGAGACCTCAGGGACTGACTGGAGATGATGCAGTTTTCTCTGCTTCAGACCCTTGAGGCTAGGGTATAAGCTTGCATGATCTAGTGGAGGTGCTTTGACCAACACTTGCACTCATCAGTAACTTACTTTTATTATATTTTATCTTTTTGGTCTGTGGACATATAATCGGGTTATGCCTTTAAGCAAAAGACTCAATTTGAAACAGCCTGCTTGTCAGGATACTTCCAGGTTTTGTGTTTGGGAGGGGATAAGCCAGACTTCTCGGCGCTGGATGGATCTTAGGAATAGGTTTTGGAGGAAGTCGGATCGATTGGTTAACTGGAAACCGTTGGGTTGGCCAAGGACAGTGTTCTGCCTGATAATGATTGGCTCCTGCGTGATGTTTTCTGCGAGAACTGGGCAGAAGCCTTTAGAACATAGAACATACAGTGCAGAAGGAGACTATTCACCCATCAAGTCTGCATCGACCCACTTAAGCCCTCACTTCCACCCTATCCCCGTAACCCAATAACCACTCCTAATCCAATCCACCTCACCTGCACATCTTTGGACTGTGGAAGGAAACCACTTTAGACCTTGGAAGTGAAAGGAATGCTCTTGCTCTCTCTCTCTCTCTCCAACTTATTGGAGTGAAAGAACTGCTTTATTGTTCTGAAAGCAATGGGTGCCTGGCACATCCTTTGCTGTAAGCCTAGAATGGTGCTGAGTCTGCAGAGAAGATAAACAACCTTGCCAGAGAAAACTATCTCAAGCCTACAAAGAAGAATTATCAAAACGAAAGTTGAACTTCGGAGAGATACTAACCGGAAATCATCCCAGCGCATTAAAGATCTTTATCCTTCTATTTTATTACTATTTTCTTTACCTTTCCACCACCGCTTTCCCCTGAGTCAGTGTTGTTTGTCTGTGTGTGCGTGTAGAGTGGCGGTAGTTAGGAACGGGGTGTTGGGAAAGGGGTATTAGATAATCAGTTACTTTAGTAACTTGAGGAAGCAGGTGAAAATTGAACATTAATTTATTTTAACTGTGTACAGAGTTCTGCGTAAAGCAAGCATCTTGTTCCCAGTACAATCCTTGTTGGCAGGACTAGTCTGTCCCGGCCCTTTTGGACCAGCTTTTATATTAGGACATAATGAGCCCCAGGTGGGTGGCCTCCGCCCCTAACTGGGAAGCTTGTACTCCACGGGTCCCACGGGAAGATCAATCATGGTTTCCCCGTGGTTGTCGGGGGACTAATGACAATTACATTTCCTGTCAGTTTAATTATAATACTGTACATAATAAAAGGTTATTTGTGTTCAAGTTACACACCTGGTAACCGCAGTTTGTTGAGCTCAACCAAGGACCTCGGGTATTTTAAATAAAATATAATTTACCTGTGTTGCGACTCCGGGTCAAGTGGGGCTGGAATTGACTGCGCACTAGCCCAGGGTGTCATGACATCTGTCAGGATGTGAGCCCTCTGTCCACATATCTCAGATGTCAATACATATAAGAGGAAGACAGCAGGGCCGGGAAACCAATTAAGCAGCAAAGGAGAAGTCACTTGCTGCAGCTTCAATCCAGACATGACCTGGGATAAAATAGTCCTTGTGTTATTCTTCTTCCATCACCTCTTGCTACACTGATCCTCAAATAGCATCCAGAGGATCACGGGAAGATACATTGTGACGCTCAGATTAAAACTGAGATGAATTTTATCATTAAACTCCATTTGCTATGTGTGCTGGTTGAGGTTCTTTGGTGTCATTGGAATATTCTGGAACTGATTGGATCATGTTTTTTAATTCACAGTTATGCCCAAAGCTTGAAAAGCAAAGACTTGGATTAGTTTAACGACTATTGGGGTGAAGGAATGGGCCTCAAGTTGCTTACATGAAATGTTCCAAGACGAACACTCTTGGGGCGCGATTCAACAGGATAAAAACCGAGTCCCGTTTCGGGCACGTTGAACGGGGTGTTTCTCGGCACCTTCAATGCTGAGAAAGACCACACTATGCAATGGCACTTTGCCTTTTTTTGCCTCGGCAGGGAAAGCTGCAACAAGGCCAAAAGTACATAATCTCCAGGTTTCCACGTATTTCCAAGCCGCCTGATCTTTTAACCCCCACTCAGCAATCCCACAGTGGCCTCCGAACCCCCCACCGCCCCACCCCCACCACCACTGCATCCAACTTACCTCTTACGGGATCCTTGAACCCCCTCCTCTCATCCCACCTCTTAAGGGCAAGGCATCTCCAGGCCAGACCCCCGGCATGGACAATCTGGTATCAGGGCACCTTGGTACTGCCACTAAGGCGCAGGTTGGCAGTGTCAAAATTCCCGAGTGCCAGCTGGAGTGTCAGGGGACCACCCTGCCCAGAGACTGACCACCTGGGATCTCTAATGGCCTGGGAGACCCCACAGGTGCCATTACACCTGGTCCACATTTGTGTGGACCAGTACTAAATGGCACCCTGGCAAGGTCACCCAGGTGAGGCCGTTAGTTCCCAGGTGCCGGGAGAATCCGGCGCTGTCACATTTAAGTGAGTCTGATGGTTCATTTAAGTATTCTAATCTGGATCTTGCCCAGATTGCGACACCTTGCGAGATTCCGTTGAATCTCGTGAGATGTTTCGAGCATCGCGAATCTTGTGAGGCATCCCACAAGATTCAACAGCCTCAACCCGACACCAAGTCAGGCACAACAAGGCATTGTGACCTTGATCTCCACAGACCACCTGGAAACTTACATATTTTTGTCTAAGAATTCTGGGGTGGTGCCCTACTTTAAAATTAAGATTTTTATGACAGCGGCTGGGAAAGTACATATTTTTTGTAACTCTGAATTATAATCCAATGCCAAGGTTACGAATTTACTCAACAACTTCAATTGATGCAGTGTGCTGTCAGGATCTCTCAGGGCAGAAGTTCAGATTATGGGTGATGGTCTTGGATGGCCAGAGTCACAACTTGAGCTGTTCCTCACGTTCCACTTATCGAGCTGGCCACATCTTCCCTGCTCCATCCTGAAGCAGCAGAAGGTTGTCTAGATATTCAATGCAAGGTTGAAACCTTGGACTTCACATCTCAGATCAGGTAGCAGGCTAAGGTGATGTTTGTTGCCAGCCAGGAGGTGTGCAGCTGAGAGGTGGAGGTGTCATCAGTTTGTAGGGTTTAGAGCATATACCACTAGGGTATACAGGATTTCAATGAATATCAATCCACATAATGCAATGCTACTAGCCACAAATGGGCTGTGTATGAAGAATCCTGTCCTGTTGATTGTAGGTATGAACACTGAGCAACGTTGCATATATGACCAGGTGAGTGCAAACTGACTCCTATCTGTGGCAATTGTTCTGCTCTGTAAGATTTAATGCCCTCTCATGCAGCCACTTCTCGGTGCGGGAGGAAATTAATTTGCTTGTTATAGCAAGCAGTGTATCGATGCAGTGGCCAGGCTAATATTAGTGATGTTCTTGTTGGCAGCCTGGAATGACCATGTTACTTGAAGGTCAAAGGTGAACACAACTTTGACCGCTGGTAATGGAGTGCTCTGTGATGGGAATAAACTGTAAGTAAAAGAAAGGTTCCGCAAGCATGTGCTGCTCTAACGTGTGTTCCAGCGTGGGGATACTGATTAGTGGATGTTGTGTTGCCTGGGCAGCCTGAGATCCCTCCAGTGGCCTTTCTTTTTTTCCAAAAGGAAAATGTAGGTGAGTTCCCATTTGGAAATTCATTGTTCTACTGTGTGGTGGACAAACTCCATATCTGTGCATCTATAATTAGCCATGGTCCCCAAGGCATTGTAGGCATTTCTCTTTCTCTGTTTTGAAGCAAGACAAGCAATTATAGCTTGAGGTAAAGCACTCTGCATCAAGAATCTCTCCTGCCCTGACTGCCTGCCATATGTGTGATCGAAAGATGAGCTGGTTGCTTATCAACCTGTATGGCCGCATCATGAATACCTCTTCCCAGGCCAACAAGACCTGCGGGACTTGAACCTTCAAGCTCCTGGCTCAGAGGCAGGGACCCATCCACTGCAACTCCATAACAAATAGAACCGAGACAGACTCCGAGCAGTTCATTTAGTATGCTGAAAGAAGGGGCGAGTAAGTACCAACTGAAACGCTGTTTAAATCAAGGCTGGATTAATGCTGTATAAGAAATTGGTTTAATACCCTTGTTAAAAATAGCGGAGAGAGAAATCTGATACGGTGCATTAAGCATGTGCACAATATCGTTATTCACGATCATTTCTACTCTTTGATATCTTTTCCTGATAACACAGGTTGGTTTAGGAACATGTTGAAATAATTGAATTTTAATTGAATGTATTTTGTTATTCATTCGTATATTGTAATTTATTTTTATTCTGCTTATTAGCTATTTATTATTGCTCTTGTAGGTTAAAATTCTTTGCCTAGTCTCAAATTTATTAAGTTCATATTTCAGGCGTATCTTGATGTTTTTACAGCTGCCCTAAGTGTCAGTACCATCGCAGATATAATAATACAGTGTATTGGTTTCTGATTACATTACCATGTGAATACAAACATTGAATATCCTTTTCATAATACACTAATTAACCTTGCGAATAAGATCAGTAATGTATCTTCCATGAGTGAATATTTAGCTTCAGCCTCCTGGTTAATCATCTTAACCATTTAACTCCTGCTATCACAATAGCCAATTTTAACTTACTGGAGTGTGGTTGACTGCAATCTTGTCTAAGCCTGTTACCCTGGCAGTAGTGCAATCGAAATAGGTCATGGGTATGTCATGTCATGTGATTCACTTGGAATTTCCAAGGGGCTTCACCTTCAGCGGAAATCTATCTGCCGTAAACTGTAACCCCTCCACCCGAAAGCAAGAGGGAGTTGAGCCAGGGGTAGGGGCTCCATGCTTTTTCAACTCCATGAAAGGATTTAGGGAAAGTAGGTGACAAATAGAGATTCTGGCCCATACAGGCTCACAGGTGCCAGCGGTGTGACTTTATACTGTCGTGAAAATATATTGGGGAAATACAAGAAATGGGAATATTTTTTGTTGGTTATATTCTGCTCATATATTTTAAACTGTTGAAATGTATGAGTAAGATAATTAAGGCAGGAGAAGAGTGCCTGTGTGAACATAACTAATGCATTTGAAATGTGAATAAGCCTAGCAACATTGCAAACAGATGTTTCGTAAGAATGGGCACAGAACATGAATAGATCTGAATCGGTTGTTAGGATTCAAAGGATAAGATATGCAAGGTATGAAGGAAAAATGTCAGAGGGAACATTGGTGAAGGGAGTTTACTTTTCTCTTAAATTCTAAAAGTTAAACTAAAAAGTTATTAATTTAGGGAGAGTGCACTTTGAAAGAAATTAGGTAAGATAAGTGAGAGATCAAAGGGAAAAACATATTAAAGGAGATACTGAAACCTATGCAGAAGAATCTTTTTAGATCTGAGCCAACAGCAGGAATGACTGTTTATCTGCCAGGAAGCAGTATGTGAAGGAAGCCAGAAGCAGCCCCAACAGATGTGAAGGCACTGTGTGGTAACAGTTACTGGATTTTTATTGATCTTAAAATCAATGAACAGATTGGGGAAAGATAGCTCTGGAGGTAGTTAAGTCAAGATATTTGAATTTGTTTCAAGTAGTGATAATGTGTAGAGAGATTGGGCGAAACCTTCTTGCTGTTCATGCCAGCGGGATCTTTCAGTCCTGCCGATGGCACATCCCTGCCGCAAGTTTTCTAGTTGTGGGTGGATCCAATGGGAAATCCCATTGACAGCGGCGGTACCAGAAGATCACGCCACCGGCTAATGGTGATTTTCTTATCTAAGTGTACTTCTATTTTACTTTTTTTTTCTATTTCTTAATAAACATTTACTTCGATAAAATCATCACAAGGAGTTGGAACAAAATTGCTGGATTTCAAAACTTTCTTCATACTATACAAATTGCAAACACGGTTAAGGGTAGTTGTGTTAAGTTTCCCTTCTGGGATTTGAACGAATCAGCATTTACCATCAGCCATGCCCGTAACAGTACAAAACAGGTGGCCTCCCCCAGACATCTTTATCTTCTGTTAGGATTGGGGGGTTGGTTGGACAGGATTACTACTGGGCCTTGAAAATTCCAGAGCCATGACACTTTTTAATGTCAATTCAGTGGCATAAACCTGCTGATTTTTCTAATTTTCTGACAGTAATTGATCCGGACATCTCTCATCGGATTCCACACTATGCTTTGGCCCAGTAAAAGTATTTAGCTGGTTCTATGCATTCTGATGCTCACCTTACAAAGCAGAACGGCCGATGCAAATAAAAGGAGAGCATTAGTTCTGTATTGAAAATGTGACAAACTAATAAAAAGGAAGGAAACAGAAAATTCTTATCATTGCATTCCAGCTCTGGCCAAGTGCAGAGGCAAGAATTCATAGCCCTCATGTACTTGGGCCTGATAACACCAGGTATCCTAATAGCCCTAAACACAATGCTCTCATTCAAAATGTGCTGTACTCGGTTGCATATAAATACAAGTGAATTAGAGTTTGCTCCCCAGAATTGCATCACAAACCAATGATAATATAAATCTATGTTAGCTTCCTTTATCTCTTAAAGAACTTGAATGATGATACAAAGGTTTTGAATCAAGTATTTCTTTTTAGGCAGGTACAACCAATTCCATTGTAAGTTTGCACTGATTAACCTAACATTTCTGTTGTCGCTCATCAGGATTACTTATCATAGAATTTACAGTGTAGAAGGAGGCCATTCGGCCCATCGAGTCTGCACCGGCTCTTGGAAAGAGCACCCTACCCAAGGTCCACACCTCCACCTTATTCCCATAACCCGGTAACCCCACCCAACACTAAGGGCAATTTTGGACACTAAGGGCAATTTATCATGGTCAATCCACCTAACCTGCACATCTTTGGACTGTGGGAGGAAACCTGAGCACCCAGAGGAAACCCACGCACACACGGGGAGAATGTGCAGACTCCGCACAGACAGTGACCCATGCCAGGAATCGAACCTGGGACCCTGGAGCTGTGAAGCAATTGTGCTATCCACAATGCTACCGTGCTGCCCTAAATATGCAGAATTGCCATTGCAAATTTGTCTTTGTGTCTGGATCAAGTTCAATGCAGCATACAATTTCTGGCCAGTAAGCTGACATTGAAGAGATGCACATGTCTACATGTATACAGATGAATGCCTGCACTTGGAGATAAATATTTGTTTCCACTCTATCAAACTTCAAAATCAAAGTCCCATCTTTGTGAGCCTCAGGAAATGGAAAAGTAAATGAAGTGAAAGGAAATTCAACATGAAGGAACAAAACTGATTCTGTGGGCGAGCAATTAAACAGTCACTCCCCTGTTACAGGGATGGCAAAGTTTACAGGCGACTGCATGAGGTGACATTTCAGAGCACTCTTCCGACACAACAGCAATAATAGGAAGAGGTCGGCAGGCAAAATGATGGACAAACCCCTTCCAGGAGCTGGAGTCAGAAGGAGAACTTGCATACAAAGGAATCCAGCAAACTGTGCCCAGTTATACCATGTATTTTGTGGATAGCCTAAAGCAGGGGCACCTAAACTGGGGACCACTGATCCCTGGGGATGCGTGAAGGCCCTTCAGCTCAGGTCAGTCAAACTGGTGACCAAGACATGACCGGCAAATGCTAATTCAAATGTGCAAAGTTTAAAAAGAATTAGAGTAAACAAGTAGGCGAATCAGAGCAAGGCCTCTTGGAGCACTGGATGTTTCAAGAGATCTTGCTATGATTGACCTATTTGATTTCTTCGATCTCGCTGTTGCTGGGTAGAAAAGCTCACAACCAAAAGCAAAGATTGTGCGGAAGAGTGGCGCCATAATGGGGTCTCGGAGTGTGTGTGGGCGGACCTCGGAATGAGCGGGCAGGCCTCGGAGTGGGCAGGCGGGCCTCGAGGCAGGCAAGTGGTAATCAGAGCAGATGGGCAGTCCTTGGAGCGGGCGGGCAATAGCAGGTAGACGGTTCTCGGAATGTGCGAGTGGGCCTTGCAGTGGGTGAATTGGATTGAGTTTGATTTATTGTCACATGTACCGAGGTACAGTGAAAAGTATTGTTCTGCATACAATCCAGACAGATCGTTCCATACATGAAAAAACATAGGACATACATAAATACACAATGTAAATACAGAGACACAGGCATCGGGTGAGCATACGGAGTGTGGTACTACTCAGCAGAGAAGATGTGTGGAGAATCAGTTCAGTCCATAAGAGGATCATTCAGGAGTTTGGTAACAGTGGGGAAGAAGCTGTTTTTGAACTTGTTAGTGCGTGTTCTCAGACTTTTGTATCTCCTGCCTGATGGAAGAGGCTGCAAGAGAGAATAACCTGGGTGGGAGGGATCTTTGATTATGCTGTCCACTTTCCCAAGGCAGCGGGAGGGGTAGACAGTGTCGATCGATGGGAGGCGGGTTTGCATGATGGACTGGGCGGTGTTCACAACTCTGTAGTTTCTTGCGGTCTTTGGCAAGCAGTTGCCATACAGGCTGTGATGCAGCCAGATAGGATGCTTTCTATGGTGCATCTGTAACAATTGGTAAGAGTCGATGTGAACATGCTGAATTTCCTTAGTTTCCTGGGGCGGTATAGGCGCTGTTGAGCTTTCTTGGTGGTAGCATCGACGTGGATGGACCAGGACAGATGTTTGGAGATGTGTACCCCTAGGAATTTGAAGCTGTCAACCATCTCCACCTCGGCACCATTGATGCAGACAGGGATATGTACGATATTTTGCTTCCTGAAGTCAATGACCATCTCCTTCATTTTGCTGACATTGAGGGAGAGATTGTTGTCGTTACACCACTGTGGTAGTCACCACTGATGTATATATTAGGTGATTTGTGGCAAGGCCCTGTACTACAGGTACGGGGGTAGTTCCCTGCCTGCTGGCTCCGCCCAGTAGGCAGAGTATAAATATGTGTGCTCCCTATACAGCAGCCATTTCGCCAGCTGTTGTAGGAGGCCACACATCTTAGTGTAATAAAGCCTCAGTTGCATTCAACTCTCGTCTTTGTGTAATTGATCGTGCATCAACCACACCACTAGGTTCTCTATCTCCCTCTAGTATTCTGACTCATCTTTATTCGAGATCCGGCCCACTACGGTCGTATCATCAGCAAACGTGTAGATGGAGTTGGAGCCAAATTTTGGCACACAGTCGTGTGTGTATAGGGAATATGGTAGGGGTTTAAGTACGTAGCCTTGTGGGGCCCGGTATGAAGGACTATCGTGGAGGAGGTGTTGTTGTTATGAGCTTGGCTGGGATTATGGTGTTGAAGGCGGAGCTGTAGTCAATGAATAAGAGTCTGACGTAGGAGTCCTTGTTATCGAGATGCTCCAGTGCTCCAGGGATGAGTGTCGGGCCAGGGAGATGGTGTCTGCTGTGGACCGGTTGTGGCGGTATACAAATTGCAGTGTAACAAGGCATTCTGGGAATATGGAGTTGATGTGTCTCATGACCAACCTCTCGAAGCGCTTTATAATGTGATATCAAGGCCACTGGATGGTCGTCATTGAGGCACGTTGCCTGGTTCTTCTTTGTCACTGGTATGATGGTGGTCTTCTTGATGCAGGTGGGAACTTCAGAACGGAGTAGGGAGAGGATGAAATGTCCGTGAACACACCCGCCAGTTTGTCTGCGCAGGATCTGAGTGCGTGACCAGGGACTCCGCCAGGACCCGTTGCTTTCCGAGGGTTCACTTTCAAGAAGGCTGATCTGACTTCAGAAGCTGTGGCGTAAGGTATGGGTGTGTCCGATGCTGCTGGGGCAGTTGGCAGCGGTTTGATGGTTTCCTGCTCGAACCGAGCATAGGATGCATTGAGTTGATCGTGAGGGGTGCGCTGCTGCTGGAGATTCTACTCGGCTTCGCTTTGTCGCCCGTTATGTTGGTTAAGCCATGCCACAACCGACGAGAGTCCATGTCGTTAGTCTGTGACTCTAGCTAAGTCTGGAATTGTCTCTTGGCATCCCTGGTGGCTTTGCGGAGGTCGTACCTATATATCTCGCATTGGTCAGGGTTGCCTGTCTTGAACGCCTCAGACCCGGTCTTCAGTAGGAAGTGAATCTCCCGATTAAACCATGGTTTCCGGTTGGGGAACTTACGTACTACCTTCTTTGGTAGGCAATCTTCTACACACTTGCTGGTAAAGTCTGACGGTGGTGGCATTACTCGTTTAGGTTGGCTGCTGAGTTCTTGCATATGGACCAGTCCATTGACTCCAAGCAGTTGCATAGGAGCTCATCTGTTGCCTTGGACCAGCATTGCATGACTTTCTTAACCGGATTCTCCCACTTAAGTTTCTGCTTGTATGCCAGGAGAAGGAGCACTGTCTTATGGTCTGATTTTCTGAAATGCGGTTGGAGGATGGATCGGTAGGCACCCTTGATGTTTGTGTAGCAGTGGACGAGGTTGTTGGCTCCCCTGGTAGGACAGGAGATGTGTTGGTGGAACTTTGGCCATACACTCTTGTTGTTGGCCTGGTTGAAGTTCCCGACCACGGTGAACAAGGCCTTTGTTTCACTGTCATTTACAATTCATCAAGCACCTTCTTCACTTGTGCCTGGGGTGGGATGTAGACTAGTTTCCAGTATTGGGAAGCTGTCAGGTTGTGAGGCACAGTTTGTGAGGCAGGGGTGAGCCAAGTCTCCGTGAAACAGAGCACACTGCAGTCTCTTACTTCCCTCTGAGAGGTAGGTCTGACGTTGATGGGCGGGGCGCAGCTCCAGGTGGATGGGCAGCCTCTGAGCATGTGGGCAGTCCTTGGAGGAGGCGGGCGGAGGGGGCATGCTGGCCTTGGAGTGGGTGGGCCGGTCTCAGACCCTGAGGGCCAAGGAGTGAGTGGGGGAAAAATGTATATAATAATAATAATCACTTATTGTCACGAGTAGGCTTCAATGAAGTTACTGTGAAAAGCCCCTAGTCGTCACATTCCGGCGCCTGTTCGGGGAGGCCGGTAACAGGAATTGAACCCGCGCTGCTGGCATTGTTCTGTATTACAAGCCAGCGATTTAGCCCACTTTGCTAAACCAGCCCCTTTAAAGGAAGACAAGAAAGAAATAAAAGGTAAAAGACAGTTAATGGAATGAAGACAAAGGGAATGAGGTGGGGTAGAGCTTTTGGTGAAAGACTGAACCTCTGTTTCCCCACCATCTGGCATTGCCTAATGATGCAATGTTTTCCTTTCCCATCTCACCAATATTCTGCATATTTAGGAGTTTAGGCAATTAATAAATGATAGAAAATAATATAAGACTCCAAAACAAGGGCAACTTGCATCTATGTTACATCTTTAATATAGTAAAACATCTCACAGTACTTTAAAGGAGCAATTATTGAACAAAATTTGACATCAAGTAATTAAGGAGATACCAGGACACATAACCTAAATATTTAGTTAATGAGGTAGGTTTCAAGGGCGGACTTAAAGGCGATCCATGAAGAGTGAGGGATATCAAGGAGAGTGTCTATCTCAGAGGATTTAAAGGTTGGCAGATAGGGAGTTAGGGAGGGGCAAAGCCATTAAAAAATTGAAAACAGGTATGAGAATTTGAAAAATAGTTGGATTGGGAAGTAATGTATCATCATTTGTCAAAGGATCGAGAACGAGGCACAGATTTTAAGTAATTGGCAAAAGAAACAAACATGAGGCAAAGCTTGTTCATGCTGTGAGTGGTTAAGGTCTGGAATGCACTGCGTTGTAACAATTCTGTGATTCTGTTAAACAGTGAGCACCGCGGTGGTAGGTGAATCAAATTAAAATACAGGCAGCAGATACTGTTACAGTCCATGGACATCATTAAAGTATCATGGTCATCTCCCTCAAGACAATTGGTTAAATGGCTTGAGGACGTCAAGCATGGAGCAATGTAAGGAGACAGGCCTTCATTAAGTAACATAGCTGTTACGGGAATTGAATCCACGCCATTGATATTGTCCTGCTATACCAGGTTTAGAGTGTGTTGTGTAAATAGTCAGTGAGGAAGGTTAATTGCAATGTAACATTATCCAATACTATGCTATCGATGTGTTTTTCTTAGCTTTATACCTGTATCCATTGTGTGCAAATGCAACATAAATAATGATGAAGATTTTCAATGAGCAAAGCTTTGTTATCATGTGGCGTGAAAATTTAAATTGTGATTGATCTTTCATTGAAAAAGTACTCTTCGACTGTTGTAGCAATAAGAGGAACAAATAGCCCGAATGCAAATAGTGCAGTTAAGTTAACTTGTTTGATATACTTTTGAGTACTGCATTTTCCTTGCAGTTTTACAATGTTTACACTTCATTTCCATTGACTGTAAAATAAATGTTGGGAGACTTCCGGTGATGACGTTGGGCTGAGCAGTTGCACGTCAGCTGGCACTCCTCCCGCGGATCCGTAGAACAATCACTTTGTCGCAAAACTTGCCAAAAGAAACAATGATTTGTTACCCAAATGTTAACAGGACAGGGTAAGAAAGAAAGAGAGAGGAAAATGACGGGGAAAGCCAGCCCAGGGGCCGTACAAAGACCAGGAGTGGAAGGTGTCTGGAACGGATGCATTTGATCCAGCCGATCAGCGCACAAGGCGGCAGAGCACATGTTTTGCCGGAGCGAAAAGGGCAGACCAGTCAAGCACAAAACCCTCCCTCACCGGGAGGGAAATGGACGGCAACCCTCTCAGAGGCACTAAAGGAGCACTGGCAGGAGATTAAAACGGACATAGAGGCCGCGGTGAAAGACGCGGTGGCCGAAATACTGGTGCAGATACAGATTGCCCTGAGCAGGGCCGAAAAGAAACAGGAGGCCCAAGGAGCCCCCATCGAGGACCTTGAAAGAGCCGCAACCGACCAAAGTGAACAGGAGGTGGCGAGGCTGGTCGCGATGCAGGGCAACCTGAGCGGAAAAGTCGGAGACCAAGAGAATCGGTCAAGGAGGCAGAACCTGTGGATCGTGGGCCTACCAGAGGGAACTGAGGGCAGGGACCCCATGAACTACGTGACCCAAATGCTGGGAAACTTGGTGGGAAGGGAAACCTACCCTAATCCACCAGAAATAGACAGGACTCACTGGCTGTGACTGAATCCCAAAGCTGGGAAACAACCAAGGGCAATATTAGCCAAGCTGCACCGGTACCAGGACTGGGAAAGAATCTTGCGCTGGGGCAGGCAGTCCAAGAACTGCAGTTGGGAAGGCATAGACTCAGAATTTACCAGGACATTGGGGCTGACCTGGATAAGCGCAGGAAAGAGAAAAGTGCGAAAAGCGCACTGTACAAGAGCGGCGTATGCTTTGGTATGTTATACCCAGCCAAGCTCTGGGTCACATATCAGGGCAAAGAACACTTTTTTACGGCCCCTGCCGAAGCAGACAAGTTTGTCGCAAAGTGTGGGCTGGAGAAGCAGTAAAGGGCCCCCGGCAAATAACGACAATGCGGCAGCAACCTGACAAGGGGGGGGGGGGGGGGGGGAGGGAGAGAAGGACCTCCCCCTGCAACACATCCCAATCGATGAGCAGCAAGTCGCCGCCCGAGAGACTGCTGCATACAGGAGAATATGGCCCCATTCATGCAAACGAGGAAAGCAGCAGAGGGAAGGCGGAGTAACAATTGGGACAAGTGGAGGATAAGACGGGGAAAGAATGGGCAGGAATCTCAGGAAGGGGGCGAATGGGACAGTAAGTCCCGGGAGGGGGGTCATCACACTAACGGCAATCTAGCGCCGGGAGCATGCAGTAGATAGATGCCGCGGCGCACCCCCAACAGGGGGGGCAGCGCCTGGCGGGGGGTTGCGGGGTGGACAAGCAGCGGGGACAGGGAAGCAAAGGGGTAAAAGAACTGGAGGAAGGGGGACAGAGTGGGGGGGGGGGCACGGGAAGGAGGAAAGGTGATGGGAAGGGGGCGGGAAGGGAGGGGGTCATAGGGAAAGAGAAAAAGACGTAGCGGAGCGAAAGCGTTAGTATAGCTACACAGGGCTGCAACCAGGGACCCAGAGCAAAGAAGCACTGCAAACAACCACTTAGTACAGTCTGTGGGCGAAGGCCAGGGGCGTAGCCATTCTGATAAATAAGTGGACGATGTTCAAAGCGACGAAGACAGTAACGAATCTAGGGGGCGATATGTCATGGTCAGTGAGGCCCTAGACGGGGCACCGATAGTACTCGTTAACGTGTACGCTCCCAACTGGGAGGACACAGAATTTATTTAAAAGACCATGGCTGAAATTCCCGACATAGCGACTCACCGACTGATCATGGTGGGGGGACTTTAATTGTGTACCGGTCCCACGGACAGACACGTCAAACCCAAAACAGGGAAGACCTCGAACATGGAACTCGGTCGCTTTATGGAGCAGATGGGGGTGGTGGACCCTTGGAGGTTCACGCACCCAGGGGAGAAAGAGTTCTTCTATTTCTCCCCAGTGCTCCTGTATACTTGAGGATCGACTTCTTTGTGGTGGGGAAATCGGTGCTTCGAGGACTGCACATTACACGGATGTGAGGTTGGAGTCAGGCTGCACCCAATGCCCCACATGGAGGTTGGATACTGCACAATTGGCCAACAAGGTCTTCAGTGAGAGAGTATCACAGGCCATAGCTGAATATACAAAAAACAACCAAAATGGGGAGGTCTCGCCCTCCACATTCTGAGAGGTACTAAAGGCCGTGATTAGAGGGGAAATTATAGCCTTTAAAGTGCAAAGTGACAGAGTGGCTAGGCAGCAGCTGGTCGACTCCATACTGGAGGTAGACCGTAAATACTCTGAGGCCCCGACCGTAGAGCTCCTGGCGAAGAGGAAAAAGCTACAGATGGACTTTGACCTGCTCTCCATGAGGAAAGCGATGCACCAACTTCATCAGGCACGGGAGACCCTATAAGAACATGGAGAAAAAGCCAACCACCTGCTGGCACACCAGCTGAGGAAGCACGCAGACACTAGACAGATTGTGCAAATTAGGTCGAACAAAGGCACACTAGAAACAAACCCAGACAAGATTAACAAAACCTTCAAGGCTTTTTACTGGGGTCTTCACTCCACAGAGGCCCCAACAGGGGACTCGGGGATGAAACAGTTCCTCGAAGGACTGGACATGCCAGTCACAGTGATACTGGAGCAGTTTGGGCTTGGAACAGGGTTCACCTCCTGGGTGATAGTCCTGTACAACGGTCCCATGGCGAGCATATGGACAAACAACACCACTTCCCAGTACTTCCAGCTGCACAGGGGCACCAGGCAGGGATGCCCGTTGTCCCCGCTGCTGTTTGGCCTAACAATCAAACCATTACCAATCGCGCTGAGAACAGTAAAGAACTGGAGGGGGATCAAAAGAGGAGGCAGAGAGCATAGAGTCTCATTCTATGCAGATGACCTGCTCCTCTACATTTCAGACTCACAAAGCAGCATGGAAGGAATCAACGCGCTACGGAAAGAGTTTGGAGCCTTCTCAGGCTACAAACTCAACATGAGCAAAAGCAAGATTTACCCGGTGAACCCTCAAGGGGGAGCGGCAGCACTAGTGGGACTGATGTTTAAACAAGCCCTGCACAAATTCCTCTACCACGGTATTCAAAACGCTCATGATTGGATGGGGGTTGTTAGAGGTGAAAATATTCACACGTAGACCTTTTTGAGTGAGTAAAGAAGCAGTTTATTATATCTGATCTGGGAGAAAGATTTGGAAACTACGCAGTCTCGCAATACTCTTTCTCACTTGAGCTAAGGTTCGTATTGGGTTAATCTACAGATTCAAGGGGCGGAATTAGTTGTATTCTCATTTACATACAATCAATCAACTATATTCGCATCACAATTCATTACATGCAGTCAATCAATTTTCTTAGCATCCCAGTTATCACATATATGGTTAAAGTGGGTGTGGTCTTACCCGCCCCTAACTTCATGCAAACGTCACTCAAGACTAACATAAGGATATGTCCTATCTGCAGCTGGGGACCTTGAGCTTATTAAGGATACATTGCATTCCTTGTTCTGTGAAGCTGCTATCAGCGGCTGTTAAAATATTCCCTATTAATACCCATGCCTGGTACTCATGAGGTAGTTTACATAGTTTGTAACTTATTGTTCAGGAATGTGGCCAGTTCAGCCATTTTGTATCTTTAGAATTGATATCTTAGCTAACAGCCATTTTGTGTCTTTTCTGATATTAACAAGCATTGTGTATATACTATCTATTTCTACAAATTGCCTCTTCTAAACAGGCATCTAAGTCAATGAGTACCTTTTGTCTCAGTAGAACTGAGGTGAAGAATGCTAGGCTCCCAAGAAGGTCCTACAGAAAACAAAATGCAGTGGAGGGCTAGCCCTGCCAAAGTTAGAATACTACCAACTGGGCGGCGACAGCGGAAAGGATGATGGGATGGATAAAGGAGCCAGAAGCTGAGTGGGTGCGTGTGGAGGAAGCCTTCTGCATGGGGACCTCACTCTGGGTCCTCGCCACGGCAGCACTCCCATCCCCACCCAAGAAACACTTCAGTAGCCCAGTGGTAGTAGCCACCCTCCAGACTTGGAACCAACTATAGCAGCAATTCGGACTGACCGAAATGTCGATTAAAGCCCCCATCTGCAATAACCATGGGTTCACGGCAGCACTCACTGACGCCACCTTTAAAAGGTGGAGACAGGATGGGGGGGGTGGGGGGACATTGACAGTCAGGGACCGATACAACAATGGCAGGATTACAACACTGGATGAAATGATGGAGAGATTCCAGCTAGCTAAGGGCAACAAACTCGAGTACCTGCAGCTGAAAAACTTCCTACGGAAGGAGACAAGGACATATCCATGACCACCACAACAGACACTACTAGGAAGAAGAGGTAGCCAAACTCAGCAGGAAAGAAAGGGGGGAAGCAGAGAAGAAGGGTGGAGGGAGGGGAGGAAGGGGTGAGCAGGGAGGGAGGAGGGGGGCAGGGGAGGGGGGATGAACAATAGAGGGGAGCCAGAAGGGTGGACAGATAAGGGAACACAAACGGGGGGGGGGGGGGAGGAGAGCACAAGGGAAGCCAACGGCCACAACCACAGCAAGGTAAGAGAAAGTAAGAAAAAACGGGTGGAAGAAACGAACAATGGCCGAGGCCGAGGCGACTACACCGGGAAATGTAAACAGCATTAGGGGCACCACCGGTGCCCCCTCCACCCTGTATTGTTGTTTTGTAAAAATATAAAAAATTAGAAATAAACGCTAATGAATGCTGCAAACAGCAGGGAGATGCCACACTTGATATGTTGTTGTCAAATTACGTGTTTGCATTAATCATTTTTCAAGAACATTAATGATGGTTAATTTTATTGTGACTGGCTTTTAGATTGCTTTTGTGACTGCAATATAATTTTGGTTGCTGAAATTGACATATTTCTTGGGGTCCTTGAGGAAAATACAACCGAGATGTTTGACAGTGCCCTGGAAATATCGCATGTCATCATCTCCAAGGTATTATTTTAAGACACTTGCGTTGTAAGTAACACGCATCATCAAAGACATCACAAGGAAGATCATTAGACTTTCACTGTCAGATGTTTACCATGGACCACTGGGACCCTTAATAATTAAAGGTGATTTTTTTTTGATGAAGCCTGCTAAGGTCTTTTCTACATATATGTCTTCACATCCTCCCCAATTCTTGATCAAGCAGAAGCTTAGCCTACCAATGGCAGTAAGTTACAGTACCCAATCAGAAACTGGTTTAATTATTTAAATCTATGGCCTCAGTGAGCACTATGTATATTTATGTACATGCAAGCATGCCAATGAATTTGGCATTGTATTCTGATGGCCGAAAGGAACAAAGTGGGCTTCTCAAATCCATAAATAGAAATGGTTTACTTTAAATTTTCATTCTGTAATCATGAACATTTATCACAGTCAATGTTATGACAGTGAGTTGCATTTTACTTGACCTTGCCAGGCATGCTTTTGGCTTGGCCGCGGGGGTGGAGTGGTGCTCGCAAGATAGGGTCAATTCCCACGCAGCATCTTTCCACCCATCCCTGATCTCATCCCCAGAACTGAAATTGGCAACCTGCCACTAAGTTTAAATAAATATCAATCTGAATGGCTGGCAGCTATCAAGGGCAGGACTTCCAATTTAGTCCGCCTGCAGTGCATTAAGGCTGTGGGGCGGGTTATCCTGGAGAGGGTTGGTTCCTCCATGCCGAGGGGGTAGGACTTGTCCACCCTCTTCCCCCCTAATTTTCTGCCCAGTATTACTAATCCTCAGAGTTAAGTACTTTTGAAGCACTTATTCATGCAGATTTCCTTTTGTTTGTGTTATTCAATCATTTTATTTTATTGCTTCAAATCATGGTGGAGATATTGAATATATTACTATTTTTTAGATTGATACATTATTTATCTAATGTGTCAATATTTTTAAAGTTCCAGCTGTGCCTTTTATGGTTGAACTCTCAATTCTGAGTCAGATGGTTATGGGTTCAAGCCCCACTCCAGGCACTTCAGCACGCAGTCCAGGCTGACATTCCAGTGCAGTACTGTGGGAGTGCAGCACTGCTGGAGATACTGGGTGTGATCTACTGACCGTGTTGCGCCCAAAAGGCAGCGTGGCCGATAGATGCCAGGAGATCCCTCTTTCGGGATCTACCTGGCTCACCCCGCCTTGCATGATCAAATGAGATCTTGTGAGATGTCGCAATCTGAATTCCGCTCATTGTGTATTTTTAAAATCTGCACATTAGAGTGAGACAGTTAGTCTAATATGCACTCACTGGATCTACTCAAGCCCTGGGATCTAACCCCCTTCGCCTTGGAGACCTCCGGTGAGCACCGTTCTGTGCTGGTCCCCAGGGGATCGGAAGCCCCCAGGTGGTTGTCCCCTAGACAGGGTGGCACCCTGCCACTGCTGGTGCCACCTGGGCACCTTGGCACTGACAGCCTGGTACCCTGCCACTGCCAGCCTGGCACTCTGGCAGTGCCACTTGGGCGCCAGCCTGGCAGGGGCAGTACCAAGCTGGCATTTTTCCTGCGGTGCCCTGTGTGTGTGAGGTGGGGTGCAGGGGGTTGCATGGACCCCTTATAAAGGTGAGTTGGGACTTTGGGGGCGTTCAGGGATCGCATCAGGGGGTCAAGAGGTCAGGACGCCATCTCCTCCTGCACTGAGGAGTTCCGGCGAGTGGAGCTCCTCAATGTAGGAAACGGGACTAAGTGCAGCCTTGGCAGGGTGTTCCCCACTGAGGCCCCGAATTGCAACAGAGTCCTGATAGATAGTGTGGTGTTTCCCGGCACTGCGAGAGCCAGGAATCACTCGGCTAAACACGCTCATCACGGGACTTTGTTCGAATCTGGTTCGATTGCACCTACTGTCTTTCAAATATGAAGTAAAGAGAGGCCCTCTCTATAGATACTTCCCAGTATCCTGACTGATATATATATCCCTTGACCAACATTACTACAGAACTGTTTATGATACCTTTCTGGATGAAAAGTAGCTGACGGGAATGCCTGGAGCTTGATGGAAGGCTGCAAGGGGAGAATATGCCCCACCAAGAGATTCACCAGAGGCATGGTCCATTAATGGGTGAAGACTCTTCCCTGTCCTAAATCCACCGACACATTAACTCACCGGGCTTCCCTGCCTGGCCCTGGTGAATATGCCCCCCCTGCCTTCCCTCTGTAGCTCCATGTCCAATTCACCAGCTTGGGCCACCTATGGTACTGACAGAGTCCACCACTCCTGTGGCCACCAGTATTGGAGAGCTACCAGCCCTCAGGGGCAGGATATCTGCATGAGGACATCTGGAGGGGGGGGGGGGGGGCAATTACCCTCAGAGGAGCCGGGAAATGGTCGAACTGAGGTTGCCACCAGTTCTCCAGCTGCTGGATATGACCCCCACCGTGGCAATTAAATTTCTCCCTTGCTGCTGAATTTAAAATGCATTGCTTTTATCATTTACATCTCCAGTATTAGATTTTTCTCTTCACCGCAATCCAGTTTCGTATTTCGAGTTGACCATCCAATATGCGGTCATTCAGCCTCCAGAGTGGAACTCTAATCGTTTCTTGGATTCTCCATCACATGTGGCTCCCTTCTTTCTTCGAAATCATACTGATGCTGCTATGGTCATGTTGAAGCTTATGTCAAATCCAAAGGAAAACATTTTTCTCTCTATAATTTTCACCCATGTACAACATATGAAAAATCAATACCTGTAATCTAAAATAAATAAGGATTTATTGCACACATTGCAAAATGAAGGCAAAATATTAACTGGCGACAAGGCTGAGTTGAGTGGGTCAGACACCCAACCAATTGCCATTTAAATTAGGGTCGGGCAGGAACCAGCAGCAGCAGATATATTGTCCAGAAAAATCTTCAGCAAGACTGCACTCTGTAACCTCCAATCTTCAACCAAGTGTCAAATCTGCTTTCCAAAATCCGACCAGGTCTGTGAGGTGAGTCATATTTACGGTAACACACTGCCCTATAATTACCCTGTGTGGTTCCCCAGAATGTAAGATATAATTGCTGATACTCCATGGTGATAAACACCCCTACCCTCATTGGTACTCCGCTCATGCATTTAAAAGGCGCTACTTCATGAATGTTCATTCGATCTGTGACCATAGGAACAGAATTGTGCATGCCAATGCTCATTACTTTGCCAGCTTCCATGATTCTTTAGAACATAGAACGGTCAGTGCAGAAGGAGGCCATTCGGCCTATCGAGTCTGCACCGACCCACTTAATCCCTCACTTCCACCCTATCCCCATAACGCAATAACCCCTCCTAACCTTTTTTTTTTGGTCACTAAGGGCAATTTATCATGGCCAATCCACCTAACCTGCACATCTTTGGACGGTGGGAGGAAACCGGAGAACCCGGAGGAAACCCACGCAGATACGGGGAGAACGTGCAGACTCCGCACAGACAGTGACCTAGCGGGAATTCGAACCTGGGACCCTGGTGCTGTGAAGCCACAGTGCTATCCACTCGTGCTACCGTGCTGCCCCTAAACCAACAAAAGTTACCAGTTGCCACAGTTATTTGAATGTTTAAGATGGCTACAGAGATGGTTGTTAGTTGAACAATATGCATTGAACCATGGCTTAGGACATCGTCATATGATCCTGACCCAAGACCTGCAGAGGTACAATGTGGCCTACACTTCTACTGTGGTCTTCATGGAACACAACATCACTATTCTCACATGGTAACTAGAGCATTTGAACAGATAATTTCTCAGTTGTACAGGACACAGTGAAAGAACTCGAGGAGAGCGACGGTGGCACAGTGAAAGAGCGTGAGGAGAGCGGCAGGGACACAGTGAAAGAGCACAAGAAGAGCGGTGGGGGCATAGTGAAATCACGTGGAGAGCGGCGTGGGCACAGTGAAAGAGCGCGTGGAGAGCGGCGTGGGCACAGTGAAAGAGCGCGTGGAGAGCGGCGTGGGCACAGTGAAAGAGCACAAGAAGAGCGGTGGGGGCATAGTGAAATCACGTGGAGAGCGGCGTGGGCACAGTGAAAGAGCGTGAGGAGAGCGGCAGGGACACAGTGAAAGAGCACAAGAAGAGCGGTGGGGGCATAGTGAAATCACGTGGAGAGCGGCGTGGGCACAGTGAAAGAGCACAAGGCGAGCGGCGGGGGCACAGTGAAAGAGCGCGAGGAGAGTGGCAGGGGCACAGTGAAAGAGCACAAGGAGAGCGGCGGAGGCACAGTGAAAGAGCGCGTGGAGAGCGGCGTGGGCACAGTGAAAGAGCACAAGGAGAGCGGCGGGGGCACAGTGAAAGAGCACAAGGAGAGAGGCGGGGGCACAGTGAAAGAGTGCGAGGAGAGCGGCGGGGCACAGTGAAAGAGCACAAGGAGAGCGGCGGGGGCTCAGTGAAAGAGTGCGAGGAGAGTGGCAGGGGCACAGTGAAAGAGCACAAGGAGAGCGGCAGGGGCTCAGTGAAAGAGCGCGTGGAGAGCGGCGTGGGCACAGTGAAAGAGCGCGTGGAGAGCGGCGGGGGCACAGTGAAAGAGCACAAGGAGAGTGGCGGGGGCTCAGTGAAAGAGCACAAGGAGAGCGGCGGGGGCACAGTGAAAGAGCACAAGGAGAGCGGCGGGGGCACAGTGAAAGAGCGCGACGAGGAGGGGAGCGGCGGGGGCGCAGTGAAAGAGCACAAGGAGAGCGGCGGGGGCTCAGTGAAAGAGCACAAGGAGAGCGGTGGGGGCACAGTGAAAGAGTGCGAGGAGAGCGGCGGGGGCGCAGTGAAAGAGCGCGACGAGGAGGGGAGCGGCGGGAGCGCAGTGAAAGAGCGCGAGGAGGAGGAGGGCGGTGGGGGCGCAGGGAAAGAGCGCGAGGAGAGCAGCGGAAGCTCAGTGAAAGAGCACGAGGAGTGCGGCAGGGACACAGTGAAAGAGCGCGGTGAGAGCAGCGGAAGCTCAGAGAAAGAGCACGAGGAGTGCGGCAGGGACACAGTGAAAGAGCACGAGGAGTGCGGCAGGGACACAGGTGTGGTAATACCAGGTATTGCGGTACCAGAGAGAGGAATAACCATTGGCTAGACCGCGGGGTCTACCATTGGGCAATGTACATAGCCCCGCCCTGAGAGGCGGGGTATAAGAACCGATGCTGTCGCAGCAGCCTTCACTTCTGTAACTTCGCTGCTGGGTACAGTTCTATCTGATTAAAGCTGAATCGATATGACTCCTCGTGGTCTCAAGAGTATTGATTGTGCATCAATTTAATCAGATAAGTACTTTTGAAGGATGGACCTCCGCATCAAGCCGGCATGCCTTCAGCTCAGTCCGCACGCAGAAAACTCCGCCGCGATTTTTAAGCATTGGCTGGCACGCTTCCAGAGCTACCTCGAGACGGCTGCCGACACCCCCACGGAAAGGCAGAAAATGCACCTCCTACGCTCGCGGGTCAGCCCGGCGATCTACCTCCTGATCGAAGGGGCGGCGAACTATGACAAAGCCATGGAACTGCTGGAAGGACACTACATTCGTCCACTTAATCAGGTCTACGCCCGTCACCTGCTGGCAACGAGACGGCAGAGCCCAGATGAAACGCTAGAAGATTTCTACAGGGCACTGATTGTGCTGGCCCAAAACTGCGGCAGCCCAGCGATGACGGCGAACGAGCACTCCGAACTTTTAATTTGAGACGCTTTCGTGGCAGGTATGATCTCCCCCGACATTCGCCAAAGGCTGCTCGAAATGGAGACGCTGGGCCTCACCGAGGCCCGGGCCCTGGCAGGGTCCATGGATGTGGCATACAAAAACGCCCTTGCGTACGCCCCCGCACGCACCGCGCCCCCCTGGGCTGCGTGGCACCTCGCCATGGCAGCCCCCCAGACTTACCTGCTTAACCCCCAGACTTACCCGCGAACTCTGCAGGCCTGCGCGGCAAGACGGCCCGCTACCGCCGCCGGCCAACGCTGCTTCTTCTGCGGCCAGGCAAATCACCTGCGCGCGCGCTGCCCGGCCCGCACCGTCACCTGCAAAGGGTGCGGCAAGAAAGGCCACTATGCCGCGGTCTGCCTCGCCCGTGTGGTGAATGCGGTGTACAGCGACTACCCTCAGCCATTCCTCCAGCCGCCCGCTGTGCAACCACAGCCGTTCTTCCACGTCCCGACCGTCCCAGGCCCAACGCCGCACTCCCTTTTCCCAGCCCCGCCGGCCCAACGCGCACCGCAGCCTTTGCCCCGCCAGGCAGCGTCGCAGCCGCAGCCATTCCCTCCCCACCCCCCCCCCCCCGGCAACCGTGCTGGAGGAGTACACGCAGCCATTTTGTCCCTCGCCGGTCCAATCGTCGGGGTCTCCGTCCCCGAACTCCATGGGCGATCCCTGGCCAGCGCCATCTTGGGTGGGGCCTCAAGCCCCCAGCGCAGCTGGCTACGTGCTGCCGGACCAAAACCCCTTGCTGCAGCTGGCCTCCGTCACACTGGAGCAGCATGCGCCGCCAGTTTACTCCTCCCTGCCGCCATCTTCCGAGTCCCCGGACTCCACGTGCGATCCATCGCCGGCGCCATCTTGGATGGGGCCTCAAGCCCCCAGCGCGGCTGGCTACGCGCTGCCCGACCAAAACCCTTTGTTGCAGCTGGCCTCTGCCTCGTGGGAGCAGAGTGCGCCGCCATCTTGTCCCTCCCCGCCGCCATTTTGTTTCTCCCCGCCGCCATCCTCGGAGTCCCCGGACTCCATGTGCGATCCATGGACGGCGCCATCTTGGATGGGGCCTCAAGCCCCCAACACGGCTGACGATGCGCTGCCCGATCTTCACTCCTTGCTGCAGCTGGCCTCCGTCACCCTGGACCAGAGTCGGTCCCGAATGCTAGCAAAGGCCACCACGACGATCGGCATCAACGGCCATGTGACGTCATTCCTCATCGACTCCGGGAGCACGGAGTGCTTCGTCTCCCGACACGGTAAGGCACTGTTCTCTGGTCACCTACCCCACCCAACAAAGGATCTCCCTGGCCTCCGGGTCACACGCGGCGCAGATAAAAGGGTTCTGCCTCGCGAACCTCACCGTCCAAGGCAGGGAATTCCGCAATTTCCGCCTATACGTGCTGCCGCACCTCTGCGCAGCCACCCTTCTGGGACTGGATTTCCAGTGCCACCTACAAAGCCTTACTTTTAAATTCGGCAGCCCTTTACCCCCCCTTACTGTTTGCGGCCTCGCGACCCGCCTTCCCTGTTTGCGAACCTCACCCCGGATTGCAGAGCCGTCGCCACCAGGAGCAGACGGTACAGCCCCCAGGACCGGACCTTCATCAGGTCCGAGGTCCAAAGGCTGCTGAAGGAAGGGGTCATCGAAGCGAGCAACAGCCCCTGGAGGGCTCAAGTAGTGGTGGTAAAGACCGGGGAGAAGCATAGGATGATGATCATCGACTATAGCCAGACCATCAACCGGTTTACGCAACTGGACGTGTACCCCCTTCCCCGTATTGCCGACCTGGTAAACAGGATCGCGCAATACAAGGTCTTCTCCACGGTGGATCTCAAGTCTGCCTACCACCAGCTACCCCTCCGTAATAGCGACCGCCAGTACACTGCCTTCGAAGTAGATGGGCGGCTCTACCACTTTTTAAGGGTTCCCTTCGGTGTCACAAACGGGGTCTCGGTCTTCCAGCGTGAGATGGACCGAATGGTTGACCGGTACGGCTTACACGCAACGTTCCCGTATCTTGACAACGTCACCATCTGCGGCCATGACCAGCAGGACCACGACACCAACCTCCGTAAATTTCTCCAGACCACGCACCTCCTGAATCTGACCTACAATAAGGAGAAGTGCGTGTTTAGCACCGACCGTCTAGCCATCCTAGGCTACGTAGTGCGAAATGGAGTCATAGGCCCCGACCCCGAACGCATGCGCCCCCTTATGGAGTTCCCCCTCCCTCACTGCCCCAAGGCCCCAAAGCGATGTCTCAGCTTCTTTAGCTACTATGCACAATGGGTCCCTAATTACGCCAACAAGGCTCGACCCCTAATCCAATCCACGACCTTCCCCCTGTCGACGGAGGCCCGCCATGCCTTCTGCCGCATCAAAGCGGACATCGCAAAAGCCACGATGCGCACCATCGATGAGTCCCTCCCCTTCCAGGTCGAGAGCGATGCGTCTGGCGTAGCTCTGGCCACCACCCTCAACCAAGCAGGCAGGCCCGTGGCTTTCTTCTCCCGCACTCTCCATGCCTCCGAAATTCGCCACTCCTCGGTCGAAAAGGAGGCCCAAGCCATAGTGGAAGCTGTGCGGCACTGGAGGCATTACCTGGCCGGCAGGAGATTCACTCTCCTCACGGACCAACGGTCGGTGGCCTTCATGTTCGATAATGCACAGCGGGGCAAGATTAAGAACAACAAGATCTTGCGGTGGAGGATCGAACTCTCCACCTTCAATTACGAGATCTTATATCGTCCCGGGAAGCTGAACGAGCCTCCTGATGCCCTATCCCGCGGCACTTGTGCCACCGCACAAGTAGACCGCCTTCGAGCCCTCCACGAGCACCTCTGCCACCCGGGAGTCACCCGGTTCTTCCATTTTGTTAAGTCCCGGAACCTGCCTTACTCCATCGAGGAGGTCAGGACTGTCACCAGGGACTGCCAAATCTGCGCGGAGTGCAAACAGCATTTCTACCGACCAAAGAGGGCGCATCTGATAAAGGCTTCCCGTCCCTTTGAACGCCTCAGCATGGACTTCAATGGCCCCCTCCCCTCCACCGACCACAGCACGTATTTCCTGAACGTGATTGATGAGTACTCCCGGTTCCCATTCGCCATCCCCTGCCCGGACATGACCACAGCCACCGTCATCAAGGCACCCCAAACTATTTTTACACTGTTCGGTTTCCCCGCATACATCCACAGTGATAGGGGGTCCTCCTTTATGAGCGACGAGCTGCGCCAGTTCCTGCTTAGCAAAGGCATCGCCTCGAGCAGGACGACCAGCTACAACCCCCGGGGAAACGGGCAGGTAGAGAGGGAGAACGGAACGGTCTGGAAGACCGTCCTGCTGGCCCTTCGGTCCAGGAATCTCCCAGTCTCCCGCTGACAAGAAGTCCTCCCAGTGGCCCTGCACTCCATTCGGTCACTGCTATGTACTACCACGAACCAGACACCTCATGAACGTCTCCTTGTTTTCCCCAGGAAGTCCTCCTCGGGGACCTCGCTCCCAAACTGGCGAGCAACACCCGGAACTGTCCTGCTGCGGAAACATGCGACGGCGCACAAGTCGGACCCGCTGGCCGAGAGGGTTCACCTGCTGCATGCCAACCCCCAGTACGCTTACGTAGCGTTCCCCGATGGACGCCAAGATACGGTCTCCCTCCGGGACCTGGCGCCCGCCGGAGCACCACGCGCGCCCGAGCCACTGCCACCACCCCCCCCCTCTCTACCTGACCGGAGGGTCAGTACTGCCGCCAGAACCCCGACCCAGAGCCGAGCAGGCACCGACGCCCCCTACAGGCACCCCTTCCTTCTGCCCATCTTTCGACCTTACAGCGCCGCCTAGGGGTGACAAAACTGCCTGGGAGGAAGACACCACGTTCCCGGAGTTACTACTGCCGGGGCCCTCACCAGAATCGCCGCCGAAATTTTGACGCTCCAGTAGGACGACCAGGCCGCCCGATCGTCTGATTGCAGCACCGTGAGGAAAATTAACAACGCAAGAACTTTCTCTGCAACCCTCGATAGCATGGTACCTGCAATACCTGGTCCTACCATGAAAAGGCGACAGTAATACTGGCCATCACCCCGCTGACTCTTTTTTAACAGGGGGTGAATGTGGTAATACCAGGTATTGCGGTACCAGAGAGAGGAATAACCATTGGCTAGACCACGGGGTCTACCATTCGGCAATGTACATAGCCCCGCCCTGTGAGGTGGGGTATAAGAACCAATGCCACCCCAGCAGCCTTCACTTCTGTAACTTCGCTGCTGGGTACAGTTCTATCTGATTAAAGCTGAATCGATATGACTCCACGTGGACTCAAGCGTATTGATTGTGTATCAACAGGATAAAAGAGCGCGAGGAGATCGTCCAATAGAGGCGGCAGAAGAGGATTCTGGGGAACGTCAACTCAGTAAGGTAAGTGGTTCGTGAAGGTAAGAATTTAAAGTTTAGAAATGAAAGTTTAAAAACCAAATCGGTATAATGAGAGGTATAAAACAAGTTTAATAAAATAATAACAATAATATATAAGTGAATTTAAGGGTTAAAACATGTCAGGAGAGTTCAGACCCGTGCCATGCTCCGCATGTGTGATGTGGGAGTTCAGGGATCCTTCCGGTGTCCCTGACACCTTCATGTGCAGGAAGGGCGTCCAGCTGCAGCTCATGTTAGATCGCTTGACGGCTCTATGAAAGAGCGCGAGGAGAGCGGCGGCTACTCAGTGAAAGAGCGCGAGGAGAGCGGAGGGGGCACAGTGAAAGAGCGCGAGGAGAGCGGCGGGGCACAGTGAAAGAGCGCGAGGAGAGCGGCGGGGCACAGTGAAAGAGCGCGAGGAGAGCGGCAGGGGCACGGTGAAAGAGCGGAGGGGGCACAGTGAAAGAGCGCGAGGAGAGCGGCAGGGGCACGGTGAAAGAGCGCGAGGAGAACGACGGGGGCACAGTGAAAGAGCGCGAGGAGAGCGGCAGGGATACAGTGAAAGAGCGTGAGGAGAGCGGTGGGGGCACAGTGAAAGAGCGCGAGGAGATCGTCCAATAGAGGCGACAGAAGAGGATTCTGGGCGAAGTCAACTCAGTCACCTCGACTGTACTGTGGCTAGCTGAAGCCTGCAGAGGGATTTGGGTAGTTTAAGTGAATGGGCTAGCATCTGGCAGATGGAATACAATGTTGACAAATGTGCGGTTACCCATTATGATCGGTATAATAGCAAAAGGGATTATTAATTAAATGATAAAATATTAAAACATGCTGCTGGGCAGAGGGACCTGGGTGTCCTAATGCATGAGTCGCAAAAAGTTGGTTTACAGGTGCAACAGGTGATTAAGAAGGTGAATGGAGGTTTGTCCTTCATTGCTAGAGGGATGGAGTTTAAGACTAGAGAGGTTATGCTGCAATTGTATAAGGTGTTAGTGAGGCCACACCTGGAGTATCCTGTTCACTTTTGGTCTCCTTACCTGAGAAAGGACGTACTGAAGCTGGAGGATGTACAGAGGAGATGCACTACGTTAATCCCAGAGTTTCTTAAAAATATATTTTTATTTTCCTCCTTTTTCACATTTTCTCCCAAATTTACACACAACAATAAACATTAATCAGAAATGACTGTAATGTCAATCCCCATATCAATAACAACGATCCCATCCCCCCCACCAAACCCCAGACATTAGCCCGCATGTTAACATAAAGAAATGACAAAAAGGAATCAGGGATCACCCATAGTCACCATTAACACATACAGGTATGTTGCCTCCCTGGTGCAAGGGTCAAGGATGTCTCAGAGCAGCTGCAGGACATTCTGGGGATGGGCAGGTGGGAGGGGGGATATAGGCATATAGGCACCAACGATATAGGTAAAAAATGGGATGAGGTTCTAGAAGCTGAATTCAGGGAGTTATGAGTTAGTAGGACCTCAGAGGTAGTAATCTCAGGATTACTACCACTTCCATGAGCTGAATGCATGGCTTGAGAGATGGTGCAAGAGGGAGGGATTCATATTTCTGGAGCATTGGAACTGGTTCTGGGGAGGTGGGACCACTACAAACCGGACAGTCTGGGCAGGACTGGAACCAATGTCCTCGTGTTTGCTAGTGCTGTTGGGGAGGGTTTAAACTAATGTGGCAGGAGGATGGGAACCGATGCAGGAAGTCGGAGGAAGTAAAACAGGGACTGAAACAAAGGGCAGTAAGGGGGAAAGTGGAAGGCAGAGGAGCCATAGTCAACAATCAAAAAGGGCCACAGTATAGGATACAGTGACTGAGGAGCTCAGTGAATAGGCCCTGGTCCTGTGTACTGAGACAGGATTGATTAATGATCTCATAGTTAGGGATCCTCTCGGAAGGAGCGATCACAATATAGTGGAATTTAAAATACAGTGGAGGGTGAGCAGGTAAAATCAAACACTCGTGTTTTGTGCTTAAAAAAAGGAGATTACAATGGGATGAGAGAAGAGTTGGCTAAGGTAGACTGGGAGCAAAGACTTTATGGTGAAACAGTTGAGGAACAGTGGAGAATCTTTCAAGCGATTTTTCACAGGGCTCAACAAAAGTTTATACCAACAAAAAGGAAGGACGGTAGAAAGAGGGAAAATCAACCGTGGATAACTAAGGAAATAAGGGAGAGTATCAAATTGAAGAAAAAAGCATACAAGGTGGCAAAGATTAGTAGGAGACTAGAGGAGTGGGATACTAGAGGATTAGGGGGCAACAGAAAGCTACTAAAAAAGCTATAAAGAAGAGTAAGATAGATTATGAGAGTAACCTTGCTCAGAATATAAAAACAGATAGTAAAAGTTTCTACAAATATATAAAACAAAAAAGAGTGGCCGAGGTAAATATTGGTCCTTTAGAGGATGAGAAGGGAGATTTAATAATGGGAGATGAGGAAATGGCTGAGGAACTGAACAGGTTTTTTGGGTCGGTCTTCACAGCGGAAGACACAAATAACATGCCAGTGACTGATGTGAATGAGGCTATGACAGGTGAGTACCTTGAGACGATTATTATCACTAAAGAGGGAGTGATGGGAAAGCTAATGACACTGAAGGTAGACAAGTCTCCCAGGGTACTAAAAGAGATGGCTATGTAAATTGCAAATGCACTCGTGATAATTTACCAAAATTCACTACACTCTGGGGTGGTCCCGGTAGATTGGAAATTAGCAAACGTGACACCACAGTTTAAAAAAGGAGGTAGGCAGAAAGCGGGTAATTATAGGCCAGTTAGCTTAACTTTGGTAGTAGGGAAGATGCTGGAATCTATCATCAAGGAAGAAATAACGAGGCATCTGGATAGAAATTATCCCATTGGACAGACACAGCATGGGTTCATAAAGGGTAGGTCGGGGCCCACCGATCCGCGGGCGGGCCTGTGCCGTGGGGGCACTCTTTTACTTCCGCCTTCGCCATGGTCTCCACTATGGCGGAGGCGGAAGAGACCCCCTCCACTGCAGATGCGCAGGGATGCCGTGAGCGGCCGCTGATGCTCCCGCGCATGCGCCGCACGGCAAAGTCATTTCCGCGCCAGCTGGCGGGGCACCAAAGGCCTTTCCCGCCAGCTGGCGGGGCGGAAATCAGTCTGACGTGGGCCTAGCCCCTCAAGGTAAGGGCTCGGCCCCTCAAGATGTGGAGAATTCCGCACCTTTGGGGCGGCGCGATGCCGGACTGATTCGCGCCGTTTTTGGCGCCGGTCGGCGGACATTGCGCCGATTACGGAGAATCCCGCCCCTGATCTTTCTTAAGTAACAGGGAAATCGATGCCTGCCCCAAAGTTTGTGGTAACACCCCCTTCCCTATCGCCTCCTCGAACATCCCCACCATCAGCGGTACCAGCTTATTTAAATTCTTTTTATAATATTCCACGGAAAAACCCATCTGGCACTGCCACCTTCCCTGACTGCATCCTCCCAATCCCAGTTAATCCCAGAGTGAGGGGTTGGATTACGAGGAGAGATTGAGTAGACTGGGACTGTACTTGTTGGAATTTAGAGGGATTCGGGGGAATCTTATGGAAACATATAAAATTATGAAGGGAATAGATAGGAGAGACGCTGCGGGCAGGTTGTTTCCACTGGCGGGTGAAAGCAGAACTAGGGGGCACAGCCTCAAAATAAGGGGAAGTAGATTTAGGACTGAGGTTAGGAGGAACTTCTTCACCCAAAGGGTTGTGAATCTATGGAATTTCCTGCCCAGTGAAGCAGTAGAGGCTCCTTCATTAAATGTTTTCAAGATAAAATCAGATAGATTTTTTGAAGAATAAAGGAATAAAAGGTTATGGTGTTCGGGCTGGAAAGTGGAGCTGAATCCACAAAAGATCAGCCATGATCTCATTGAATGCCGGAGCAGGCTTGAAGGGTCAGATGGCCTACTCCTGCTCCTAGTTCTTTTGTTCTTATGACACTGGTGAGACCATATCTGCATAGAACATAGAACATACAGTGCAGAAGTAGGCCATTTGGCCCATTGAGTCTGCACCGTCCCACTTAAGCCCTCACTTCCACCCTATCCCCATAACCCAATAACCCCTCCTAACCTTTTTGGTCACTATGGGCAATTTATCAATCCACCTCTGGCAAATCCACCTAACCAGCGCGTCTTTGGACTGTGGGAGGAAACTGGAGCACCCGGAGGAAACCCACCAGACACGGGGAGAACGTGCAGACTCCGCACAGACAGTGATCCAGCGGGGAATCAAACCTGGGACCCTGGCGCTGTGAAGCCACAATGCTAGCCACTTGTGCTACCGTGCTGCCCCGTATACTGTATATAGTTTTGGTCTCCTTAGTTAAGGGAAGATCTAAATGCGTTAGAAGCAGTTCAGAGAGGTGTTTCTGGGCTGGAATGCACAGGTCGTCTTATGAGGAAAGGTTGGGCAAGCTAGGCTTGTATCCGCTAGAGTTTAGAAGAGTCAGAGGCAATTTCATTGAAATCATGATCCTGAGAGGTCTTGACAGGGTGGATGTGGAGAGGATGTTTCATCTTCTGGGAGAATCTAGAACTAGGGATCACTATTTAAAAATAAGAAGTCGCTCATTTAAGAGGGGAATTTTTTTCTCTCTGAGGATTGTGTGCCTCTGGAACTTTCTTCCTGAAAAGATGGTGGAAGAAGAGTCTGAATATTTTTACAGGAGAGCCAAATAGATTCTTGAATAACAAGGGGGTGAAACGTTATTGGGGTTGGGCAGGAATGTGGAGTTGAAGTTACAATCAGATCAGCATGACCTTATTGAATAGTGGAGCAGGCTCGAGGGGCCGAGTGGCCTACTTCTGCTCCTAATTCAAGTGTTCCTGTGCCAGCTTGCCAATTGCTTCCTTACTTGCCGCCTGGACCTGCAGCTTAAAGTTACTTTTGAACAAGGACACACAGGTCTGCCTGGCCATCCACACTGCTCGTTATCTCAGATACACCATCTGACCCTGACCAACAGCTGATCCACACTATCCTCTCACCCACCTACCTTACACATTTACCTTCTCTCCTAGCTCCAAAGTGGCTGGGACATTTTGACCTACTGGAATATGACAACTAGAGCTGTAAAAAGGGATTTCACCTTCCATTCCACTGATGATCCTGCACTGACCCCAAGGCCTCTGCGAGCAGCTGTGCTGCTCATTTTTTAGCCTGCCCAGGGCAGATCTGCATGAGAAATATGCAACTCCAGGCTAAGTTCAGTAAATCTCACAGTAATTCCAACTCCAAGGAAGATTGGGTCTCACTCTGTGTGTCTGACAGGCTGCAGGATGGAGGTATCATCATTGTCTTCTTCTAAGAGTTCTGTATCACAAGCCATGCAGGAATGGTCCTGGACCTCCCGGGGTACCTCTGTGGCCTCCTCCTCGAATGGGGTGAAGATCTGAATATTCAGCAGCTCATCAGCGGACTGCGACTGCTCCCTCCGGTTGTGAGCATATTCCCCTACAGGCAGACATAAGGATTGAATGTCATTCTAATGGATACATGAGCAGTTTAGGAACACTCATGCCTCTGCAGCTCCTGAGACCTCCCGTTAAGTGATTAATAAACGCACTGACCTGAAATGTTACAACATTGGGAGCATGAAGAGACTGCCACACATTCTACCCGCATATTTCATACGTTGTTGAGTCCTGCACACGATACTCCTATCCAACATCCCTCTGCATTCACACATTTACACTGCCTGAGGCCTCTCATGAGTGTCACTTTGCAGTGTCAAGATAGTGCCACTTAACCTTGCAGTGCACAGCAGATAGTTCATTGCTTTTCCAAGAAGCAGTTCGGGGTGAAGGGGGTCAAAGGGAGGAAGGCGGGATTAGGCTATTGAGTTGGATGATCAGCCATGATCATAATAAATGGCGGAGCAGGCTCAAAGGGCTGCATGACCTACTTCTGCTCCTATTTTATACTTTTCTATGTTTCTCGGCACTGCATCCAGATTCTTTTGTGGGCCTTAATGGCATTGACCTGTACTATTACCTCCATCCAAGCCGCCTTGGTCAGGCGGGAAGGCTTCCGGCTGCCATTCTTGGGGAAGGACCGCCCACCTTTCTTGGATGGCCTGGAGGAGATCTTTTGGGGCGAATCTTCTGCTCTGTGACAATCTGGAAACTGCAGTAGATTTCCACTCTGGAACAAAAATGATGCTGCACGGTTAGGGCAGCACGGTAGCATTGTGGATAGCACAATTGCTTCACAGCTCCAGGGTCCCAAGTTCGATCCCGGCTTGGGTCACTGTCTGTGCGGAGTCGGCACATCCTCCCCGTGTCTGCGTGGGTTTCCTCCGGGTGCTCCGGTTTCCTCCCACAGTCCAAAGATGTGCAGATTAGGTGGATTGGCCATGATAAATTGCCCTTCATGTCCAAAATTGCCCTCAGTGTTAGGTGGGGTTACTGGGTTATGGGGATAGGGTGGAGGTGTGGACCTTGGGTAGGGTGCTCTTTGCGAGAGCCGGTGCAGATTCAATGGGCCGAATGGCCTGCTTCTGCACTGTAAATTCTATGAAATCTATGCTCCTGCTTTACAGTGAGTGAATGGTTGTCCAGGTCCAGACCTTCCACTCCATTTAAAAACAGCGTCCCGATCTCTCCCTGCACTGAGGAGTTTCGGCAAGTGGGGCTCCTCAGTGCAGGAAAGGGGGCTAAGTGCAGCCTTGGCCGCTTGCTCCCCACTGAGGAGTTGCGTTAGATAGCATTGTGTTTCTCTGCACTGCGAGCACCAGGAAACACGCAGCTAAATGCGCTCGATATGGGATTCTGTTTCCATTTGGTTCCATCAAGCCCTATATCAGTAACTTGGATGAAAGGACCAAATGTATGTTCGCTAAATTTGCCGATGACACAAGATAGATTGGAAAGTAAGTTGCCAGGAGGGGGCAAAGAGTCTACACAGGGTTATAAACAGGTTAAGTGGGTAGGCAAAAAATTGGCAGATGGTCTATAGCATGAAAAAATGCAAACTTGTCCACTTTGACAGGAAATGAAAATGAAATGAAAATTGTTTATTGTCACAAGTAGGCTTCAAATGAAGTTACTGTGAAAGAAGAATAGAAAAGCAGTATACTATTTAAATGGACAGAGATTACAGAACTCTGATATAGAGGAATCTGGGTATCCTGGTATATGAATCACAAAACATTAGTTTACAGGTACAATATGTTATTCGGAAGGCAAATGGAATGTTGTTGTTTGTTTCAAGAGGAATGGAACAAAAAGTAAAGGACAGTTGTATAGGCACTTGGTGAAACCTCATTTGGAATACTCTGTATAGTTTTGTCGCCTTATTTGATGTAATTACATTAGAAATAGTTTGCAGGAAGTTAATTTGACGCATTATTGGGTTAAAGGAGTGTCTTATGAGGAAAAGTTGGGCCTGTATCCATTGGCGTTTAGAAGAATGAGGGCTGATCTTATTGAAACAAATAAGATCTTGTTGAATGACAGAGCAGACTTGAGGGGTCCAATAGCCTACTCCTGCTCGAAAGTTCTATGTCACTAAGTTCCTTCATGAAAGTTTGATGTAAAACATTCAGAAGAGCAGTTAAGATAGAACAGGAAATGTTTTGCTCTGTTACCATAATCTTATGATTTTAAACTGTAAATGGCAGGAACCCCTGTAGTAAACTAATGGCCACCCAGGCTCCAGAGATGTCTTTGGGCCTGAATGCGTTATTTATCTGAAACTCCAGCTGGACAGCATTGTCATACCTACCAGCCCAAAGTAGCTGTGAGCTGCATTCGTCCCCAGCAGGGGCCCATAAATTTAGCAGTAATTTCCTTGTGGGACTGGAGGCAGAGGAAATATTGACTGTTTGCACCCAAAGCTTGCTCTCCACAAAGATTCCCATCCACTCCAACCACGGCACCCCACCCCCTCACCCACATAGCCAAATGTAATGGGCGGGGTTCTCCGTTACTGCGGCTAAATGCCGGCTCAAACAGAGAATCCACGGGAGATTCACATCCAAAACATTGATTCCGGTACAGGTGAGGGGCTAGCACCATGGATAATGTCGAAAAAGGCCGGAGAATGGCCGGGTCCCGGGCTGCGCATGCGCAGGGCTGATGACCTGCACTGGTGACGTGTACAATATGGCGCCGGTCCTGCGCGTAGCCTAACCTGCCAAGCGTGGCCTCACAGCCCACCTGACCCCCCACCAGTCCCCCCAGCCCTGGCATACACGCCCCCACCCCAGCCAGCGGCATGGATCCCGGCAGAGTGTGGCGGCACTGGACACAGTCCGCAGCTGGCACGCTGGCTCAGACCACATGTGTCCTGTGCCATCAGGAACTCAGCCCATTAGGGGCGGAGCATTGCGGGTGCACTGGCCGATGAGGCGCCAACGGCCTTGCGACTGCGCATGAAGCACGTCTTGATGACGCCGGTTTGCAGGGTGCAGAGAATCGCAAACCGCTGTCAATCCAACGCTGATTCCGGGGTCGGAATGGATTCTCATCGGATCGGTGATTACGGTTTTGGCGTCAGGCAATGGAAAATCCTGCCCCACATCTCTGCTGAGCTCCTCCAATCTTCTAACCTTGTGCTTGGCATCATTCCCACTGGTCTCCAACAGCAGCATTAGTACTGTCCAAGAGATGGGCTTTGAGCTGATTTAACATAGAACATAGAAAATACAGCACAGAACAGGCCCTTCGGCCCACGATGTTGTGCCAAACCTTTGTCCTAGATTAATCATAGATTATCATTGAATTTACAGTGCAGCAGGAGGCCATTCGGCCCCCTGAGTCTGCACCAGCTCTTGGAAAGAGCACCCCACCCAAACTCAACACCTTCACCCAACACAAAGGGCAATTTTGGACACTAAGGGCAATTTATCATGGCCAATCCACCTACCCTGCACAAGCCGGAATCGAACCTGGGACCCTGGAGCTGTGAAGCAATTGTGCTATCCACAATGCTACCATGCTGCCCTTAAGAACAAATAAATCTACACTATATCATTTTACCGTAATCCATGTATCTATCCAATAGCTGCTTGAAGGTCCCTAATGTTTCCGACTCAACTACTTCCACAGGCAGTGCATTCCATGCCCCCACTACTCTCTGGGTAAAGAACCTACCTCTGATATCCCTCCTATATCTTCCACCTTTCACCTTAAATTTATGTCCCCTTGTAATGGTTTGTTCCACCCGTGGAAAAAGTCTCTGACTGTCTACTCTATCTATTCCCCACATCATCTTATAAACCTCTATCAAGTCGCCCCTCATCCTTCTCCGTTCTAATGAGAAAAGGCCTAGCACCCTCAACCTTTCCTCGTAAGACCTACTCTCCATTCCAGGTAACATCCTGGTAAATCTTCTTTGCACCTTTTCCAAAGCTTCCACATCCTTCCTAAAATGAGGTGACCAGAACTGTACACAGTACTCCAAATGTGGCCTTACCAAAGTTTTGTACAGCTGCATCATCACATGGAATTTCTTGGCCATTTCCAGTTGGTAAATTGCGGAGTGGTTTGCTGATGAGGCCCATGCACTGAAATTAACCAAACATCCGTGTTGCCACTTCCAGAACATTTGTTTAATCTTTTGTTTTTTTTGCTTTCATTTTGTGCATTATTTGATTACTTGATTTGCTTTCTTTCAACATTGTAGCATTTCAAAGAGATTAAAAACCATTTGAAAAACCCTAAAAGCTTTATCTTAGGATTGAGAGGCTTTCATGCAGAGATGAGAGGCTTTAGTTTCATTAAATGATATCAGGGATGGAAGCAGGCTTTAGTTATAAGAAGGGATTAAAGAAACTGGGACTCTGTTCATTGCAAGAAGGAAAAAATTAAAAGCAATCTAATGGAAATGTTCAAGATTACTTGGTGCTTTGAAATGTAAATAGGGAAATCTATTTCCGCTGGTCAGGAGGTCAATAACTACAGGGCATAAGTGTCCAATAATCACCAGGAATGAAGGGAGAAGTTATGACTTTGCATTTTCATTGCAAAGAATAGTTATGATATGCAAATCCTAACCAAAATAGTGATAGAACGGAATTATCAAAGCTTTTAAAAATAAAATCAAAAGAGTACAGAGGCAGAACATGGAATTGAGACGAAAAGAGTAAATGTTTTAAGAAACCGGTTGTTATATGATAGCCCACCGGTCGTGTTCCATGCTGTAAATCTCTGAGCCTTGATATTAATGCAGGGCACAAGTGTGGGGTGTAAATCAAAAAGATCCGATTGAGGATCGAGCAGGGTTTTGTTATGCTGAATCCTGTAGCCACGTGGGGCGTCATTCTCCGACCCGCTGCCGGGTCGGAGAATGGCCGTAGGCCGCCGTGAATCCCGCCCCCGCCCCCGCCGAAGTCTCCGGTACCGGAGATTGGGCAGGGGCGGGAATCGGGCCGCGCCGGTTGGCGGGACCCCCCGCTCAATTCTCCGGCCCGGATGGGCCGAAGTCCCGCCCAGAAATTGTCTGTCTCGCCGGCGTAAATCAAACCTGGTATTTACCGGAGGGACCAGGCGGCGTGGGCGGGCTCCGGGGTCCTGGGGGGGGACGTGGGGCGATCTGACCCCGGGGGGTGCCCCCAGGGTGGCCTGGCCCGCAATCGGGGCCCACCGATCTGCCTGTGCCGTGGGGGCACTCTTTCCCTTCCGCCTCCGCTACGGCCTCCACCATGGCGGAGGCGGAAGAGACTCTCCCCACTGCGCATGCGCGGGAAACTGACAGCGGCCGCTGACGCTCCCGCGCATGCGCCGGGAAACTGTCAGCGGCCGCTGACGCTCCCGCGCATGCGCCGCATTTCCGCGCCAGCTGGCGGGGCAACAAACGCCATTTCCGCCAGCTGGCGGGGCGGAAATCCCTCCGGCGTCGGTCTAGCCCCTCAATGTTGGGGCTAGGCCGCCAAAGATGCGGAGCATTCCGCACCTATGGGCCGGCGCGATGCCCGTCTGATTGGTGCCGTGTTTGGCGCCAGTCGGCGGACATCGCGCCGTTGGGGGAGAATTTTGCCCATGGTCACTTGCAAATAAGCTGCAAATGGTACATTTATACTGGTTACGGTTCTTGTGCATGTAAAGCCAGTGCCGTAGTTGCTAGGTACAAGGAAGAAAGTAAACGAGAATTGAGAGCCCGGCATCAACAGAACTAATAAATTAATTTACAGCTTGCTGCTGACTCAGTCTTTTTTGTTGTTGTTGCCTATTGAGGCACTGCGATGTCAATGGCAATGAAAATCAAGGGGCGAAATTCTCCGTTATCGGCGGAAAGTCCGCCGATCGGCGCAAAAAACGGCGCAAATCCGACTTGCGTCACGTCGGAAAAATGGATCAAATGTCTCCGGCCCGAAATGGGCTAGCAGCGACGTAACGGGATCCGCGCTTGCGCAGTGGTTCACGCCGTGCAGCGTCATACGCGCCGCACGGCGTGACGGCTCATAAGGCCGCGCAGCTCCCCCCCACCCGACCGGAACACCCAACCGCAACACCCGACTGGATGGCTGGCCGCCGCTCAGCCCCGAGGTTCGAGTCACGGGATGTGGACGCGCTCCTGGACGCAGTGAGCAGAGGAGGGACGCCCTGTATCTCGGGCACGGCCGCAGAGTTGCCCCACGCCACAGCCGGCGTCTGTGGAGGGAAGTGGCAGAGGCCGTCACCGCTGCGGCCCTGACACCACGGACAGGCACCCAGTGCCACAAGAAGATGAACGACCTCGTCAGAGCAGGCAGGGTGAGCCTCCCCCATATCCCCCCTCCCCAATTTCCCCCCTCCCCCATATCCCCCCTCCCCCATATCCCCCATATCCCCCCTCCCCATATCCCCCCCTCCCCATATCCCCATGTCCCCCCTCCCCCATATCCCCCCTCCCCCATATCCCCCCTCCCCATATCTCCCCTCCCCATATCCCCCCTCCCCCATATCCCCCTCCCCATATCCCCCCTTCCCCATATCCCGCCTCCCCCATATCCCCCATAATACCCCCTCCCCCATATCCCCCCTCCCCATATCCCCCCACCCCCATATCCCCCCTCCCCCATATCCCCCCTCCCCCATATCCCCCCTCCCCATATCCCCCCTCCCCCATATCCCCCCGTCCCCCATATCCCCCATAATCCCCCCTCCCCCATATCCCCCCTCCCCCATATCCCCCCTCCCCCATATCCCCTTCCCCATATCCCCCCTCCCCCATATCCCCCTCCCCATATCCCCCTCCCCCATATCCCCCCTCCCCATATCCCCCTCCCCATATCCCTCGTCCCCCATATCCCCCATAATCCCCCCTCCCCCATATCTCCCATATCCCCCCTCCCCATATCCCCCTCCCCATATCCCCCCTCCCCCATATCACCCCTCCCCATATCCCCCCTCCCCCATATCCCCCTCCCCATATCCCCCCTTCCCCATATCCCGCCTCCCCCATATCCCCCATAATCCCCCCTCCCCCATATCCCCCATATCCCCCTCCCCATATCCCCCCACCCCCATATCCCCCCTCCCCCATATCCCCCCTCCCCCATATCCCCCCTCCCCATATCCCCCCTCCCCATATCCCCCATAATCCCCCCTCCCCCATATCCCCGTCCCCCATATCCCCCCTCCCCCATATCCCCCTCCCCGTATCCCCTCCCCATATCCCTCCTCCCCCATATCCCCCATAATCCCCCCTCCCCCATATCTCCCATATCCCCCCTCCCCCATATCCCCCTCCCCATATCCCCCCTCCCCCATATCACCCCTCCCCCATATCCCCCCTCCCCCATATCCCCCTCCCCATATCCCCATAATCCCCCCCATATCCCTCCTCCCCCATATCCCCCCTCCCCCATATCCCCCCTCCCCCATATCCCCCCTCCTCCATATCCCCCATCCCCCATATCCCCCTCCCCCATATATCCCCCCTCCCCCATATCCCCCATATCTCCCCCCCTCCCCCATATCCCCCATATCCCCAAGTGAATCCAGCCCTAACCTTAACCTCTGCAATGTACGCGCAACCGATGGCGTGCATTCATATACCTGCCTAACAGTGTTGCCTTTTACCCCTGACACCCCTTCCCCCTCCCCCACAGGATAAGCGCGCACACAACAATAGGGAGCATGTGAGGACTGGAGGAGGCCCTGCTGATGGGAGGCCACTGACCGAACACGAGGAAAGGGCCCTGGAACTGGCTGGCGGACCTGACGACCGGGAGGTTGCTGATGCAGAGGTCGGGGGCGTAGTAGCAAGTGAGCCACCGACAGCCCGTCCCCATATTCCCCCTCCCCTATATCCCCCTCCCCCATATCACCTGATCACTGCCTGATGTCTAACCATGCATGCTTCATTGTGTATCGCAGGACCAAACGTCCAGGCACCCATCCCCGCAGATGCAAACCGCCCGCAGGATGCCCCTCGGAGGCCACGGGAGACGGAGAGACCCGGACTCTCCAGCATGCGACGCCCGCAGGATGCCCCTCAGAGGCCACGGGAGACGGAGAGACCCGGACACTCCAGCATGCGATGCCCGCAGGATGCCCCTCGCACACCACGGGAGACGGAGAGACCCGCACCCTCCAGCATGCGACGCCCGCAGGATGCCCATCGCACACCACGGGAGACGGAGAGACCCGCACCCTCCAGCATGCGACGCCCGCAGGATGCCCCTCGCACACCACGGGAGACGGAGAGACCCGCACCCTCCAGCATGCGACGCCCGCAGGATGCCCCTCGCACACCACGGGAGACGGAGAGACCTGGAGCAACAGGGAGACGACACCCCCGTCACGTGCGGGAGCGACCACCCAGCGACGAGGGGGGCAGCCACAGGCCGCCGTCACATCCGAGCCAGGACACCACTATCCAGGACACCACTACCCAGGACACCACTACCCAGGACACCACTACCCGGGATACCACTACCCGGGATACCATTACCCGGGACACCACTACCCGGGACAGCACTGCCCAGGACACCCCTACCCGGGACAGCACTACCCAGGAAGACGAAATACCGGACAGTGACTCAGAGTGGATGGGTGGAGACGAACCCCCACCCCAAAGTGCCATGGACTCAGAGTGGGACGAAGAGCACGACACAACGCCACTGCTGTCACCAACACCCTCCACCATCGCAGAAACACTCACCTCGGTTGGGCACTTTAGTGATAAGGCGTCTGGTACACTCACTGGTGCGCACAACACAGCCGTCCCGGTACAGCAGGTGGAGGTAGGAGCAGCAGAGGGGCCGGGCGGTCGGAGGGCAGCCCAGCCCAAGCGAACATCTGCCGCCCAGATGGATCCCGGGTTCCTGGAGTTACCACACCCACACATAGATCCGATGCAACCACCGACCCGGAGACGAGCGAAGAGGGTGACGGGCGGCTTGCGGCGGCTGCAGTCGCGGGTGGAGGAGTCCACCTGCGTCCAGGAGCTGGGAGTGGTGCCGGTCATGCGTGCCACCCAAGCTGACACTGCACGGGTGGCGTCCGCGGTGGAGGCAATGGGTGCGATGGTGTCAGACATGGGGAACGGTTTGCGAGGCCTGGGGCTTTCCGTGCAGGCGGCGTCTGTGGCCCAGGAAATGGCTGCCCTCTCACAGGAGGCCATGAGCCAGTGCCAGCGCCAGATGGCAGAGGCGCTCAACGCCATAGCCCAGTCTCTACAGGCCATGGCCCAGTCTCAGCAGGCCATGGCCCAGTCTCAGCAGGCCATGGCCCAGTCTCAGCAGGCCATGGCCCAGTCTCTGCAGGCCATCGCTGAGGGCATCGGCGCCAGTGGCCATGTGGGAGCCGGCGTCGCACTGTCACAGACAGGGTTTGCCAACCCCCTGGGCTCCATGGCTGCAAACCTGCAGACCCCTGTCGATACCAGCACAGGCCTCCAGGACTGGCAGCGCCAGATGTCGGGGGGGCGTCGGATGGCCAGTCCGTTCGCATCCCCCACCCATGTAGAGGCCTGGGGGCCATCGGGCACCCCGAGGGAGGAGGAGGTGGTGTGGTCCGTCCCGGCTCCCCCTGTAGGGGAAGTACCGGTACACCGCGACACCTCGGACTCCCCCCCCTTCCGTCCCAGGTGCATCGGGTGGGCAACGGGCAGGACAGGCTGGCAGCTCGCCATCCCAGTTGCCCGGGCCGCAGCCTGGCCCATCTAGGCCAGGACGCCCCAGGAAACGGTCGCCAAAGGGATCCAGTGTCAGAGGGCAGGAATCACAGGAGTCCACCTCCAGTTCTGCTGTACCGTCTGGGGAACCACGTACACGTAGTCAAAGGGCCCGTAAGGCCAAACAATTAGACACTGAGTAAGTTGGCACGGGTGCAGGGCACAGATGAGTTTTAAGGGCTAGGGCACGTGCATGAACTCCTTTGGTTATTAAAGTCAATGTTACACCTACAGAAGCTGCCTTTGTGCTCTGTCCAAAGCGTGTGGGGGTGTCATGTACGTTGAGCGCAAGTGTGTGTGTGAGGGGTGGTCTTACCTCAGCCCCAGGTGAGTCTGCCCCCTTCCCCCTGGGCTGCCATCAACATCCCCCGGGCAGAGGACGGGACCGTGCGCTGCAGTGTCACAGCCGCATGCAGGGATGGTCCGGGTGGATGGTGGTACTGTGGCCATGGGTCAGACATAGTCCAACGATGTAGAGCCAGGAGCTCACCGCAGGGCGGGTTGTCATCATCCTCCATGGCCTGCAATAGACACGCGTCCACCCGCAACTGTGTGAGCCCGGCCCGTTGTGCCGCAGGTGGATCGGCAATGGGGGAGGGTGGTGTGCATGCGGGTGGGGTGGGTGGGGTTGGGGAGGGGGATGAGGGTGTTGGGTGGGTGGATGGGTGGGGGGTGTGGGTGGTCGGCTGTTGCCATGGTGTGTGGTCTGTGGCCATACTACCCGATTCCCACGCCCATCTAGTCAGTGAAGCGGGTAGCTATCAGTCTGTCCCGTGCCCGCTGGGCCAGCCGTTAACGGTGGACAGTCACCCGCCTGTGTCTACCCCGTCTGCCCTGACCATTACCCCGATCCCCCTCATCTGGGGAGGACTGCGCCTCTTCCTGCTGCTCCTCCACTCTGCCCTCCTCTGCCTGCGGCACATCGCCCCTCTGCTGGGCTATGTTGTGCAGGACGCAGCACACCACAATGATGCGGCCGACCCTATCAGACCGATACTGGAGGGCGCCCCAGAGAGGTCCAGGCACCTGAAACGCATCTTCAGCATGCCAAAGCACCTCTCTATCACTCCCCTTGTCGCTACATGGGCATCATTGTAGCGGTTCTCCGCCTCATTGCGTGGCCTCCGTATAGGCGTCATCAGCCACGATCGCAATGGGTAGCCCCTGTCGCCCAGCAACCAGCCCCTCAGCCGGGGATGGCGTCCCTCGTACATGCCAGGGATGGATGACCGCGACAACACGTATGAGTCGTGTACACTGCCTGGGTAACGTGCGCAGACGTGCAGGATCATCATGCGGTGGTCGCAGACCACCTGTATGTTCATCGAATAGGTCCCCTTCCTAGTGGTGAACACGGCCTTGTTATCTGCAGGTGGCCGCACGGCGACGTGCATCCCATCGATCGCACCCTGGACCATGGGGAACCCGGCCACGGCAGAGAAGCCCACGGCCCGGGCATCTTGGCTGGCCCGGTCCACGGGGAAGCGGATGTAGCGGTGCGCCATGGCATATAGGGCATCTATCACTGCCCGGATGCACCGATGCACCGATGTCTGCGATATGCCGGACAGGTCCCCACTCGGTGCCTGTAATGACCCCGTTGCATAAAAGTTCAGGGCCACCGTAACCTTGACGGACATGGGGAGAGGGTGTCCCCCGCCAGTGCCACGCGGTGACAGGTGTGCCAGCAGGTGGCAGATGTGTGCCACGGTTTCCCGCCTCATCCGGAGTCTCCTCCTTCATTCCCGGTCCGTGAGGTCCTGGTATGACTGCCAGGGCCGGTACACACGGGGCGCCCTCGGGTGCCTCCGTTGCCGTGGGGCCGCGACGTCCTCCTCCCCCTCCTCGTCCTGTCGGTTAGGTGTCCCTCCAGCCTGGGCGGCTGCCGCCTGTCCCTCTGCGGCAGCCTGCGCCGCCTCTCTGGCACGCTCCTCCTCCTCCTCCTCCTCCTCCTCCTCCTCCTCCTCCTCATCCAGGGCAACATAGACATGAGCGGCTGCCGCCACGGCGGCCAACATCGCTGGATGATCGGAAAACATGACGGCCTGGTGGGGGGGGAGGGGAACGACGACATGTCATCATTGCCCATATCCCCTCCTCCCCCCAGCCAGGTGGCATGGACCGCATGGGTCCAACTGTTGGAGGCTGGCACCTGGCCAGGTGGACCAACTCACTTGCCCTCGCATCCCCCTCCCCGGCACGGACCCCCCCCCAACCTCCGCTCCGGCACGGACCCCCCCCAACCTCCACCCCGGCACGGACCCCCCCACCCCAACCTCCACCCCGGCACGGACCCACCATCCCCCTCCCCGGCACGGACCCACCCCCCCATCCCCCTCCCCGGCACAGACCCCCCCCATCCCCCTCCCCGGCACGGACCCCCCCATCCCCCTCCCCGGCACGGACCCCCCCCAACCTCCACCCCGGCACGGACCCCCCAACCCCCTCCCCGGCACGGACCCTCCCCCAACCTCCACCCCGGCACAGACCCCCCATCCCCCTCCCCGGCACGGAGCCCCCCATCCCCCTCCCCGGCACGGACCCCCCCCCAACCTCCACCCCGGCACGGACCCCCGATCCCCCTCCCCGGCACGGACCCCATCACCCCAACCTCCACCCCGGCACAGAGCCTCCCCCCAACCTCCACCCCGGCATGGACCCCCCCCCAACCTCCACCCCGGCACGGACCCCCCCCCCAACCTCCACCCCGGCACGGACCCCCCCCCAACCTCCACCCTGGCACGGACCCCCCATCCCCCTCCCCGGCACGGACCCCCCCCAACTTCCAGCCCGGCACGGACCCCCCCCCCCAACCTCCACCCCGGTACGGAAACCCCCCCCAACCTCCACCCCGGGACGGACCCCCCATCCCCCTCCCCGGCACGGGCCCCCCCCCAACCTCCACCCCAGCACGGACCCCCCATCACCCTCCCCGGCACCAACCCCCCCCAACCTCCACCCCGGCACGGACCCCTCATCCCCCTCCCCGGCACGGACCCCCCACCCCCAACCTCCACCCCGGCACGGACCCCCCCCAACCTCCACCCCGGCACGGACCCCCCATCCCCCTCCCCGGCACGGACCCCCCCCCAACCTCCACCCCGGCACGGACCCCCCATCCCCCTCCCCGGCACGGACCCCCCCCCAACCTCCACCCCGGCACGGACCCCCCCCCCAACCTCCACCCCGGCACGGACCCCCCCCCAACCTCCACCCCGGCACGGACCCCCCCCAACCTCCACCCCGGCACTGACCCACCCACCAACCTCCACCCCGGCACGGACCCCCCCCAACCTCCACCCCGGCACGGACCCCCCATCCCCCTCCCCGGCACGGACCCCCCCCCAACCTCCACCCCGGCACGGACCCCCTATCCCCCTCCCCGGCACGGACCCCCCCCAACCTCCACCCCGGCACGGACCCCCCCCCCAACCTCCACCCCGGCATGGACCCCCCCCATCTTCCACCCCGGCACGGACCCCCCATCCCCCTCCCCGGCACGGACCCCCCCATCCCCCTCCCCGGCACGGAACCCCCCATCCCCCTCCCCGGCACGGACCCCCCTCCCCGGCACGGACCCCCCCCCCCATCCCCCTCCCCGGCACGGACCCCCCCCATCCCCCTCCCCGGCACGGACCCCCCTCCCGGCACTCCCCCGTAGCCCAGCCTACTCTAACCACCCCCCCCCCCCGCCCGCCGCACACACACACACACAACCCGAGACACACCTCTCCTCACGCATTCAGACTGCGGCCACGCCATCGCCTGCCCAGGGCCAACCCCCCAGGCCGTCACTCACCTCCACGCTGGTCGGCGTGAACCTGGAGCACAGGGTCACGCCGATGAAAAGGAGGTTTAATTTACGTCGACGTGAACGGTCATCACGTCAACGGGACTTCGGCCCATCCGGAAGGGAGAATATCGGCAGGCCGAAAATCGGCTGCCTTGCGCAGACCCATGACATTCTCCGACGGCAGCGGCGACATTAACGCCCCGCCGACTTTTCTCCCTTCGGAGACTTCGGCAACCGGCGGGGCCGGGATTCACGGCGGCCAACGGCCATTCTCCGACCCGCTGGGGGGTCGGAGAATGACGCCCAAGTTGTTTCTTTACTGAATTGCTGATCCTCAATGCCAGCTTTATGCCCGGGAATAAAGCTGTAAATAAATCCAACTGCAGCAGATATTCTGAAATTATGCCTCCAGTGGGTAAGGTTCTTCACTAAACATAAAATTAAACCTTACCATGGACAGGCTGTACAAGAATATGCATGACGATTGCATGTGATCACCCTGTGGGCAATTCTTCATGTTGCCGGCAAGACACTCTGTCTGCTGGCTGTCCATACTGATAAATGATTGGTGTACAGTGTACAATATTCTGCGCATCAGAATTAAGTGCAAATTTAAACAATTCGCCCAGGACTTAACTGAGGGTTACTCTTGGTGAGGCATGTAGCCCAAATTGGATGTTGCAATCAAGCGAGTTACCATTGGAGTCCCACATGGCAGATTGGTCAAAAAGTAAAAAGCCATGGGATACAGGGCAATGTGGAAAACTGGGTGAAAAATTGGCTTAGTAACAGGAAACAAAGGGTAATGGACAATGGTTGTCTTGCAAATGGAAGGTTGTGTCAAGTCGTGGTCCACAGGGCTCGAATTGGCACCTTTACTGTTTGTGTAATATATTAACGATTTGGACGTGGATGTGGGGGCACGATTGGGAAATTTTCAGATGACTCAAAGATTAGCCGAGTTGTGGACACTGTAGGGGATAGCTGTAACCTTCAAAACGATATAGATGGGTTGATGGAGTGGGCGATAAAGTGGCAGATGAAATTTACCACAGAGAAGTGTGAGTTCATGCATTAAGGGAGGTCAAACAGTCGTAGGGAGTGCACAATAAATGGGAATATACTAAGAGGGGTAAATAGAGTCATAGAGTCATAGATGTTTACAGCATGTAAACTGGCCCTTCGGCCAGCTTGTCCATGCCGCCCAGTCTCTATCACTAAGCTAGTCCCACTTGGCCCATATCCCTCTATACCCACCCTGCCCATTTAACTGTCTAACTATTTTTTAAAGGAAAAAATTGTAGCCGATTCTACCACTGCCTCTGGCAGCCATTCCAGATTGCCCTCTGGTCTCTTTTGTATCTCTCCCCTCTCACCTTAAACCTCTGCCCTCTAGTTCTAGACTCCTCTACCTTTGGGAAAAGATGTTGACTATCTACCTTATCTATGCTCCTCATTATTTTATATACCTCTACAAGTTCACCCCTAAGCCTCCTACATTCCAGGAAAAAAAGTCCCAGCCTATCCAGCCCCTCCTTATAACTCAGACCATCAAGTCCTGGTAGCATCCTTGTAAATCTCTCCTGCACTCTTTCTAGTTTAACAATATCCTTCCTGTAATAGGGTGACCAGAACTGAACACAGTATTCCATGTGTGGTCTTACCAATGTCTTGTACTACTTCAACAAGACGTCTCCTGTATTCAATATTCTGACCAATAAAACCCAACATACTGAATGCCATCTTAACCACCCTGTCCACTTGCGACTCCATCTTCAAGGAGCTATGAACCTGTACCCCTAGATCTCTTTGTTCTGTAACTCTCCCCAACTCCCTACCATTAGCTGAGTAGGTCCTGCCCTGATTTGATCTACCAAAATACATCACCTCACATTTATCCAAATTAAACTCCATCTGCCATTCATCGGCCCTCTGGCCCAGTTGATCAAGATCCTGTTGCAATCTTATATAACCTTCTTCATTATCCACTATGCCACCAATCTTGGTGTCATCTGCAAACTTACTAACCATCCCTCCTGCATTCTCATCCAAATCATTAATACATATAATAAATAACAGTGGACCCAGCACCGATCCGTGAGGCAAACCGCTGGTCACAGGCCTCCACTTATAAAACAACCCTCCAACCAGCCTTAAGCTTCAATCGCCAAGCCAATATTGTATCCAATTGGCTACCTCACCCTGGATTCCGTGAGATTTAACCTTTTGCAACAACCTACCATGCGGTACCTTGTCAAAGACCTTGCTAAAAGTCCATGTAGACAACATCGACTGCACTGCCCTCATCTACCTTCTTGGTTACCCCTTCAAAAAACTCAATTAAATTCGTGAGACATGGCTGTCCCCTTACAAAGCCATGCTGACTTTCCCTAATTAGCCCTTGCCTGTCTTAATGCCTGTACATCCTGTCCCTCAGAATACCTTCCCACAATTTACCCACTACAGAAGTAAGGCTAACCGGTCTGTAGTTCCCAGGCTTATCCCTACAGCCCTTCTTAAACAAGGGCTCAACATTTGCTACCCTCCAATCTTAAGGTACCTCCCCTGTGGCCGTCGATGATTCAAATATCTCAGCTAGGGGGCCGACAATTTCCTCCCTAGCTTCCCACAATGCCCTGGGATACATTTCTTCAGGTCCCAGGAATTTATCCATCTTGATACGCTTTAATACCTCCAGCACCTCCTCCTCTGTAATATGTATACTCCTCAAGATATCACTTTTTATTTCCCCAATTTCCCTAAGATTCGTGCCTTTCTCAACAGTAAATACTGATGAGAAATATTCATGTAGGACCTCTCCCATCCCTTGTGGATCTGCACATAGATGACCTTGTTTATCCTTAAGAGGCCCTACCCCCTCCCTAGTCACCCTTTTGCCCTTTATGTATCTTTAAAAGCTCTTTGGTTTTTCCTTTGCCTTATCTGCCAAGACAATCTCATGTCCCCTTTTTGCCCTCCTGATTACTCTCTTAACTCTACTCCGACAAGCCCTGTACTCTTCAATGGATCCACTTGACCCCAGCTGCCTATGCATGTCACATGCCTCCTTCTTCCTTTTGACCATGGCCTCAATATCCCGAGTCATCCAGGGTTCCCTACTTCTACCAGCCTTACCCTTCACTCTAAGAGGAATGTGCTCACCCTGAACCCTAGTTAACACCTTTTTGAAAGATTCCCACTTACCAGCTGTCCCCTTGCCTGTAAACAGGCTCCCCCAATCAACTTTTGAAAGATCCTGCCTCATACCTTTTTTATGGGCCAGGGTTTAGAGAACCCCAAAGTGTATCATGGAGTTCACCTGACCCACAGCTTTTAATAGATTGTGGTATGGGGAGCACACGGCCCTCTCTAGAAGTGTGATACAGAAGAAATAGAAAAGTAATTTTTAAAGCAAAACAATGTGTATTCTATGAACTCAAGTTAACCTTTTTGAAACATACAGTGAACATCTTAGCAATCATCAATTCAAATATAACCCCCAAAGAATACAACACTAAGTAATCCTTAATAACTTCTCAAACAACATCCAGAAGATAGAAGAAACACCTTTTACCAGAGGCACATCAGGTTTACATTCACTACTGAAAACATTTATAATTCTGAATTCACCAAATGATCAAGAGATAGTCTTTTCATGGCAGAGAGAACAGCAGTACACCTGCTCTGTCTGGCTTCTGCTCCAACACTGAAAACGAAACTAAAACACACCCTGCAGCAAACAGCCTAAAACGAAAGTTAAAAAGCTGACAGACAGCCCAGCTCCACCCACACTCTGACATCACTAATAGACACCCATTTCTTAAAGGTACATTTCTTAAACACCCATTTCTTAAAGGTACTCTCACATGATACCTTCAAAATTGGCCTTGTCCCAATTTAGAATTTTAACTTTTGGGCCAGAACTATCATTCTCCATAGCTATCTTAAAACTAATGGAATTATGGTCACTGGTCCTAAAATGTGATCCCTCACTAACACTTCCGTCACCTGCCCTTCCTTATTCCCCAAGAGGAGGTCAGGTTTTGCCCTCTCTCTAGTCGGGCCGTCCACATATTGAATGACAAATTCTTCCTAAGTACACTCGATAAATTTCTCTCCATCCAAACCCCTAGTGCTATGGCTGTCCCAGTTAATGTTGGGAATGTTTAAGTCCCCTGCTTACTACCCTACTTTTCCGGCAGCTATCTGTCATCTCTTTACTTTTTTGCTCCTCAATATCCCGTTGAGTATTTGGGGGCCTATAGTACAGTTCTATCAAAGTGATCTCACCCTTCTTATTTTTCAGTTCTACCTATGTAGACTCAATGGGCAAACGCTCGGATATATCCCCTCTCAGTACTGCTGTGATACTGTCCCTAATCAAAAACGCAACTCCCCCGCCTCTCCTATCTCCTGGCCTATCTTTCCTATAGCATCTGAACCCTGGAACATTGAGCTGCCAGTCCTGACCCCCCTTTAGCCAAGTTTCAGTAATAGCTATAATATCCCAGTCCCATGTACCGAATCATGCCCTGAGTTCATCTGCCTTGCCCGTTTGGCCGCTTGCATTGGAATAAATGCAGTTCAATCTGTTTCTCTGCCTCCCACTTTTCTCCTTACTGACTTTTGTTTCTATCCTCTCTTTACTACTCTCCGACTTCCTGCATTGGTTCCCATCCCCCTGCTACATTAGTTTAAACCCTCCCCAACAGCGCTAGCAAACAGCCCCCCTAGGACATTGGTTCCAGTCCTGCCCAGGTGTAGACCATCCGTTTTGTAATGGTCCCACCTCTCCCAGGACCAGTTCCAATATCCCAAAAATCTGAATCCCTCCCTCCTGCACCATCTCTCAAGCCACGCATTCATCCTGTCTATCCTGTCATTCCTACTCTGACTAGCACGTGGCACTGGTAGCAATCCCGAGATTACTACCTTTGAGGTCTTTTTAGTTTAGCTCTTACCTCCCTAAATTCAGCATGTAGGACCTCATCCCGTTTTTTACCTACATCATTTGTGCCTATATGCACCACAGCAACTGGCTGTTCACCTCCTCCCTTTAGAATGTCCTGCAACCGCTCTGAGACATCCAGGACTCTTGCACCCGGGAGGCAATATACCTTCCTGGAGTCTCGTTTGCGTCCGCAGAAACGCCTGTCTACTCCCCTTACAATCAAATCCCCTATCACTATACCTCTACCACTCTTTTTCCTGCCCTCCTGAGCAGCAGAGTCCATGTTCCATGAACTTGGCTATTGCTGCCTTCCCGTGGTGAGCCATTTCCCTCAACAGTATCCAAAACGGTATACCTGTTTTGAAGGGAGATGACCGCAGGGGTTAGAGATCTTGGTGTTCAAGTACACAAGTCCCTAAAGGCAGCAGTTCAAGTAGACAAGGTGGTTAAGAACGCATATGAAATACTCTCCTTCATTGGCAGAAGTATAGAATATAAAAGTAAGGATATAATGTTAGAACTGTATAAAACATTGGTGGGGCCACAACTGGAATATTGTGTGCAGTTCTGGTCACCACATTACAGGAAGGGTGCAATTGCTCTGGAGAGAGTGCAGAGGAGGTTTACAAGAATATGGCCTGGGCTAGAAAAGTGTAGATACGAGGAGAGATTTGATAGGTTGGGGTTATTTTCCTTGGGATAAAGAAGGCTGAGGGTGACTCAATTGAGGTGTACAAAATCATGAGGGGAAGAGATAAAATTGTTTCCCTTGGTGGAGAATTCTAGAATCAGGAGACATAGATTCAAGATAAGTGACAGAAGTTGTAGAGAGGACATGAGGAAGAACTTCTTTACGCAGAGGGCAGTGGGTGTCTGGAATTTGCTGCCTGTGTTTGTGGTGGAGGCAGAGATCCTAAACTCTTTTAAGGAGTACCTGGATTTGCACCTTAAGTACTGGAAGCTACAGGACTATGGGCCGGGTGCAGGAAGGTGGAACTAGAAAGGGCACCTTTGGTGTCCTTGGGCTGGAATGGAAAAGATGGACTGAATGGCCTCTTTCGGTGCTGTAACTTTTCCAAGGTTCTATGTATCAATGGAAGTGTGATGAGTCCCAGTATCTCACGCCAATTATTACAATGAGGCTAAAAACCTGTTGAATTTCTGTTGAAGTTTGAGGATCCAGATTTGGCGTGTACGATTGAAACAGGTTCAGTTATGCACCAGAAATTGGGAAGGAACAACTATCCGCCAAAATGTATTTTCTGTGTCGCCAATTTATTTGTTACATAAAACTCACACATCGAGTAGGAGGAACCTGGTACGATGGGACCATCATGCACATCTATGTGGTCCATGTTATCTGGCAGCACTTAAAGCACACGCAAGCATAAGTGTATTGGTAAGTGTAAGTAGCGAACACATGGGTGAGTCACTGATCACAGCTCAGTAATGATAGAGTTGATGTTGAAGAACTTAGAACCATTGATATGTATGGGCACAAATTTGCTGAATAGTTTGATGATTCTGATTGGCTGGAGCCACAGTTGAAATAGAAGGGGCTGGATTCTCTGATTCTGAAACTAAGTGCTGACGCCAGTGTGGGAATGGTGGTGATTTGCGACCAGAAAAACGGCGCAAAACGGCCACCGATCCTCTTTCTGGTGGGGGGGTGCTAGCAGGCATGCAGCGTATACAGCCGTAAAATTGCCGGGTCCGTGGTGTTCATGCGCACGTCAGTGGCCTGTACCAGCTGCGCTGTGCAACATAGCGCCGGCAAAGTGTGGACCGGCCTGCCAAATAGTGCCCCCCCTTTGGCTGGCTTGGCACCACCGGACCACCCCAGACCAGTGCCCCCAACCCCCGCCAAAGCCCCCCGTGCCCATGGACCGGCCTCCCCCCCCCCCCCCCCCCCCCCGACTGTGGCGGCGCTGGACTTAGTCCGCAGCCGCCATGCCAAGTTCCCGAAAAATATACCACATGCGACTGACGCAGTCGGGAACTCGGCCCATCGGGGGCGGACCATTAAGGGAGGGCCTCAGGCGACGTCCTGAGGCCGTCCCGATGGCATGCAGCGTACTCTGTGAGTATGCCGTTTTGGAGGGGGCAGGGCAATGCAAAAGCGTCGCCGCCGCCAATTTCGGCGCCAACGTGGATTCTCAGCCAATCGGCAAACACGATCTAGGCACCAGAAACCGGAGAATCACGCCCAAGATTCTTCACAAGAATGAATTGGTAAAAAAGTTACTCAGTTCATTGCCAGAATTAAACAACCCAGTGTGGAAAGATTCTAAGCCTCCAGTTGGTCAGTGTCATGCAGCTGAATTTGTCTCCTCTGCGGAATGTCATTGAGCTGCATGTAATGTCAATGACATTTACAGTAAATGTCATGATATGCAAACATGCAACCAGTGAACACTCCGAATAGGACACAACCACTGGGCAGTCAGGACACTCAGAGGTGGCATCACCACAAGGGGGCATGACATAAACACTATAAAAGGGATGAGGCACTCACACCCTGCCTCTTTCCACAGATAAACATCTAGAGAGTTAGACAGGGTTGATCAGCAGCATCACACCCCAGCACGTGGCTTAGAGCAAGCTGGTAGTTAGACTGAGTTACTACAGCTAGATGAGCAGAGAGTCTAACTCATTTGAGAGCTGTGTTAGTAGTTTAATAAACGCGTTGAACTCATTTCAGGGGCGTGATTCTCCCCTACCCGGCGGGGCAGGGAGTCCCGGCAGGATGGAGTGGCGTGAACCACTCCGCCGTCGGGCCGCCCCAAAGGTGAGGATTTCTCCACACCGTTAGGGGCCAAGCCCTCACCTTTAGGGGTTAGGCCCGCGCCGGAGTGGTTGCCATCCCACCGGCTGGCGTGGAAGGCCTTTGGCGCCACGCCAGCCGGGGCCGAAGGGACTCCGCCGGCCGGCGGAGGTCCACGCATGCGCAGGAGCGTCAGCGGCTGCTGACGTCATCCCCGCGCATGCGCAGGGGGGGGATCACCTCTGCGTCGGCTACCGTGGAAGCTATGGCCGACGCAGAGGGGAAAGAGTGCTCCCGCGCCACAGGCCTGCCCGCGGGCCAGGCCACTGTGGGGGCACCCCCCGGGGCCAGATCGCCCCGCGTCCCCCCAGGCCCGCCCGCGCCGCCTGGTCTCGCCAGTAAGGGAGGTGGTTTAATTCACGCCGGCGGGGCCGGCATTACAGCAGCGGGACTTAGGCCCATCGCGGGCCGGTGAATCGCCGGGGGGGGCCGCCGACCGGCGTGGCGCGATTCCTGCCCCCGCCGAATCTCCGGTGCCGGAGAATTCAGCAGCCGGCGGGAGTGGGATTCACACCGTCCCCCTGTGATTCCCGCCCCAGAGTCTGGAGCATCCTTTAGTTAAGATGCATGAAGTAGCAGTAAAGACCTCAGGCAGCAGGGAGTGGGCACAGCTGTCGCATCTCTGAGGAATTCCCCTTTTAATAATGATAATATAAAGTCTACAGTGCAAGACATGGTAAAGCTTAATTTTAATATGCTTGAAAACACAGTAAGAATGGCCTTAAGGAGGTAATTTAAAAAGGTCAGAGCAGCACAGAATTGTGCTCACAAAGGAGTGACAATTCTGCTGGAACACAGGAATAGAATGATACTCTCAGGTTGCCTGCTTTTGGACAGCCCAGACAAGAAGCATCCCAGAGTAGTAATCGGGCACAATTCTCCGGAAAGATTTCTAAGAGTGGTAGCGAGCAGGAACTGCTGCGAACTTCCTGGCACACGGCCCAGCGAGGCCTGCAACACTATTCAACGTTAATTGGTCCATTTAATGAGGCTGGAAGAAGGCTCGCCAACCAATTCAGCAGGACCACGCTTGCCAGTCCCTTGCTAACAAGGTCGAGCAGCACTTAGGCTGCACTTGCACAGCCAACCCCATTCAGCTCCCAGCCATGGTGCCGAGAAAACAGGCCCCAAGGGTCGGGGATGCAGACTTGGCCAGGCACCTAGACCAGGTGAAGGCCAGGAGGGATGTCCTTTTCCCCCAAGGGTCCCGAAGGGTGAGCCACAGGGCAGCCGGAGCCGCCTAGGATGAGGTGGCGGTGGCTGTAAGCTCTGGGAGCATGACCAGGAGAACTGGCCTCCAGTGCCATAAAAGATCAACAATTTACACTGGGCAGCATGGGTCAGTAGACATCAATGCCCCACTCCCCGCCCCCCTCGAGATCTTTCTGCCCTCATGTGAGGATCCCCCAACCTAACTCTCCATGCGGCCCACCCTCCCTTCACCGTCCCTCTCCCTTCAACCCCACAAACTCTTCATTCACACACCCCCATCACTCCGACCACTGTGAACCATGTGCATCGCTAGTGGCGCCATCTCTGTGTCTCCACAGGAGAATCTCTTGCACTACTGTCAGGAGAGGGCCCAGACTGGGGCAGACTACTGGTCTTAAGAATCCTCACCACCTTCAAGGAACAGGTCCTGGAGGTAACTGGGGTGGTCGAGGACAGAGCGGTCACCAACGTGGAGGTTGGCAGAAGCCACAGAGGTGAGGAACCTCCAGCCCCACCCGAAGGTCCTGTCAAACATGAGTAGTGATTACCTTACTGACTGACCCATCCCTCCCACTGACCACACATCCATTCCCTACAAGCACAGGAGATGTCATCGACAATGCGTGGCATCAAGGCCAACACCACAAAGATGGAGACCGCAGTGGAGAGCCTGGTGCACAACATTGGCACCATGAGTGATGGTTAATAAGACGTTGCACTGTCGGTGATGGCCATGGCTGAGGACCTCGGCAGAATATCTGCCTCGCTGGGGATGTCACCCAGCACCAGGCTGACCTTGATGAGGTTCTGCGGGACATATTTCTCTCTCAGATGGGAATGGCCGAGGCGCTGCGGAGCTTGTCCCAGTCACAGGTGGGCATTTGCCTAGGCATTGCAGAGCATGGCCCAGTCACTGAGGAGCATCACCGAGGGTGACAGCACGATGGTGCAGACCATGGGGAATAGCCAGAGCCAGATGATGAAGGGGCAGCCGGGGCTCAAACCAGCTGCCCCTCCGTCCCAAGGAGGGGGTGCTGGGTGCCAACCTGGACCCATCCAAAGGAGTGGCGACATTGGCCACCAGCTCCTCCGAGTTACACCCCTCTGATGAGGCCACATCTCGAGTTCATCACACGGAACAGGGTGCCACCGCTGTGCATGTGCTGTCAACAAGTGTGCCAGAGGACCCCCGCCAGGAGCATCGAAGGCCACGGGACAAGGTAAGGAGCTGGCTGCCTCCACCTCAGATGTGCATCTTGGAGAGGCACCTAGATGTAGCGGTAGAGCTAGGAAGGCCAAGCCCATCGAGGATCACTGAGGGTGCCGGGGGATGGGGGGAAGGTAGGGCGGGGTAAGTAGGGAGTGAAGAAGGGTGAGGAGTGGTGGGGAGAATGGGGCGGCACTATCGGGAGTGGGGAACTGTATGACACATGTGACACATTAAAAACACTTGAGCACAACCAATATGACGCTTTGTCACTTTCTTCTGCAATGCGGGCCGACTTCCAAACCCTAGGCGCATCTCTCCAGGCATCTCCCAGTAGCACTCAGCCATCCTCCAGCCGTGGACATGTACCCGGAGCTGTGTCCCATCACTTGGTTGTTCGGATGTTGGCTGCTGCAGGTGTGGTGTTGCCTCCCGCAGTGTTCAAGCACAGTGCCCATGCACAAGGTGTGATTGGGATGCCAGGCAATGAATCCCACATGCGACATGGCCCGCCCACCCACAGGAATCCACTTGGGTTGTGTGAAGTGCACACTTAACCATGATTGCTAATTCCCTATTAGTAAAAGCCTTCAGCCGCATGGCTAGAGGCCTCAGCAGTCTTTGGGGGTTATGGGTGATCAGTAGGGCAGACGGGCAGGGACTAGGGTTGCCCCGGACCGGGTACACATAATCCAGGTGTTGGCATGATGGTGCTGTGCATGGTTGCACTGGAGAATCACGCCCATAGAATTGGCATTTTGCATATAGTTATATCTGACATAGTCTGAAGCAATAAAGGTACGTGGTAGCGCAGTTAGAGGCAGACCTTCAAGAGACCAGTCAGAAATCCTCCATATTTACTCCTTTCAATAGGTCCTCAAGTAGATATAGTAAATTATAAAAAAACATCATATATAGGGGCTGTTTAGCACAGGGCTAAATCGCTGGTTTTGAAAGCAGACCAAGGCAGGCCAGCAGCACGGTTCAATTCCTGTAACAGCCTCCCCGAACAGGCGCCGGAATGTGGTGACTAGGGGCTTTTCACAGTAACTTCATTTGAAGCCTACTTGTGACAATAAGCAATTTTCATTTCATATTGGTACATGAAACACAAGGGGGTGGCATAGTGGAGCATTACGTTAAGTATATTGCGCACACAGTAGAATTTTCCAAGTGAAATGTTTGGCTATCTCAGTAGTCCACTGCTGACCCTGACTAATTTCCCCGTACCAGCGTCATTTAGCACAGGCTTCAGATGGATTGTTCTATCCTGAAATGTGGAAGGAAAAGCACCAAAACAGGTCTCAGGCACCCCCAGCTGTGGAGTGGGCTAGATTACACCAGGGGAGATGAACACAAGCCAGGATTTTCCATGCCCGATTGGGGTAGGTGTGTTCAATGGTGAGATTGGAAAAATCTCAGGAGAAGACCTTTGGTGAGTTTCCCGGCAGCGTAACTCCAGGATACGATTGCCTCCTCACCCTATTTACTGTCACGTGTACCGAGGTGCAGAGAAAAGTATTTTTCTGCCAGCAGCTCAAACACGTCATTTAGTACATGAAACTAAAGAAAATAAAAAGAAAATACATAATAGGGCAACACAAGGAACACAATGTAAATACATAGACACCGGCATCGGGTGAAGCAGTCAGGAGTGTAGTATTAATCAGGTTAGTCTATAAGAGAGTCGTTTAGGAGTCTGGTTAATTTAAAAATAGTTAAAGAAAATAAGAAGGAAATAGATAGATTTCTAGATTCTAAAGGTGCCAAGGGGTATGGGGAGAGTATGGGAGTAAGGGCGGCATGGTGGCACAGTGGTTAGCACTGCTGCCTCATAGCATCAGGGACTCGGGTTCAATTCTGGCCTCGGGTGACTGTGTGGAGTTTACACTTCCTCCCCGTGCCTACGTGGGCTTCCTCCGGGTGCTCCGATTTCCTCCCACAGTCCAAAGATGTGCAGGTTAAGTGGATTGGCCATCCTAATTGCCCCTTAGTGTTCAAGGATGTGCATGTTAGGTTATGGGGTTATGGGTATAGGGTGGAGTTTATTGGTGCAGGCTTGAATAACAATGTAGTTATTCTATACTTCTCTAGTATTGAGATAGAGGATAAGCCATGATCATATTGAATGGCACAGCAGGCTTGAAGGGCCAAATGCCTACTTCTGCTCCTATGTTCTATGTTTATGTGTGTGTGGGAGTGAGGTAGTGAGTGCGCGTGTGGGAGAGCCATTTGATCCCAAGAAATGGACTTCTTCCGGAGTGAATTCACCCTGACAGCAGTGTCCACCCGGGGAAGCACCACCTGGCATTGCAATACAGTTGGCTGCTGGAAGTCCTCAAGGGGCATGTGGTGTTTAGGAATGTGCCACTGGTTCACCAAGGGAGAGAAGTAGGTTTTGCAGGTAAATCTCTCATACCAGCACTGAGGTGAGGCCAAGCCAGTCCACTTTAAATCTGCTCTCCTTCAGAAAGAACAATGTATTCTGCTTTTTGATGAATGCCCTTCCTTCCTTTGTGTTATCACAAGCAGGAGCGAATCAGGCAATAGGCTCTATTATAGAATCACAGCACCAGGGTTACCATCTCTTTCAGCTTCCCAACCTGATAAACATTTTACAAGGATCAAGACTTGGGTCATGTAAAGCCAAGTTCTCAGCGGTTTCTTTGAGCCCAGAAGTTTTGTCAATCACTTCATTTATCCTATTTGAAGAACAACCATAATACCTAAAATGAAAAAGTTCTGCATATTGTGGAATGATAATAATTGGTCAGAAATTATGGTGTGTTACGTTATATATTATGTAGGATGGCAGGGGAAAGGTGATTGTGGGTGCAGGCTGAATTTCTTCCTGACTCAACATGATGGGAAGTAGCAGTATGCCTGAGATGATATCCGATTTCCATGTGGGAAGCGTAGAATTTCACTTCACAAAAGGAAGTTACGTTGTCCATCATTGTCACTGCACAGCTCTCAGAAAAATCTATCCGTGTCACCCTATTCCCCATACTCCTCTTTCTTTACATTCAGATATGAAACGTACGATGGATTCTATTCTTTTTTAAATTTATGATGGATTCTATTCCTGCCACTGTTTCTGGTGGGAACATTCCCTGTCCTAACAACCCCTCAATTTATGTCAATAGTCATTGTATCATCTGATTTCATTTGCTTGCAAAAATTGCTGCCGCAGACAATGTGGTATCTGTTGTAAGAATGGGCTCAATTTTCAGCTATAAAGAAAGGTTTCAGAAACGGAGATTGGGTTGATGGAAATAAGTAATAGGGAAGAAAAGTAAAGTTATTTGTATATATATAGTCAGAAAATATTGTTATGTCCTTCACATAAATAGGAGATTTTATGCTAAGTTGAAATCTAAATGTCTTAATGAAGGTACATAGGGAAAGTAGCCTCAAAAATAAAAGTTTCATTTAGTATAAATTACTGGCAAGATTGCACATTTCGGTATCAGATGCAGCTGAAGTTAGCTAAAGCCACAACTGAATGCCAAAAGTGCATTGGAAAAAGCATCAGATCAGGTGGCATTCCCATGGTAAAGCTTTATAAGTTCAGTTAGAGGACAGAAAAGCAACATTAGGCCTTTTGAAAGATTAACACTGGTTAGGATCGGGGATTAGGATATGACTGAAATGCTAAATATATATTTTGTATTAATTTTCATCACTGAGGATGATACAGTGGTAGGTACAGATGCTTTGCATATTGATTCCTTAAATGTAAATGCATAAATAGCTTGAGCTTGATTTGAGGCATTGAAGATTGATCAGTTTGATGGATCTGATGACATTTAACATCGAATGCTATAGAAAATTTGAAAGGTACTATGCAAGCCATTGGGCGCAATTCACCCAAAAAATGACTCGTGTCATTACTGTGAGCTTAGTGGGGTGTTTCTCATCGGCTCTTTGGGTGAGATCCAACCTGTATTCGCCCACACTTAGTCAATTTTTAGGCGCCTGGGAGTTTCTCATTGGTCAAGCCCACATTTCAGGCACAATCTTCCCAAAAGGGAACAAAGTCCCCTAGCGAGCGCGTTTAGCCACATGTTCCCACTTGCCGGAACTCCCCCTTGTAGCAAGAGATCGGTACGCCATTTAAAAATGGCGGCCCAATCTCCGAGGCCCCCAAAATAATCCCCGACCTCCCCCAGCCCAAACTCAATATGGGAGGGTCTCCCGGTCCCACCCCCCAACACCCACGCTGGGCAACCACGGCCTGATCATGCACGTGCAAACACTGGCAGCATGGCATCTTGGTAGTGGTAACCTGGCAGTGCCCATGTCAGCTGCAGTGCCACCAGGGCACCTTGGCAGTGCCAGGATGGCACTGAGGTGGCACTTCTAGGGTTTCCAGGTGGCACCCACAGTGCCAGAGCACCATCCTGCCCAAAAGGCATGCAGCTGGGGGCCTCTGATCCCCTTGGAGACCCTCACGAGTGCCATTCCGCCTGGTCCCCGTTTATAGGGTCTAGTACCAAACGATGCTGGCCTGAGGTCTCTGAGGAAATGGGATTGAATCTCAAAGCCTCAGGTACCTTGGGAATCTGCACATTAGAGTAAAGCTTATTGCCTCACTAATATGCAGATTTGCTAAATAGTGATCCCGCCCATTGGGGGCAAGATTCACCTTGCAACATCTTGTGAAATTGCATTGAATCTTGCGAGGCGTTGCGAACCTGGTAGACTCAGGGTGCAGCTTGGCCAAAGGATCGCGTCCTTAGAAATTTTTTCTGCAGTGGGGAACGAAACTTGCCCACCAGACTGGGCAAACTGAGATTGTGCACCATTTTGAAAGGGTGCCCTGATCTCAAAGTGAGATTTAGGCCCCCACCACACCCACCTACAGACAATGGGATTGTCCACAGACATAGGCAACATCCCCAACCCTCCACCCCAAGGGGAAAACTCCCAACCCCATCAATCGTCGCGACACGACGGACTTCCTACAGAAACTCAGCACCCATGGACCAGTTGAACCAGGAACATTCCTCGTCACAATGGACGTCTCGGCACTCTACACCAGCATCCCCCATGACAACGGCATTGCTGCAACAGCCTCAGTACTCAACACCGACAACTGCCAATCTCCAGACGCAATTCTGCAACTCATCCGCTTCATTCTGGATCACAACGTCTTCACCTTCGACAACACGTTCTTCATCCAGACGCACGGAACAGCCATGGGGACCAAATTCGCACCCCAATACGCCAACATCTTCATGCACAAGTTTGAACAGGACCTACTCACCGCACAGGACCTTCAACCGATGTTATACACCAGATACATCGATGACATTTTGTTCCTTTGGACCCACGGCGAAGAATCACTGAAACGACTACACGATGACATTAATAAGTTCCATCCAACCATCAGACTCACCATGGACTACTCTCCAAAATCAGTTGCATTCTTGGACACACTCGTCTCCATCAAGGACGGTCACCTCAGCACTTCGCTTTACCGCAAACCCACGGATAACCTCATGATGCTCCACTTCTCCAGCTTCCACCCTAAACACATTAAAGAAGCCATCCCCTATGGACAAGCGCTCCGTATACACAGGATCTGCTCAGACGAGGAGGAGCGTAACAGACATCTACAGATGTTGAAAGATGCCCTCGTACAAACGGGATATGGCACTCGACTCATCGATCGACAGTTCCAACGCGCCACAGCGAAAAACCGGACCGACCTCCTCAGAAGACAAACGTGGGACACAACCGACAGAATACCCTTCGTCGTCCAGTACTTCCCCGGAGCGGAGAAACTACGTCATCTTCTTCACAGCCTTCAACACGTCATTGATGACGATGAACATCTTGCCAAGGTCATCCCCACACCCCCACTACTTGCCTTCAAACAACCGCGCAACCTCAAACGAACCATTGTGTGCAGCAAACTACCCAGTCTTCAGAACAGTGACCACGACACCACACAACCCTGTCATGGCAATCTCTGCAAGACGTGCCAGATCATCGACATGGATACCACTATTACACGTGAGAACACCACCCACCAGGTACGCGGTACATACTCGTGCGACTCGGCCAACGTTGTCTACCTCATACGCTGCAGGAAAGGATGTCCCGAAGCGTGGTACATTGGCGAGACCATGCAGACGCTGCGACAACGAATGAACGGACATCGCGCAACAATCACCAGGCAGGAATGTTCCCTTCCAGTCGGGGAACACTTCAGCAGTCAAGGGCATTCAGCCTCTGATCTCCGGGTAAGCGTTCTCCAAGGCGGCCTTCAGGACCCGCGACAACGCAGAATCGCCGAGCAGAAACTTATAGCCAAGTTCCGCACACAAGAGTGCGGCCTCAACCGGGACCTGGGATTCATGTCACATTACATTCATCCCCCACCATCTGGCCTGCGAAATCCTACCAACTGTCCTGGCTTGATACAATTCACACCTCTTTAACCTGGGGTTACCCCATATCTGCATCTGTAAAGATTTAATCACCTGCTAATGCTCGCATTCCTAGCATTGTTTGGCATCTTTGAATTTGTCGATATATGTGTTTCTGGAACAAACTTCTTCATTCACCTGAGGAAGGAGCAGCGCTCCGAAAGCTAGTGACATCGAAACAAACCTGTTGGACTTTAACCTGGTGTTGTAAGACTTCGTACTGCCATCAATAAAAGTTAGCGTGAACCTCCCCCACCCCGGTGCCACTGAGGCACACGGGTGAACCTGTCCCACAACCATCGATCCTTTTGGGCATTGGGGCATCACCTCCCCCCCTATCTAAGTGAACCCTCCAAACCGTTGAGGGTCTCCCATCATAATGGTCCCGATTTCAGTTGCACCTTTTATCCCTCCTTCACCCCCAACATTAATGATGCCCTTTACCCCACCTTTCATAGGCACGGCCTCCTCAGGTCCTGTCCCTTGTCAATGCCAACCTTGCACCCAGCACCCTAGCACTGCCAACCTGGCACCTGGGCAGTGCTAACCAGTTTGACACTGCCTGGGTGCCAGGTTGGCACTTTCAGGGTGCCCGGATGCCAGGATAAGTGCCCCAGCCCTGCCCCTCGAACATCGGGTGGGCTCCAATGGCCTTCGACACCCCGGACTGGCCATCACGCCTGGCCTTCGCTTGTGGAGACCAGCAGTAATTGGTGACTCGGTGAGGCCTCGCCAGTGCGGCTAGTGACTTCCGGGCATTGGCCGAATGCAGCCTCAATCCAGCCGCACATATTTAGACGAGCCTAATAGTTCATTTAAATATGGTTGCCTGGATCAATCCCAGTGAGGACATGATCCACATCACGCTGGGTGTAGAAAGTCGGGTGACTCACGATCGGCTCGGCGTCCGGCATTAAGCCCGTTTGGGGAGGGTCCTACAAGGGCCATGAAATTGGGGCCTTGGGTGGGTTGGAGGGGGCCAGATCGGGGTTTCCCTGAGCTGCGGCAGTGTTGATGTGTGAAGCCTTGAGGCCTGATTTCTTTCATTTTTAACATTCCATAACAACACACAGCACAGCTGCAGCCTGCCTGTATCAAATCCTCTCACATGATGGAACCATTCTGCAGCTTGTCTTTTGGAGAAGCATTTCATTCCCCTTGAATTTTCAATAGGCTCTGTGGTTTCACTGTTGTAGTATGCCTGTACTTTTGAGATGCTGTATCCAGCTCCAGCTGGAGATATGCGTGGCTCATATCCAGGTTTGTGAATGAATAGTGAAACACCAGCTAGTTTTGCGTACAAATCCTCCACACACGGCATGGGTTATCGGTCCGGGCGGGAGGTTCTATTCATGGTCATTTTATAATCACCACAGAGGCGAACTGACTTCTCTGGTTTCAGTAGTTGAGTAAATGGTGGTTAACTCAAGGTCAAAGGAAACGGCCTCTACGGCAGCATACACACATTATAAGTCCCGCTCAGGACTACCAGAATGCTGCTGTCTGTACAGGTTGGCTTTTATACAGTTACAAGCCCCAGCTGGATGGGCCTCAGCCCATTAGTGGGGAATCTTGTATTCCTCCCCTGGGGAGACCGATCAGGGTATCCCCGTGCGCTTTGTGAGGTTTATTGCATTGGTGTTATGCTTTTTGCTCTTCAACTTGCAAATGGGGCGATGTGCTGGCCTTGAGTATAGTGTTGGACACTAGTTAGAGTACTGCAGGGGACTCATGATAGCCATCGATTTTCTTGGGGATTCTTTGCCATAAATGCTTTTCAGCCAACATATATAATGGTAGTATTGAACAGCATGAACAGTTCTTACATTTCTGCCTCACTGCTACCATTGTAGAACATCTGAACATTAAGTGTGTAAACAGTAATACTTTCTGTTGATCAAAAAAAAACACTCTGCAGATACATAACTAGTGAAGTGGGTGTAATCAATGAAGCTTTCACAGGGCAGCACGGTGGCACAGTGGTTAGCATTGCTGCCTCACTGCGCTGAGATCCCAGGTTCGATCCTGGCTCTGGGTCACTGTCCGTGTGGAGTTTGCACATTCTCCCCGTGTTTGCTTGGGTTTCGCCCCACAACCCAAAGTTGTGCAAGCGGATTGGCCATGCTAAATTGCCCCTTAATTGGAAAAAATGAATTGGGCACTCTAAATTTATATAAAAAAAAGAAAAGAAAATCAATGAAGCTTTCACTTCAGGGAATGTCATTTAACTGGCCTGAGACCCACACCAGGCTTTATTGAAAGATATCATCTAGCTAATAGGCTGGATACGTCCACTGTTGGTGGCTTTGTGGTGGAAGAGGACAGGGCTACACACTATGGACAACACAAGTAACATCCTATAAATAGCTGCAAATCAGGAAATGGAACTCCCTCCCGGAGAAACACATGAAAATTACAATCGCCAGGGAAGTGATATTGAACAAATTGTTGGGTCTGCAGGCTGACAAATCCCCGAGTCCAGATGGACTTCACCTTGAGGTCCTGAAAGAAGTGGTTAATGAGATACTTGATGCATTGGCTTTAATTTTCCAAAATTCCGTAGATTTGGGGCAGGTTCCATTAGATTGGAAGATAGCAAATGTAACTCCTTCATTCAAGAAGAGACGGAGACAGAAAGCAGGAAACTACAGACCAGTTAGCCTAACATCTATAATAGGAAAAATTTTAGAAGCTATTATTAAAGATGTTATAGCAGGCCACTTGGAAAAACCCATTGCAATCAGGCTGAATCAACATGGTTTTGTGAAAGGCAAATCATGTTTCACCAATTTATTGGAGTTCTTTGAAGGAATCACATGTGATGTAGATAAAGGTGAACTGGTGGATGTACTGTACATAGACTCTCAGAAGGCATTTAATAAGGTTCCACATCATAGGTTACTGTGGAAAATAAAATTAACGGTGTGGAGGGTAACATATTAGCATGAATTGAAGATTGATTAGCGAACAGCAAATAGAGAGTTGGCATAAAAAATGTTTCTGGTTGGCAGGATGCATTGAGTGGTGTGCCACAGGGATCAGTGCTGGGACCTCAGCTTTTTACAATTTATATCAATGACTTGGATGAAGGGACTGAAGGTATCGTTGCCAAATTTGCTGACGCAGGAAAGTAAATTGTGAAGCGGGCATAAGGAGGCTACAAAGGGACATAGATAGGTTAAGTGGGCAAAAATCTGACAAATGGGAGTATAATGTGGCCAGTTGTGAAATTATCCAGGAAGAAGAAAAAAGAAGCTTATTATCTAAATGGTGAGAGTTTGCAGAGGTCTGAGATGCAAAGGGATCTGGATGTTATAGTCTATGGATCACAAAAGGCTGGTATAAAGGTACAGGAAGTAAATAAGAAAGCTAATAAATGTTATAATTTATTGTGAGGGGAACTGATTACAAAAGTAGGGATGATATGGTGCAGTAGTACAGGGTGTTGGTGAGACCACATTTGGAGTATTATGTACAGTATTGGTCTCCTTATTTAAGGAATTATGTTAGAAGCAGTGAAGAGAAGGTTTATTAGACTAATACTAGGAATGAGTAGGTTGCTTTATGAGGAATTGTTGGAGAGGTGAGGTTTGCATCCATGAGAATTTCGAAGAAGAAGAGGCAACCTGATCATAGGGACATAGGAATTAGGAGCAGAAGTAGGCAATTCAGTCCTTCGAACCTGCTCCGCCATTCAATCAGATCAGGCCTGATCTCTTCGTGGACTCAAATCCATCTCCCCGCCTGTTCCCCATATCCCTATAACCTGGTTTTTTATTGAAACCTTTACGATATTTAAGAGGGTTATTGACAGGATGGATAATGAGTGGAGTTTTCCTCTTGTTAGAGAGTCGATAATCTAAAATTAAGATGGAAGTGAGGAGAAATGTTTTCTCTGAGGTTTGTGATTCTCTGGAATTCTCTTTCTCAAAAGACAGCTGGAGCAGAATCTTTGAATATTTTCAAGGCAAAGCTGGATATATCCTTGATTAATAAGGGGATGAAAGGTTATCAGGAGTAGGCAAAAATGTGGGGCTGGGGTTACAATCAGACCAGCCATGATCTTATTGAATTGTGGAGCAGGCTCCAGGGGCCGAGTGGCCTACTCCTTCCCCTAATTCATATGTTCATCGGAGGTTGTTAAATTTTGATGTTGGGATGTGAATAATAGCAGCAAGGCAGTATTTATTGTTCGACCTTAGTTGCTCTAGCATCAAAAGCTAACCATATGATATGGAGCCAGCTAAGAGTGTCATATAGGCCTTTAGTGAACCTGTTGCATTTTCACAACAGTCTTGCATGGCCATTTTCTGCCACAAAGTCAAGAATGGTCAGAATTCAAGTTTGCAAATTTTGCACTTTTCACGGGAAAATGAAAACATATATCCCTTGTCCTGTTCAATGTTGCTAACTCCCTCTGTTGCTTTAACAGCAACCTTTATCTGGGGAAATGATCATAAAATGAGATTGACATAAATTGTCAACAAGTTTGTATATTTGACATCAGCTATTACTTAAAAGGCAGTTAAGAAGTTAAAAAAATGCATTAGCATGAGTTTGTGTGACAATGTGGATTTAAAGTACTTCCAACAAGGAGTAAATTGTACAATATGGACGAAAGTGCACTGGCATCAATACATTATGTTATTGTCCCATGACGCTCATATGCTTTTTTAAAAATGCAGTGCAAATTAAGTCACTTAATGCAATAACTAAAAAACACTCCAGAAGAACACCGGATATAACACATTACTAGTTGCCATGACCTGTGAATCAGGCAGGCGTGTTTTTGTGCAGTTGAGCACAGGAATTCAAAGTTGTGTTTTTTAAATAGTTCTGCAAGGCTATTTCCTGTTTTTGAAAATGGTACAAAACCGGAGAAATGTTGAAGGATGAAAGGCCTGTCGCATAAAACTTCCGATTTGGCACAGATATCTAAAAAGTCCAGCTTTCACTCTGCTCCCCCTCCGGCACCTTTCTGTTACTGTTCTCTCTCATGGTTTCTGCCGTACCAGAACACTGTTAGCATTCCTTCCCACCCCATGTTTCATTTACCGCTGTGTTCTCCATCTTTCTCTGCCTCCTATTCTTTATTATGATTTTTTCTTTTCTTTCGTGAAGGCCCTTCTTTTCCTGCCAGGCTGTTCCAAGTTTTGGTTCCTCACCCATGCTCTCCTCAACTTTCCATAGAGTTCTTTCCCTCAACTATGATCTCTAAAAATATCTTTGTAAACAACCCATACAGATGTACTCCAAGCAACCAAAATAAATGAGCCACAATCAGACTGAATGCTGTAAAATGTGTATTACTTGTGCCCAAGGGTAATAGATTCCATGGGCTGGATTCTTCGATTTTCAGGCTATGTCGGAGGATCCATAGTGTTTTACGTCAACAAAATTGGCGCCACCCCAGCACCGATCCTCCGGCCACGCCACATAAAATGGCGGGTCTCCACGATAAAAACAGCTGGAGAATTGCTGGGTCCGTGGCCGCGCATGCACACCTTGCCAGATAGACCTGACCTGCCAGATAGTGCCCCCCTGGACAACCCCCCCGGCCTTCGCCGCAGGCCCCCCGGCCAGCAGCACGGCTCCCGCCCGACTGTGGCACCGCTGGACACTGTCCACAGCTGTCACGCCGGGTGCCCGACCGCTGAGACCATGAGTCAACCGCGTGGTCGGGAACCCAGCCCATCGGGGGCGGAGCTTCGGCGGAGGGCCTTCAGGGGACGTCCAGAGGCCGCCCCAATGGCGTGCGGCACGCTCCTCAATGATGCTGTTTTGGAGTGGGTGGAGCATGCAAAAACAGGCACCGCCACGATTCCATCGTAAAAAGGGATTCTCCGCCCGATCGCCGATTACGAAATCGGGAACGGAGAATCCTGTCCCATTTGTTTTATTTGTAGGGGTTGTATTCTGGTGCCTAATAATGCCAATGAAGAATAATTCGCTGCAATTACTTTTTTTTATTTCACTGTTTCTGACCCAGTTTTTTCACATTGAGAATGCTATGACCAATCACTAGGTGTGGTTCCCCAAATTTGTTAACCTAGGCAAGATCCCTCAATTTCTTCCCAAATTGTTATGCGTCGGGTAGGGAGGGATGAACTGACTTTCTTTATTCAACCCCCTCTGCTGGTCGCAGCAAGATTAATTCACAAAGGATCCCTTTCCACAAATACCTTTTCCCAGTCCAAATATGAATGTTTTAAAAGTTAAAGATAGAGGGAGTTTGTTAACTACTAATGGCAAGAAAATGGTAAAACACATGCATATATATACATTCATACAGATTAGAAGTGAGAAATGTAGTCCAAAGTAAATAAATAAAAAGAAAGGTATATGAAACAGACCTTGACTCATAAGGAGGAAATGATTGAGTGTTGCAACTGTTGCAATTCGAGATTCAGGTACTGCTGACTTTAGCAGACAAATAGTTGGTTTTCAGATTCCACTGTTGTGCAGTTTGGCAGAGATGCTTCTCTGCTTCCATTTCAGTCGTGGTCTTTACTGACTTGGCTTACTTCAGCAATCGCGACAGACATATACCTGCAAATTGCTTTTGCAGGGGTGCTGCTGCTGCTGGCTGGCTATTTGCTTCTATGTCACACACCCTCTGACACCTCCAGCACGGTAGCATTGTAGATAGCACAATTGCTTCACAGCTCCAGGGTCCCAGGTTCGATTCCGGCTTGGGTCACTGTCTGTGTGGAGTCTGCACATCCTCCCCGTGTCTGCGTGGGTTTCCTCCGGGTGCCTGGTTTCCTCCCACAGTCCAAAGATGTGCAGGTTAGGTGGATTGGCCATGATAAATTGCCCTCAGTGTCCAAAATTGCCCTTAGTGGTGGATGGGGTTACTGGGTTATGGGGATAGTGTGGAGGTGTTGACCTTGGGTAGGGTGCTCTTTCCAGGAGCCGGTGCAGACTCGATGGGCCGAATGGCCTCCTTCTGCACTGTAAATTCTATGATAATACACACACAAACACACCAATACACAATGCGATGAATGTAAGAAATTGTTATGTTTTCTATTTTCTATTTGTTGCAGTAATGTTATTAAAAAGCCTGGGTAAGATATATACAGACAGTGGGTGGGATTCTCTCACAACTGGCCGGATGGCCCAATGCCGGCGTGAACCACTCCGGCGTCGGGCCGCCCGGGACTAAGCCCCCACGCTGGCGTGAAAACAGAGGTGTTTTATGCCAGGAAAACTGGCGCAAAACAACCACCGATTCCCTGCTCTGGGGTGGGGGTGCGGGGGGCGGCAAGCAGCCAGGCAGCGTTGCCGGGTCCGTGGCTGTGCATGTGCAAGGTGGCAGCCTGCAGCAGCCGCGCCGTGCTTCATGGCGGACCCAGTCCGCGGACTCAGCCCGCAAAAATAGTCCACCTTCGGACGGGTTGCATGCCCCAGACCTCCCCCCCTACAGTGCCCCCAGCCCCGAATAATTCCCCCCCTGCCCACGGATCACCCCTCCTCTGCCATGTGGCGGTGCTGGATTGAGTCCGCAGCTACCACGCTGAGTTCCCGACGAATGAGACCACACGTGTCCCACGCCATCGGGAACTCGGCCGGTCGGGGACAGAACATCACGGGGCGGGCCTCAGGCAATGGCCTAAGGCCGTGGATACAGCGTGCGATGTATTCCTTGGTCGGATGGCTCAATTTGTATTACAAGAACACTTGTAGCTAAAGCATTAAATGATTTTTTAACATTAACTGTGGGTAAACTATATACCAAACAACAGCTGAATAACAGTAAGATGAAATGAAAAGCCAGCTCTTTAGCCTTGGACTAAACCAGCACAAGCAACCTCCCTCCAGCTTCCTCCAGCCTGTCTGAGGAGTCACCTGACTCTAACATTCACTTATATACTAGTGAGACTCCTGGTGTTCAGTTGGTGAATTACAACACAACCATGATATCACTACAGGTAACATTTGACTGTATTCGTTGTCAGGAATGATACGTCACAATAAAAGGTTGTGAGCAAGGCCAGGTTAAATACATATTGAAAAAATGAATTTGCTGCAAAGATTCAAGATTTGTGAACCAGCATACTATTGCAGAGCCACTCTGTCGGCCTCTGAAGATCACATTCCTTCTGTGTGAGCTGTGGCTCAGATAGTCGCATTCTCACCTTTGAATTATGAGGTTGTAGTATATGTCCCACTCAGGACTTGAGCACAAAAGTCTAAGCTGACACTCCAGTACAGTACTGAGAGTATGCTGCAAGGTCAGAGGTGCTGTCCTTTGGATGAGATGTCAAACCATGGCCCTGTCTGTACTCTAAGGTAGGGGTAAATGATCCCATGTCAAAATTCAGAAGAAGAGCAAGGGAGTTTGGATGTCCTCGTAAATATTTACTCCTCAAACAAAATTGCAGTCACTTAAATTTTTCAACCTGATTTCTGGTCTCAATCAATCTGTAGTATGATGTGTGTATTGATGAGGAATTCTGCATATAATGAGTTTGTGATCTTACCTATTAGGGGAGATCCTGTACAGAATCCTGTACATTCTTAGATACAGAGATTTGGAAACTCTGAGTCAATGCAGGCTGATCATTTCCATCTCTAAGCAGTTGTTTGCAATGCAGTGTCAGCAAGGACTAGGATTGAGTTGCACAGTTCTATGTTCTGTGTAAAGGTTTATGCAATGAATTTTCTCAGAATAAAATACGTTTTTACACTATTACTTTTTATTGCAACATTTACAGTCGCACACCACAAAAAAATTCCAAAGAAGTACAAAATCATAAATTGTTGGTGCAGCAGTCCAATATTAGGAAAATATAGTTACTTTTCATAAGGTAGATAATTAATGTCCCTTTCAGTGTGTAAAACCAATCTAATAAATTGCCTTTAATCAGTAATCATTTTGTGATTTATTTTATATAGCTGAAGAATGTGTTGCAATATTTGCTTTAGAATTAATGATTTTTATTGCTGCTACAAACCTCAACAGCAGATGTTTTATGTTAGTTGCTGTTGGCTCTCAAGGACAATTTGATCAAGCATTCAAAAGATACATATATGGATCTACTGGGTATCATAAAACCATCCAAAAAATCAGAAGACAGTGATTTGGATTGCCTCTGCCAGAATAGTTATCGTTGGTGTAATGTTGAAATACTAATGAAAATACATTTCTTTCCAAGGGTAGTTGATTTATTCTATCTGTTCGCTTCCATAAAACTATTCTTAGTTAATACATAATAACTCATAACTTCTGCAAAATTAATAACAAAGCTCCTTTGTTGCCATTAATTTAGACCACAAACGAAAACTTACAGTACTACCAAGTTCTCTGCACAGTCTTTAATTTTGTGGCGATCAATCTCTGTCACTGACTTTTTTCCCTTAATTTAAAGTGAATCACAATCTCAAATTTACATTAAAAAAAAAGTTTTGACAAATAATGAATCCCTTATTACAACTATAGTAACGTTCATTAAGTGAACATGATTTTGCCTGCTCTCAGCAGTATTATAATGGTCATGTAATTGCGTGAGTCAACTTTAATCATTGCATTATTTCTTTAGCTCATGATATCATCCAAAGTGATTTGTTTTGTTAATGTTCCCCCTCAATTTTCTCCCCCATAGTTCCTGAAGAAATGGGGAATTATTTTCTGTATCAAGCGCTAATCTGGAGTGGGAGGGTGAAGCTTTCAGGGGGATAGGAACATATTTGGTGAGGTTGGTGGTAGGCCCAATTATATTTATGGTTGTCCTAACTTAATTAATTAGCAAAAGCAACGTACCATTATTAATCATACTGCTTATAGACGCATTGTCATTTCAGAGGGCAGGATATTTGACTAGAAATTGAATTATTTAGACATGGATACTTTAACGGGAAGAGCTGAAAATAAAGATCAGGAGGGTGTAAACAGAGTAGCTCTTTGAAGTGGAAATGCCTAATGTTGTCCTTATTTTTGTTCTAAAACAGCTGCTGGAGGGGCCATTCCTCCAACATATCCAAATCAGCCTGGAAGACATACTTTTTCATGTAGAATCCTTGTATCTTCATATATCTTGACATCATACATATTACATCCTCTGACACGTACATCCAGGTGGTTAAGCATGGTGAAGAGTAATGGCCCTAACACTGATTAGTGCAGGATTTTTCACATGATCACCATCAATGGGAGGGCAGGATTGTGGTGTTAACAAAAAAAAGAGCTGCGTTTAATGGCGTGAAGGCTGTCCTGTAGAAGAATGGAGTCAGGTTCAGGGTGGTTTATCCAGCTCACCGCAGAGACACTTTGAGGAAAAATACCACTTTTTTGACATGCCAGTAGATGCAAATTCTTTTGCTAAATGGTGGGAGTTGTGTGATGCATAATATGTTTTATGGCACTATGTATTTCTTGCTTTTTTGTGTTCTTTGTTGGGTTTTGCTCTTAGTGCCTTTGATTAGATTTGAGGATTTGTATCCCTTGTTATTATTTTCAGTTTACATTAAGCTATTGATCCTATTCACTTTTCAGCGTTCATTGTTTAATGCAGCATTTAGTCATTAGTGTGGTGTTGCAAATTAGATGGGGTTTTATTCTTCCGTTGAGAGTCTCCCTGCTAAACAGGGAGTTAGTTAGTGGGAGTGGTTTTGGAGGTACACTGCAGCCCATTATATTAGTGGTTTTAGAAAATGAGCTTAGAGTTTTTGTTAAGTTTGGTTTTGTTAAATGTAGGTTTTAGGTTTAGGATAAGTCTTTGTTTGACACTGTTTCATTTGCTTTTGGGTGTGGTTACATTCAACGATGATGCCGTTTTTGGGATGGGGATGAGGATTGATGGGGACATTAGGGTTAGTCTGCTGACAGTGCCTGCTGATTTGCCTTTGTCCAATCTTTTGACTTGGCTCGGCGGCCATTTTGCGTGGGATGTCTTGCTTTATCTTTTCAGTGTCCCTTGGTTAATTTCTGTTGGTGGAAATAGTTGACTCTGGATTAAGGGGGTGGTGGGGGAACCTTCAAACCACCTGGCCACCTAGAATGTTAGAGGTTTGAATGGCCGAACAAAATGGTTGAGGGCATTTGCTCATCTTAAGAGCTTAAACTCTGATGTTTTGTTGCAGGAGACCCGCTTGCGTTTCAGGGACCAGACAAGGCTGTGCAAGGGGCCTTACGGGGAGTGGATGAGGGGTTCACTTGGAGGTGGAAGGCATTTATCAACTTATTCCAGGTGAATTAAGGTGGAGGGGGGGGTGAGACAGGGTATTGGGGGTTTGTTTTCATTGTTAGAGGTGGAGGTAAGGGGGAAAGGTAAGGGGGTGGGGAGAATTGGGGGCTTGGTATCACGGGTGTTGTGCGTCTGTGTTCTTTATAATGCAAAAAGCCTTCAATAAAAATATTTCTCAGAAAAAAGGCAGAGCCAGGGGTAGGGCGTTCTTAATTAATAGGAGAGTTCAGTTCTCCTCCTCTCAGATTCTAGCTGATCCGATATATTATTGTTTGTGGCTGTCGAACAACCCAGTAATCATGGTCAATATTTATGCCCCAAGCTGGGATGATACAAATGTTATTAACTCTCTGTTAGTCTATCTCCCCATCCTCAACTCACACCAGCTTATTTTAAGTGGTGACCTGAACTGTGTTCTGGACTCTAGACTGGACCTTTTCAAGCCTAAATATCTTATTCCATCTGGGATGGCCAGTGCTTTGTCTTCTTTTATGACTCAGATGGGAGGGGTGTGGGTAGATCCCTGGCACTTTTGCACCAGGACTTTTTTTTTAACATGTCCACCATGCATTTTCCCGCATTGACTTTTTCATTTTGGATAGGGTTCTCCTCCCTTCTCGGTCGTGGTGGCTGAATACTCAGCAATTGTTAGTCCTGACTATGCCCCATACTTTATCGCTTTGTTGCTAGAATCTGGCCCCACCCAACATCTACCCTGGAGATTAGATACTGCATTGTTAACAGATAAAACATTTTGTGAGAGGATATCCACCTCCAGAGATTTCTATATGAAATCAAACAGATCTGACTCAATCTCCCCATCCACACTGTGCGAGGCTCTTAAGGCAATCCTTAGGGGGAAATTATGTCTTACAGAGCACATAGGCTGAAGACAATGAAGTTGGAGCAGCAGAGGCTGGTGGATTCCATTCTACAAGTGGTACTCGCTTGATCCTACTCCAGAGCTATTGGCAAATAGGAAAATATTACAGACCCAGTTCGAGTTCTTGTGCACTAGCAGGGCGGTACGTCAGCTACAGTGCTCCAGAGCACTTTTTATGAGTACGGGGAGAAGGCCAGTCGTCTTCTGGATCACCAACTTAAACGTCAGACGGTTTCCTGGAAGATTATTCAGATGCACAATTCAGGCGGCAATCTCATTTCCGACTCTCTCCAGGTCAATGCGGCTTTTAAATCCTAATCTTTGTAAATCAGAGGCCCCTGCAGATAAATCGCTCTTGTTTAACTTTCTGGACAGGCTACTCATTCCAACTGAGGCTGATAAGAGCAGTGAGTTGAAGTTCCCGTTATGCCCCAACGTGATTTTAAAATATATTGGGCTGAGGCAGTCTGGCAACCCCCCTAGTCCAGATGGTTCTCCGATTGAATTTTATAAGAAGTTATCGGAACAACTTGTACCTTTATTATTAAACATGTTCAATGATTCCCTATCCCGGGGGTCATTGCCTCCGACCCTCACTCAAACCTCTATTTCCTTGCTCCTTAAGAGGGACAAGGTCTCGACAGAGTTGACTGACCCATCTCGCTTTTGAATGCGGACAACAAGCTGCTTGCTAAGGTTCTGGCACCCCGGTTGGAGCCTTGTCTCCCAAGTATAATTTTGGAGGATCAAACAGGCTGTGTGAAAGGCCGACAATTGTCGGCCACTATACGTCACCTGCTAAATGTCATCCTTTCCCCCTCTCCAGTGCCCGGACCTAGTATCTGTTGAAAAGGCATTTGATAGAGTGGAATGGGAATATTTATTTAAGATCTCGGGAGATTTGGATTCGCTATAAATTTGCGTCTGGGAATCACCTGTTATATAATGCCCCTATTACCAGTGATCGTACGAATACTCTGTACTCAGATTACTTTCAATTAAATAGGGGCACTAGACAGGGCTGTTCACTTTCTCCACTCTTGTTCGTCTTGGCGATATAATAATAATAATCGCTTATTGTCACAAGTAAGCTTCAATGAAGTTACTGTGAAAAGCCTCTAGTCATCACAGTCCAGTGCCTGTTTGGGGAGGCCGGTATGGGAATTGAACCCGCAATAGCTTTGAGGTCCTCGCGTCAATGGAGGGATATTAGTCGAGATGGGGTGGAGCATCGGGTATCTCTCTATATTGATGACCTACTTCTATATATTACGGACTCGACTCCCTCCATCGATGGTATAATGAAGTTCCTTAACACCTTCAGCTCCTTCTCTGGATATAAATTGAATCTAGGCAACAGTGAATGTTTCCCGGTTAACTGCCCCTGGGAGGCGAGCACAATTGGGGAGGTTACCTTTTTGTCTCTCCAAGATAAGCTTTCATTACCTGGGGATCCGGGTTGCCCACAACTGGGCCTCACTTCATAAGTTGAATTGTTCAAGCCTGATAATAATGTTAAAATGGACTTGGAGGTGGAACAACCTTCCTCTATCATTGGCGGGTAGGATTCAAACAATTAAAATGAACGTACCCCCGAGAGTGTCTTCCCATTTTTTTCACAAATCTTTTTTTAACCATGGTTAACAAATTGATATCTGCTTTTATTTGGGTGGGTAAGAATCCCAGAATCTGCAATGTTCTACTCCAATGGGACAGACAGACTGGGGGGGGGGGGGGGGGGGGGGGGGGGGGATGGTGTGACCCTCCCCAATTTATTGTTTTATTACTGGGCTAACATCCAGACAATTTTGCTGTGGATCAGTGACCCCGATTCTACTTGGGGTCAAATGGGAGGCTCGCTCCTGCACTGCTGCTACTCTCCCATCCATAGTCACTGCACCATTGCCCTTTTCTCATGCTAGATTTTCCTCAAACCCAGTGGTGGTCTCCTCTGTTAGGATTTGGAAACACTTTAGACAGCACTTCAAGCTCCTTCCCCTGTCTTCACTAGCCCCTTTTTGGGACAATCACCTTTTTTTTGTGTCTTCTGGTTTGGACCCAACATTTAAATCTTGTAAATGTGGAGCACTTTGGGGACCTGTGCGTGGAGGGGAGGTTTGACAGTTTTAGGGAGTTTACTGACAAATTTCAACTACTCAACTCCAGCCCTTTTTGTTACTTTCAAGTTCACGACCTCTCACATAAAGCGTTTCCTTCCTTTCCTTTGGCGCCACCTTCTTACTTGCTGCAGAGGATTCTTTCCTTGATTCAGCCTGGCAAGGGGCCTATTTTGGACCTATATGGCCATATTCTTTCATCAGATCCCTCCCCGTTAGACACTGTCAGGACGAAATCGGAAAATTAATTGGGTCCTATATTTACTAGTGAGGTTTGGAAGGAGGCCCTTCATAGGGTCAATTCCACGGCCTCATGTGCCCGGTTGAGCTTAATTCAGTTTAAGGTGTTACACAGGATGCACTTGACTAGGGCAAGGATGAGTGTTTTTTTCCCAAATGTTGACGATAGGTGCGATCGCTGTTCTCTTAGCCCGGCTAGCCACACACATATGTTCTCGTCCTGTCCCTAACTAGTAAAGCTTCCTTCTTTAGCACCATGTCGAAGATACTCCATTTAGGTTTAGACCCTTCTCCGCTGGTAGCCATATTTGGAGTGCCAGATTTGCTGGTGATTCAGTCTGAGTTGGAGGCGGATGTTGACACCTTTGCCTCACTAATAGCCCGGAGGCAAATATTGCTTAGTTAGAGGCCTCCCACACCGCCAATGCCTCTGCTTGGTTGGGTGACTTAATGTCATTCCTATAATTGGAGAAAATCAAATTCGTCATCAGGTCAGTGGAGAGGTTCTACCTAGGATGGCAACCAATTTTTTTCCTATTTTAAGGATCTAGACACCGTCAGCTGTTAGGGGTTTTAGTTTGGTTACAGTATTTAAGTGATAATTATTATTAATTGGTTTTGTTTTACTTTTTTTGATATTTCACAGTTGCTTGTGAATTTTTTTTTTGCCTTCTTGTGTTCTTGCTTGTGTAGATTACCATGTAAAAAAATTAATAAGCATACTTTTTTAAAAAACGAGTAAAAGAAAAATCTAAAGTTGATGCATAGGATACTCTTCATCACACAAAGATGATAAGCAGATGGAATGAACCTCCCGGTAAATAATGCTGGACAAAACCCTGGGCCTGAATTTTAGGATTGCGAGCGTCCTGAGAGTCGGTGGGGAATGTGCCCATCCAGGCACAGCGCTGCAGTGGTCAGAATAGGTACTGCAATACCATGCTTGAGCCTAAGTCCAGGGACCGTACTTCAGGTGAATACCATGGGTCCTCAGGGGTGGGAATACAGGGGAAGCCTTGAGCGGTCAGGAAGGAGGTAATCAGGATGTCGGGTGATAGGCTGGGAGTGGAGAGAGAACTAGAACTCTCAGATCCCTGAGGGGAGGGTGCCCCAAATTGAAGGGGCCTTCAGATTGAGCCCCCCCCCCCCGCCCCCCCAAACAACCTGACTGCCTGAAATCGAGATTTTTCTATTTAGTCCCTTGATCCAAGTGGTGTTCAGCAACCTACAAATTGAGGATGGATGGGAAAGTGGATATTTAAGGGCCTGAATAGGGGCATGGGTGGGCTACCCTCTGTCCCCCCAGGAAATAGTGTTGGGGTCGGGAGGGAATCCATGTAATTTTACACTCCCTCTCCCCCACTTCAAAGCATGCCGGTGGGTGGGGGGGGGGGGGGGGGGGGGATGGCGTGGGAGGGAGCAGTGTGTAAAATTCTGGCACTGTAGTAATTTAAGGATGTAGTAATGGGAAGGAACACAGTGTCTTTCTGGATGGATAATCGAGTGTTAGAGATTAGAAATATACTTAGAATAAACATGTGTTTACTTATCAGTCTGAAATAGGTAAAGCAATAGGTTAGCGCTGTAAGTTTCAATTTCTTTGAAGCTGCTTCAGGCTTTGTTTCTCTGGAAACAAATCAGTGGAATGATTATTCTTATCAGTGATGGCAGCTACAGCGCGCCTGAAAGGGAGTGATGGTTAATGAGGTCGCTGCAATATTGGGAAAAAAGCTGGATGGATATTTAAAACAAATAATCATTCTCCGATACACTGTTGGGCTTTTCATTTAACATTGCCTAATTAAGATGCGCATTGAATATTTAAGTTAGTTAGCGCGTGCTGAGACCTGCCAACCAAAGGCCAGCAACCCGTCATTGCAGCCAGCACCCGCAAGAGCAATTGCTGCTGGCAGCGCTGTACCCACCTGAGGCCCAGGCCACAGTGAGTGAAGGTGGGATGGGGCGGGGGGGGGGGGGGGGGGGGGTTCGTGGGCTGGTGTTATAGGAGATGGGATCAGAAGCAAAGACAGGGGGTTGGTTTCCAGCAGCCAGCCCTTGCCCAATGTCAGGTCATTTGATGCCTGACTCCCCTAACCCTGGAACGCTGCCCACAAACCTGAAAGGTTATTCTGGGTGACCTCCCAAGGAAGTGCGAGACCCTTACAGCCTCCACTTAAACCCTGCGCTACCACCGGGTTGCAGTTAATTGACTCATTAATGAACCAGATTCACATCCTGCTGCCGGTAGCTGGGAATCCTCCAACAGCCCTTTCAGCCCTCCAATCTAATCTGGGAGGCTTTGTCACTGCAAGAGACTGACATGAGGCTTCCCCATGATTAAATGGGCCCAGTGGCCATGGAATCTGCCATAATGAGCTGCATAAAGTTCAGTCCTCAGATTCAGTAGTCTGTTAAGGGTATAGATCACTTAGACTGGATAGCCATTCTGATTGGCTCATTAATGCACCAATGGAGCCCTTTGTTAGTCCAGGATTGAGATGGGGAACAGCATAGAGTGAGATAAGGAAAGGATGATGTAAGGCCTCATTGATCAAGGACAGAAGGTACATGCAAAGGCTCAAGAAGTCACTGGCAGGTGGATAACATTAAAGGTGGGTTTTCACCTTATAATTTGGACAAAGTACTCAATATTTGATTTGGCAGTTTGAAGTAAAATAAATCTTTTGGGGCCATAATGCACTATCAGTAATCCATCCTGGTCCACCCTATAAAAGGGCTACAAGGTAGCACAGTGGTTAGCACTGTTGCTTCACAGCGCCAGGGTCACAGGTTCGACTCCCGGCTTGGGTCACTGTCTGTGCGGAGTCTGCACGTTCTCTCTGTGTCTGCATGGGTTTTCTCCCGGTGTTCCGGTTTCCCCCGACAAGTTCTGAAAGACGAGCTGTTAGATGATTTGGACATTCTGAATTCTCCCTCAGTGTACCAAACAGGTGCCGGAGTGTGGCGACTAGGGGATTTTCACAGTAACTTCATTGCAGTGTTAATGTAAGCCTATTTGTGACAATAATAAAGATTATTATTATTATAAAAAGGGCATGAAATAAGAGACTTTGGGAGTCCTCAATGAGGCAGAATGATGCCAACAGCACGGATTCAATTCCTGTACCGGCTTTTTTCTTTATTCGTTTTTTTAATGGGGTGTAGGCATCGATGGCTGGGCCATCATTTATTGCCTACTAGCCATGAGGGAATTTAAGAGTTAACCACATTGCTGTGGGTCTGGAGTCACATGTAGGTCAGGTAAGGCTGACAGATTTCCTGCACAAAAGGACATTAGTGAACCAGATGGGTTTTTACAACAATGGACAATTGTTTCATGGTCATCATAAGAACATAAGAACTAGGAACAGGAGTAGGCCACCTGGCCCCTCGAGCCTGCTCCGCCATTTAAAGAGATCGTGGCTGATCTGTGTGGACTCAGCTCCACTCTCCGGCCCGTACACCATATCCCTGAATCCCTTTATTCTTTAGAAAGGCATCTATCTTTTTCTTAAAAATGTTTAAAGAAGGAGCCTCAACTGCTTCACTGGGCAAGGAATTTCAGAGATTCACAACCCTTTGGGTGAAGAAGTTCCTCCTACACTCCGTCCTAAATCTACTTCCTCTTATTTTGAGGCTATGCCCCCTAGTTCTGCTTTCCCCGACCAGTCGAAACAACCTGCCCGCATCTATCCTATCTATTCCCTTCATAATTTTATATGTTTCTATAAGATCCCCCCGCATCCTTCTAAACTCCAATGAGTACAGTCCCAATCTACTCAACCTCTCGTCATAATCTAATCCCCTCAACTCTGGGATCAACCTAGTGAATCTCCTCTGCACTCCCTCCAGTGCCAATATGTTCTTTCTCAGGTAAGGAGACCAAAACTGAACACAATACTCCAGATGCGGCCTCACCAACACCCTATACAATTGCAGCATAACCTCACTAGTCTTGAACTCCATCCCTCTAGCAATGAAAGACAAAACTCGATTAGCCTTCTTAATCACCTGTTGCACCTGCACACCAACTTTTTGCGACTCGTGCACCAGCACACTCAGGTCCCTCTGCACAGCAGCATGTTTTAACATCTTACCGTTTAAATAATAATCCATTCTGCTGTTATTCCTCCCAAAATGGATAGCCTCACACTTGGCAACATTGAATTCCATCTGCCAGACCCTAGCCCATTCACCTAACCTATCCAAATCCTTCTGCAGACTTCCGATATCCTCTGCACTTTTTGCTTTACCACTCATCTTAGTGTCGTCTGCAAACTTTGACACATTGCACTTGGTCCCCAACTCCAAATCGTCTATGTAAATTGTGAACAACTGCGGGCCCAACACTGATCCTTGAGGGACCCCACTAGTTACAGGTTGCCAACCAGAGAAACACCCATTTATCCCCACTCTCTGCTTTCTGTTAATTAACCAATCCTCTACCCATGCTACCACTTTACCCTCAATGCCATGCATCTTTAGTTTATGCAGCAACCTTTTGTGTGGCACCTTGTCAAAAGCTTTCTGGAAATCCAGATATACCACATCCATTGGCTCCCCGTTATCTACTGCACTGGTAACGGCCTCAAAGAATTCTACCTAATTAGTCAGACACGACCTACCCTTTGTGAACCCATGCTGCGTCTGCCCAATGGGACAATTTCCCTCCAGGTGCCCCGCTGTTTCCTCCTTAATGATAGATTCCAGCATTTTCCCTACAACCAAAGTTAAGCATACCGGCCTATAATTACCTGCTTTCTGCCGACCTCCTTTTTTAAACAGTGGTGTCACATTTGCTACTTTCCAATCCTCTGGGACCACCCCAGAGTCTAGTGAATTTTGATAAATTATCACTAGAGCGTTTACAATTTCCCTAGCCATCTCTTTTAACACTCTGGGATGCATCCCATCAGGGCCAGGAGACCTGTCTACCTTTAGCCCCATTAGCTTGCCCAATACTGCCTCCTTAGTGATTACGATCATCTCAAGGTCCTCACCTATCATATCCTTATTTCCATCAGTCACTGGCATGTTATTTGTCTCCTCCACTGTGAAGACTGACCCAAAAAACCTGTTCAGCTCCTCAGCCATTTCTCCGTCTCCTATTATTAAATCTCCCTTCTCATCTTCCAAAGGACCAATATTTACCTTAGCCACTCTTTTTTGTCTTATATATTTGTAGAAGCTTTTACTATCTGCTTTTATGTTCTGAGTCAGTTTACTTTCATAGTCTACCTTACTCCTCTTTATGGCTTTTTTAGAAGCTTTCTGTTGTCCCCTAAAGACTTCCCAGTCCGCGAGTCTCCCACTAATTTTTTCCACTTTGTATGTTTTTTCCTTCAATTTGATACTCTCCCTCACCTCCTTAGATATCCACGGTCGATTTTTCCCCTTTCTACCGTCTTTCTTTTTTGTCGGTATGAACCTTTTCTGAACACTGTGAAAGATCACTCGGAAGGTTCTCCACTGTTCCTCAACTGCTTCACCATGAAGTCTTTGCTCCCAGTCTACCTTAGCTAGTTCTTCTCTCATCCCATTGTAATCGCCTTTGTTTAAGCACAAAACACTAGTGTTTGATTTTACCTTGTCATTCCCCAACTGTATTTTAAATTCCACCATATTGTGGTCGCTCCTTCCAAGAGGATCCCGAACTATGAGATCATTAATCAATCCTGCCTCATTACACAGGACCAGATCTAGGACCGCTTGTTCCCTTGTAGGTTCCATTACATACTGTTCCAGGAAATTATCCCGGCCACATTCTATAAACTCCTCCTCAAGGCTGCCTTTACCAACCTGGTTAAACCAATTGATATGCAGATTAAAATCTCCCATGATAACCGCTGTACCATTTCTACATGCATACGTTATTTCTTTGCTTATTGCCTGCCCTACCATCCTGTTACTATTTGGTGGCCAATAGACTACTCCTATCAGTGACCTTTTCGCCTTACTATTCCTAATTTCCACCCAAATTGATTCAACCTTGTCCTCCATAGCACCAATATCATCCCTTACTATTGCCCGGATGCCATCCTTAAACAACAAAGCTACACCACCGCCCTTACCGTCCATTCTATCCTTTCGTATAGTCTGATACCCTTGGATATTTAACTCCCAGTCGTGACCATCTTTTATCCATGTTTCAGTAATGGCCACTAAATCATAGTCATTCACGATGATTTGCGCCATCAACTCATTTACCTTATTTCGTATACTACGAGCATTCAGGTAAAGTACACTTATGCTGTTTTTTATGTCTTTGTTATGAATCCTAACACCTTGATCAGTAACTTTTCGCAATTTATTTTTCCTCTTACCCTTTCTCTTAATTTTCCTTGTCTTTGAACCCATATCTCTACATAATAACCTGTCACGTAACCTGCTGCCTTGCTCTCCATTAACCATTATACTGTCCATAGCTTTACCCTTCCCTTCCCCCCAACTTGCTAGTTTAAAGTCCTTGTGACTCAACCCTATGCCAATTGGCACGTGGCTCGGGTAGTAATCCAGAGATTATAACCCTGGAGGACCTGCTCTTTAATTTAGTCCCTAGTGTTTGATAATCCCCAAACAGGTCCTCTTTCCTAGTCTTACCTATGTTGTTAGTCCCAACGTGGACCAGAACAACTGGATCCTCCCCCTCCCTCTCCAAAATCCTATCCAGCCGATCAGATATGTCCCTCCCCTGGCACCGGGCAGGCAACATACCATGCGGGACTCACGATCTGGCTTACAAAGGATGCCATCAATCCCCCTAATTATAGAATCCCCTACAACTACCACTTGTCTTTTTGCTCCCCCCTCTTGAATGGCTTCCTGTACCACGGTGCAGTGGTCAGTCAACGCATCCTCCCTACAGCCCTCTTCCTCATCCACACAGGGAGCAAGTACCTCATACCTGTTGGACAAGGTCAAGGGCTGAGGCTCCTCAACTCCTAAACTCAGGATCCCCCTACCTGCCTCCCTTGCAGTCACACCACTCTGTCCCTGACCACTGTCCGAATTAACAGAACTTATTCTACCGGGCGTGACTGCCACCTGAAACAAAGCGTCCCCCTCCCTGCTGTGCCGCAGTGTGTGCAGCTCGGTCTCCAGCTCATCAATTCTGAGCCGAAGTTCCTCGAGCAGCCAACACTTGCTGCAGATGTGGTCACTGACGGTCTCAATGGGATCCACCAGTTCCATCATCATACAGCAGCAGCACATCACCTGTCCAGCCATATTCAACTAGTTAATTAATTTAAATATATATTTTAAAATTTTCTTTATAGAACCTCAGGGATAAACCCGAACACCAACAAAAACACAGCCCTCTCTCGCCACTCACCCGAACTCAGTCACTCATCTAAATTCAGATGCACTCTGTTCCAATCAGCACTCAGTCACTCACCTAAACTCAGATGCACTCTGTTCCAATCAGCACTTAGTCACTCACCTAAACTCAGATGCACTCTGTTCCAATCAGCACTCAGTCACTCACCTAAACTCAGATGCACTCTGTTCCAATCAGCACTCCGTGACTAAAGGCACTCCTGCCACACCTTTTGTGCACTCACCTCTCCCAGCACTCCCGGCTCTCTCCTCCCGCACTTTTTAAATCTCCCGGCTCTCTCCTCCGGCACTGTTTTCGCTGTCCCGGCTCTCTCTGCTCCCGCGCTGTTTTCGCTGGCATCATCGTTAGATTTTTAATTCCAGATTTTTTATTGAATTTCAGCTGAGGTAGATTTGGAGCCGGCCTTTTTGTCCTACCCATTGTAAAAATCACAGCCCTTTTCCATGGTTCAGTGAATAATCAGCAATAACCTGCCATCAGGTAAAACACTCAAGACGAAGAAGAAGCACTGATTAAACTCAATGGGCTGGATTTTCATGAAGTCACAGTGCCAAGGACCCAACTTTGATCCCTGCCCCGAGTCGCTGTCCGTGTGGAGTTTGCACATTCTACCCCACAACCCAAAGATGCACAGGGTAGGTGGATTGGCCATATTAAATTGCCCCTTAATTGGAAAAGGTTTTTTAAAATAATAATGAAGTAGCATCCGAGACCCGATTCCGGATTGCCGGCTCCAATCTTGGTACACCCAACTTTCATCAATGCAGACGGGTCAGCTGCAAGCCCACACCCTGTACTCATGGCCTGACCATCTCCACAGTGAGGGCAGGCATCTCCTAGCCCCCCACGTTTTGTGGACTTGGGCCAGCTTTTCAAATGTCCTGGTTCACAGCCCCTCAGAGGTTCATGCAAGATAGTCTTGATGAGAGAACCTTTTGAACTGTAAGTTCAAAATATCTTACTCATGCCCCCATGCCAAGCTATTCCTCCTCACCCACCCCTAAAGGCTCTTCACACGCTCCATGCCAGGTTATGCCTCTCTACCCATCCCCATGGTCACTTATATCACCAATGCCAACCTATGACACTTTCATATTTTTTCACTCTGTATGGAACCAATGAACAACAAAGTGACAATGGCATGTGTGAAAAAGATTTAAATAAAGTAATTCATTTATAACTTTCTTCAGAAAACTAATTTTTACTACAGCCGTATAAAAGAGTCAATTATCCAGACCTTTAAAATATCAATACCAGAAACTGCAAGCATTTAACACCTCTTTATTTTATGTAACTAAAGACTCAGCAATTGAGAAATAAATCTGAGAGAAAAAGCTGTCAATCAAGCAATATTTTCCCTTGGTGCAACTATTTCAACCAATTAATTGATCTCTGGGCTCTCAGCTAAAAGTACATAATAAAGCTTGGCTGCGAGCCCAGATGTCCATCTGTTGTTGAAACAGCTGTGCCCAAGGGAAACATTTCTTGATTGACATTATTTTCTTAGATCAATTTCTCAATTGCTCAATGAACATTTACACAAGATAAATAAATGTTAAATGCTTCCATTTCTTCTGTTAATGCTTTAAAGGTTTGGGTGATTGACACATTTACAGGGCCGTAATACAGGAAGTTATTTGAAAGAAAATTATGAATCAATTAATTTTTTTAAGTTTTACACATATTCCATTACTACTTGGTTCTATATAGTGTGTATAATTCTAACTATCTTTACTAGTATCACGGGTAGGCTTACATTAGCGCTGCAATGAAGTTACTGTGAAAATCCCCTAGCCGCCACACTACGGCGCCTGATCGGGTACACTGAGCGAGAATTCAGAATGTCCAATTCACCTAACAAACACGTCTTTTGGGACATGTGAGAGGAAACCAGAGCACCCGGAGGAAATCCACGCAGACACGGGGAGAACAGATTCCGCAGACAGTGACCCTAGCTGGGAATCGAACACAGGTCCCTGGCGCTCTGAAGCTAACTACTATGCTATCGTGCCACCCATATAGCAGGTGAACCTATATATAGTATGAATGGTTATGAGGGTGGGGGGAGGACTATTTGACATGGAGGGGGCATGGGGAATGTGTGTGGGAGGAAGCATGGGGATGTGAGCGGTGAGGGCCAGTAGGCTATTTTTTCGTTTTATTGATGTAAGTGGGTCCTAGAGCTCTGAGATAGGACTTCCAAACAGACCGATGAACAGCCCCTGTGGCTGCCTCCAAACTTGTTCCACGGACAGCAAGCCTGATTCCAATTAGAAATGCCCCCAGCTCACGCTCGCCCCCGCCCCCCCATGAAAATCCTGCACTTTCTCCTATGGCAAGAGGACTGACCTGGAAAATTTCCCAACTCCCGCAACCCTCCTCTCGAATGAAAATCCAGCCAATATAGTACCATATTGATTGCAGGGAAACCTGATCAGTACTAACATCAACAAATAAGAAAGATAACAATTCCGACAACTTCAGAAGTCAGCCAGGAGTGCAGAATGGTTTTTGCTAATAGTAAAAATGCACTCAGTCCACATATGTTAAAAGTCGGCATGCATTATGATAGGCTAGGAAATCTCTTGGTTTAAGGATTACAGTGAGAGCGCTTCATCCCTGAAACCAAAACAAAAGGGAGGGAAGAGGTCACAAACAGTCTCAGGTAGAAATCGGAGCCCCTGGGGCCTCAGGAGATGATTGGATTGATACAGGGTGACAGGAAAAGTTACTCTGAGGTCTGGGGTAATGTTGGATTCTTGGTACATGCAAGGAATGTTAAATTTAAGGGAACCGGATATAAACTGGTTTTTGCAGCCCACTGTTGCCTACTGTGTGGTGATTATAAGGTTAACACTGTTTTTTTTTTAACGTTCAAAATTGAGTCATTCAATGAGAGTAATAGGGAGTCCCAACATTTGCCACCAAAAACTGGTGGCACCCTGGCCAAATCTCTCGGAATCCTGAGGGAACAAAGTCTGTTACTGGTAGCAGGCAAACTATCACCAGGGCTTCCAGCTCCACATGGGAGATTTAATTGCAGGACCTTCACCAGTTGGACGGTCTCCGAGAGCTACCTGCAAGTCAAAGGTGCAGTGACTGCTGCCAATAATTCACTTGGGTATTTACCAGGATTCATTGTGGGATCCATGGTGAAAGATAATTGATGGTAGAATGGGGAAATGTGGGACGGGGAATAGAGGAAAGGGCGGAGGACGGCTTCCCTTTCCTCAGGTACGTCCTGAGTACCTTTGAATGGGGGACTCCCCCCCCCCCCACCTGCTCCCTCCCCTAAACCTGCCATGAAGCTATCAGGTTTGCTTGTTGATCTCCCCACATGGTGAGTTCCCACCCACTGCTGGTTAAATACCAGCAGTGACAGGATGAGGCAATTAAGTGGGAATTCATTGCCCACCTAAAGGCCTCAATTGGTGTCCCAGCAGGAAGGTTGCCTGAAGACCTTCCCACTCTAGACTTAATGATGGCAGAATCCCAACACACACTCTCACACTGGATCAAATGGACCTCTGCTTCGGGATTTGCCTCGGGGGTGGGTGTAGCGCACCGCACGAGCACTTTGTAATGCTGAATTTAACGTTACATTTTTGGAAATTATAAAATTTTAAGTTACGGAATTAACAGATATGATGAGAAAAATTAAAGGATTGTACTCTTGGGCACAGACACAATAGAGTTTTTGCTTTTTCTTTTAAACAGGTGACAATGGATTCCAAATTTCCATATATAATGATAACGCAGCAAGAGATCCAGCAGTTTTAAGAATTCAAGAAGATATCTGTGGACATCAAATGTCACAACATAGTGATTATTTAGTACAGGCTTTGCCTTTCAAAGAAATTCCTATTGAAAGTCAACGGCTGTTTTGCTGATCCACCAAATCTTCCGTCCCGCCTGCAACGCTTCCTATGGTGGGTGGGATGATAAATCCCGGCCTCGGTCTTAACCCTGTCAGGTCATCTATTATCAAAAATGAAGTGCTCAAGAAGATGAAATCTGATGTAAAAACAGGATATGAAATCACTCAGCCTGGACATCTTTGTTTCTGAGGTTGGAATGGGGAAGATAAATTGATGAATTGCTGTTTCAAACACTCGTGAAAGGGAAGCTTTATCTGAACTTTAAGGGGGGTGGGGGGTGGCTGGATGGGTAACCAAACTTTCATTCAAGAAAACTGATGGAAAGCCATCTATGTGCTTCCTGAGTACCAAGTATTAAAATTTATCTTGGGGATGTCATGTGAGAGTACCTTTAAGAAATGGGGGTTTATAAAATAGCTGTAGTGGATATGCCTTTAAGAAATGGATGTTTATCAGTGAAGTCAGAGTGTGGGTGGAGTTGGGCTGTCTGTCTGATTTTACTTTCACTTACGGCTCGCAGCTACAGGATATGTTTAATTTTGTTTTAGATTTGGAGAAGCTGCAGTCACAGCAAGATGTGTATGAATCTCGGCAAGCTTATGAATCTTCATTTGGTGATTTCAAAGTGGTAATTGTTCTCAGTAGTGAAGTTAAACCTGATGTCTTTCTGTAAAAAGGGTTCTTTTTGTCTTATGGATGTTGCAAGGAAAGATTAAGAGTTACTTAGAGAGTACTGTATTCTTTGGGGGATTTATTGGTGTTGATAGTTGTTAAGGTGTTTACTATGGGTGTATAAAGTGTTAACTGGTTTCATAAATAAACTGTTTTAATTTAAAACTACTGTAGATCTCTGTTGCTTCACACCTGCAGAGTGGGCCCGTGTGCTCCCCATAACCACAATCTATTCAAAGTTGTGGGTAAGGTGAACTCCATGATACACTTTGGGGTCCTCTCAACCCTGGCCCATAACAGGGAGCAATAAAATGTATCATTAACAAGACCTGTCAGTGCGACATCACTGCTACTTCAAATTGGGATCATTGTGAAATGATGTAATGTCTGGCATAATAATATTTTGGAAGATAAAAGGCCAAAAAAATCAAGAACGAACAAAGAAGATGTGTCAATAATTCTGATCACAAGGGAATGTTGACTCCTTTTGAAAATATTGTAAGAATACTCTATTGAACAGTAAAGGTTCTTCAGGGCTCATGAATCAGACAGAATGATAAATAATGGGGGGCTCGATTTTCTTTTCCTGCGTCTAAGTGCTGAAACCAATGGAGAATCTATGGAGTTCCACGACAGAAATATCGGTGCCACACCCGCACTGAGTCCGCTACCGGTGAGGGGCGCAGGGCTGATTAGCTGCAGCCGCACATACGATTACACACCCCACACACGGATCGGTTGTGCCCAGAAAGATGGCACCGGTTGTGCTGGACCATGTAACCATCCACCCCGACCCCACAGCCCACCTCCAGGCCACCTCCACTATTCACCCCAGCCCTGGCAAAAAGCCCCCCCCCCCCCCCCCGACTAGTGGCACGGCTGTTGGCAAAGTATGGCGGTGCTGGCCACTGTCCGTATGCCCTCTCTCTCCGTAGCCATCACGCCAGGCTCATGACTACTCAGACAACACATCGCCAGCGCCGTCGGGAACTCGGCCCATCGGAGGCGGAGCACCGCGGGTGGGCCCGATAATGATATGCAAATACAGTTGCGACTGCGTGCAGCGCATGTCTCGATGCCGCCGATTTGGGGGGGCAGAGCATCGTGACCCAGCATCAAACCGGCGCCTGCCGCGATTTCAATGTCGAGAGCATTCTCTGCCTGATCGCCATTCCCGATTTCGGCATCGGGCAACGGAGAATCACACCTGGGATGGCCCACTTAGAATACAAGATAGAAACAAGAAAAGCACAGCAGTGTAATTCAATAGAACAAGTTTTTTCAAAGTGCGGGTCATGATCTGCGGGTGAGTTGTAGGCGGGTGTTAGGAGGGTGGCGGAACGATAATTGGCGCTGAACTCCCGATTGCAGGAAAAGCGCCCAACGCCACTCCAGGCTTTTAAATTGAGAATGGCGGCCACTGCCGCCTTTTAGATGAAAAGAAGTTAGGCTGTGTACAGTCTTTCGACCAGAAGCAGCAGCAGTGAATAGATTACGTGCCCTGCATGTACACCTGACATCAAGCGCCCTCTATGTGTGTGCTTTTGGCGCCAAATCACAGAGGAGAGCTGCTTCCATTTTCTAGCTGCTGGCAAATAAGGCAAGAGGACTGTGAGGAAGGATATTTTTCTTACAAGTAAAAGACACAAATAAAGAGTGTACCTACTGAAGACAATCTCACAACAGAATCTGCTGGAGAAAGCTGCACAGGAGAGTCCAGGACATGGTAGAACATGGATAATAGAACAGCACTAGTGTTAGCACTGTACAAAGCTCCAGGGCTTCTGGTTAACAGCCTACAAAGAAGAAATTTAACTCAGGAACAAAGGAATGATTTCTTGAGGTATGGGTTTGTCAATTGTGCCATATATATAGGTTCAATGCAAATAAGGATGTAAAGCCCTGGGTCTTATATCCAGGGAAATACTGGCAAATGAGAGGAGAAGTTTCAGATTTTGAAAGAGAACTGCTGGGTGAAAAATTATTTTTGAGGTTGAGATCTCAAAGTCAGTTATTAACTTACAGCTGACTCCAAATTAAAAGACAATGCTGCTGTACCTGCCCTGGGTCAGCACCAAAAGCCCATGAGGCTGTCAGCATTTTTGAGTAGCTTCTCCCAGGAGTATCCAGTGCTGAGTAAAACAAGTATTCTGTTGCCATTGCCCTTCACAACGACCTACATGTGCGAGGTTGGATTTTCCGTTTTCATAAAGGTGAAGACGGCACAAAGGAACTGGCTGAAATCTGCATCTGATGTGTGCATAGCTCTCGCCTCCTTTGAACCTGATTCAAGTGATATTGTCAGGACCAAGTAGGCTCCCCTTTCACATTAAAGCATATGTGCGTGGGCCGCGAATGTTGGCTGGTATGTGTCCCCGAGGTTCGGCCGGTTGGCAAAAATGGGTCCCTGGAAAAGCGTTTGAAAAACACTGCAATAGAATATAGCAATCTGGCATACATGTACATTTTAGTGAGAATCAGTGAAGTGTAGTTAAGAATTGTAAATTCTCTTGGAGATATTGGTATTCATGCCTATGAAATAGGGACCATGCAGGGGGAGAAAAGGCAACAATTTCCTGACGGACAGCATCCTGGGCTTTCGATAAGATTACCTAAAGGTCTACCTGATGGTATGTGTGGCATGATATTGGGATACCAGTGTAAATGTGCAGATGTGGGATACCGGTGTAAATGTGCAGATGTTAGGGTTAGGTGATTTATTACAGGTGATGGATCTAAGCATGCTAAACTGATTAGTGGTTTTGTACTGAGGAATGGGAATTAGGTATACTTAGTGACTCGACAGCAGCACAACATGAAATGGTTAAAGTAGCCAGTAGAGTGTGACAACATTTTAAATTATCAGTAAGAACTTACTGTGCTCACCCCAGTCCAACGCCGGCATCTCCACATCATAATTTATCAAGGCATTGGCATATGCTCCAGAGAGAAACAAATAATCAGGGTAGAATTAAATGGTCAGAAGGAGTACAATTAAAGTTCAGAGAGATATAGAATTTGGATTGGGACAACTAAGGGCGAGGCATAAATAATACTTAGCGAGAACCATCTCCAAGATGGACATAAATAAAGAGAGAGCTGGAGAACCATTTAAGCTCATGCATTATCTGTAGTTTGAAATATATGGGGTGGAGTTATATGACCTTGTCTCATTGAGGATGGGGCAGTGAAATGCAATCAAACATCCAATGACTTTGGCGGGATTGTAAAATACCACCGGTGTAAAATTCTGCCCATGTACTTAAAACGTGACAATAATTTAGAATGAGCATGATTCCTGCAAACAAACACAGAATATTATTGAATGAGGTGGGGAGCCCCTATTAAAGTCGATTTTGATCAGGTATCATATTTCACCAGCTAATGCTTTTCCAAACTACAATAGATAATGGATAAAAGCAAATTACTGCAGATGCTGGAATCTGAAATGAAAGAGAAAATGCTGGAAAGTCTCAGCAGGTCTGGCAGCATCTGTAGGGAGAGAAAAGAGCTAACGTTTCGAGACCGATGACTCTTTGTCAAAGCTAACAGACAGAGAAAGTGGGAAAGTGTGCTAATGGCCACAGAAACCAAAGGGAAAGAGTGCTAATAGCAGTCCCCAGAGAGAACAAAAGATGTGAATGGTCAAACAGCAGGGAAACTAACATCAGAGGATGAACTGTAGATGTGGAGGAAGGGGAAGGGGGAAACAAAGAGGAGAAAGATGAAGGAAAGGTGGATAAGATTGGGGGGGGAATTAAATATATTTTCCTTCACCTTTCTCCTCTTTGCTTCCCCCTTCCCCTCCCCCCACATCTACACTTACCCTCTGATGTTAGTTTCCCTGCTGTTTGACCATTCACATCTTTTGTCCTCTCTGGGGACTGCTATTAGCACTCTTTCCCTTTGGTTTCTGTGGCCATTAGCACACTTTCCCACTTTCTCTGTCTGTTAGCTTTGACAAAGAGTCATCGGACTCGAAACGTTAGCTCTTTTCGCTCCCTCCAGATGCTGCCAGACCTGCTGAGATTTTCCAGCATTTTTTCTTTCGTTTCAGATTCCAGCATCTGCAGTAATTTGCTTTTATCCATTATCTATTGTAGTTTGGAAAAGCATTAGCTGGTGAAATATGATACCTGATCAAAATCGACTTTAATAGGGGCTCCCCACCTCATTCAATAATATTCTGTGTTTGTTTGCAGGAATCATGCTCATTCTAAATTATTGTCACGTTTTCCCCCTTGGTTTCTGGGCCATTAGCACCCGGTTTCCCTGGGTTTCTGTGGCTATGACTCACCTTTCATTCTCATTCCACAGTATAAATATTTCCCACTTGCTCTGTCTGTTAGCTTTGACAAAGAGTCATCGGTCTCGAAACGTTAGCTCTTTTCTCTCCCTACAGATGCTGCCAGACCTGCTGAGATTTTCCAGCATTTTCTCTTTCGTTACAATAGATAATGGGTATTTACCATGAATCCCATGTTTCTTACAACCTACAGTCATCTGGGGTTGTGAGAGAGGAAGCTCATCTCTGAAAACTCTATGCAATAAGTTCTGTACTGGTTATCCCACTTGTGGGCGAGAGTAAGAAAGAATGCTACAGAACAACAATATGATGTGGGATGGGGAAGCAAAGCTTGCCCTGAGATAGCTAACGGTCCCAAGAATAATTCAGTCGTAAGTCATACCCACATGAGTCTTTACAATAATGTTAGGTATGTAATTGTGCCAGTGATATTTAATCTGTCAGGAATGTAAATGCCAAAAGGTTTGTGTAACTACTCTTATGAGACATTTTACAACAAAATGGTACAAGGAATTAATATGATGGCTAAAGAATCTAAGAAGTGATTTTAAATCGATTTCAAGACCTAAACAATGGCTCACATTGGAAATGCTTACTTAACCCCTGTAAGAACTCATAGGGCCATAACTTCCTCGGAATGGTAATCTGCATCAGATTGCCAAGGTGTGCCCTCTTACCATGCCTGTCTCGCCTGACCTTCTGACTCAGGCCGGACATGATTTAGCCAACGCAGCTGTCACGGAAGACCAGTGTCAAAGTCTAAGAGAGTCGGTGTGAAGGAGGACATATCTACTGTCTTACTGCACGACCCGCCTTCAAGGAGGTAACTGCAAAGGTGTGGTGGGAAGTGACAGATCAGGGAGAAGGTAAGTGTCTAAGGTAAGTGGATGGATTTGAAGGTGGAGAGATCAGAGGACGGGGGGGCTGGGGGGTTTGAACAGTGCAAGGGGATTGGGAGGTTTGAACATCAGAGGGACAGTGGGTGGGATGGGTCGGACATCACTGGGGGCAGGGAGGGGGAGTATCGGACATAGGGAGGAGTTTGGGGTCGGAAATTGTGAGAGGGGTAAAAGGGTCAAATATCAGGAGGGTCTTGGGTCAGATGTCAGGAGAGGGTAGGATACCAGAGCAGGTTTGGACATCATGGGGAGAGGGGGTAAGAGGATACAGAGGTCGGACACTGGAAGGAGGATGTATGGGTTTGAATATCGGGCGGGGGATAGACTTCGGGTCAGGGGTCGGGTTGGGCGGTCAGGTTGTGGATGAGAGTCTGATCCATGCAGGTGGAAGAGTTGGAGAGTGTGTGGGGAATCCTATGTGGGGAGGGGGGGGGGCAGCGTTTGGGCAATAAAATTGGCAGGGGGTTAGTTGGGGTGGGGGGTGCCCCCTGGGGGGTTGGGGGCCATTCTATGGTGGGTGAGTCAGCCTGGGTGTTTAAAATTGTTTCCCAGAAGTTAGAAGTGTCATGATATGCGGACACACACATACAGACAAGGAGCTAATGGACGCAGAGAACAGGACATGACCAATAAGCAGGCAGGACACTCAGGGGTGGGATCTGACTATAAAAGACACAAGGCACTCACACTCCGCCTCTTTCCACTGATGAACATCTAGAGAGTCAGTCAAGGGTGTTGTTACAATCTCACACCCCCACCACGTGGCTAAGAGCTAGTCTGGTTCAGTCAGACAGAGTAACCACACTTAAGTTAGCAGAGAGTCGAACTCACAGAGAACTGTGCTAACTGTGCTTTTAGTTCAATAAACCTGATTGAACTAACTTCAAGGTCTGGAGTATATTTTTGATCTATGCTGCATCCAGTTGCAGCCAGTGTTAGACCAGTGTACCTAACACAACAAGAAGAGGTTTTAATTCTTCTAATGTTTTCTGAGTAACGATTAGTGTAACCCTGGCAGAACTTTCCAAAGTTATAAATCACTTTGTCAGATAGTTTCCAGTGTTGTGCAGTTGCCCTGGGAAGCTAGTACTTTTGGACAACTGCCATACAAAAATGCTTGCGAGGGAAGTTCCGAGAAGGTTTTTCCAGCTCATCCTTGGGGCAACTGCCACTCAAATTCGACGCAGGGGAACTCGGAAGTTCTGGCCCACATGTAATTCAAGTACAAGACCTGCAACAAGAAGCCCTAGAAATCTAATATTATGTGAACATACTATGTTCCAAGTCTATCTCCTCGTTGAAGTCCATCATCGAAAGATACACCAAGGTAAGATGTGATACGATAATATGAGGAAGTGAACAAATTAACCCTGTTTATGATACTGATGTCACTAATTGGATTTTTGTTTCAAGAGCCTTCACATTTCTTTGGTGTAAATTCAGATTTGAATTTCTTTGATGTAAATTCAGATTAGAAAATAATAGTTTGTATTTTTTAAGCAAAATTTGAACTCGTGATATGCTCACTTTTTGTATCTTTTTCCCATTTCTAGATTGCACTCAACTTCTCTCCATTTCCCTCGCAAAATATTCACAATATGAATCAAATAGATCAGATAGCCATGCAAAATGTTGATTATTGCTCTGGATTCAAGCTCAACAATACTAAGTCCATAATTTGGTGACATTCTTTCCAACCTTCAATTTTCTGCGGTTAAGTCAATACAGGTCTTGTACTCAATGAACTGGGATTTCCTCGGGTCCTCTCAATTTGGGCTGGATAATAGGAGTGGATGAAGAAACATGTCTCTGTCCTTCTTCACAATGTACTGGGATCATCACTGACTAACTTCTTACCTGCCCATGGCAATAGCGGTCGGAGGAGTTGGGTGTTGGTGGGATGTAGGGGTATCAGCCACGATTGAATGGCGGAGCAGACTCGATGGTCCGAGGTGGCCTAATTCTGCTCCGTGACTTATGGTCTTATGGTAAGAGCGGATCCCTCTGCTTGTTTTACTGCTGCTTCCCAGTGCCACTACGGGGAGGGAGCATCAGACCCCAAGACGTGGTCATTACTGCCCTGCGTTGCCCCAAAGGATGGAGAGGTCTCCTTTTGTTCCTTCTGCAGCAATACTTAACTGCTAATGACCCCAGTGCTCGCTGAACACATCAGTGGGAGATCACTTCCAATCTGTGAGGCACTTGAAGATCAAATTAGGTATTCTGGTGCTGCAGCAGCATCCCTTCTGTGGTACAATTCAATCTGCCACACTCCCACTTGGGGAGGGGAATTCCTCTGGGGGCCTACCACGTCTCGCAAATGATCCCTGATTTAGGAAAATAAGGTGAGGATTAAGTGGAATTTTGCCTCAAATGTTGAATCCCAGCCACTGTGACCTTGTGAATTTGCAATGTATCAAATTTCAGACAATCAGACTCATCGATTATCCAGTGTGACATCTATCGTAGGAGTAAGCAGTGACCATTCTGCCCAATTAGGTCAGTTCTTTGCCCAGATTCCATTTTCGGGATGTGATCAGATTTTTGCTCAAATTCATTTCTGACGCAATTTATCTCCCTTTATTCCTTAAGAAATACGTAAATAAATTTAAGACCCTTTTCAATGTTTTGAAGGAGTCAAAGTTTACTGCACTAGGTGGCACTCCAAGCATGAAGACATTTTTTCTTTTTCAGTTGAATTTAGCTTGTGACTTCTGTAACTTAGAATTGCACCTTTTAGTGCTTCCGTGGTAGTTTGACCCAAAATGCTTCTGATTTATCAATTGTTCTTAATTTTCTTAAAATTGGTTCACATAGCGCTGCTTCTCACAGTAATATGATCTTAATATAGAATGTCATGCAACCTGCAGTGGTGTCTGCCCCCCAGGGAGTCAGTGTTAGCCTGTGTGGTGCTGTGGCACTACCTCAATTAATTTCTTTCTCTTCAATTGTCCTTTCTTTGAAATTCCTTTGTTGGTTTGAAATCCAGAATTTATTTATTTCCCCTTTTTAGTATCCTTTCCAGTTTCTTCATATTTTTTTGTTTGGATAATGACCACAGCTGGGCACAGCAGCTAAGAGCTTTGTTTTGGTCAGTTTTCAAGTGCCAAATTGATGCAGTGGATGCTTCCATTTTCCTGATGATGGAGGCCTAAGGATTCTATGAAATATGTCCATGGGCCTTGCCTAAATAATAGGGTGAGCAGTCGCCCCATTGCACCTCCAGAGTGAGCTCCCCCGATTGGAAAATACAATTTCAAGCTATCAAACTCAACTGGCAGTGGTAAGTCCCAGGAGCAGGAAAGAGAAGGGGAGGGGAGCAGTTGTGACAGGCTGCAACCTTAGGTGAATTATGGGGCTAGGACTTGATTCTCCTGCAAAGCATACCTCTTATCATAGAATATACAGTGCAGAAGGAGGCCATTCAGCCCATCGAGTCTGCACCAGCCCTTGGAAAGAGCACACAGCTAAGCCCACACCTCTACCCTATACCCGTAACCCAGTAACCCCATCCAATCTTTTTGTTTGGATACTAAGGGCAATTTAGCAATCCACCTAACCTGCACATCTTTGGACTGTGGGAGGAACCGGAGCACCCAGAGGAAACCTACGCAGACACGGGGAGAACGTGCAGACTCCGCACAGACAGTGCCCAAGCCGGGAATCGAACCTGGGACGCTGGAGCTGTGAAGCAACTGTGCTAAGCACTGTGCTACCATGCTGCCCAAACAGTGGCCACTTACAGGTAAGTGCTTGCATATGGAGCCAAATATTCAGTTCGCCTTTAAAATACATAAGTATTTTCAAGTCCAATTTGAGCTATTCCAGACACTTTTTGGGATATAAAGGCTGTTTTGCAATAAAGTTGGGAGTATTGGAGAGGGAATATATGGACCATTAATGGAACAGTACATTCCTCTCACTGTCCTCACACAGCAGCATCTACTCTTTTTAGGATAATACTTGAATTGAACGCTGAATTTGTGACCTTTTCATTAATGTTTGGAGTAATCCTGATCTTGGTATGAATTATGTGGAATTTAAATATAGTTAATAAATAGAGTAGAAGTATTGCTACCTGAGATGGGTGTGAGGAAGATTATGCAGTTTGTCATCTTTGGGCACACTTCCCATAGAATAATCAGATTGCAAGACCTGGTGACCAAACCCAACACTGCCTGCAAGAGCTGCCAAAATAAGATGACTCAATGTTCCATATAACAGGTGCATGGTCCAAAATGTGCACGTCAGAAAGTGCTGTGACTTATTGCATATTCAATGGAGGCTATCCAAAGCCCTCACACAACCCTGAAACTCTTCCATTGTTGACCAGGTACAGCCACACAATGAAGGTTTAAATTACAATTGAAAGCCTTTTAACAGCTTAAAAAGTTTCACCCAGAACAGCACTGTAACACAATACTTGCACACAGCATGGTTACTCAATTAAGCTGCTATTTATTGTTGTTGCAAAGAGAAAAAGGAGTAGAGGTTTATGTTCACAAAAACATAGTGCAGGATTTGTTAAGAGATGTTGCAACCAGAGGGTAAGATGGTGAACTCCCCAAAAGTCCACGAAGCGCTTCACTGACCTCACTCACTGTGTAACACGTGACATTTCACCTGACAATAGTGTTACCTGATACATAACACTGCTCCCCCTTTATCCCATCAGTGCCAATGACTTTTCTTTTAAACTCTTAAAGAATAGACCCAACACAATATGGCTAAATCGCTGGCTTTTAAAGCAGACCAAGGCAGGCCAGCAGCACGGTTCAATTCCCGTACCAGCCTCCCTGAACAGGCGCCGGAATGTGACGACTAGGGGCTTTTCACAGTAACTTCACTTGAAGCCTACTTGTGACAATAAGCGATTTTCATTTCATTTCATTTCATTAAATTACATCAAAATGTTATTTATACATATATATACGTCAGTACGCAATCTCTTTGGCGGACGTCTGTCTCGTTTAGGAAATATCCAACATTCAGGAATTTGGTTCTTTGAGATCACGGAAGTGTATTCCTGTTCACTTGTTGGTGGCCCTACTTGTGAAGCTAATTCAGTATCTGTCTCTGTTGGTACTGATGATCCTTAGTGCCAGATTCAGTAGTTTCTGCAATAGTGGCTCTCAGTTCTGTCGTATCACTGCTCATACATTTCAATGTGAATATATCTGGTGAAGGCAGAACTTCATGAAGCTAATAATTGGTCAGCCTGCCGACACCAAACTCGTTCATCGTCTGTTTGAACTGTATAAGATATCATACATGTCTTGGCGAGAATGATGGCTGGCGTCCATTTTTCACTTGTGGTATAATTTCTAGTTGAAACACGTTCTCGAGGGGTGGCACAGTGGTTAGCACTGCTGCCTCACATTACCAGGGATCCAGGTTCAATTTTGGCCTTGGGGGACTGTCTGTCTGGATTTTCCCCGTATCTGCGTGGGTTTCCTCCGGGTTCTCTGGTTTTCTCCCACAGTCTAAGGATGAGCAGATTAGGTAGATTAACCATGCTAAATTGCCCTTCGGTGCCCAAAAGTTAGTTGTGGCTATGGGGGTTACAGGGATAGGGTGGGGGAATGGGCCTAGGTAGGTTGCTCTTTCAGATGGTCAGTATAGACTTGATGGGCTGAATGCCCTTCTTCTGCACTTAGGGTTCTATGATTCCATGGTTAAAGACACTACTCTCCAAGTTTTGCTCTCTTCTAATCATTTATGTTTGACGATACTGTCGCCTGACAATTTACGAAGTTGTAGCTGATGTTAAGAGGTCAAATTGCGTTCTCAATTTCCTCTTGAATAATAGCATTGCTGGTGAGCTTTGCATTGTTGAATGCGCGGGACACCATATGACGTTAGAAGGCTTGATCTCTCTATGCCTTTGCTGTGTGTTTGAGTGATTTTACAAAGTGTTCGTCCAACCCGTTGGTTTCTGGGTCAGACAGAACAGATTTAATATGGCGATACCAATCGATTTTTCGCAGTGTTCAGTAGAGGTTTATACCAACAAAAGGGAAAGAGGGAAAATTGACTGTGGATATCTAAGGAAATAAGGGAGAGTATCAAATTGAAGGAAAAAGCATACAAAGTGGCAAAGATTAGGGGGAGACTAGAGGGCTGGGAAATCTTTAAGGGGCAACAGAAAGCTACTAAAAAAGCTATAAGAAGAGTAAGATAGATTATGAGAGTAAACTGGCTCAGAATATAAAAACAGATAGTAAACGTTTCTACAAATATATAAATCAAAAAAGAGTGGCTAAGGTAAATATTGGTCCTTTAGAAGATGAGAAGGGAGATTTAATAATGGGAGATGAGGAAATGGCTGAGAAACTGAACAGGTTTTTTGGGTCGGTCTTCACAGTGGAAGACACAAATAACATGCCAGTGACTGATGGAAATGAGGCTATGACAGGTGAGAACCTTGAGATGATTGTTATCACTAAGGAGGTAGTGATGGGCAAGCTAATGGGGCTAAAGGTAGACAAGTCTCCTTGCCCTGATGGAATGCATCCCAGAGTGCTAAAAGAGATGGCTAGGGAAATTGTTTAGCACAGGGCTAAATCGCTGACTTTGAAAGCAGACCAAGGCAGGCCAGCAGCACGGTTCAATTCCCATAACAGCCTCCCCGAACAGGCGCCGGAATGTGGCGACTAGGGGCTTTTCACAGTAACTTCATTTGAAGCCTACTTGTGACAATAAGCGATTTACATTTACATTTACTAGTTATAATTTACCAAAATTCACTAGACTCTGGGGTTGTCCCGGTGGATTCGAAATTAGCAAACGTGACACCACTGTTTAAAAAGGAGGTAGGCAGAAAGCGGGTAATTATAGGTCAGTTAGCTTAACTTCGATAGTAGGGAAGATGCTGGAATCTATCATCAAGGAAGAAATAGTGAGGCATCTGGATGGAAATTGTCCCATTGGGCAGACGCAGCATGTGTTCATAAAGGGCAGGTCGTGCCTAACTAATTTAGTGGAATTTTTTGAGGACATTACCAGTGCGGTAGATAACGGGGAGCCAATGGATGTGGTATATCTGGATTTCCAGAAAGCTTTTGACAAGGTGCTGCACAAAAGGTTGCTGCACAAGATAAAGATGCATGGCATTCAGGGTAAAGTAGTAGCATGGATAGAGAATTGGTTAATTAGTAGAAAGCAGAGAGTGAGGATTAATGGGTGTTTCTCTGGTTGGCAATCAGTAGCTAGTGGTGTCCCTCAGGGTTCAGTTTTGGGCCCAGAATTGTTCACAATTTACATAGATGGGGACAAAGTGTAATGTGTCCAAGTTTGCAGACGACACTAAGATGAGTGGTAAAGCAAAAAGTGCAGAGGATACCGGAAGCCTGCAGAGGGATTTGGATAAGTTAAGTGAATGGGCTAAGGTCTGGCAGATGGAATACAATGTTGCCAAATATGAGGTTATCCATTTTGGAAGGAATAACAGCAAAAGGGATTATTATTTAAATGATAAAATATTCAAACATGCTGCTGTGCAGAGAGATCTGGGTGTGCTAGTGCATGAGTCGCAAAAAGTTGGTTTACAGGGTGCAACGGGTGATTAAGAAGGCAAATGGAGTTTTGTCCTTCATTGCTAGAGGGATGGAGTTTAACACTAGGGAGGTTATGCTGCAATTGTATAAGGTGTTAGTGAGGCCACACCTGGAGTATTCTGTTCACTTTTGGTCTCCTTACCTGAGAAAGGACGTACTGGCACTGGAGGGTGTGCAGAGGAGATTCAATAGGTTAACACCAGAGCTGAAGGGGTTGGATTATGAGGAGAGGGTGAGTAGACTGGGACTGTACTCGTTGGAATTTAGAATGATGTGGGAGGATCTTATAGAAACATATAAAATTATGAAGGAAATAGATAGGATAGATGCGGGCAGGTTGTTTCCACTGGCGGGTGAAAGCAGAACTAGGGGGGCATAGCCTCAAAATAAAGGGAAGTAGATTTAGGTCTGAGCTTAGGAGGAACTTCTTCACCCAAAGGGTTGTGAATCTATGGAATTCCTTGCCCAGTGAAGCAGTGGAGGCTCCTTCATTAAATGTTTTTAAGATAAAGATGGATAGTTTTTTGAAGAATAAAGGGATTAAGGGTTATGGTGTTCGGGCCGGAAAGTGGAGCTGAGTCCACAAAAGATCAGCCATGATCTCATTGAATGGCGGAGCAGGCTCGAGGGGCCAGATGGCCTACTCCTGCTCCTAGTTCTTATGAACCCTGTTGTTGTAATTTGAGTCCCATTATCACTCACGAGTTTCTCCGGCTTTCCAAACCATGTAAATATCTCATCTAATTTCTCAATTGTTTGTTCGATTATTATGGACATCATGATTGCGACTTCTGGCTGATTTGAGTATGCATTCGCTATCATGAGAAACATATGCCCCTCAATTGGACCAGCATAGTCAAAATTAGTTCTCTGTCATGTCTGTGTAGGTCATTCCCATGGATGCAAAGGTTGCAGGGGTGGAGTTTTCCTTAATGTAGCACAGGATTGGCATAGCTCCACTTTCTCCTCAATTTGGGCATCTAATCCTGACCACCAGAAGCAGCTGTGTGCCGACTCCTTCATCCTAACCACACTAGGATGTCCTTCATGTAGCTCCTCAAGGATTCTATGTCGTAGACGAGGTGGAATAATCACTCAAATACTCCACAGCAAAACTCCACTCTGAACTGTCAACTCAAGATGCTGAGTGATATAAGGCTTGAGGTCTGCATTCTTTCGGTGTACAATTTTTTTAAGTGCCTTTTTGGATCATATCCATAACCTTCTTCATCACTGGATCGGTTCTTGTATACCTTTGAGATGAAGTTACCGGTAGCCGGGGCTGGATTCTCTATTCCTGAGAGTAAGTGTTGATGCCGGGGCAGGATACGTGGAGTTCCACGACAGCAAAACTGGCGCCGCACCTGGACGGATTCAGCTACTGTTAATGGGCTAGCACCGACGCCATGTGGAACACAATCGATTCTAATGAGAAACGGTGCCGGATTCACCGGTTTCGCGATTGATACTCAGGAGGCTGACAAGCTGCAGCCGGATATTCATATGCACATCGCACCATCCCACACACATCATCCCAGCCAACAAGGTGGGAGCAAGGAGAGCGGCACCCTGTTTCACAGATGCTGAGCTGGAAACCCTCCTGGACACAGTGGGAGAGGCGGGCCACCCTGTACCCCGGGCCGGGAAAGAGGCTGCCAGCCACCACCATCCATCATGCCAGGACGCAGGTGGCAGAGGCAGTCAGAGCCACCAGCAAAACTGTCTGGAATGGCCAGCAGTGCTGGACAAATCTGCACGACTTCCTCAGGGCGGCTAGGGTGAGTAGGCAGCAAACCTGGAGGGCGGCCGAACGCCACACTACACCACATGCCGGCACTCATACCGGCCGCCTTGGTCGGGGGCCATGGCCACTTAGGCCACCAGCTACCCACCCCCTGGGCTACATGCATCGGACTGTCTAACACTATCATTTTTCATTTGCCTCCATCCCCTTAGGAGATGACTGCTCATAACCCCCAGGAGCGGAATAAAACTGGAGATGGACCGCCAGACCTCCAGCCCCTGACCATGGCAGAGCAGAGGTCAACACCACCCCCCAACACCACCCTCACGCTCACACTACCCTCAACCACTCTCGCCCCCCCTCCCCCCCCCAACCTCCCACCCCCTGGCACGGTCTAATCATGCATCTTGTTTTGTGTCTTGCAAGACCTGCTGGTCATGGGGTGGGTCCATCCAGTGTCCCCCCTCCCCCAGCCAGTGTCACAGCTGGGCCCTCCCCCGTGAGCTGAGCCCTGACGATGAGAGCAGCTCAGACGGCAGCCGTCGACCTGAGACACATGACACCCCGGAGTTTGAGTCCGAGGATGACACTGATTTCCCGTCACAGCTGTCTCCAATACACTCCACCATCTCAGAGACAATCACCTCGGTTGGGCACTTTAATGAAGAGGCTCCTGGGACATTCTCTGGTGCGCACCACACAGTTGATCCGGTACAGCAGGCGGAGGTAGGAGCTCCCGAGGGGTCGGACGGTCGGAGGGCAGGCGGACCCCAGGAACTAGTTGCCATCCAGACGGGTTTCGGGCTTCTGGAACGGACAGTCCCATCGGTTGTAGAGTTGCAGTTGCAGAGCCGGGGACTATATGAGGGGTTGTCGGTGAGCATCCAGCAACTGCAGGTACAGTTGGAGGAGTCCAACCATGTACAGGAGCAAGAGGTGGTGCCGGTAATACGAGCCACCCAGGCCAACACCACCTGGGTGGGGTCCCCAGTGGAGGCATTGGGGATGACGGTTTTGGCTATGGATCAGCATGTCCAAGGCCTGGGGTTATCTGTGCAGGCACTGCCCGAGGCCCAGGACAGGATTGCCGCCTCACAGGCAATCATGTGCCAGAGCCACCTGGAAATTGCAGCGGCGCTCGTAAACGTGGCCCAGTCACAGCAGGCCTTGGCTGGGAACATCGGTGGCATTACTCAAGCGCTGGCCGACGTGGCACAGACACAGAGGGAGGTGGCCCAGTTCAGGGAGATGGCACAGTCACTGGCTGATGTGACACAATCCCAGACCGAGATGGGCCACGCCCTTGCTCCAGGACCGAGATGGGGACGGTCAAAAGGGGGAGGGGCGGGAGTGTCCAGGCCATCCACAATGTGTACCCATCCCCCCCACGACCCCCCACACCCCCTCTCTGGCCAACCCAGACCAGCCCACCCCTCATACCCATCTGACAGAGCACCGAGGCAGATTGAAGCAGTGTGAAAAGGTGTTTAGTGTGACAATGTATATACAGATTTGTGCCCTAGCCCCTATGACTAAACTGTGCCCTGCACCCATTCCAACTTAACTAGTATCTAACTTTCTGGCCTTACGGGCCCTAATGCTACATCTAGGTGTTTTCCCAGACAGTACATCAAGAGTGGAGGCGGCCTGCTGTGTTTCCCGCCCAGTGACCTGGGTCCCCGTTGGCAGCCATCTACTGGGGCGACTGGGTCTGGATTGGCCCGCCTGCCACTCTGTTCTGCCCGCTGCCCACCAGGGACAGGAGTGGGGGCAGAGTCCGAGGTGCTGCTCCATAGGAAGGGGGTGCGACTGGTGCTATCCCCTGATACTCTCCCCACCATCTAGCGCTGTCAGTCCTGGAGGCCTGCTCTGGTCTCAACCAGGGTCTGTATGCTCGCGGTCCTGGAGCAAGGGCATGGCCCATCTCGGTCTGGGAATTTCTAGTTGAGCATAATTCGACTCAACGCTAGTTAATGTTCTAGAGGCAAATGCTATTGGTTGTTTCTCTCCTGAGGGCAAAATGTGCAAGACAACTGTGAGTATCCCATAGGGTGATGCGTCGCAAGTAAGCTGTGACCTCAGCATTGGATTTTAATGGACCAATAACACCGACTTCTTTAAAACCTCTTTGATAAATTAAGAACGCTTTCATATTCTTTGGGCAGGTGTCAAGCTTGTTTGACACAAAGTAAAGTGTGCAATGGCTTCAGCTTCATTGCTAAGTTAGGAACAAACTTGACATAATAATCGAACAGACCTAACAATTAGCTCACTGCATCCCATTTTGTTGTTGTGGAATTTATAGGATCTCAGCCATCTTCTTTGGTAATCCATCTTTATCAGTGAGATGACCCAGATAGTTGTGCGAAGATTTTAAAATGTAACACTTTTCTTTCTTAACTCTAGAAAGAGCGGCACTGTGATGCAGTGGTTAGCACTGCTGCCTCATGGCGCCGAGGACCGTGTTCGATCCCTGCTCCGGGTCACTGTCTGGGTGGAGTTTGCACATTCTCCCTGTGTCTGCCTGGATCTCACCCCCACCACCCAAAAAGATGTGCAGGGTAGATTGATTGGCGACGCAAAATTGCCCCTTAATTGGAAAACAAATAATAGGATACTCTAAAACTTAAAAAATAAAAGAATAAATAAAGTAGAGTAGCTTCCAAATTCCTTACGTGTTCTTCATCCTTCAAACCTGTAATAAGAATGTCATCTAGGTAACATTGCACAACAGATAGCTCAATCAGAATTTGATCCATGGATCTCTGAAAAAGAGTAGTTGTTGATGTTACCCTAAATAGAAGTCTCTGATAATGACAAAGACTTTTATGTGTCACTATAGTATTGTCACTGAAGCCCAGTGTCAGAGTCTAAGAGAGTCGGTGTGAAAGAGGACACACCTACTCTCTTACTGCACTAGCTGACTTTAAGCAGGTAACTGCAAAGGTGTTGGTGAAACTAACAGATCAGGGAAACGGAAGTGTCTACATTAAGTGGGTGAGATTTGAGGTGGAGGGATTAGAGGACCTGGGGTGTTTTTTTTTACATTGGAAGGGAATTGAGAGGTTTGAACATCAGGGGAACAGTGGGTGGGTTGGGTCAGACATCACCGGGAGGGGTGGGATGGGAGGATCTACCATCGGGCAGGGTTTGGGGTCGGAAATTGGGAGAGGGGAAAGGGGGTCAGATATCAGGTGGGTGTTTGGGGTCAGATATCAGGAGGGGGTTGGATACCAGGCCGATGGGGGGAGGGGGGATTGGACATCGGCAAGGGGGAAGATAGAGGGTCGGATATTGGAAGGAGGATGTGGGGGCTGTAAAACAAGGGGGTGGGCTTTGGATTGGGGGGATCGGGACAGAGGAGATCCAGCCAGGTTGGGCGATCAGGTTGGGGATGAGAGTCTGATTCATGCAGGTGGGAGGATTGAAGTTGTGTGGAGAAACGTTTGTGGGGGTTGGGGAATACAATGAGGGGTGTAGTTAGTTGGGGTGGGTGGAAGGGTGTGTCCCCTCAGGGGTTGGGGGCCATTTCATGGTGGGGGACTCAGTCTGGGTGTTGAAATAGTTACCCAGAAGTTAGGCGAGGTTTTAATTCTTCTAACGTTTTATGGGTAGCGCTTAGTGCAACCCTAGCAGAACCTTCCAAAGTTATAAATCACTTTGTCAAGATGGTTCCTGCTGTGTTCCATGACCTTGTCTTGCAATGATTCTACAGAACTGCTCTGACGTAGCCAGAACAATGATTTATTAATGTACACGTGGTAAAGTAACAATCAGAATCTTTTCCAGACCAAGTTATCATAGAGTTACATTAGACTCTCCTAGAACTACCCTTATATGCGACTGTCCTCGTGTAGACCTTACAACCTTCTGCTGGTAGCCGGATGTCACCTGAGTGATGTCTGACACCACCTGCTGGTGGGAGGTCACACTGCTGAATACATGTAATATTATCTACAGGTATGTCACCACATCTCCCTTCCTTAGGAGATATTGCTATTTATGTACAAGCATGATTACTATCTTTACTTTATACATTTGGAATATGCATAAACAATATAAGCAAATTTAACTAGGGTGTCCATAGAAATGATATGCCTGCTCGGTGTATGTCCCTTGTGCACAGCTCATTGTGCCTCCCTCACGGGATCGCCCCTATGATCACTTTGGCTGTTGTCAGCCTGTTTGGGTGCCTGTCTCTTGCTTCATATTTATTTGACACAATGCCTTTTGAAGGCATGTATCCTTGATGCCAAACATGGATCACCAGCTTTTTCTTTTCTCACTTCTTCCCACAACGCTGTTTGCTCCTTCATTGTATGTTCTCTGTCTCTGGCTTGTTAGTCACAACATCAACACCTTCTCTTTCATTTTCATCAGCGGGATGTCCTAGCTCTCCCACTCTTCTCCTCTTCCTGTCTTTTTGTTTTAATGATCATCTGGCAAGCAATTTTCTTTTTACATTCAGGTTTGGCAACCCCGGTCTGCACCCTGTGCATAGAAGTGTGTGGATCCTCAGTTGGGACCTGTGGCACCGGCATGCTCTAGGGATTGTGTAGCTGTGCCCAATTCTGTGCCCTCAATTGGAGATTGGAGAACCTCGAGTGAGCTGTTATCCAGCTCTATCTCGGTGCCTTTCTGAGTTTTCTGAGATGTTGAAATATCGTGATAAACTTGTGTCACATAATAGATATTGAAAATCTATTGTTGTGAGAAGCAGCAATCAGCAAAGTCTTCAGACTAGCTTATGAAGAAAACACAGATACAATTGTGTCCCATTCAGTCTTTGTGCTCTGGCTGCTTAAAAATTGTGCCGCACGGAGACACCTGAGGGCTCCAACGCTTCTCACTGACAGTGAAGACCTATGTTCTTCAATCATGTCACTATGTTGCTCAGGAGCCATTTGATATCATTCACCCTGAGAGACTAATGGTAAAATAGAATCCAATTACACCTCTTGTATGAAATAATTATATTGAATAATACCCAGACAGGAGAAAACCTTTTACTTTCTCTGCTGAATAAAAAAGATCTTGTGCAATTTATCTGGTTACACGTATTCATCTTCCCCCTAAATATGAATTTACTGTCACCAAGCCTGTATGGTACAATGTGCAGAACATGTTAAGGAGGGCTGAGGCAGTCACCAAAATCAGTGTTATTGTTTGGAACTAATGGAATATTTTTCTATCAAATTAATAATACTGCATGATGCTGTTAAAGTAAAATCTGTAATCTCAGGTTTGTTTAACAGTCACGGTGGGATGACAATAGGGTGCAGACAGACTAACATTGCATTATATTGTTGCTGCTCTTAATATTAATGACCCATACTGTATATATATATATATATATCAGGTGATATTTGCAATCAGATGACAACAATGGGCGTGACCATTTTACTAGGACCTTTCCGTGATTGTTTGGTGAATTGATTGATGGATCTGGAAATGGGAAGAAAATATCATGCATGATTGAAGGGGAGGTTTAAAGGAATGGCGGGGGTGGGCGGGGAATAAAGGGGCCCAGAAACAGGAGAAGGACCAGGGCCCATGATTTCAGTCCCTCGCCTTCTGCCGCTGATTGTTGTGACCATTTTCTGTTACTGTTGCTCTGCTGCTGTTTTTTGGGAGTTGCATCTCTTTGATCACAAAGTGTGGCTGTCCTCTGCCTCTCATTGAAAATCCCTTTTTGCATTGGTTCCTGGTGATTTGCCCACATAATTTCTCTTGAATCATTTTATTCAATTAAATGTTCTTTTATTTTGTTGACATGTTTGACATTTTAGTAGCTTTTATTTCTCTATGTTAAACTCCAATGTTTGATTTCTGAGTGTAATTTTCTAATTGCCCGTGATTTTATCACCCACTTATCGCTCAATGCAGAATCGGATTTTGAATGGTACTGATACATTTAGGCAATGAAGATTTAATGCAAGGTTAAAGGATTACTACTTCAGCACTAAAAGCTTAGTGCAGTCAATTATTTGGGAGCTCTGCAGCAACATTAGTTGGGTTGGGTTACCATTGTACAACATTTGAATTGTTTTACATTTGAATTTTTTTTTAATGCAGCAAAGGTTTAAGGCAGCGGTGGGTAAATTCTTGCTAAGCAAGGGGCTGATAGGTTATCGGGGGTAGGCAGGATGTAGATTTGAGGTTATTATCAGATTAGGTATGATCTTATTAAATGGCAAAGCAGACTCGAGGGGCTGAATGGCCTACTCTTGCTCCTTGTTCGTTTGTTCATATAAAATTAGTCCTTATTGATGTAATACAAGTAATCTTAATTCAATAACATAAGTCCTGGTTTTGAGGCATTATTCAACAAATGTCTTAGTTATGTATTATATTGTTCCAGGCGACCATTTACTGAAACATTCTTATGGAGCAAATATATTCATATATCTTAAATGGCACAACCCAAGGCATTCTAAATACTAAGAATTTAGTATTCACGAGAAGGCACTGATAATGATACACCAGAGAGTCAACTGGCATAGAGTTCTTTGACGTTTATAGTACTGACATTCAATGTGCAGCAGAAATGACATCCTTTCACACAAAAGTGTTAAAAAGAGCCCCACTGAGTCAAATGATAATATAGAAATTCACAGGTAAGTGAATCTAGAGAGACTTTCCTGGCTCTTTGCCCAGCCACACTGGATTGTCTGTGTACAGTGAATAACAGAAAATTGGGCAGTTTAGAATTTGCATATAAAGCAATCTGGGCAATTTATTGAGATTTGTTACATGCAAGTGATTCAGACAGCAGTCCAGGTGATTCCATTTTTATATTGTAAATCATTTCATTTTTACATTATAAATGATTTACAAGTCAAACCTAACTCATTTCACTCACTTTCTTTTTAGGTTAAAGTAAGTACATATATGTTTTTTCCCCTCCTTTCCATTTCCTGTCAGCATCCCATTCCACATGGTACTTGTCATTTCTGACACCTCACTCAGCTGACCATTCGTCATCCATAAATCATGGTTGTTTTGACTTCCGGTGGCGGCTATGAAGGAGTAGGTCGCACATTTGGTGGCTCCCGCTCGGGTCGGACCTTTGGACCTTTTCCCCCGATTTTTCACCGGACTTGATGTGGAAAATTGATGGTGGAGGCAATTGTTGATTGGATTCCCACATTGGTGCATGGAGAGGAGGACTAGAAGTGCTCGCAAAGTAAGAAACAGATGAACAGAGAAGGCTTGGGCTGAAGCTGCAGCGGGGGAAAGCATGGCGAATGACTGGCGTCCTGGCTCGTTGACCCAGCGGTCAACGGAGCAGCTTATGCAATTTATCCAGGAGGCCTTCACCAAGCAGGAATGCTTGGACCCGATTAAAGAATCAATTGCCCTATTGGAGCTCAGATTGGATGCCCAAGATCGGGCAATCACAGAAAGTAGAGAAGGCGCTGGGTGAGCAGGAGGAACATCAAACTGCGGTGGAGCTGGAGGTGGGGATGCTGAGAGACCAGCAGAAAAGGCCCCTAGAGAAGGTGGAGGACCTAGAGAATAGATCCCGCCAGCAGAACCTGAGAATCGTCGGTCTCCCGGAGTGGTCCGAAGGTGCGGACGCTGGGGCATACATAGCGGCCATGTTCGAGAAGTTGCTGGGGGATGGGACGTTCTCCTGACCCTTGGAGATGGACAGGGCTCACAGAGCACTCACGAGGAAGCCGCGAGTGGAGGACCCCCCGAGGGCAATGGTGGTGAGATTCCACAGGTACTTGGACAAGGAGCGTATTTTACAGTGGGCCAGGCAGACACGGAGTTGTAAATGAGAGAACAGTATCCTGCGGAACTATCAGGACCTGAGTGAGGAGGTGGCCAGGAGAAGAGCAGGGTTCAGTCAGATAAAGTCGACCCTTTTTAAGAAAAAGGTGAAGTTTGGACTGCTGTATCCAGCCCGTCTCTGGGTCAAGTACGAGGGGCAACATTTTTATTTTGAGTCGCCCGAGGAAGCGATGGACTTCGCAAAAAGGAAAGGACTGGTGGTGGACTGAGGACTTTGAACTTTGCTGCAACGTTCAAGTTAAAAATAAATCTTGTTTTTCGTTTGTTGGAAGTTATTTGCAATGCCTTCTGTATTGATTTGGGGCCAGTTGCAGAGCTGAGTGAGGTAAAGTTTACATTTGCACTGATGGGGGATGGAGGTGTATTTGTCAGATGCTGGATCTTCTGTTTGATCTTTTCTTTATTTATCTTTTTTTTTTCTCGGGCAATTGTGTTGGGACTGGTTTATCGTTTGAGTATGTGTGTATGAGCGGGGGGAGGGAACAATAGGTGGGAGGATGTCTGGCGCCATGGGTGGGGTCACCGAGCTAGCTGGGCAGGCTAGCTCACGGAAGCGCAGTGGGGGTGAGCAGATGTTATGCTGGTCGAAAGGGTCGGTTTACATTGTGCAGTTACTGGGGGGGGAGGGGGGAAGATGTTCTGCTGTCGGGGGAAGGACATTTGCTGAGGGACAGAAAGGAAGTTGAGGGCAGAGGCTGCCTGGGGGCGGGCCGTTGGAGGCGTGGGGCGCAGCTGGAGACTGGCCCAAGAAAGGTGATGGCGGATCGGCGAAGGGGAGGGGCGATGATCCCTCCAATTAGGCTGATCACCTGGAATGTAAGAGGACTAAATGGGCCGGTTAACAGGGCACGCGTGTTCGCGCATCTGAGTGGACTGAAGACTGATACTCGCACGACCATAAAGTGTACTCCCGGATTAATTTCTTTATTTTGAATAGGACTGTACTGATGGGGGTGGTGGACACGGGGTATTCGGCGATCACAATCTCAGATCATGCCCCACACTGGGTTGACCTACAGGTTAGCAAGGAGAGTAGCCAGCGCCCGCACTGGAGGCTGGGCGTGGGACATTTTAGCTGATGAAGAGGTGTGTGGGCGGCTGAGGAAATGTATTCAGAACTACCTGGAAGTCAACAACATGGGTGAAGTTTTGGCAGCAGTCGTCTGGGAGACATTGAAGGCGGTGGTTAGAGGAGAGCTGATCTCGATACGGGCCCATACGAGAGAAGGTAGACAGAGACGGACCGACTGATAAAGGAGATATTGCAGGCCCGACAGGAGTTATGCGGAGACCCCAGAGGCAGGGCTTTTAAGGGAACGATAGAGGCTACAGGCGGAGTTTGGCTTGTTAACTACGAGGAGGGCGGTAGAACAGCTGAGAAAGGCAAGGGGGATGATCTATGAGCATGGGGAGAAGGCCAGCAGAATGCTTGCACAGCAGCTTAGAAAGAGGGAGGCAGCCAGGGAGATAGGGAAAGTAAAGGATGGGGATGGAAGCCTGGTTGGGGACTCAGCAGGGATGAATAAGGCATTCGAAGAAGGCTGGATGGGTCGGAACTCCCAGCGGGGCCCGGGGAGATGAGGCATTTCTTAGGGGGGCTGAATTTCCCGAAGGCTGGGTAGAAGGGCTGGGGCCCCAATCAGGTTGGAAGAGATAGCGGAGGGTCTGAAGGCCACGCAGTCGGGTAAAGCCCCGGGGCCGGACATGTACCCAGTGGAGTTTATAAAAAGTTCTCTGGGATATTGGGGCCGCTGTTGATGAGGACATTCAATGAAGCAAGGGAGCGTGGGGTGGTTCACCCGACGATGTCACAGGCCACAATCTCATTGATCCTGAAGCGGGACAAGGACCCGGAGCTGTGTGGGTCCTATAGGCCGATATCCCTATTGAATGTGGACGCCAAATTGCTGGCCAAAATCTTGTCCTCTAGGATTGAGGATTCTGTTCCGGACGTTATTGGGGAGGGCCAGACAGGGTTTGTTAAGGGAAGATAGTTGGTGGCCAATGTAAGAAGGTTGTTAAATGTGATCATGATGCCACTGGAGAGTAGGGAGGTGGAGGTAGTGGTCACAATGGACGCAGAGAAGGCTTTTGATCGGGTGGAATGGGAATATCTGTGGGAGATACTGAGACGGTTCGGATTTGGGCGGGGCTTTATTGACTGGGTCAGGTTGTTGTATCAGGCTCCTACTGCGAGCGTACGGACGAATAGGACAACATCGGTCTATTTTAGGCTGCATCAGGGGATGAGGCAGGGATGCCCTCTCTCCCCACTGTTGTTCGCGTTAGGCATAGAGCCGCTGGCAATTGCACTGAGAGCCTCAAAGGGGTGGTCCGGGGGGGGGAGTGGAAGACAGAGTCTCGCTTTATGCAGACGACCTGTATGTATCGGATCCATTAGACTTGATGGAAGAAATTATGAGGATTCTGGGGGAATTTGGCCGGTTTTCGGGGTATAAACTAAATATGGGGAAAAGTGAGATGTTTGCGGTCCAGGCAAGGGGCCAGGAGAGATGACTGGGGGAACTGCCATTTAGAGTTATAGGGGGAAGCTTTCGGTACCTAGGCATCCAGGTGGCACGGGAATGGGAACGGCTGCACAAGCTAAATCTGGCCCGACTAGTGGACCAAATGAAGGACGGTTTTCGGAGATGGGACGCGCTCCCGTTGTCCCTAGCTGGGAGGGGTGCAGACAGTGAAAATGATGGTCCTCCCGAGATTCCTGTTTGTGTTTCAGTGTCTCCCCATCTTTAATCCACGGTCCTTTTTTAAACGGGTCAATAAAGTAATCACTGGCTTTGTATGGGCGGGCAAGACCCCACGAGTAAAAAAGGGATGCTTGAGCGGAGCCGGGGGAAGGGAGAGCTGACGCTGCCGAACTTCAGTAATTACTATTGGGCGGCGAACATAGCCATGATCAGGATGTGGGTGGTGGGGGGAGGGTCGATATGGGAGCGTGTGGAGGCGGCCTCACGCAAAGGCACCAGCTCAGGGGCATTGATAACAGCGCCCCTGCCGTTCCCGCTGGCACGGTACTCCACCAGCCCCGCAGTGGTAGCGGCCCTGAGGGTCTGGGGGTAATGGAGGAGACACGTGGGAGCGGAGGGAGCATCGGTGTCGTCTCCAATCTGTGATAATCACTGGTTTACCCCGGGACGGATGGATGGAGGGTTTTGGGAATGGTAAAGAGCAGGATTGAGAGGATGGGGGATATGTTTATTGAGGGGAGCTTTCCTAGCCTGAGGGAGCTGGTGGAGAAATTTGGATTGGCGAGGGGAAACAAATTTAGGTACCTGCAGGTGCGGGACTTCCTACGCAGGCAGGTTTCAACCTTCCCGCTCCTACCACCAAGGGAATACAGGACAGGGTAGTTTCTAGAGTGTGGGTGGAAGAAGGTAGGGTCTCTGACATTTACAAGGAACTCATGGGGTCGGAGGAGACGCAGACTGAGGAGCTGAAGCGCAAGTGGGAAGAGGAGCGAGGAGGAGAGATAGAGGAAGGTCTCTGGGCGGACGCATTGAGTAGCGTCAATGCGTTCACATATGTTCCAGGCTCAGCCTGATACAGTTCAAGGTCATTCACCGGGCTCACATGACAGTGGCCCGGATGAGCAGGTTCTTTGGGGTAGAAGATCGGTGCGCAAGGTGTGCGGGAGGGCCAGTGAACCATGTCCACAGGTTCTGGACATGCCCAAAGCTGAGGGGATTCTGGCAGCTGTTTGCGGATGTCATGTCTGCGGTATTAAAAACAAGAGTGACACCGAGTCCAGAGGTGGCAATTTTCGGAGTGTCAGAAGATCTGGGAATCCAGGAAGAGAAAGAGGCAAACGTTCTGGCCTTTGCTTCCCTGGTAGCACGGAGACGGATATTATTAGCTTGGAGGGACGCAAAGCCCCTGAAGTCGGAAACCTGGCTATTGGACATGGCTAGCTTTCTCTGCTTGGAGAAAATCAAGTTCGCCTTGAAAGGGCCAATGTTAGGGTTCGTCCGGATGTGGCAGCCGCTCGTCAACTTCTTTGCGAAAAATTAGCAGAGGTGGGGAGGGAGGGTTGGGGGTTAGCTTAGTTTAGAGTAGGGTGTTAGTAAAGGTGGGACCTGTAAGGGAATAAGATGGCTTATGCACTACGTTTATAAATTCATGTACATTGTTTATTTTGTTGTTGTTGTAAAACCATAAATACCTCAATAAAATGTTTATAAATCATGGTTGTGAGCGTTAGCAGATCATTTGATCAAGGGCACATCACAACCAGGCTGGATCCTAATCAGAATGTAGTGTTCACATGCGCACTGAAGCAGATATCCCTGGGTAGGGATCAGAACTGGGAACGTTGGTTGATTTTCTCCCTTCTGAATGAGGGGATCCTATAATCAATTTGAACAGCTCCTAGTGCCGCCCCAACACTGACTGAGGACCAAGTGTGCAGCCTTCTGTTTTGTACGGTTCAACAATTCACCAGCTAAACTTTCAGTGCAATTGAATTGTAAATCATTAGAAACAATGGCAGGGATTTTCTGCTTTCGTTCGCATTTGGTGGGATTGGCGATTGGAGCGGAAAATATTGCGAGATGTATAAAGTCGCGTTTTACGTTGCCATGAAAGCATGTCGCGATCATGCCCTACTTCCATCAGTGCTGAACCTTATTTGAATACATTAGGATCTCATTATCAGGCCCATATGATGGAATCATATTCCTCCCCCTCCCCCATCAAAAAATCCCAACCCGGGCGGTGTGATGTCAAAACTGCAAGAAGCATGACTGACCTGGCGAGCAGACCTCCGAGGAGAGCTTGGAAGTGAGTGCAGTGTTCGCGGAGTGGCTCCACATATTCACAGGGCAGGTGGGGTACCAGGGTTTGACTTGGAGGACACCAGGCTTGACTCAGGGGTACTAGGGTTGAATAAAGGGACACCGGGCTTAACTCAGGTGCACTAGGGTTTGACTTGGGGGTCACCAGGCTTGGTTCAGAGGTACCAGGGTTCGATTTTGGGAAAACCGGGCTTAAATCGGGTGTACCAAGTTTGATTTATGGGTCACCAGGCTTGGCCCCCAAGGGGAAGATTCAAAGGAAGATTGGGGGAAGAGTCAAAGGGAGATGTAAAACTCAAAGGGTACTGGGGTTTGACACCAGGGTAGTGGCGGCTTGACTCCAATGTACCGGGGGTTTACTCCGAGTACCAGGAGGCTTGTTGGTTAACCCGGGGGGGGGTTGCACATGGTTAACTTGGTGGAGACCGTGTGGTTGACTGTCAAGTGTGATAATCACCGTTCTTGAAGATACCTTCTGCTGTTGGGCTATAGGATTCTCAGAAGGACCTCATGGAGGGAAGGGAAGCCTGGGGAAGTGCGGTGATGGGAGTTCAAAGTCATCACAGACTGACAATTCCATATAAATCTGTGGTGGGCCGGCTTCTGGAGGTGACATGCTGCCAAGGTCAAGGCTAATTTTGAAAATAGTCAATTCATCAGTATGCCATTGCAATTGAAACCATTCAGCTGTAACTCAATTGAATGCCGAGAGTTAAACAAGTCACACAATTATGCCCACTCAAACATCATTGGACCCCTGCAGCTATATTGAGTGCCATTTTTAGACTCTGGGACTAGCTAGGTGCCTCGGATGATGGTTCTTTGGGGTTCATCCTCTGCGGGATGGAGCAGCCCCTGCCACCTCTTCCTCTTCACGGTTCTGCTCCTGCCCTTGGTGAGCCAGATGTCTTTGTTGATGTCTTCCTTTTCTTCTTCCCTGCACATAAGTGAGAAGAATGACAACGCGATCACCTGGCTCCATGTTCCGTATGTTCTCCTAACTGACGTGAGTGCCACTGATTGATGATAAATATATACCCCTGGGTTCAGTGACTTCCAAAATGGATGACTGCCATGGTGTGCCTGCATCACTGCCCGACTGGGCAAACAAATACATTCCTTCAGACAGTTCGAGGTTGCACACTGCCCGAGGAGAACTCCGAACCGTTGCCTATGTACTAAAGTGTGTATTCAAAAGTGTTCTTCATAGACCAGGTTGAGCTCAAGGCCTTAGAGTGAAGCTTGGTACTATTCCTGAGCCTGAGATGAGAGCTGAGGATGCAGTAAAAGCCCATGTCGCCAAAGACTGTGCATGTCCAGGGAACTGGTTGATCACATCTGCTATCTTCTACAGGATTTGGCGTATGGGGACATGGATGGCATCCACTGCCAACATCGCTGAAAATGATTGCAGCATTCAATTTTTATACCAGAAGCTCCTTCCAGGGCTCCACAGTGACTCCTGCAGGATCTCACAGCCCCTGCACACAAGTACATCCAGGAGGTGACGGACATAATCTTCGCGAGTGCACAACTTTGTCCATTTCAACCGGGGTCAGGCAAGCCAGAATGCAAGAGTTTTGTGCAGATCCCTGGTTTTCCAGAGGTGCAGGGTGCCATTGACTACTTACTTGGCGCTCAGATCAAGATGTGAACTATGTAAACTGAAAGGGCTTCCACTCGCCGAATGTCCAGCCAGTCTGCGACCTCACCAAACGCATCCTCCAGGCATGTGCCCGATTCCCAGGGAATGTGCACATCTCCTACATTGTGAGCTGCTCTCAGATCCCTAACATTTCAGGATCCATAGAGGCTGCAGAGTTGGTTTCTCCGTGACAAGGCCGACTAATTGTGGAGGTGGCTGATGACACATGTGTGGAGACCACAGAATGCAGCTGAGACAAGATACAATGAGGCTCATGCTGCAACTTGCACTTTGGTGGAGTAGACCCCATTATTTTCACATGGCTGTTCTCAATATTGCTGATGAAAGAGCACACTCTCTGATAAGGCTCCAGTAAAGGATCACAGAGAGTGCCCATAGTCCCTACACTGCAGGAGGAGGATGGCAATTTGAAGAGGGGACCCTCCATAGATCCTCATAGAGTTTCTGTGAGAGTCTGACTCCTGTCTGGTTAATGGCAACTCATTTGCTGCCAAGGACTAGGGTCAGATCATAGTGATGCAATGGGGGAGGTTTTACATCTCCTGATCCTTAGTGAGCTGTACCTTGAGGTCCTGTGTCACCAGAGGCTGAAGCAGATGGAATGGGGGGACCAGCTGCACCTCAAAGGTGCAGACAGCACCCATAGACAATGACTAGGACAAGTGATGCTAGCTCCATACATTGTCTGATATATCCTCATTCCCTACGAGGTGCAGGCATTAATGATGTGTTCAGTCACTGTGCCATCAATGTGCTGGGAACCTTGCACAAAGCACATGGAGAAAGCACTGAACTGAGCACCCTGCCTTTATCTTGTCCAGGAATCAGACGTTCACTTCAGAATTACAGGAACACAGCTCATCAGAATAAGGAGTCATAGAAAAGGTGCAATTAATGGGAGTCTATTTACAGAGGTGAACGTTATATACAACTGCTTAACACCTATGCCAACGTGATGCAACTAGACCTTTTTAACATTTCTAACTCTGCCGCTAGGTGGTGGAGGCAGGCTATTGTCTGCCATGCCTTGTTATCTGTGATGACCTGTTGTCTGTGATGACCTTGATGGGCATCCTTTGGAAGGCTGAGACCTGGAGGTCCTGGCCTGCTTCTTACAGACTTTCTGTGTGGCAGCGGCACCCTTCTCGGCCTGTGGATCTGGAGCTGAAGAGGTTCCAGGAAATTGAGTTTTGGATGGCAGGACACTCCTGGAATTACCTGGATGGTAATAGTCCCCGATGACCATAGGCTGCTTTCCCCTTTGAGGAGGAGAGCTGACTGGTGGTGATTTAACCTGAGGATCACCACGCCATAGGCGAGAGCAAAGTTGAGAAGGCGGGCCCTTCATGAATAACCTCAGCTGGTACCGAAAATGAACCCGTGCTGCTGGTCTTGCTCTGCATCACAAACCAGCTGTCTAGCCAAGTGAGCTAAACTGGCTCCCAGGGTACATATCAGCTGACCCACCCCCTTATGGGTACCCGTGGACCCCAGATTCATTCTCGCAGTAGAGCGGCTGCTGCAGTGAGCTCAAGAAGCCTTGCCATCCTCTGGATACCGGCAAGTGTCTGCACATGGAGTCTTTCAGCAGTACAGGACAAATTCTTGGACCAAAATCTCCACTGTGGCCACTACCCTAGCTGTGTTGACCTTGTCAGCACAATTACCTCAGACACTGAGGTGTTCTTTGTATTGCTTATTTTAGGATGGTTGGCATAGTGTTCACAAAGACCACAGAACAGCTTTCAACTTACACAAAGCTATGATTTTTACACTACTAAACTGGGATTCAACACTTATTCCTTAAGAATACATAACTGGGGAAGCACGATGGCCCAGTGGTTAGCACTGGGACTGCGGCGCTGAGGACCCGGGTTCGAATCCCGGCCCCGGGTCACTGTCCGTGTGGAGTTTGCACATTCTCCCCGTGTCTGTGTGGGTTTAGCCCCCTCAGCTCAAAAGATGTGCTGGTTAGGTGGATTGGCCACGTTAAATTGTCCCTTAATTGAAAAAAAAAATTAATAAAAGAATACACAACTGATCAATAACATCTAACACGGTAGCATTGTGGATAGCACAATTGCTTCACAGCTCCAGGGTCCCAGGTTCGATTCTGGCTTGGGTCACTGTCTGTGCGGAGTCTGCACATCCTCCCCGTGTGTGCGTGGGTTTCCTCCGGGTGCTCCGGTTTCCTCCCACAGACCAAAGATGTGCAGGTTAGGTGGATTGACCATGATAAATTGCCCTTAGTGTTGGGTGGGGTTACTGGGTTATGGGGATAGGATGGAGGTGTTGACTCGGTGCAGACTCGATGGGCCGAATGGCCTCCTTCTGCACTGTAAATTCTATGATCTACACTCACATACTGCTAATCTCACTACTGGTATAAACTATAATCTAACCTTGCTCACACTATCTGCTCTTATGAGCTTCACTAGCTGTCTCCTGCATACACCTCCTCCCTTAAGGTCTAGCATCACTGCCTTATATAGTTGTATCTGCCGCTCCCTCTACTGGCTGCTCTCAATACTACATTAACCCGTGTAATGTTGATAGTTATGATAATACCACATCCCTCCTTCTTTGTGAAAGAAAATTATTACAACATTGGTTGTGATATTTTCTTTAACCTTGACCTTCCAGGTGTAATTCTGACTAATCGCGAGTAACTATCACCAATTTATAATCCAGTACAATACAGTAATTCATAATGACTATTACATCACTTAGATGAGGATAGGTTCATTATACAATCACAAATTCAGTCTCTCTGGTGGCTGTCTTCTTCTCGTAGACTATCTCAGTGAAATGTTCAAGGTATTGGATTGCTCTGCCACATCTTCCAGCTGTGACTGTGCTAAGTATGGATCTGGAAAGGCAATGCCCTTGAATATGTCATCATGTGGTACAACAGTTTCACGTTGAGTTTGCACCTTGTGCTTGACACGCAGCAATGCTCGTCTGTTTCTCCTGAAAAGCAATCCTGTTCTGTTGTACTAAGCAGGACCTAGGTGCTATCTGTTTCAGAACCTTTACAACAATTTGCCAACCTACTTCTGGATTCTAAATTCTCACAAAGTCACCTTCTTGAAGTTCAGCCAGAGATTTGGTATGTCTGTTGTAGACCTCTTGTCGCTTCTTTTTTGTTGTTGTGATTTTTTCACGCATCTTCTTATTATCAGTTTCTTGACTGATGATCTCTGGTAATGTGGTTCTAAGTCTTCTCCCCATCAACATTTGAGCAGGTGAGAGACCCATTGATAACGGTGTTGCTCGGTATGCTAACAACGCTAATGACACGTCGTGACCATCTTCACTCACTTTACAGAAGAACTTTGTAATTATCCCTACACCTTTCTCTGCTTTCCCATTACACTGAGGATAACATGAGCTAGACGTGACATGATTGAAATTATATTGCTCTGCAAACTGTGTCCACTCCCAACTTGAGAAACACGGACCATTGTCAGAGACAACATTAAGAGGTATCCCATGATGTGCAAAAATCAATTTTGTTGCCTTTCTCACCAATCTGGCAGTCGAATCTTTCAGCATCATCACCTCTGGAAAGTTGGAGTAAAAGTCTATGACTATCAGGTAGTCATGACCCTGGAAATGGACACATGCCCACTTTGTTCCATGGACTGGTAACGATTTCCACCTGTTGCATGGTTTCTTTGCTCTGTGCAGGCTGATGCATCTGGCAAATTGGACATGCGTGAACATACTGGTCAATATCTCTGTTTATTCCCGGCCAGTACACTGACTGTCTGGCTCTCCTACAACACTTTTTGATGTCTTGATGATCCTCGTGAATCTGCTGCAGAATCCCTAAACTTAAACTGGCTGGAATCACTATCCTATCTGATGTGTTGGGTACTCTGGATCTGTGGAAACTGTGTTTACCTTAGCAGTAACATAGACAGGCTACCAACACTTGTAATAGTACAACACTATTTTATTAAGCTAGAAACTGTTGAACATACTTTCACTGTGGGTTAACACGATGTTAGATTAAATTAAAGACCTATGCCTGTCCTAACCAGTCTATGCACTCAGCACATGGTGAAGATCTGTATTGTAAGCTGTAAGCTCTGTCCTTCTGAGAGGCTGCATCCCGAATGAGCGGGAAAACTGATGCCCTCTGTCTTTATAGTGAGTGTGCTCTAACTGGTGATTGGCTGCGGTGTTATGTGTGTTGATTGGTCTTGCTGTGTGTCTATCAGTGTGTGTGTCTGCACCATGATATACTGGTGTATATTATGACATCCCCCCTTTTATAAAAATTTTTTATGTTTGTGGCAATAAATAATGTGGTGATAATGTTCCTAACTACGTGTGGGGTGTGAAGACATATTTACAGGACTATGTACATGAGAACTAAACTATTTACATGGGAAGGTGCCTGGTGCAGAGAAGCAGTATGCAACAAGAGTAATGAGATCAACACTATATATAAACCAGGGAAACGATCAAACAAAGCAACAAAACAATTCAGAAGAGTCCATAAATTCCAAAAGTTCATAAATTTAGCCTCTGAGGTGGGCGACGAATTCTGTTTGACCAAAAGAGCATTTGGCCCTGTTGAGGCGGAGGCCATGCTCATTAATACGTCTGAATACGCGCTGGAGGCGACTAATATGCTCCTGCGGGGTGGTGGACCAGATGATTATGTCATCAACATAGACGCGAACACCTTCAATACCTTCCATCATTTGGTCCATAATCCTATGGAACACTTCTGATGCAGAGATTATGCCAAACTGCATCCTGTTGTCACAATATCTTCCAAAGGGGGTGTTAAACGTGCAGAGTTTCCTGCTGGATTCATCAAGCTGGATTTGCCAGAATCCTTTTGAGGCGTCGAGTTTGGTAAAGAGCTTGGCGCGAGCCATCTCACATGTGAGCTCTTCGCGCTTGGGAATTGGATAGTGCTCTCTCATAATATTATGATTGAGATCCTTGGGATCAATGCAAAGTCTCAATTTGCCGGAAGGCTTTTTTACACATGCCATGGAACTGACCCAGTCAGTCGGTTCCGTGACTTTGGAAATCACTCCTTGGTCCTGGAGGTCCTGCAGCTGCTGCATGAGGCGGTCCTTAAGGGGTGCTGGGACCCTGCGAGGTGCATGCACCACAGGCGTGGCATTTGGTTTTAATAAAATCCTGTAGGTGTACGGGAGCATGCCCATGCCCTCGAAGACATTGTGGTACTGGTTGATAATGGCGTTGAGCTGCGCACTGAAGTCAGTGTCCTGAAAGGCAGATGTGTCAGCAGGAGAGAGAGAGTGAACTCTCTGAATTAGGTTCAACAGCTTGCATGCCTGCGGACCAAGCAGGGAGGCTTTCGAGGAGCCCACGATTTCAAAGGGAAGGATGGCTTTGCGTGACCTGTGCGTCACTTCAAGTTGGCATCAGCTGCTGGCAGCAATGGCATTGCCATTATAATCTAATAGCTGGCAGGCTGATGGCAGGATGGCTGGTTTGACACAAAGGTCAGACCGCACAATGAGATTGGCGGAGGCACAGGTGTCCAGGTGGAATCGTATTTGGGACCAGTTGACCGTAAGGGTGGCACACTAATCATTGTCCGGATCGATGCTGTATACCGGTAGAGGCTGGATTCTTTGCTTCGGGGACACCCTGTTTTTTGTAATGATACAGACTCGAAAAAGCACCTTCGGGTCCTCGGTGTCAATATCGGGTAGCACGTCCAAATCGGGCTCGGTGACCGTGGGTTGAACGGCCCGGACATTCCTGCGAGGCTGGCTGGAGCGACGAGAGTTGGCAGGCTGAGCTGCTCTGCATAAGGCAGCATAGTGGCCAAGTTTGCCACATTGCGGGCATCGTCGGGATTTGGCAGGACATTGCCGCTTTAAATGGGCGGAGCCACAGTTGCCGCACATTGTAGCGTCAGTACGCTCGCTGCGCCACCGCGCATGCACGGCGTGGCCGTACGTGGTGCGTGCCTGCGTAGTACGTTCGTCGACGTCGCCGTCCCCTCGTTCGGTGCACACAAGCGCGGGAGTCCGCGAAAAGCGCGCGAAATGGCTCATCCAGGCTGAGGCCCTCGAGTTGCTCGATTGCTTGGACCCGTTCTGCCTCGTGGGGACCTTGCCGCGCCGTTTCAGCCGCTTGGATGTGGGAATACCGACTAGTGGCGTGTTCATGTAGCACGCAGGTCTCGATGGCAATCGCTAGGGTGAGCTGCTTTACCTGGAGGAGCTGCTGGCGTAGGGGGTCCAACTGAACACCGAAAACGATCTGGTCGCGTATCATGGAGTCGGAGGTGGACCCGTAATTACAGGACTGGTCAACGATGTGGAGGTGGGTGAGAAATGACTGGAAAGGTTCATCCTTACCCTGCAAACGCTGTTGGAATACATAGCGCTCGAAACTTTCATTCACCTCGATGTCGCAGTGACTGTCAAACTTAAGGAGGACCGTCTTGAATTTTGATTTATCTTCACCAGCAAAAGTGAGAGAATTGAAAATGTGGATGGCATGGTCCCCGGCCGTGGATAGGAAGAGAGCGATCTTCCTAGTGTCTGAGGCAGCTTCCCGGTCTGTGGCTTTAAGGTAGAGCTGGAAGCGTTGTTTGAATATCTTCCAGTTGGCCCCTAGGTTACCGGTGATGTGGAGCGGCGGCGGAGGGCGGACGCTGTCCATTTTGCAGGATGGCTGTATGCTGGTGGAAGGCAGATCACTTGCAGGTAGGTCTAAGAAGTTCTAACATCCCTCAACTACTGGTACCATGATGTGTTGGGTACTCTGGATTTGTGGAGACTGCGTTTACCTTAGCAGTAACATAGACAGGCTACCAACACTTGTAATAGTACAACACTATTTTATTAAGCTAGAAACTGTTGAACATACTTTCACTGTGGGTTAACACAATGTTAGATTAAATTAAAGACCTATGCCTGTCCTAACCAGTCTATGCACTCAGCACATGGTGAAGATCTGTGTTGTAAGCTGTAAGCTCTGTTCTTCTGAGAGGCTGCATCCCGAATGAGCGGGAAAACTGATGCCCTCTGTCCTTATAGTGAGTGTGCTCTAACTGGTGATTGACTGTGGTGTTGCGTGTGTTGATTGGTCTTGCTGTGTGTCCATCAGGTGTGTGTCTGCACCATGATATACTGGTGTATATTATGATACTATCTGCCTTGAGCAGGACACCATCAATTGTTGCAAGATCATCTCTTACATCTCAAAAGGGTGATCTGCATCCAGCAGGCCAGCCTGCTCTTAGCTATTATTTCACCTACTGGAGCGTCAAGTTCTTTTCAGTTTTGTTTTTTATGGTCTGTAGTTTGCGGCCAGATACTGGTAGTAACACGGGAATTAAACAAACTTGAGGTTCCACTCTTCGAATTAACTTGGGTTCTGATGTTTCAGCATCACGGGGCAGCATGGGATAACACAGTGGCTATCACTATGGCTTTACAGCGGCAGGGTCCCAGGTTCGATTCCCCACTGGGTCACTGTCTGTGCGGAGTCTGCACGTCCTCCCCATGTGTGCGTGGGTTTTCCTCCGGGTGCTCCGGTTTCCTCCCACAGTTCAAAGATGTGCAGGTTAGGTGGATTGGCCATGATAAATTGCCCTTAGTGTCCAAAATTGCCCTTAGTGTTGGGTGGGGTTACTGGGGTATGGGGATAGGATGGGGGTGTTGACCTTGGGTAGGGTGCACTTTCCAAGAGCTGGTGCAGACTCGACGGGCCGAATGGCCTCCTTCTGCACTGTAAATTCTATGATCAATGATCTATGATCTATGATCTATGTTCTACGTTCATCAGTGGTAGCTTTGAAGAGGTCGTTCACAACACCAAAGTCTTCATTGGACTCTTCATCTGCATCAACTCCAATCAATGATGATTTCTCACCCTCTACCACCTCAAAGTCAATGGGTACCTCAATTTTCCCATTCTTCACAACGAGACGGCATGACTCCTTTGTGGTTATCGTGCTACCATTGTAATCTGCGGGCCTACAGGCGGACTGCTTTATCCCAGGCTTTACAATTGAGTGCTTTAAAGATCAGTATGTGAAAATATTTGCTTGCACTCCTGCATCAATCTTAAATGGGATCAATTCTCCATTTATTTGGAATGAGACAGTCCACTCCTTTGTTATCTTTAAGAGTGCTTTTACTGGTCTTTCTTTCCAATCCAGTGAATCAATCCTAGTGATAGCTCCTATCATGAAGGTATCCGAAAGGGTGAGCAAATCAGAAGCCATTCGCCAACAATACAGTGTGGAACACATGCATGAAAAGTGTCTAACTACATGACGTGAAAGGTCACCATTGCCATTGCCGGACTAAATGCCACTCTTTCTGCCCGCCATCGGCCTTTACCGATTTCTGAGAAAATCTTGCCACATAAATTCTGTTAGATCAGAAAATAGAAAATGAAATTATATAAAGCAAAGAAATAATTTTAAGAAATTGTTTACATTTAACATTAACATTTTGTGTAAAGCTGGACACATATTGAACACAAACTTTCTGCTAACCTTTTGCAAGGATCAGTCACATGATTGATTTTTCACAGGCTCACCCTCCAGTGACAAAGTGGAACTTGATACAGTATCATCTGTCACTTCAAAGAATTCAATGGAGATATAAATGTCGATGCTTTGAAGTAAAGACAGCATTATGACCCCCATAGAGACTGACACCTTTTAAAAATAAATTTGAACTTTCAGTTAACAGGTAAGATTATTTCACACTTTAAGATATTTAATGTAAGACCATAAGACATAGGAGCAGAATTAAGCCACTCGGTCCATCGAGTCTGCTCCGCCATTCAATCATGGCTGATAGTTTTCTCATTCCCATTCTCCTGCCCTTTCCCCATAACCCCTGGTCTGCTTATTAATCAAGAACCTATCTATCTCTGACTTCAAGACACTCAGTGATTTGGCCTCCACAGCCTTCTGCGGCAGAGATTTCCACAGATTCACCACCCTCTGGCTGAAGAAATCCCATCTCATCTCTGTTTTAAAGGATCGTCCCTTTAGTCTGAGATTGTGTCCTCTGGTTCTAGTTTTCCTAAAAGTGGAAACATCCTCTCCACGTCCACTCTATCCAGGCCTCGCAGTATGCTGTAAGTTTCAATAACATCCACCCTCATCCTTCAGAACTCCAATGAGTTCAGACCCAGGTCCTCAACCGTTCCTCATATGACGAGCTGTTCATTCCAGGGATCATTCTTGTGAACCTCCTCTTTTCAAGGCCAGCACATCCTTCCTTAGGTATGGGGCCCAAAACTACTCACAATACTCCAAATGGGGTCTGACCAGAGCCTTATAAAGCCTCAGAAGTACATCCCTGGGTCTTGTATTCTAGCCCTCTTGACATGAATGCTAACATTGCATTTGCCTTCCTAACTGCCGACTGAACCTGCATGTTAACCTTAAGAGAACGAGGACTCCCAAGTCCCTTTGTGCTTCCGATTTCCTAAGCATTTCCCTACTTAGAAAATAGTCTATGCCTAAATTCCTCCTTCCAAAGTGCATGACCTCACACTTATCCACATTTAATTTCATCTGCCACTTCATTGCCCACTCTCGTAGCCTATCCAAATCCTTCTGCAGCCCCCTTGCTTCCTCAAAATTACTTGTTCCCCTACAGATCTTTGTATCATCTGCAAACTAGCATCAGTGCCTTCAGTTCCTTCTTCCAGATCATTAATGTATATTGTGAAAAGTTGTGGTCCCAACACAGCCCCCTGAAGCACACCACTAGTCACTGGCTGCCATCCTGAAAAAGACCCTTTTAACCCCACTCTCTACCTTCTGCCAGTCAGCCAATTCTCTATCCATGCCAGGATCTTACCATTAACACCATGGGCTCTTAACTTATTTAACAATCTCCTATGCGGCACCTTGTCAAAGGCCTTCTGGAAATCTAAATAAATCACATCCACTGGTTCTCCTTTGTCTAACTTCTTGTTACCTCCTCAAAGAACTCTAACAGGTTTGTCAGACATGACCTCCCTTTGATAAAGCCGTGCTGACTCAGTCCTATTTTATCATGCACTTCCAAGTGCTCCGCAATCTCACCTTTAATAACGGATTCTAAAATCTTACCAATGATCAAAGTCAGACTAACTGGCCTATAATTTCCCATCTTCCGCCTCCCTCCCTTCTTAAACACTGGTGTTACATTAGCCACTTTCCAGTCCTCCGGGACCCTTCCTGCCTCGACTGATTCCTGAAAGATCACCACCAATGCACCACAATCTCCTCAGCTATCTCTTTCAGAACCCTGGAGTGTAGTCCAACCGGTCCAGGTGACTTATCCACCTTCAGACCTTTCAGTTTCCCCAGAACCTTCTCCTGAGTGATGGCCGCTGCACTCACCTCTGCCCCCTGGTTCTCCTGGAGCTCTGGCACCCCACTGGTGTCTTCCACCGTGAAGTCTGTTACAAAGTAACAAACAAACTAAAAGCACTATTAACTAAACACTATTTCCACAGGCAACTTATACTTTAAAATAGAGAACTGAACCTTTAACACAACCAAAAATTCCACTATTGTGTATACATTACACATTCCTTTAAGTGGATACTCCGTTCTCTCAGAATCAGTCCAAAGGAATTCCTTGCTTCTCAGAGTTCACCTTTGTTCCTTTCCTTTCTCAGCCTGGTACCTTCCAACCCCTAGAACTGTCCTATCTGCTCAGAGTAGTACAGAAGATCTTTTCAGTCTAAGCACAAGCTGCCGCACATGTTCTGGCACAGTGAACTTTAGCCTCTAGCTGCTCCCTCTCTCCCGAACCATAGTAGACTAATCCACCTGTCTGTGATATTCAGTGATATTTTAGGAAAGCTTGTAATCCAATATCACAATGGCTTCCTCTGTACCCTTTCCAGTTCAAAGTCATTGTGCCTCCCACGGGCCCTATATCCAGCTAGACATGCTAATTATCGATCCTTGAGAGCTCAAATCCCTTTAATCTTGGAACTAAATGGACAACTTGAACCCCAACAGTTTGCAACTTGACATTCTCCACACTTTTCTGGGACTTGGAGGCTCACAGGCTGTTCACCATTGCCCTCATGCATAAATGCTTTGCAACCTCTTCTCAGTCAATTTGGGCCCCCTTTGATCTCTAACGAACAGAACACCCAGGCTTGCTGTCAGACAGACTTCAGAACAGGTCACATGTACCCTTCGTTTTACTTTCATTTAAAAAACACAGCCCCAAGATGTAACAATCTTATAAACTTCATAATTGTAACAACAGGACTTGCTTCGTTCTGATGTGTGCAGAGCAAGATATGTGGACAGTCACCTTGCTTCCCACTGGTGTCTTCTGCTAAATTCCACAACGTGATGAAACATTGCCACATCGTCATGCACCTGAGTATAAACCGACTGCCTGCTCCAAGATTGTCTGAATGTCCTTTGTTGGGCCTGCTCGTTTATTCTGTATACTCTTGGTATGCAGGTGAAGTGGGTAACAAAGGACAAACAGAGAAGGTTTCTCGGAGGTTGCTCTCAATGTATATCCAAATGGAAATTCATTTGTTGAGCTAATTTTGATGTTAACCAGCAACTGTTGCCACAGATGTTTATCATAGTTCTATCCACTCACTGTGTCTTGTGTTGTAGTTTAAGTCACTATACCCAATTGTTGACAAGAGTTTTTATACAGATTAACAGCCTTTACAAAATACACACAAATTGTAAATATGCTACTTTCACTGAAATTATGTATTTTAAAATTCTCAAATATCACAACGATGGGATTTAGGATTTCCCAAGAGATATTATGAAAAAAATTAACCATCTGTCATCTCTCTATTACTATGATAATTTTATTACCAAATAAATTATATATTAATTGACAGCTATTTTAATTATCATATGGTGTTGCATAAATAGTTTTAAGATATGACAGAACAATGGATGTAAAAAGTCCCTGCTAAACCGTGTTTGATTGCATTGATTGTCTTTAGGTCATGTCATATGTACTCTGCCTAAAGGCAGGTCCTTGGCTCATTGTTTGCTGGTGCTTCAACCTGAGCCTTTTTCTTTGCAGCATTTTTTCCCAGTGGTGGTTTGCCATTAGGTTCCACTCTCAAGGGCAGGGTGAGGAGGTAGGTCTCTAGTCTGCCTCAGCTGGAATGGGAATCAAACTCAAGCTGTTGGCATTATTCAGAAGCATACACTAGCTATATGGCCAACTGAGCTAACTGGCCCCCCTGCTTGTCTTTAGGTAGTGGATTGAAAAATACTTTTCAGTGGAATTCTAGTAGCTTTAATGCGAGAACAAGTACTTGGATAAACACTTGATTCTATGAACAAGTTTCTAGGTTATAAGGCTTAATTGAATTTCACAAGGAGAGGTAGAACTGTTTCCTTCATGTGGGCCATGATAGCAGTGCCCAGATCCAAAAGTGAACAAAAAAAGGTGTTTTGCTGCTATCAATCGAAGCAGATGCCAGCCTAGAAGTACACACACTGAAGGATATGGGCAGCACGGTAGCATAGTGGTTAGCACTGTTGCTTCACAGCGCCAGGGTCCCAGGTTTGATTCCTGGCTTGGCTCACTGTCTGTTTGGAGTCTGCACATTCTCCCCGTGTCTCCGTGGGTTTCCTCCGGGTGCTCCGGTTTCCTCCCACAAGTCCCAAAAGACGTGCTATTATGTCATTTGGACATTCTGAATTCTCCCTCCATATACCCGAACAGGCGCCGGAATGTGGTGACTAGGGGCTTTTCACAGTAACTTCATTGCAATGTAAGCCTACTTGTGACAATAAAGATTATTATTATTTTCTACATAAAAATAAAGGCAAATTTTCATTGTTGAAGTGAAGGTATTTTAAGTCATACAAACAAATTAAAAAGTAGAAACAAATTACCTCATCTTACTTGCATTCAGTGCAATTTTCTGTAATGAAATCCCTTGGAGTTGGTTTTGAGATTCAACTCCTCTTTTCGGTCAATTATTGAGTTGCACATTGTGTGGCCAAAAGGATTTTCTGAGTACCTGCTCCAAAATGTTTACCTGTCGTCTTTCAGACTCTCTCAGATAATTTTCCTCATAACATTATGCTTCTGTTCCCTTGACCGTTTTTCCACTAAAGTACTAACCATTCAACTTTACTTCCTGCACCACATGTTAGCTGATATTGTGAATAGTTCCCTCTTAGATACTATCCCTCTCTCATTCAAATTTACTGTCATCACGTCCCACCTCAAAACACCTTCCCACGACTCCCCCATCCTTGCAAACCTCCCTTTCCTCCCCAAAGCCTTTGAACAAATTGGGCAGAATTCTCCCAAAAGTTTACTTGGCACGATTCTCTGGCCTCATTACGCTCTCGCTCAAGCAAAACGAGGCCAGTGAATAGCGGGAGAGACCAAAAACAAGATCCACTGCAGGCATCAAACTGTTTGCAATGCAACCGGCCCGCTCCCAAGGCGAAATCGGGATCTCATCGTAGCTTGATGAGAAACCAATTATCACAACTTAAGCTCTATTTCCATACAATTAACAAGAGCCACCTCATATCCAATGGCCTCACAACATTCTGTGGCCTCCCCAGTAGGTGCTAATGAAAGAGAAAATGCTGGAAAATCTCAGCAGGTCTGGCAGCATCTGTAGGGAGAGAAAAGAGCTAACGTATCGAGTCCAATGACTCTTTGTCAAAGCTTTGTCAAATGAAGTGACAGTCATCATAATCGTTGTGCGAAAAGGTATTTAATGTGTTGTACAAACCCCACTCCCGATGGTGCCGCCCCCCCCTTCCCACCCCCTACCTACCACTACCCCCACACCCTCCCCCGATGTCCTCAGTGATCCTCAATGTGCTTGGCCCTCCTAGCTCTACCACTACGCCTAGTCGTTTCCCCAGGATGCACATCTGAGGAGGAGGCTGCCAGCTGCCCACCCCGTCCCATAGTCTTCGATGCCCGTGGCAGGCATCCTCTGGGGGCCGGAGGGCCCTGGCTCACTTGTCGGCAGCACATGCACGGCCGTGCCACCATGTCCCATGTGCTGACCACGAAACTGCAGCCTCATCAGAGGGGTGGAACCCGGGGGAGCCACTCCAAGGGACAGGTCTCGGTTGGCACTCAGCATCCCCACCTCCCGGTTGGCGCCCACAGATCCTGGGGTTCACCTTGGGATGGAGGGTCAGCTGGTTCGAGCCCCGGCTGCCCCTGCATCACCTGGCTCTGCCAGGCCTTGCGGCTGACCATTGTCTGCACCATTTTGTTGACGCCCTCAGCGATGCTCCTGAGTGACTGCAGCGCCTCAGCAATGCCCACCTGTGACTGGGACAAGATCTGCAGTGCCTTGGCCATGCCCATCTGAGAGCGGAACATGTCCCGCAGAACCGGCCTGGTACTAAGTGACATTCCCCAATGAGTCGGCCATTCTGCCGAGACCCTCAGCCAAGGCAGTCACAAACTGCGTGGCTCCTTGGACACCTTCACTCATGGTGCCGATTTCATGCATCAGGCTCTCCACTGTGGTCACCACCCTAGCTGTGTTGGCCTCAGTGCCACTCATTGCCGGCACCATCCCCTGCGCCCATAGCCTCTGGGACTCCTCCAATCAGCTATGGATCTGCTAGAGTGACACTGACATCGCCCTCTGAATTTCCCGGCCGCTCCCTATCCTCTCCATCAGCTCCGAGTACCTCTGTACCACAGGCTCAGCATCAGGCTGGACCCAGCTGGGTCCTGGGACATACAGCCCTCCAATCGCTGTCTCGCTTGAGGGTTCCTGCCTCCATCTGATGTGCATCAGCAGTGTGGTGCTCATCAGATTGTGCCCCAGAAGCCTGTCCACTAACATGTCCCACTGAGGTGCATGTATCCGCGCTGGTGGAGGGTGGGGATGACAGCTGTACCGTGACTATAATAGTTGCATCCTCGGAGCTCTCCTTGGAGGTGCTCTCCTCGGAGTCAGGAGAGGGTGCCACCCGGTGTGGGCCCCCGCCGTTGACTGGAAGATCTGCGGGACATGGACATGTGGTCAGTGGGAGGGATGGGTCAGTCAGTAAGGCAGTAACAACTCACATTTGACAGGTCCTCTGGGTGGAGCCTGGTGGTTCCTCACATCTGCGGTGTCCGCCAGCATCCGCATGGATGACTGATCTGTCCTCGGCTACCCCAGTCACCTCCAGGGCACGCTCTGGCATCGGAGCTTCAGTGCCCAAACCACCACCGATATCAACCGCCCCCCCCCCGCCCCAGGGATTGCTGGCAGCAGGGCCCTCCCAATGGGTCTCCCCTCACATACTCCTTCTTGCCGGCATCTGGCCCCCACCCCAATCGCCAGTATCAGCACCACTTCCCTATCATAGGTGAATGACACCTCAGTGAGGGGTCACCAAATGTACCCCCTTTATTGCCCACTTCACGCCCCCCTTTAATGCCCCCCCCTTTCAGACCCCACACTTTTTCAAACCCACCTCATGGCAGTGCCAACCTGGCATGGACCCCGAGCACCCTGGCCTGGGGGCCAGGTGACACTGCCCTGCCAGGTCCCCAATCAGTGGGGGTTCCAATGTCCTCAGTGACCCCTGGCATGATCACCACATCTGGCCCCCAGTGGTGGAGACCAATACTGTTTCCCGCCAGACTCATGTTTTGCATAGGTGTTAGACATGGGAATGATTTGTGACAGATGGGAAGGACTGCAAACTTTACATCAGAGATAGTTTGCTGGCATAAGTGTCCCAGGTTGGCCTCATCAGGAATGTTTATTTGGGAGCCATTACTCTGAACAGGGGAACAACATTCGCCTCCCTCCAATCATCCGGTACCACTCCAGTGGAGAGTGAGGACGCAAAGATCATCGCCAACGGCGCAGCAATCTCCTCCCTCGCTTCCCGTAGTAACCTTGGGTATATCCCGTCAGGCCCAGGGGACAGCTATCCTGATGCTTTTCAAAATTTCCAGCACATCCTCCTTCTTAATATCAACCTGTTTGAGTCCATTAACCTGGTTCACACTGTTCTCATGAGCAATAAGGTCCCTGTCTCTAGTGAATACTGAAGCAAAAATATTCATTTAGGGCCTCCCCCATTACCTCAGACTATAGGCACAAGTTCCCTTCACTATCCCTGATTGGCCCTACTCTCACTCTCATCATCCTCTTATTTCTCACATAAGTGTAGAGCACCTTGGGGTTTTCCCTAATCCTTCCTGCCAGGGCTTTTTCATTCCCCCTTCTAGCTCTCCTCAGTCCATTTTTGAGTTCCTTCCTGGCTACCTTGTAACCCTCTAGAGCCGTGCCAGATCCTTGCTTCCTCAACCTTACGTAAGCTTCCTTCTTCCTCTTGACTAGAAGCTCCACTTTTCTTGTCATCCAAGGCTCCTTCACCTTACCATTCCTTCCTCGTCTCAGTGGGACAAAACTATCCAGCACTCGCAGCAAGTGCTCCTTAAACAACCCCAATATTACTGTTGTGCATTTCCCCAAGAACAATTGTTCCCACTTTATGCTCCTCAGCTCCTGTCTAATAGCAGTATAATTTCCCCTCCCCCAATTAAATACCTTTCCATACTATGTGTTCCTATCCCTCTCCATGACTATGGTAAAGGTCAAGGAGTTGTGGTCACTGTCACCGAAATGCTCTCCCACCAAGATATTTGACACCTGGCCTGGTTCGTTGCCGAGCACCAAGTCCAATATGGCCTCCCCCCCTAGTCGGCCTTTCTACATATTGAGTCAGAAATCCTTCCTGTACACACCTGACAAATTCTGCTCCATCCAAACAATTTGCACTAAGAGGTTCCAGTCAATATTAGGGAAGTTGAAGTCACCCATGACAACAACTCTGTTACTTCTGCACTTTTCTAAGATCTGCCGCCCAATCTGTTCCTCTATCTCTCTGCTGCTATTGGGGGTCTATAGAAAACTCCCAATAAAGTGACTGCTCCTTTCTTGTTTCTGACTTCCACCCATATTGTCTCAGTGGACAAACCCTCCTCAATTACCTCAATTACCACTTCTGCAGCCATGTCCTCACCCTGGAACTCCTCTGGTTCCTCACCAGACTCATCCGTTGAGTCATCCTCTGTGGCCTGAGATGCTGCCTCACTGCCTTCATCCTCCAATAGGTGCCACCTTAACAGAACCAGTCGGTACAGAGCAGAGCGCACAAAGGCAATAAGCAAAATGTGCTCTGGATGATATTGCAGTGCTGACCCTGATCAGTCCAGACAGCAGTACCTTATCTTAAACAGCCCAATGATCCACTCAATTGCTGCCCTTATAGAGACATAACTTTGATTGTACTCTCCCATGCTTCCATCCTTGGGTGTCTGAGTGGTGTGGTTATCCGCCTTTGTCATCCAGGAGCCTTCCATCTAACCGAGCTGGAGCAATGACGAGTCTTGGCACCCGGGCGTATTCATCAAGGGAGCTGCCAGGGTACCTGGCGCAGACATACAAAATCTGTGCCTTTTGGTCACAAACGATCTGAACGTTCATGCAGTGGGAGCCCTTTCTGTTGATGAAGGCATGCAGTCACCACTGGCACCTTAATGGACGCATGCATGTAATCTATCATGCCCTATGTAGTTATATCATGGTTGTGACTAGGAGTCTCATTAGTATCTCAGTGAATGTTAGAGTTAGGTGACCTCAGACTGACTAGGCAGCTGGGAGAGAGATAGTGGCTTGTGCATGTTTATACTGTTAGTCATCTGTTGTTTTGTATATAATTGACCTACAGTTAATGTTAATAAGTGGTTTATAGCTTTAGCTGCAAATGTTCTTGTAATATAAATCAGGCCATCCGACAAGGACATTAAACCCGAGATGCGAGGAAACCCAGCAATTGCAGCCAAGCCTCTCGCTCGCTCAGCCTGTGACTGGCTTTGTTGGTTCGGAAATAAATAAAGTTCATGATCTGTCTGAACAGAGGGTCAGAGACAGGCAATGGAAATCAGGTGGAAATCAACACTTTTAGTGATGGTGTAAATTTGTGATCAGAAACTCAACTCAGGGACAAATATGTCAGCAAGTGTCTTGACAACCTGGTTCAGCCTCAGGTAGTTTTCAGGGAGCAGGGTGGAGCCAATGGCTATGGTTCAGAGTTTGTGACGGTAACACAATACTATGACTTTGGCTTTTCAAATGTTCATCTGAAGAAAGGATTCTGATTATCCAGTGGATGTCGAATAAACCGTCTAACAATCTACAGTGAAGAGATGGAGATAAGGGATGGTAAGGTACATAAGAACTAGGAGCAGGAGTCGGCCACCTGGCCCCTCAAGCCTGCTCTGCCATTCAATGAGATCATGGCTGATCTTTTTTGGACTCAGCTCCACTTTCCGACCCGAACACCATAACCCTTAATCCCGTTATTCCTCAAAAAACTATCTATCTTTACCTTAAAAACATTTAATGAAGGAGCCTCAACTGCTTCACTGGGCAAGGAATTCCATAGATTCACAATCCTTTGGGTAAATAAGTTCCTCCTAAGCTCAGTCCTAAATCTACTTCCCCTTATTTTGAGGCTGTGCCCCCTATGTCTGCTTTCACCCGTCAGTGGAAACAACCTGCCTGCATCTATCCTATCTGCTCTCTTCATAATTTTATACATTTCTATAAGATCCCCCCACATCCTTCTAAATTTCAACGAGTACAGTCCCAGTCTACTCAATCTCTCCTCATAATCCAACCCTTTCAGCCCTGGGATTAACCTCGTGAATCTCCTCTGCACACCCTCCAGCGCCAGTACATCCTTTCTCAGGTAAGGAGACCAAAACTGAACATAATACTCCAGGTGTTGCCTCACTAACACCTTCTACAATTGCAGCATAACCTCCGTAGTCTTAAACTCCATCCCTCTAGCAATGAAGGACAAAACTCCATTTGCCTTCTTAATCACCTGTTGCACCTGTAAGCCAACTTTTTGCGACTCATGCACTAGCACACCCAGGTCTCTCTGCACATCGGCATGTTTTAATATTTTATCATTTAAATAATAATCCCTTTTGCTATTATTCCTACCAAAATGGATAACCTCACATTTATCAACATTGTATTCCGTCTGCCAGACCCGAGCCCATTCAATTAACCTATCCAAATCCCTCTGCAGACTTCCGGTATCTTCTGCACTTTTTGCTTTACCACTCATCTTAGTGTCGTCTGCAAACTTGGACACATTGCCCTTGGTCCCCAACTCCAAATCATCTATGTAAATTGTGAACAATTGTGGGCCCAACACTGAACCCTGAGGGACACCACTAGCTACTGATTGCCAACCAGAGAAACACATATTAATCCCCACTTTTTGTTTTCTATTAATTAACCAATCCTCTATCCATGCTACTACTTTACCCTTAATGCCATGCATCTTTGTCTTATGCAGCAATCCTTTGTGTGGCACCTTGTCAAAAGCTTTCTGGAAATCCAGATATACCACATCCATTGGCTCCCCATTATCTACCGCACTGGTAATGCCCTCAAAAAATTCCACTAAATTGGTTCAGCACGACCTGCCCTTTATGAACCCATGCTGCTTCTGCCCAATGGGACAATTTCCATCCAGATGACTCGCTATTTCTTCCTTGATGATAGATTCCAGCATCTTCCCTACTACCTATACTTTCCAGCTTTCTGCCTACCTCCTTTTTTAAACAGTGGTGTCACGTTTGCTAATTTCCAATCCGCTGGGCCCACCCCAGAGTCTAGTGAATTTTGGTAAATTATCACGAGTGCATTTGCAATTTTCCTACCCATCTCTTTTAGCACTCTGGGATGCATTCCATCAGGGCCAGGAGACTTGTCTACCTTTAGCCCCATTAGCTTGCTCATCACTACTTCCTTAGTGATAACAATCATCTCCTCACCTGTCATAGCCTCATTTCCATCAGTCACTGGCATGTTATTTGTGTCTTCCACTGTGAAGACCGATCCAAAAAACCTGTTCAGTGCCTCAGCCATTTCCTCATCTCCCATTATTAAATCTCCCTTATCATCCTCTAAAGGTAGATTAAGTGGATAGTGCAGTCCCTCCCCTCTCGACAATGTTGGGGGAGAATAATGTGATCACACAGTATCAAAGTCTGCGGGCAGGTCGATCAGATTGATCCGATCTGGCATGGACTTTGGCTGGGGAGGAAACCTGTTTGGAGGCATGGAGTTCTGGGAAAGATGGGAATGGATTTGGGAGTCAGCAACACATTCATGGGGCTGGATTCTCTGTTTTTGGGACTAAGACCCACACCTTCGGGAAAACTGTGGTCTTTTACGCCAGGAAAACTGGCTTCAAAACGCCACCGGTTCCCCATTTTGCTGGGGGCTAGCAGAGAGCCATCGTAGAGCTTGCACCTCTAGCTGCCGATATGGCCCACAGCACTTCCGGGTCAGAGGCTGCGCATGCGCACAGCAGCATCCTGCAGCGGCCGCACCGTGCTCCATGGCGCAGTCAGCCCACAGACCTCGACAGGCAAAGTAGTGCCCCGCATCGACCACTCCCGCTCCCCGGACCGCCAGCCCCCATACCCCCCAGCCCCGAATAAAGAACCCCCTCCCTCCGATCAGCCCTCCACAACTGTGGCTGCCCCGGCCTGAGTCCGCAGCTGCCTCGCGAGGTTCCCATACGGCTGGGACCATGAGAGTCCCATTCCGCTGGGAATTCAGTCGGTCGGCAACGGAGCATCCCGGGGCGGTCCTCGGGCAATGGCCTGAGGCGGTGATACTCAGCGCAGCGTACTCCAGAGTACACCGATTTTTGAGGGAGCGGAGAATTTAAAAACCGGCGCCGCTCCCAATTTTGGGGCCAAAACGGATTGTCTGCCTCATCGCCGAACGCGATTTTGGCGTCGGGGTGCGGAGAATCTCGCCCATGGACTTTGAGAAGAAAGGGAGGTTGAAGATAGGGCAGTAGTTTGTAAGGATAGAGGGTTCGTGTTGTTTTTTTTGGAGGGGGGGAGGGTGATCATTCATATTTGAAGCGGGGGGGGGGGAACAATACCTGAGAAGAGAGAACCATTAACAATATCAGTTAACATAACACTCCTATGAAGCACCTTGGGACATTTTACATTGAAGACTCTTTATAATTACCAGTTACTGTTCCTGTTGCTAGGAGGCGAATGGCAGTGAATTCAGTGAAAAAACCTTTTCTAATTTGTCCTCCCACCGGAGAACAGGACTCGGCTGAAATAAAATCTGTGTCCTACTTAATGGAGGTGTACTGATGTTCAGTTGCTAGTGAGCAGTTCGAAAAACTGTGACAGAGTGAAACTAGTGACAGAGCATATCGAAAAAAATGTGAAATGATTTTATCGGCATCAATTTTGGGGGTTGAATTGATGGAATAAGGTTTTATAAGATGAGGTGTCAGAATTACCCCTCTGTCTCTGGTTTATCCAAATCATTGCGACTGAAAATAAAGTTAATCAGTGGTTGATGCTATGACCATATTGCCCTGCTGTATTGAGAACTGAAAGTGGCTGATAGGCTGAAATCTAATAGTGTGTATGGGATGGGGGGTGTCGCAAAACGTATCTTAATTTTCGCTATTTGATACACAGCTCAGGTAGGCTTCCTGCCTTTTCTTTTACCAATAACATCAATTGAGTTTCTTGCATAAATATTCCTTCCGCATTTGGGTTGTCATTTAATCTATCAGTCACTGGTTTTCCAGGAGGAAGTTTGAAATCTGTGCAAACATTCAGGGTACTGCTGACAGATATTTACACTGACATTCAGAAACCTACAGCCAATTTCAGCTCCAAGAAACAGTAGACTGGAGAACACAACTGAAACAGGATGTTGAATTGTTTTCTGACCTTTCATTGATATTGAGAATAACTTTTGGTGTTTATTTGTATGTCCTACAATGGATAAAGGACAAAGGACATGATTGTGTTTTTCAACGTCTCCAATATATTGAATGGTGTTCAATACATGCTCTTCCCCGGGCAAGTGCTCGTAGCTCACAGTGACCTTTTCCTGTCTCATTTACTTAGCTGACACAAAACACAGAGCAAATCAATTGCTAAATATGTAATGGAAAACTTCAGTACATATTGGATTTTTAAACTTATTTATTCAAAGGATGCGGGCATCGTTGGCAAGGCCAGCATTTGTTATTCATCACTAATTGTCCTTGAGAAGGTGGTGACGAGCTGCTTTTTTGAACCAGTGCAGTCCAGCTTGTGTAGGAGCAGTGCTTTACAGTGTGAAGATCCAGGATTTTACCCACCAGCAATAAAGCCACAGTGTTATATTTCCAATTCAGGATAGCAGGTTACTTGGAGAGGTACTTGCAGGTGGCGGTGCTGCCCTGTACCTGCTGCCAGTCAATGGTTTGGCAGGTGCTGTTGAATTGCTATAGTGGCTTCTTGTAAATGTTAGACACTGTGCATCAGTGGTGGAGGGGGTGAATGCTTATGGTGCTGAATGGGGTGCTGATCCAACAGGCTGCCCTGTCCCGGATGGTGTCAAGGTTATTGGAACCACACACACCCAAGCAAGTGGAGAATATTCCAGCACAGTCCTGAATTGTGCCTTGTAGATGATAGACAGGATTTGGTGAGTCAGGAGGTGATTTCCTCATCTCTGACCTACTCTTGCAGCCACAGTATTTATATTATAATAATAATCACTTATTGTCACAAATAGGCTTCAATGAAGTTACTGTGAAAATCCCCTCGTCGCCACATTCCGGCGCCTGTTCGGGGAGGCCGGTACGGGAATTGAACCCGCGCTGCTGCCTTACTCTGTATTACAAGCCAGCTATTTAGCCCAGTGTGCTAAACCAGCCAGCTGGTCCAGAACAGTTTTGGGTCAATAGTGAACCTCAGGATGTTGATAGTGAGGAGGTCAGTGATGAAATAGCTGAAGGTGGTTGGACTGCAGACATTACCGTGAGGTATTCCTGCAGTGACATCCTAGGGTTGAGATATTTGACCTCCAGCAACTACAACCATCTTTCATTAGGTGGGGCTTTATTCAAATCACTACAACTTCATCATCCACCTACCAACAAACTGTGTAAATCAGTACACAACCCTTCAATTCATAGCTTCACCTTACTCTCCTAGACTTAATACTGCTGCAAGCCTCATACTCATAACTCTCAGTTGGTAAAATCCACAAACATAGTAGACCAATTTTTCAACCTCCTTCTGCCCCACTGAACTGCTTCTTTCTATCTCGACTCTATTTTTCTGCCTTTGTCTAGCCTCATCCTATCTACATCCTTGATTTCACTTCTGTCGCTTCACAAATTTCCTTATGCCTGGGCCAAGCTACCTCCTCTTCATCCTGGACGTCCAATTGCTCTACACCTTCATTCTCCACAAGGATCTCTGATAGTCACAATGGAAGCACACCCAATACGTGTACAAACTGGGGTCAAACAGGGCTGCGTCATCGCACCAATGCTCTTCTCCATCTTCCTTGCAGTAACACTCCATCCCGTCACCCTGAAGCTCCCCACTGGAGTGAAGCGGGACAAGCGGGAAACTGTTCAACCTCTGACACCTCCAAGCCCAAACCAAGACCACCCTAACCTCTGTCATTGAGCTGCAGTACGCAGCCAATGCTTGTGCGTACGAACATTCAGAGGCCGAGCTACACCCACTACCACACACCCACTACCTCACACCCCACTGCCTCACATCCCTCTACCGCACACCCACTACCTCACACCCCATTGCCTCAAATCCCTCTACCGCACACCCACTACCTCACACCTCACTGCTTCACAGTCCACTACATCAACTACAATTTGTATTGCAATTAGAGGAGTCCCAAGAAGGATTCAAATCGAAAGGTTTATTCAATAAGCCAAAGCAAAGCCGCAAAGAGGCAGGGAGTACAACTAATCCCAACCGGGACCATTCAAGATGCGGGTTCCCCTCCTGGCTGCCTTTGTCGGTGGGTTTTAATGATCCCTGATGTTAGGCCTCTGCCCCTCCGCTGGGGAGCTTGTATCCCATGAGCCCCATGCGGAGATCAATCAGGTTGCTCCCTTGGGTCTCATGGGAGTTAGGACATCTCTCCACTCCCGAAGTCCTCAATCCCCCCTGTAGTAGATGGTGGAGGAAGCCTCCTTCTTTGCTTTGCCCACTGTTGTGCTTCAAGCGATTGTATGGCTGGGTCAGGGGGGCGTGCAACATGTTGGGGAGCACTGCTTCCACGCTGATTTCCTGGGATGTGCTGTCGGCTAATTGGTCAAATCATCATCCGAGACTGGATTCAGAACCGGCTCAGTCACAGAAGGCAGAGTGTAGCAGTAGAAGGTTGTTTCTCTGAATGGAACGTTGTGACTAGTGGTGTTCCACAGGGACCTGTGCTGGGACTTCTGTTGTTTGTAGTGTACATAAACGATTTGGAGGAAAATGTAGCCGGTCTGTTTAGTAAGTTCGCAGATGACACCAAGGTTGGTGGAGTGGCAGATAGCGTTGAGAATTGTCAGAGGATATAGCAGGACATAGATGGGTTGGAGACTTGGGAAGAGAAATGGCAAATGGCGTTTAATACGGACAAATGTGAGGTAATACATTTTGGTAGGTCTAACAAAGAGGGGAAATATACTGTAAATGGCAAAACACTTAGGAATATAGAAAGTCAGAGAGATCTGAGCATGCAAGTGCACAGATCTTTGAATGTGGCAACACAAGTGGGCAGGGTAGTCAAGAAAGCATACGGAATGCTTGCCCTGATTGGACGGGGCATCGAATATAAAAACTGGCAAGTCATGCTACAGTTGTCTAGAACTTTGGTAAGGCCACACTTGGAATATTGCGCACAATTCTGGTCACCACACTACCAGAAGGATCTGGAGGCTTTGGAGAGGATGCAGAGGAGGTTTAACAGGAAGTTCCCTGGTCTGGAGGGTGTTAGCTATGTGGAGAGGCTGAATAGACTCGGGCTGTTTTCATTAGAAAGACGGAGTTTGAGGGGCGACATGATAGAGGTCTGCCTGTTTATGAGGGGCATGGACAGAGTGGATGGGCAGGCACTCTTTCCCAGGGTGGAGGGGTCAGTCACTGGGGGACATAGGTTTAAGGTCCGTGGGGCAAAGTTTAGAGGAGATGTGCGAGGCAGTCTTTTTACACAGAGGGTGGTGAGTGCCTGGAACGCGTTGCCAGGGGAGGTTGTGGAAGCAGATACATTTACGGCATTCAAAAGGCATCTCGACAAATACATGGATGGGATGGGCATAGAGGGATTCAGGACTACGAAGTGTTGAAGGTTTTGGCCAAGGGTGGTATCATGACCGGTACAGGCTTGGAGGGCCGAAGGCCTGTTCCTGTTTTGCATTGTTCTTTGTTCTTTATAGACACTTGTGTTTCTATGTCTGACCCTGAGGCTTCCACTTGGCACATCTCCATCTCCTGGCCTGTGAGGGCTATTGCCTCTTGGCCTTTGGGTGATAAGCAGGAGGGACAAAGAGCTGACTCATCTGGTGGGGACAGTCCTGGTACAGGCTTCCTGCTTTTAAGGTGGTTCACATGTTTTCGCACCGTCCACTGCTTTGTTTTCACAGGGTGTGACACTGGTCCAGACGTTTCCACAATTCCCGCACCGACCTCCCCGAACAGGCGGTGGAATATGGCGACTAGGGGCTTTTCACAGTAACTTCATTGAAGCCTACTTGTGACAATAAGCGATTATTATTATTATTATAGTCGCTGGTATCCTCCGGACACCATCTCTGAAGCTCTGGACATGTACCGTGTCCCCTGGCCAAAAACCTCTGTCCTGCATCTGTTTGCTGGTATTGTTTCTGGAGATCCTGTCTCCTCTCCACATTCCTGCCAATATTGGGGAAGGTCAGGCTAAGATAAATCCCCAGCCATCGGCCAATCGGTGGTTCCGCCTGTGCCACTTCAGTTGTCATGTGTGGCGTGGTATGGTAGCTGAATAGGAACCGAGCCAACTTTGTCTCCATGGATCTCGTGGCCTGCTTCTTCATGTCCCTCTTAAATGTCTGTACTGCCTGCTCAGCAGGCCATTTGAAGAGGGATGGTATGGGGCCATTCAACTTCATGTAATGTGAGAATTCCTTGCTAGTAAAAGGGGTGCAATTATATGTAACCAGCACCTCCAGGATGCCATGTGTGATGAATGATAACTGTACCTTTAATGTCATGATCCCTTTAAGACCGGGTTTGGAACCCTGGGGGACTCCGCCTCGGGCTCCCCCCCCCCCCCCCAGGGAGCCATATATAAGATAATGTTCAGTGGGCAGCGTGCAGTGAGCACACTTCTCAGCAGCTGTCTGGTTCTCTGCTAATTAAAGCCTTTGTATTACCAATCATCTCTCTCGAGTTGTAATTGAGGGTATCTCAATTTAATTAGCAGATTACTTCAAGATGGACAGGGGTCTAAAGCTGGAGAAGCTCATTTTGGACGCTTGGTCGCCGGAGGCCGCTGAAATTTTTTTAAACTGGCTCCGGTGTTTTGAGGCCTACCTGAACTCCTCAGACACTCCAGTCGATGGACCTCGCAAGCTGACCTTGCTACATGCCCGGGTGGGCCACAGACTCTTCTCTGTGATCGAAAAGGCCACCACGTATGAAACGACGGTCGAAATCCTGCAGAAGCACTTCGTTAAGCCAATAAGTGAGGTACACGCATTTGCTCTCGACCTGCCGGTAGCGCTCCTGGGAAACGTTGGACGAGTACGTGGAGAGACTCACCACGCTCGCTAGGAACTACGACCACAAGGAGGTGACGGCAGAAGTCCATATGAACTTGCACATTCGAGATGCTTTTGTGTCCGGTTAACAATCCACATACATCAGGCAGCGACTCCTCGAACATGGAGCAAAGGACTTCCAAGTGTTGGGTGGGGTTGCTGTGTTGTGGGGATAGGATGGAGGTGTTGACCTTGGGTGGGGTGCTCTTTCCAAGAGCCGGTGCAGACTCAATGGGCCAAATGGCCTCCTTCTGCACTGTATATTCTATGATTCTATGATAAGGCACGGTAACGCTCGCCTCCTCTCTGGAAGCGGCCCACCATAATCTCCGCACGTACTCCGCGGACCTTCCGAACCCCTCTCGATCCCCTCCACCGAGGGCACACCGTGCTATTTCTGTGGGCAAGACCAGCACCCACGTCAGTGTTGCCCAGCCCTCTCCGCTATCTGCAACGACTGCGGAAAGAAGGGACATTTCGCAAAGGTCTGCCTAGCTGGGCCCAAAGTCCAGAAACAAAAGTCTCATCGGGCCCAAAAATCGAGCTCCCGGGCCCACAGGCCCCGCAACGCGGCTGCACGCCGGCTGGACACGACCCCTTCTGACGCGTCATCGGCCTCGTGCGAGTCATGGGGCGGCCATCTTGGCGGCAGCCATCTTCAAAATCCGACACGTGCAACCGATGGTGGCGGCCATTTTGTGACTCCGGGCGGCCATTTTGTGAGTCCGGCTCAACTGAGGACTCTGACTACCCGCAACTGGGAGCGATCACTCTCGATCAATCACAGCCAAAGCATCTGCGGAACTCCATGATGCAGGTCCAAATCAACGGGCGCGACACCCCCTGCCTTTTCGGCTCTGGGAGCACGGAGAGCTTTATTCACCCAGAAACGGTAAGACGCTGCTCCTTGCGCACCTTTCCCGCCTCCCAAATTATCGCCCTTGCATCTGGGACCCACTCGGTCCAAATAATGGGGTATTGTGTCATGAACCTCACGATCCAGGGCGTCAAATACGCCCGTTTCAAACTTTATATCCTCCCTCACCTCTGCGCCCCCCTGCTGCTCGGTCTGGACTTTCAGTGTAGTCACCGAAGCCTGACACTGAAGTTCAGCGGACCCTTGCCCCCACTCACGGTATGTAGCGTGGCGACACTTAAAGTTGCACCACCCCCCCCCTCTTCGCGAACCTCACTCCCGACTGTAAGCCCGTCGCCACCAGGAGTCGGCGATACAAAGAACAAAGACAAAGAACAAAGAAATGTACAGCACAGGAACAGGCCCTTCGGCCCTCCAAGCCCGTGCCGACCATGCTGCCCGACTAAACTACAATCTTCTACACTTCCTGGGTCCGTATCCTTCTATTCCCATCCTATTCATATATTTGTCAAGATGCCCCTTAAATGTCCCTATCGTCCCTGCTTCCACTACCTCCTCCGGTAGCGAGTTCCAGGCACCCACTACCCTCTGCGTAAAAAACTTGCCTCGTACATCTACTCTAAACCTTGCCCCTCTCACCTTAAACCTATGCCCCCTAGTAATTGACCCCTCTACCCTGGGGAAAAGCCTCTGACTAGCCACTCTGTCTATGCCCCTCATAATTTTGTATACCTCTATCAGGTCTCCCCTCAACCTCCTTTGTTCCAGTGAAAACAAACCGAGTTTATTCAATCGCTCCTCATAGCTAATGCCCTCCATACCAGGCAACATTCTGGTAAATCTCTTCTGCACCCTCTCTAAAGCCTCCACATCCTTCTGGTAGTGTGGCGACCAGAATTGAACACTATACTCCAAGTGTGGCCTAACTAAGGTTCTATACAGCTGCAACATGACTTGCCAATTCTTATACTCAATGCCCCGGCCAATGAAGGCAAGCATGCCGTATGCCTTCTTGACTACCTTCTCCACCTGTGTTGCCCCTTTCAATGACCTGTGGACCTGTACTCCTAGATCTCTTTGACTTTCAATACTCTTGAGGGTTCTACCATTCACTGTATATTCCCTACCTGCATTAGACCTTCCAAAATGCATTACCTCACATTTGTCCGGATTAAACTCCATCTGCCATCTCTCCGCCCAAGTCTCCAGACAATCTAAATCCTGCTGTATCCTACGACAGTCCTCATCGCTATCCGCAATTCCACCAACCTTTGTGTCGTCTGCAAACTTACTAATCAGACCAGTTATATTTTCCTCCAAATCATTTATATATTCTACAAAGAGCAAAGGTCCCAGCACTGATCCCTGTGGAACACCACTGGTCACAGCCCTCCAATTAGAAAAGCATCCCTCCATTGCTACTCTCTGCCTTGTATGGCCTAGCCAGTTCTGTATCCACCTTGCCAGCTCACCCCTGATCCCGTGTGACTTCACCTTTTGTACTAGTCTACCATGAGGGACCTTGTCAAAGGCCTTACTGAAGTCCATATAGACAACATCTACTGCCCTACCTGCATCAATCATCTTAGTGACCTCCTCGAAAAACTCTATCAAGTTAGTGAGACACGACCTCCCCTTCACAAAACCGTGCTGCCTCTCACTAATACGTCCATTTGCATCCAAATGGGAGTAGATCCTGTCTCAAAGAATTCTCTCCAGTAATTTCCCTACCACTGAAGTAAGGCTCACCGGCCTGTAGTTCCCGGGATTATCCTTGCTACCCTTCTTAAACAGAGGAACAACATTGGCTATTCTCCAGTCCTCCGGGACATCCCCTGAAGACAGCGAGGATCCAAAGATTTCTGTCAAGGCCTCAGCAATTTCCTCTCCAGCCTCCTTCAGTATTCTGGGGTAGATCCCATCAGGCCCTGGGGACTTATCTACCTTAATATTTTTTAAGACACCCAACACCTCGTCTTTTTGGATCACAATGTGACCCAGGCTATCTACACCCCCTTCTCCAGACTCAACATCTACCAATTCCTTCTCTTTGGTGAATACTGATGCAAAGTATTCATTTAGTACCTCGCCCATTTCCTCTGGCTCCACACATAGATTCCCTTGCCTATCCTTCAGTGGGCCAACCCTTTCCCTGGCTACCCTCTTGCTTTTTATGTACGTGTACAAAGCCTTGGGATTTTCCTTAACCCTATTTGCCAATGACTTTTCGTGACCCCTTCTAGCCCTCCTGACTCCTTGCTTAAGTTCCTTCCTACTTTCCTTATATTCCACGCAGGCTTCGTCTGTTCCCAGCCTTTTAGCCCTGACAAATGCCTCCTTTTTCTTTTTGACGAGGCCTACAATATCACTCGTCATCCAAGGTTCCCGAAAATTGCCGTATTTATCTTTCTTCCTCACAGGAACATGCCGGTCCTGTATTCCTTTCAACTGCCACTTGAAAGCCTCCCACATGTCAGATGTTGATTTGCCCTCAAACATCTGCCCCCAATCTATGTTCTTCAGTTCCCGCCTAATATTGTTACAATTAGCCTTCCCCCAATTTAGCACATTCATCCTCGGACCACTCTTATCCTTGTCCACCAGTACTTTAAAACTTACTGAATTGTGGTCACTGTTACCGAAATGCTCCCCTACTGAAACATTTACCACCTGGCCGGGCTCATTCCCCAATACCAGGTCCAGTACCGCCCCTTCCCTAGTTGGACTGTCTACATATTGTTTTAAGAAGCCCTCCTGGATGCTCCTTACAAACTCCGCCCCGTCTAAGCCCCTGGCACTAAGTGAGTCCCAGTCAATATTGGGGAAGTTGAAGTCTCCCATCACCACAACCCTGTTGTTTTTACTCTTTTCCAAAATCTGTCTACCTATCTGCTCCTCTATCTCCCGCTGGCTGTTGGGAGGCCTGTAGTATACCCCCAACATTGTGACTGCACCCTTCTTATTCCTGATCTCTACCCATATAGCCTCACTGCCCTCTGAGGTGTCCTCTCGCAGTACAGCTGTGATATTCTCCCGAACAAGTAGCGCAACTCCGCCTCCCCTTTTACATCCCCCTCTATCCCGCCTGAAACATCTAAATCCTGGAACGTTTAGCTGCCAATCCTGCCCTTCCCTCAACCAGGTCTCTGTAATGGCAACAACATCATAGTTCCAAGTACTAATCCAAGCTCTAAGTTCATCTGCCTTACCCGTAATGCCCCTTGCATTAAAACATATGCACTTCAGGCCACCAGACCTGCTGTGTTCAGCAACTTCTCCCCGTCTGCTCTGCCTCAGAGCCACACTGTCCCTATTCACTAGTTCTCCCTCAATGCTCTCACCTTCTGACCTATTGCTCCCGTGCCCACCCCCCTGCCATACTAGTTTAAACCCTCCCGTGTGACACTAGCAAATCTCGCGGCCAGGATATTTATGCCTCTCCGGTTTAGATGCAACCCGTCCTTCTTATACAGGTCACACCTGCCCCGGAAGAGCTCCCAGTGGTCCAGATAATGGAAACCCTCCCTCCTACACTAGCTGTTTAGCCACGTGTTTATCTGCTCTATCTTCCTATTTCTAGCCTAACTGGCACGTGGCACAGGGAGTAATCCCGAGATTACAACCCTAGAGGTCCTGTCTTTTAACTTTCTGCCTAGCTCCCTGAACTCCTGTTGCAGGACCTCATGCCCCTTCCTGCCTATGTCGTTAGTACCAATATGTACAACGACCTCTGCCTGTTTGCCCTCCCCCTTCAGGATTCCCTCTACCCGTTCGGAGACATCCTGGACCCTGGCACCAGGGAGGCAACATACCATCCTGGAGTCTCTTTCACGTCCACAGAAGCGCCTATCTGTGCCCATGACTATAGAGTCCCCTATTACTATTACTCTTCTGCGCTTTGACCCTCCCTTCTGAACATCAGAGCCAGCCGTGGTGCCACTGCTCTGGCTGCTGCTGTTTTTCCCTGATAGGCTATCCCCCCGACAGTATCCAAAGGGGTATATCTGTTCGAGAGGGGGACAACCACAGGGGATTCCTGCACTGACTGCCTGCCCTTTCTGGTGATCACCCATTTCTCTGCCTGCACCGTGGGTGTGACCACATTTACATAACTGCGATCTACAGTGCCCAAGATATGACTTTCATCAAGTCAGAGGTTCGGAGGTTACTGAAAGAAGGGGTCATAGAGGCTAGCAACAGCCCCTGGAGAGCACAAGTATTGGTAGTCCGGTCTGGGGAAAAGCAACGAATGGTGGTGGACTATCGTCAGACCATAAACCGTTTTAAGGAACCCGATGCGTATCCCCTTCCCCGCATAGCAGAAATGGTTAACCAGATCGCCCAGTACCGGGTATTCTCCACGGTTGATCTAAAATCTGCCTATCATCAGCTCGCTATCCGCCCGGAGGACCGCCCCTACACGGCTTTTGAAGCAGCCGGCTGGCTTTTTCACTTCCTGAGGGTCCCTTTGGGCGTCACAAATGGGGTTTCCGTTTTTCAAAGGGCGCTGGATCAAATGGTGGACCAGTACAGCTTACGGGCTACATACCTGTACTTGGACAATGTCACCATCTGCGGCCATGACCAGCAGGACCAAGACGCAAACCTGAGAAAGTTCCTCCAGACCGCCCGGGCCCTCAATCTGACATACAACAAAGAGAAATGCGTTTTCCACGCAACCCGACTAGCCATCCTCGGCTACGTCGTGGAAAATGGGATCATAGGCCCAGACCCCGACCTCATGCACTCCCGAAAGGAACTTCCCCGTAGCCTCAAGGCACTCAAACGGTGCTTGGGGCTCTTTTCCTATTACGCCCAGTGGGTCCCCAGATATGCGGACAAAGCCCGACCACTCATTAAGACCACGGTTTTTCCCATGACGGCTGAGGCCCGGTCGGCCGAGATGAGAAGGAGTCAATCGATGGCTTTATTACGCAGACTTGTTCCCCAGCAGCACAGTTATAGAATGCGGCTGCTGGGAGAACCCGAGCTCTTATACTCCGCCTTACTGGGTGGAGCCAGTCGGCGGCTGATCCAATCGGGACCCAGCGTCTATCCACCAATAGCCTCTCGGCATCACGGGGTACCGTAATACCCCTAATACATACCACCACATTCACCCCTTGTTAAAAAATAACCCGGCGGGGGTAGTGGGCCGTATGGTGGTAAGGGTTTACAGAGTCGGTACCTAGGATGCCGCTAACACGGCAGCTATGCTCCGATATCCACTACCAGTACTATTTACAATACCACTTTTACTGGGCAACTGAATTATTTACAGAGACATTTCTTGCTTTGTTATACGGATTCGATGAGTCGAATGGTCTGGTCGTCCTCGCCGATCGTCTCAGCCCCGGTGGTGATGCGGGTGCTGGTTCGGGCACCGTTGTCTCTGGGAGCGTCGCAATGCCTCTTCCTGCTCCACTACCCCTAGGCGGGTCCGGGGGAAGGACCGATCCACCCGGGAAGGGCGCGGCTGTGGGGTGCGCCGGTGGGAGGGAGGGGGTGATTGGTGTTGGGGGGTTGTGTGGAGCTCCGGAGGGGGCAGCTGTGGGCTGCGCCGGTGGGAGGGAGGGGGTGAATAGTGTTGGGGGGTGTGTGGAGCCCCGGTGGGCGCCAGGTCCCGCAGGGAGACCGTGTCCTGTCGGCCGTCAGAGTACACCACGTAGGCGTATTGAGGGTTCACGTGGAGGAGATGAACCCTCTCGACCAAAGGGTCCGATTTGTGCGTTGGCACATGCTTTCGGAGCAGGATGGGTCCCGGGGCTGCAAGCCAGTTCGGAAGTGACGTTCCGGAGGAGGACTTCCTAGGAAAGACAAGGAGGCGTTCGTGAGGTGTTTGATTCGTTTTTGTACAGAGCAGCGACCAGATGGAGTGGAGGGCGTCCAGGAGGACTTACTGCCAGCGGGAAACTGGGAGTCTTCTGGACCGTAGGGGCAGCAGGACATTCTTCCAGACCGTTCCGTTCTCCCTCTCTACCTGACCGTTCCCCCGCGGGTTGTAACTGGTCGTCCTGCTCGAGGCAATGCCTTTGCTGAGCAGGAATTGACGCAGTTCGTCGCTCATGTAAGAGGACCCCCTATTGCTATGTATGTAGGCAGGGAAACCGAACAGTGTAAAGATGGTGCCGAGGGCTCTAATGACCGTGGCCGTGGTCATGTTGGGGCAGGAGATGGCGCAAGGGAACCGGGAGTATTTGTCAATCACGTTCAGGAAGTACGTGTTGCGATCGGTGGAGGGAGCGGGCCTTTGAAGTCCAGACTGAGGCGCTCAAAGGGATGGGAAGCCTTTATCAGGTGCACTTTATCTGGCCAGTAGAAATGCGGCTTGCACTCTGCGTAGATTTGGCAGTTCCTGGTGGCTGTCCTGACCTCCTCGATGGAGTAGGGCAGGTTGCGGGTCTTTACGAAGTGATAGAACCGAGTGACCCCCGGGTGGCAGAGGTCCTCGTGGAGGGTTCGGAGATGGTCCACCTGTGCGTTGGCACATGTGCCACGGGATAGGGCATCGGAAGGCTCATTCAGCTTTCCGGGACGATACAAGATCTCATAGTTATAGGTGGAGTGTTCAATCCTCCACCGCAAGATCGTGTCGTTCTTGATCTTACCCCGCTGTGCATTATCGAACATGAAGGCAACCGACCGTTGGTCAGTGAGGAGAGTGAATCTCCTACCGGCCAGGTCATGCCTCCAATGTCGCACAGCTTCCACTATGGCCTGGGCCTCCTTTTTCACTGAGGAGAGGTGGATTTCTGAAGCGTGGAGGGTGCGTGAAAAAAAGGCCACGGGTCTGCCCGCTTGGTTGAGGGTGGCCGCCAGAGCTACGTCGGACACGTCGCTCTCGACTTGGAAGGGGAGGGACTCGTCGATCGCATGCATCGTGGCCTTTGCGATATCCACTTTGATGCGGCTGAAGGTCTGGCGGGCCTCTGTCGACAGGGGAAACCGTGGACTGAATTAGCGGACGGGCCTTGTCCGCGTAGTTGGGGACCCACTGGGCGTAATACGAGAAAATGCCCAGGCAGCGTTTCAGGGCCTTGGAGCAGTGAGGGAGGGGGAACTCCATGAGAGGGTGCATGCATTCAAGATCGGGGCCGATAACTCCATTTCGCACTAAGTAGCCGAGGATGGCTAGATGGTCGGTGCGAAACACGCATTTCTCCCTGTTGTATGTGAGACTCAGGGCTTCCCCTTAGCAAACGCCTCTTCCTACCTTACCTTCCATGCCCAGTCCTGGTGTTTTTTAAAGAGTGCCAGCAGCAGTGCTAGGATGGTTGCCACATTCACTGCCCACTCTGCGAACTGTACAAGACGAATGATTCCCAGGCTTTCCAACCGGTTGAGCTCATCATCCGCCATTGTCAACGAGGCCTAGGGAACTGGGTGGGCGCTAAACTCTGGGTTGATGTAGACTTTGGCCATGACACCCTTTATTTTTCCCAGGCCACCCTGGAAAACTTCCCGGTATTTCGGTAGGACATCTTAGAATTCCCCAGTTCCCATCTTGAAAATCTGCTGCTAGTCCAGGTGGAGCGTCTGCAGCCAATTGTGGCCCAACAAACTGGGCCCAGGCCCTCGTACCACTATCAATGGCAAATGGACGAATTGCCGGCCATAGGCAACAAGAGTCATTGTCGTGCCTGCGGTTCTTCCGTATTTGTTGCTAAATGTGCCTCAGTATCCCTCAGGTCCAGGCGTTGGATTCCTGTACGAACTTTCTGGTACATCTGCCATCCTATGATCGACACAGCAGCCCCAGTGATAATTTCCATTTCAAGCAGTTGGTCATTAACCTGAACGATGACTTGGATAGGGATTATATTTGGTGTGGTGGTGCAGTTTAGCTGCAAGCACTCGTCCTCGTTGGACTGTGGCAGGTGTAAAGCTCTGGCTCTAGGTTTGTATGGTTCCAACCTGGGTGGCATGCTTGTTGGCGCATCTGGCGTTCCTGGTCCCCATGGTTCCTCCTCCGACAGGTGCAGCACTACTGTGAGTCCTCCTCCTGGGGTTCAAGGGAGATGTCTCACCGGACTGCAGATGCCCTCAGCCAATAGATCTGGCCCCGACATTGCCTGGACAGTGGCTGGGTCCCAGAGGCTTTACTCTCAGGGGGCATTGTTCACCTGAATAAGTGGGTGCCAAATGCTATTCATCTCCATCTTTAGTGCGCCCTGGAGCTCCTGCACTCCCTTCTCCACATTTCTATGCGAAAGAGATATCTCTATGGCCCTTTTCAGGTCCAGAGATGGCCCAGCCAGCAACTTACGTTGGGTCGACATGCTGTTGATTCTGCACACAAGGCGGTTCTTCAGCATCTCCTGCAGGGATGGCCCACAACGCAGGGCTCGGCCAGCTTGTGTAGGCGTGCCAAAGATTTGTAACTGACTTCCCCAGGATTCCTCCGGCTGTAATAAACCTTTGGACAATTATTGATGGTTTGGGGTCATAATGGTCCTCCATGAGTGCCACCAGTTCGGCAAATGTTTTGGAATCTAAGGTCGCAGTGTAGGTCAGGTTTCTGATGACATTAAAAGTAGGGGCCCCACAGGGGGAGAGGAGTATCAACGTCTGGCAGTCATCCCCTATAATGGTGTTCACCCTAAAAAAGTAACGCATTCGCTCAGCATACTGAGCCCAGTCTTCTAAGCTCATGTCAAAAGCATCAAGCCTCTCGAATATCTGTTCTGACATTGCTCCTCTGCAACGAGATTCAGTCATGATCTGGATGGCCACGTTGCCAGTATTACAATTAGAGGAGTCCCGAGAAGGGTTCAAATACAAGGTTTATTCAATAAGTCAAAGCAGAGCTGCAAGGAGTACAACTAGTCCCAGCTGGGACCATCCGAGGATGCCAGTTAACTTCCTGGCCGGCTTTTACTGGTTTTAATGAGCCCTGATGTTGGGCCTCTGTGGTGATACACCACTGTACTTCCCTAGCATTGTACATAGTTATATAATAGTTGTGTGTAACGTGGCCCTGTAATCCTGTGTATTGTACTGTGTATTGTACTATAGCTCTGTAGAGATTCGGTCACCTGTATGTAACCTGACCTGGCCACGGAGAGCTCCGCCTTGGCCACTCCCCCGGGAGTTAGGTATAAGACCCAGCTTCTGAGACCTGACCCATTTTGTCTGGGGTCGTCTGTGTCGGGTAAGCTTCCTATGTAATGTATTAAAGCCTTAGTTAAAGTCTCACATGTCTTTGTGGTTCTTGACACTTAGTACATCAGCCTCGTATTCCATGAGCCCCACTGGAGGTGAATTGGGCCGTCCCTGTGGGTCTTGTGGGGGTTGTTACACTTCCCATGCCCCACTTCCTGTAATGACTCAGTTTCATTCTCTCAGTTTTGCCTTCTCCATCGAATTTGTTCAGAGAATGCAACATTCCACAATACCGCTTCCAATATGACTTCCTTTTTTCTCAACCACCATGGTTTGGCAGGGCTCCTTCACCATGTCCATTCTACTTTATATGCACTTAACCTCTCACCCCTTCCCCTCCATAACCATAATAGGGTTCCTCTTGTCCTCACCTTCCCTACCCTCACAACCCGTCACCAGCTTCTGTATTATGCAGGTCATACAAAGAAAAAAGAACAAAGAAATGTACAGCACAGGAATAGGCCCTTCGGTCCTCCAAGCATGCGCCGACCATGCTGCCCGTATCCCTCTATTCCCACCCTATTCATGTATTTGTCAAGATGTCCCTTAAACGTCACTATCATACCTGCTTCCACCACCTCCTCCGGTAGCGAGTTCCACTACCCTCTGTGTAAAAACTTGCATTGTACATCTCCTCTAAACCTTGCCCCTCTCACCTTAAACCTATGCCCCCTAGTAATTGACCCCTCTATCCTGGGAAAAAGTCTCTGACTATTCACTCTGTCTATGCCGCTCATAATTTTGTAGACCTCTATCAGGTCGCCCCTCAACCTCCGTCGTTCCAGTGAGAACAAACCGAGTTTATTCAACCTCTCCTCATAGCTAATGCCCTCCATACCAGGCAACATCCTGGTAAATCTCTTCTGCACCCTCTCTAAAGCCTCCACATCCTTCTGGTAGTGTGGCGACGAGAATTGAGCACTATCCTCCAAGTGTGGCCTAACTAAGGTTCTATACAGCTGCAACATGACTTGCCAATTTTTATACGCAATGTCCTGGCCAATGAAGGCAAGCATGCCGTATGCCTTCTTGACTACCTTCTCCACCTGTGTTGACACTTTCAGTAACCACGACTCCGGTTTCACGATTTTTAAATACACAAGTGAACGGCGCCATCGGGAACTCGGCCCATCGGAGGCAGAGCATCGTGGAGGTCCCGGAGAATACCGGGTCGGGCCCACTAATGACATGCAAACGGTGTTTACTGTATGTGCGTTCCAGGCCGCATTGACGCCGATGTTGAGGTGGCGGAGAATTGCGATTTGGCGCAGCGATTTTGGCTTTGGAACCTATTCTCCGCCCAATCGCGTTCCGCGATTTCTGCGTCAGCCAACGGAGAATCCCACCTGTTAACTCTATTTCTCTCTCCACAGATGCTGCTAGACCTCCCGAGGATTTCCAATACTGTCAGCTGTTGAACCATATCAGACACAGCACATATTGGAGGACACTCATTGACAGCTGTTAAAATTGAATGAAAGGGCGGCTCCCAGTCACATTGTCAGATTTAAAGTCCCAACCCCAAGCAGGTTGGTTTCCTACCTCAGCCAAAGTAATAACTGAGTGAGTTAGAGGTGGTTTTTGTGGGGGAAACAGATTTCTCATGGCAGAATCTTCCTTTCTGAAGCCTAAATTCGGTGGTAGACGGGCAGGTTTCCCGCTGAGAGGTGGGACAGCTGGACATGTGCAATCCTGCATGTGTCACCACATTATTTAAGTATCAATGAGGAGAATAGCAAATTTGTGGTACGGTGGGCAGGAGGAGTCCTGCGCCATGGCTACCTCATGGTGTTGGTTGTTTGGCACCATTTTTAATCGGAACCTGGACAGCCATTCACTCATTTAGGGAAGGTGGTGGTGCAGTGGTATTGACACTGGGCTAGTATTCTAGAGATTTAGGGTTATGCTTTGTGGACCCAGGTTCAAATCCCACTATGGCAGATGGTAAAATTTGAATTCGATAAAAACCTGGGATTGCAAAGTCTAAAGGTGACCATAAAACTATTGCCGATTGTTGTAAAAACCCATCTGGTTCACTGATGTTCTTCAGGAAGAGAAATCTGTCATCCTTACCTAGCCTGGCCTACGTGTGAAAGAAGGATAAGGCAAGAATGAAGAAGACGTAATGCAGGGGTTCAGACCTTGACGGGGGCGTGGGTGTTTGGGGGATGCTGGGAAAACAGGTATCAGGGTTTCAAGACCAGATGGAATTAAGCGAGAATGGGGGTGGGAATGTCCTTGGTGGGTTGCAGCCAGGGAGAGGAGTCTTCAGCAGGTGTTAAGGTGCATGGGGGTTGTTGAGATTTGAAGGGCCATGGAGGAGTGGAGGATAGTGTTTGGTTGTGAAGGACCATGGGGCGGAGGTTGGGATGTGAAGAGTTATGGGGGGATGGGGGGAGTTGGGGTGTGAAGAGATATCAGGGCGATGTTGGGGTGTGAAGAGCTATGGGAATGTGTGGTTTTGAGGTATGGAGGGCCATGTTTTGGGGGGGGGGGATTGGGTGTTGGGATGTGAAGGGCTATGGTGTGGTTTTGGAGTGTGATGTACCATGCAGGGAGTTCAGGGGATATTGATGCATGAAGGAGGGGTGTGTGGTTTTGGGGTTTGAAGGGGGGTGTGATTTTAGGGGGGAGAGCGGGGGATGTTGGAATGTGAAGGAGTCTGGTGTGGTATTGAGGTGTGAAGGTGTTCACTGGGAGGGGTTAGTTGTGTTGATTTTGGGTGAAACCTGAGGGTAGAGTCATGTTGGAGGGAATAATGAGGATTGCAGGGGGCAGAGGGAGTCAGTAGAGTGGGAAGGTGAGGGTGTGATGATGTGCGAAGGCGCACCTAGGTTTGTTGGTCAGGACATGGAGATACAAATCGATTCTGGGTTTGTCATTGTGAGGGTGGGGAAGTCACGGTAACTGGGCTGGGATTCTCAGGGAGAAAGGGAACTTCAGTATTTATCTGGACATTGCTGAAGTAATTAGAGAAGTTTGAACGGTAACAGTGGGGAAGTTGAAAGTGATACTGGATGGGAGGGGTGCTCATTCCAGGAGATGAGATGTCTCCAGGAAGATGAAGGAGGTGGCGGCGGGCGAAATGCTAAATTAAGCACTGCAGCTAAAACAAGACACGATTAAAGTGATTATATTTGTTAACGTTTTCTGATTGTGACATTCAATTAATCAACCGTACACCCAGTTGCGCTTTTAATATTTCTTAATTTTCCTTTCCCTGCTCCTTCTTCTAAGTGCTTCCCTGACACCCTGACCTTGGTGGCTGTCCTCTGGAGAGCTGGAGTTATGAGGGCTCTAGCTTACTTTGGCTGACCTGCTGTGGGGCAGCTGCTCCCTCTATGGGCACAAAGGACAGTGATTAGCACTGCTGCCTCACAGCTCCAGGGATCCGGGTTCAATTCCGGCCTTGGGTGACGGTGTGGAGTTTCCACTTTCTCCCCATGTCTACGTGGGATTTCTCCGGGTGTTCTGGTTTCCTCTCTGTCCAAAACTGTGCAAGTTAAGTGGATTGACCATGCTAAATTGCCCCTTAGTGTCCAAAGGTGTGCAGGTTAGGTGGGGTTACGGGTGTAGGGTGGGGGTTGGGGTGGGGGAGGGGCCTAGGCGGGGTGCTCTTTCAGATGGTTGGTGCAGACTCGATGGGTCGAAAGGCCTCCTTCTTAACTGTAGGAATTCTATGATTCTACGGGAAAGCTGAAGGGGTCATAGGCAGAGGGGATTCGGAAGGGCTGGACAAGCTGAGTCCTGAGTGGAGGTTCCAGAGGTGTCCAGCACTATCAGTTCATCGGTTTTGTTTTGATTGCGACATGCATTCAGGTATTGAGCCTCAACTTTTGTCCTTTTATTATTTTTATGACCTCTAGCCTTGTCTGCTGATTTACTCTGAGATTTGTACTCCCGGTCCTTTCCCATCATGGGTATATTTTTCAATTCCCTGATTAATACCTTTCTCTTTTGCCTGGTCTCTACTCTTTGATTTACCACATCTTCCCAAATTTGATCCCTTTCCCACATTAGTTAGTTTAAAACCCTTTTTACTTCCCTGCACCTTCCGAGGACACTGCTCCCAGCACAGTTTAGGTGCAGACCGTCCCAATGGTACAGACCCCACTTTCCCCAATGCTGCCCCACTAACCTTAACCCACTTCTTCCACACCAGATTTGACCCACGCTTTCACCTCAGAATTCTTATGTGGCTTTTATCAATTTTCCTGTGGCTCAGGTAATAATCCAGAGGTTACGGTGCCCTACCAGAATGGTCCAAACATCTGAAACATATCTTGAGGAGGCCTATCTGGGCTATCAGAGGCTTGGTGGAAGCATGTTCAGCATTGTACCTCTCCTCAGCAGCACTCTGCCAAACCGGTGTCATCAACTCTATTTTCTGGGGGTATTCCTTGTCACTGAAGAAATAATCCTTTAGTCGCCGGGGCCCGACAAATATCTGTGGCACCTCTCAAAATGTAAGAACCATGAGAGCACCCTTGAATCTAAGCACAAACATGCAGAATTTACATTCTGTGATCGAGTTAATGTGGATGTTCAGAGAGTGAAATACTTCGCGACTGATAAATCTCAGGCTGCTGGCAGGGAGCTTTAATTCTACATGTGTGCCACCCAAGTCCCCTGTGGGGCCCTGAACGGAATCGTTGGCAAAAAAGTTTAGCGTAGCAGCGACTTCAAAATCACCAGCATGAAATGTCCTCCAGGTCCTTGCACCCGCAGTTTGTCTCAGAAAAGCTGACAAATGGGAGCTGCAACATCCATGAACAAGTGAATGTGTCTGCGGCATTGCCTTTTGCTCATTTCCATACCTGTGATATACCTGTTGTTGGGCCAATGGTCATCGTCACATTTGTCCCTCCTTGGGAGCATTTTGGATGTCTTGCGGCCTTGCTCCCTCTTGCTGTTCAGGCCATTGATCCTCCTAGTCCAGTGCCAATCTTTGATGGGCCCTTCTTCTTCTCATTATGGTGAGAGCCATAAGCAAAGCCTGCAGCCCACTTCCTTGAGGGCCCTTTGTACCTGTGAACGAATCAAATGGATACAAATACTGAACGTATCCTTAACAGGTTTCCCACCATCTCCAATCCAGCAGGCCATTGCTAAGCCCTTGGCCAGGCCACTGTCCAGAAATCTTCACACCACCTTTTCCATGTTAAATGCATCCAAGAGGACAACAGTTGGCTCTGTTCCTCCTCTTCATACATGACTGCACATGGAGATATTGCTCATTGACCCGAGTGATAACAACCATGTGCAAGAACGCTGTCAGCTTGCCTCCATTACCATTGACACTCTATCGAGAGAATATAGTCTTGGCTTGATGGAAAGACTTTCTGCATTATGCCTTGTCAGCCATGCCCATTTAGCAGGAGTATTGAGGTTTGGAATGTGCATCTAGCTGCCACTCAGCAGCTGTGTCTTTTCGATGAATTCCCCTTTGTCCGTTCTTTACTGTCTCTGTCAGGAGCAGATAGCCAATCGGATCTACTCATCGCCAGCTTTAAACCTTAATGGTTTCTCACATGAATGCAACCCATTAGTCATGGAATAATGTTCCTTCAATGGGCATTTGAACCTCAAGAACTGCGCTCAGTTGAGCCTGATTCGCCATGGCCTGAGTAAATAATTAATAAGAAGCCCCTTCACTCGTCCCAAAAGAGGAGTCATGAACTTCTCCCACTCACTTTGAGACCCCGCTCATGTTTATTTCCATAGCTTTTTCAAACTGCGTCATTACTCTTGAAAGTCGAAGATGGTTCTTATTAAATTAGTGAGTGCTTCCAGCACATTAACGGGCAGCACGGTAGCACAAGTGATTAGCACTGTGGCTTCACAGCGCCAGGGTCCCAGGTTCGATTCCCCGCTGGGTCACTGTCTGTGCGGAGTTTGCACGTTCTCCCCGTGTCCGCGTGGGTTTCCTCCGGGTGCTCCGGTTTCCTCCCACAGTCCAAAGACGTGCAGGTTAGGTGGATTGGCCATGCTAAATTACCCGTAGTGTCCATAAGGGTTGGGAGGGGTTATTGGGTTGCGGGGATAAGGTGGAAGTGAGGGATTAATGTGGGTCGGTGCAGACTCGATGGGCCGAATGGCCTCCTTCTGCACTGTATGTTCTATGTAATCTATGTAATTCCAACCTCACCCTGCCCCCACCAAGTTCCGCCAATCCTCATCTATGGGTACAGCCTCCTAATTCCTTTCTGCCCTGTGACCATTCAGCTTCCCCCATTACCCCAAACCCGTTATTATGCATGTTGACCTTCCTGTTCTCCCCCCTGTTCATTTCAATGTTGGCACCCCTGTGAATCTGAACCCTCCCTGCCCCATCCCCAGGCTAAAGGCCAGCTGCAACCTTACTTTCAGGGACCCCACCACACCCTCATGGAAACTCAACCGTAACAGATCCAACTGTCTCCCCTGAATGCGGTTGTGCCTTCTGTGTCCCAGTGCCATCGGTACAACCCCCAGAACAGTAGACCGCTCCCCTTTAGGCCAGGACCAAGACATGCTAGCCATGCTGTGCACACAAACATGCCCCATGGACAGACTGGCTTCATTCCCCTGGCAGTCTCTTAAACGTGACCTGAAAAGTCTCCCACACTTCTCCACTAGTCTTTACCCTGCCCACGACACCTCTGTTCTGCCTCTACCTCAGCCTTGGCTGCCATTCCTGCCTCCTATGCCCAGCCTTGGTGCAGCTTGTGCTAGCAGCACCCAATATGGAAGAGACTGTGAATAGTCAACATGAAGGCGAGTGCAACATCTTCTGACCTCAAAGTCATGGATGTAGTGAAGCTCACCAGGTACACGTCACTTATGTACAATCGCAAAACTGAACATTCAAATTACCTGCTGGGGGAGGTGGGGGTAAAATGTAATTTTGAGGGGGGGAACTTAATTCCAGCGAGGTGGCCTCTCAGTGAGCAGGCATGAGATGCTAATGCACGCTAATAGTGCTCGCAACATTGTTTGTCGGGAAGCTCGTCCCGACTTTAAACTGCCTTTAAAGTCAGGAAAACAAAATTTCGGCAGTGCATCCTGTCTCCTGCCAGATTAAGTGCTTCTGTTTGCCACCAATCCCATTGCTCGGCAAGATTCAGCCCGCAGACTTTAATCCCCGACCAGACTCAAAACTGTCCATTTTTTTAACATTAAAATTCAGCCCAGTATGCCAGTCAGACTTCTCCACAGACCTTTTGGAATAAACGTTGATGTGCAGCAGTAGCATAAATGTAGAGTCTACCCTAGATACCACTCACTCTTTTAGGGCTGTTCCAGTCATTATTTGTGGAGGACTAATACCACAGATTCTCTGATATGATGTTAAAAGGTTATGAAATTGGAATTCCATGCTGTTTCAAACCTCTTAGCTCTTATAGTCTTTGACATCAGCAGTAAGTAATGTATTCTGTTCAGGAGGAACCTTGATTTGTTGAGATTTCGCCACTGTGAAAAACCAGTAATGATTGCCATGAAGAGAACACATCAGGCAGCACAATTCTATACAATCATTCCTTCATCACGCTTGAAATACGATACTCATTTTACTTTAACATACGTGCACCACATCTTAGCTATTTTTCATCTTTGTATATAAACACATAAAAGAAATGGAAGCAAAAGGAAACCTGTTAGAATTTGTATCTCACCCAACAAAGTTTTAACATTGTTTTAAAAATTAATTTACGGGATATGGTCGTCACTGGTTAGGTCAGCATTTATTGCCCATCCCTAGTTGCCCTTCAGAAGGTGGTGGTGGGCTGCCTTCTTGAACCGCTGCAGTCCCTGAGGTGTAGGTACACCCACAGTGCTGATAGTGAGGGAGTTCCAGGATTTTTACCCAGCAACAGTGAAGGAACGGTGATATATTTCCAAGTCAGGGTGGTGAGTGACTTGGAGGGGAACCTCCAGGTGGTGGGGTTCCCAAGTATCCACTGCTCTTGTCCTTCTAGATAGTAGTGATTGTGGGTTTGGGAGATGCTGCCTAAGGAACCTTGGCAGTGTAAAGTCAGATGAATATTTCAGCGATTTTTCCCTTCAATTTTGCATGTTGCTTTCCTCTCCATTTTTGGGATCCTATTTGCCGAACATTTCAAAATCTCCGTGAAATCTTACTTCAGAAATAATTGCTCTCAATTCACTGCTTCAGAACAGTGGAACAAAATAGTGAAAATATGTCTGACAGTTCCAACATGGATTACTTTTAACAACTCATTTAAACTAATACGGCCATCTTCATAAAGATTGTGAAAAGAAACAAAACAACAGACAATGACCAAATGCATTGTTGAGTGTACGTAGCTGTAATTAGTGCCTCCTCATGGTTGACCTCCAGGTGATTCACTCAAGGCATCATTGTGATCCTTTGACCACCCAGTGCAGTATTGACAGAAGGCTGATGAGCTTTTGAGTAGAGAGATGAAATATAATAATGGAGAGATTGAAATAGGGGAGAAAACGACCCTAGATGAGTCACAAATCGCGATCCATGTTGGAATGTGTAGAACAATCAAGGATGAAAATTAAAATAGCTGTCAATGTGGAGGAAGCTAGATATGTAGCGCTTTGCTTAATTCTCTGTGGTTGCAGATTTGAATTTCGGCAGGCCAAACATATGAGACTTTTGTGTGGCACTCCTTTTTCCCTAAATAGACCGTGCTTCCAAATCCATTTAGGAAGCGCTGGTTTAATCTGGATCAAGATTGATAATAGTCTTATATATTCCTTACACCGGAGTGTGCTATAGCAGTGCAAAACATCTGTACCTTTCAACCATAGGTTTGGCAGTAGGAGCCCGCTATTCATGCCTTGGGACCACAGTTTGTTTCTCAATGATGGTTTTTCTCGCAAGGCAACAGGTGTTAATACAGAGATGTCTCTGCTCTGGATACGATGGAATATAATAGTGAATTTTGACAGGAACTTTCTCACTGGGCCAGCGTAAGCTCAGTGAAAGAGCTGCGGAAACCCCAGAAGCCAACCAAATCCCATAAAGTTATTACGGGTAAATGGGCAGAAATTCAGCCACTAATGATCTTACCCAACGCGACCATATTGAGTGGAGTTCTCACTCTCATAGAAAATGGTAAGCTCCTGCCATCTTTCAGGGTGGAAAAGGTATTATGCCGATGGATCCCAATATTTCTTGTGTTCGTAGTGGCTGAACAGTGAGAGTAAACAAGAAATAAAAAGAAATTGCATAGCAGGTTCAATGCATTTTTAAAGTTAGAAAGATAGATTCTAGTGTTTTGACTTCTAACTTGATCAGGAAGATGAGCGAAAACAAGGGGTCACAAAGGGAGGCAGAGTTAACTCAGTACCCATAGAAACAAATGAACAATTCTATTGAAACTATAAGGCCTATGATTTTAGCAGTGAGGTTTTATTATTGCTATGTGTGATTGCATATCTTTGTTTCCAAAGTTGGCTCTCATTTTCTTTTTCCATTTGGAGAAAACAAGAGAAAAATCATTTCAGGTCCCATCGACAGATGCCACATTTCCCTCTCTATGGACAAGCTGTCTGCTATTTCAGGATCACGCGGAGAACAATCTCAGATTCCATTTCAGAACAATCACCAGTTTTCTTTCTGTCTCCATACCTTTGCTCCATCCCCTCCACTGCTGGTGTGAGAAATTAATGGCCTTTTTGTCTCAAAGGTCAAGAAATATGCATAGTTGCTTTAAACGGCTTCTGCCTCTTCCTTCTGCTTTGTTGTTTTCTTTCAACTCTATACCACCCAACTGAAATCCTCCTCAGATTCCCTGCCATCTCTCCCTCAGTCCTTAACAGGAGCATTACTTCCAAGAGACTACCGTTGCTCTCTCATTAACCTTTGTGTCCCACATTTTCCTGCATGTTAGTTTTTACTCACTGGAAGGGGTTCTTTGTCACAGGCCATTTAGAAAAGAAGAATTATCTCAATTTTATGAGGAAAATTACTTCACAGAATCACAGAATTGTTAAGACCCATCGTGAGACTTTTCTGAAGGAGCCTTAGGAAGCCTACCAGTACACATTTAGCTTTATAGGGGGGCTGAGGCATAATGTTAATGTCACTGTACTAGTAATCAAGAGGTCCAGGCTTATTTTTAATAAATATTAATTTACGCATTATTGACATTGCTTGTTAGGCCAGAATTCTTTGCCCAACCCTAATTGCCCTTGAGAAGATGGTGCTGAGCTGCCCACTTGAACTGCTGCAGTGCCTGTGGTATAGATACGCCCACTATTAGGGAAGGTGTTCCAGGATTTTGTCCCAACAACAATGGAGGAATGGTGATATATTTCCAAGTCAGGATGGTGAGTGACTTGGAGGGGAACTTCCAGGCAGTGGTGTTCCCATGTATCTGCTACTCTTGTCCTTCTAGACGGCAACAGTCATGGGTTTGGAAGGTATTGCCTAAAGAGTTGGTGAGTTCCTGCAGTACATCTTGCAGATGGTACACAGTACTGTCATGGTTCATCGACGGTTGAAGCAGTGAATGCTTATGGAAGGGGAGCCAATCAAGTGGGCTGCTTTGCCCTGGATGGTATCAGGCCTCTTGAGTGCTGTTGGAGCTGTACTCATCCAGTTAAGTGGAGAGTATTCCATCAAACTCCTGACTTGTTCCTTGAAGGTGGTGGACAGGCTTTGGGGTGGTCAGGAGGTGAGTTACTCACCACAAGATTGCTCCTGTAGCCACAGTATTTATATGGCTAGTCCAATTCAGTTTCTGGTCAATGGTAACCCCAGGATGTTGATAGTGGGGGATTCAGCGATGGTAATGACATTTACTGTCAGGGGGTGATGGTTAGATTCTCTTTTGTTGGAGATGGTAATTGTATGGCACAAGTGTTTCTTGCCACTTATCATCCCAAGCCTAGATAATGCCCAGGTCTTGTTGCATATGGACATTGACTGCATCAGTGTCTGAGGAGTCACAAATGGCACTGAATATTGTGAAATCATGAGCAAACATTCCCACTTCCAACCTTATGATGGAAGGAAGGTCATTGATGAAGCAGCTGAAGCTAGTTAGGCTGAGGAAACTACCCTGGGGATCTCCTGCAATCATGTCCCGGGACCAAAATGACCGATCTATCGCTCCAGGGACACAGGTTCAGATTCTACTGCGGTACCTGGTGGAATTTGAATTAATTCATAAATTAGGAATTAAACGGCAGCCCAATTGTAACCATAAAACCATTGTTGATTGATATAAAAACCAATCTGGTCCAACTAATGTTCTTTAGGAAAGGAAATCTGCCATCCTTACCTTGTTTGGCCCATATTTTACTTCAGACCCACAGAGATGTTGTTGATCATAACTGCCCACTGAAATTACCCAGCAAGCTACTCAGTTGTACCAAACCACTACGAAGTCTAAAACGAATGAGACCACAAAGTCCACCCGGCAACAACCTAGGCACTGGAACCAACAAATGCACATACATCACTGTAGTGCCTGCAAAGACCTCCTGACTAACATCTGAGGGTTTATGTCAAAATGGGGGAGCTGTCTCACAGACTAGTCAAGCAATAGCCTGACATAGTCATACTCACAAATTTAGATAATATCCCAGACACCACTCTCAACATCTCTGGGCTTGTTTCTTTGACAAGAGAGAGCCATCAGAGGTAGTGGCACAGTGGTATACTGTCGGGCAGAAGTTTCTCTGGGAGTCTGCAACATTGACTCTGGATCCCATGAGGCTTCATAGTATCAGGTCAAATATGTGTAGTGTGGCATCCAGCAGCAGGTGACGATGTTGTTGAGAACATGGGATGAATGTATGAAATTGGTACATATATTATGGGCGCTTTTCAGCGACCACATTGTGCCCAGCGCAGATCTGGGTGCACCGAGTGTATCACGGGAGAGGGCAAAATCGAGATTTGCGCTGCACACAAACCATTTTGCAATTCACCTGACCCACTCCTGATGGTGAGTTCCAGATCTTGCCCACAAATGGCAAGAATCTCATTCAGCCTAATTTGCAAATATAGCCATGATTAGGAAGTGGATAGTGGCGGGTGGGGGGGGGGGGGGGGGGGGTCGGTGTGGGAGCGAGGAGAGGCGGCATCATGCAAGGACACAAGTTTGGGGGCATTGGTAACGGCACCTCTGCCGTTCTCGCCGGCCGAGTACTCCACAAGCCCAGGGGCAGTGGAGGAAGCATCGGCAATAACCATCGGTTTGTACCGGGAAGGCTGGATGGAGGTTTCAGAGATGGCAGAGAGCAGGGGTTGAGAGGACGGGGGATCTATTTATAGATGGGAGCTTCCCCTTTTTGAAGGCTCTAGAGGAGAAATTTCAACTGCCAGCAGGAAATGGATTCAGATATCTGCAGGTACAGGATTTTTTGTGAAGGCAGGTTTCAACCTTTCCGCTCCGACCGCCACTGGGGATACAGGACAGGGTAGTTTCCAGAACGGGGGTGGGAGAGGGGAAGGTTTGGGATATTTATAAAGAGCTCATGGAGTCGGGAGAAACGCAGACAGAGGAGCTAAAGTGCAAATGGGAGATGAGCTAGTGGGGGAGGGGGGGGGACGGGGACGTTGAGGCAGGTCTTTGGGTGGATGCGTTAAGCAGAGTCAATACGTCCTCATCATGTGCCAGGCTCAGCCTGATTCAGTTTAAGGTCGTTCATCGGGCACACATGACGGTGGTCCGGATGAGCAAGCTTTTTGGGATAGAGGACAAGTGTGCGAGATGTGCGGGAGGGCCAGCAAACCATGTCCATATGTTTTGGGCATGTCCAAAGCTGAGGGGATTTTGGCAGGGTTTTACAGATGTCATGTCCACGGTGTTAAAAACAAGGGTGGTGCCGAGTCCGGAGGTGGCGATTTTCGGAGTTTCGGAAGATCCGGGAATCCAGGGGGTGAGAGAGACTGACGTCTTGGCCTTTGCCTCCTTGGTAGCCTGGAGACGGAAATGAAAAACATGAAATGAAAATTATTGTCACAAGTAGGCTTCAAATGAAGTTACTGTGAAAAGCCCCTAGTCGCCACATTCCGGCGCCTGTTTGGGGAGGCTGTTACGGGATATTATTAGCATGGAGGGACTCGAAGCCCCCGAATTCAGAGATCTGGCTTAGTGACATGGCTGCGTTTCTCAGACTGGAGAAAATAAAGGTCGCCCTAACATAAGAGGGTCACTGCTCGGGTTCGTCCGGAGGTGGCAGCCGTTTGTCGACTTCTATGGAGAAAACTAACTGTGGGGGGGGGGGGAGTTAGATTATTGTTTAGAGGAGGTGGGACTTGAGAGGGAAGGAGGTGGTCTCTGCACTATGTTTATATTTGTATTTGTACTGTTATTATTATAAAATTATAAGTGCCTGAATAAAATGTTTTTTTTTAAAAAAAGCCTAATTTGCATTCATTTCAATCTAATTAACGAGCAGCCTCTGGGAGTCACCCGACTCCCCAGCAAGAAGTCACATGGGGGAGAAGTCATGCTTCTTTATAAAAACTGGTGCAATAGCTGCCTAGGGGAATTGAGGAAGTGAGAAGCCTTTTCCATCTACCATCAGTCAGATCAAGGGCACTGGAGCTGCTGCCCAGTGCTCGGAGGGTTTGGGGGCCTTTCAGGGGTGCTGGGGTTTTTTAGGGGACTGGAGCGTCACATGTCGGACATCGCACCTGGGCGGGGGGTTGGGAGGGGCTTTGTATCTGTGAGGCCTTCAAGCCTTCTTTAAATATTGTGGAGACCCATAACAGAGGCAACCAGAGTTGCAGTCTGTCTGTCCTACCAAACTCTCCCATGACAGAGCCATACTGCAGCTTCTCTCGTGAAAGTCAATTTCACTCCCTTTGACTGTGAGCAGCCGCCAGCTTCACAGCGGAAGACTATTTCAAATGAGGAATTAACCTTTTTAGTTGTGACAGCACTACACCCTCCTGAATTTTTAAGTGTCTCCTTGAAGCCACAGATGTCATTAAATTCAACCATTTAGCCATGACATTTAAAGGCATTACCATTGCTGAATCCCGCTGGGCAGCTCTCAACAGTGGCTAAGAGACTGGACCAGATGCCATAACTTTTTAAAGTTTTAAGATGAAGAGGAAAGATTGATTCATTCCAGGAGTGATAATATAAGAAATAGAGCTTAGTTATTTTATAAGCAAACTTTATTACAATGAAAGAAAAGAAAACAATATTGAAACTTTTACTTCAGCTCTAACACTGTCCTCCATCTACAAAGCAAAGTCAGGAGTGTGATGGAATACTCTCCGCTTGCCTGGATGAGTGCAACTGCAACAACACTCAAGAAGCTTGGCACCATCCAGGACAAAGCAGCACACTTGACTGACACCCTATTCACCACCTTCAGTATTTATTCCATCATCGATGCACAGTGGCAGCTGCAAGGTGTTCTGCAGGAACTCACAAAGGCTCCTTTTCCAGCACATTCCATACCCATGACCTCTACATCAAGAAGGATGAGGACAGCAGATACATGGGAACACCACGCCCTGCAATTGTCCCTCAAAGTCACTCACCATCCTGAGTTGGAAATATATTGCTGTTCCTCACTAACCGTAGATCCAAATCCTGGTACTCCCTCTTTAAATGCGCTGTGGGTGGGTGGTAGCCACCACTGTTGTATATATCACATACGAAATGTAATACAGTAAGGCTCCTGTACTACAGGTACGGAGGTAGATCCCTGCCTGCTGGCTCCGCCACCGATGTGTGTGCTCACCGAGCTGCAGCCATTTCGGCAGCAGCTGCAGGAGGCAACACATCTCTGCTTAATAAAGCCTCGATTACTCTCTACTCTCGTCTCGTCGTAATTGATAGTGCATCAATTTATTAAGCAGAGATTTTACAACGAAGGACCTCCGCATCAAGACGGATCGCCTGCAGCTGCACCCTCAAGCAGACAACGGCAAGTCAGTCTTCGCACATTGGCTAGCTTGCTTTGAAGCCTACATCGGATCTGCGATAGAACCACCCTCAGAGGCACAGAAGCTCCAGATCCTGTATATGCGGCTGAGCTCCGATATCTTTCCCCTCATCCGGGACGCGCCTACCTACGCAGAGGCCATGGCGCTACTGAAGGAGAACTACACTCAGCAGACCAACAAAATCTACGCCAGGCACCTCCTGTCCACGCGACATCAACTCCCCGGTGAGTCTGTGGAAGATTTCTGGTGTGCCCTGCTCGCCCTGGCGAGGGACTGCGATTGCCAGGCCGTTTTGCCCGTTGAACATTCCAAACTCCTAATTAGGGACGCTTTCGTTACGGGCATAGGGTCGGCGTACATCCGCCAGTGCCTCTTAGAAGGGGCTACCCTCAACCTCGCGGCGACCAAGAAACTCGCGATCTCACTAACGGTCGCCTCCCGTAATGTACAAGCGTACGCCCCCGACTGCAAGGCGACCCCCTCCTGGACATCGTGGACCCAACCAGCGAACACCCCATCGTGGACCCCACCAGCGACCGCCCCCAGCCAACCCCACGTCTGCGCCGCGCAGCAGCCAGCCAACCCCGGGGGACCCAAGTGCTACTTCTGCGGACAGACAAAGCAACCCCGGCAGCGCTGCCCGGCGCGGAGCGCACTCAGCAAGGCCTGCGGGAAGAAAGCACATTTCGCTGCTGTGTGCCAGGCCCGCTCGATCGCCGCTGTAACCTGGCCCATTGTTCCTGCACCCCCACGTGCGACCTGTGGGCACCGCCATTTTCGCCCCCGCAACCCACGTGCGGCCCATGGGCGCCGCCATCTTCCTTGCCTCAGACCACGTGCGGCCCGTGGGCGCCGCCATCTTGCTTGCCTCTGGCCTCGCGTGGCCCGTGGGCACCGCCATCTTTTTTTTTTACCTTGTTTTTATTCAAGATTTTACAGAATTTTTACAAAACCACTCCCAAAAGAAGAAAAGAAAAAAATTTAAATTAACAACTTAACAAAACAAGGTGGGATAACTACAATTTACAAGAGAAACCTATCCACAACCCATACAGTTCCCCACCTCCCCCCCCCCCCCCCCCTTCCCCTCCCCCCTCCTCCCCCGCCGGTTTGCTGCTGACCTCTTCACTTAACGTTCCGCGAGAAAGTCAAGGAACGGTTGCCACCGCCTGGAGAACCCAGCAAGGACCCTCTCAAGGCAAACTTTATCCTCTCCAAACTTAGAAACCCAGCCATGTCACTAACCCAAGTCTCCACACTTTGGGGTTTTGCATCCCTCCACATTAACAAGATCCGTCTCCGGCCTACCAAGGAGGCAAAGGCCAGGATCCGGCCTCTTTCGACTCCTGCACTCCCGGATCTTCTGACACCCCAAATATCGCTATCCCCAGACTCGGCTTTACCCGAGTGTCCAAGATATTGGACATAGCCTTTGCAAAGCCTCGCCAGAATTCTTTAAGCGTCGGGCATGCCCAAAACATATGGACATGGTTTGCTGGGCTCCCTGAACACCTCACACACCTATCCTCCACCCCAAAGAACTTGCTCATTCTTGCCACTGTCATACGCACCCGGTGGACCACCTTAAACTGAATCTAGCTAAGCCTGGCATAAGGTGAGGAGGAATTGACCCTGCCCAGGGCGTCCGCCCACAGGCCCTCATCCAGCTCCTCACCCAGCTCCTCCTCCCACTTGCCCTTCAGCTCCTCCGCCGAGGCCTCTTCAGCGTCCTGCAGCTCCTGGTATATGTCTGATACCTTTCCGTCTCCTACCCACATGCCAGAGACCACCCTGTCCTGTATCCTGCGGGAAGGTAGTAGCGGAAATTCCACCACCTGCTTCTTCAAGAAAGCGCAGACTTGCAAGTACCTAAAGGTATTCCCCGGGGGGCAAACTGAATTTCTACTCCAACGCCTTCAGGCTAGAGAAAGTCCCATCTATAAACAAATCCCCCATCCTTTTGATACCTGCTCTGTGCCAGCTTAGAAACCCTCCGTCCATTCTACCCGGGACGAACCTGCGCTCTAAGAACAGTCTTTTAACTGGCGGGGTCTTGTTTGCCCACACAAAACCCGCGATAATCCTGTTCACCCGCTTGAAGAAGGACTTGGGGATAAGGATGGGAAGCACTGGAAGACGAACAAGAACAAGAACCTGGGGAGGACCGTCATCTTCACGGACTGTACCCTGCCCACCAAGGAAAGCGGGAGCATGTCCCACCTCTTAAAGACCCCCTCCATCTGATCCACAAACTGAGTTAAGCTCTCCCAGTCTCTTTTCCTGGCCCCTCGCATGGATCACAAAAAGCTCGTTTTTCCCGACATTCAACTTATACCCCGAGAAATCCCCAAAATCTTTTAGGATCTGCATGACCTCCCCCATCTCCTCCACCGGATCTGAAATATACAGGAGCAGGTCATCCCGTACAGTGAAACACAATGCTCCTCCCCTCCCTGAACCAGCCCCCTCCAGTTTCTAGACATCCTCAGCGCCATGGCCAACGGCTCGATTGCCAGGGCAAACAGCAGGGGGGACAGGGGGCACCCCTGCCTCTTTCCTCGATGCAGCCTAAAGTACTCCGACGGCGGTCGGTTCGTGGACACACTCGCGACGGGGGCCTGATACAGTAATTTGACCCACCCTATGAATTCCTCGCCAAATCCAAATCTGCCTAACACTTCCCACAGGTACTCCCACTCCACCCAATCGAAGACTTTTTCCGCATCCATTGCAGCCACCACTTCCGCATCCCCTCTTTCCGAGGGCATCATGATCACATTCAGGAGCCTCCGCACATTCGTGTTCAGCTGCCTGCCCTTGACAAACCCCGTCTGGTCCTCATTAATCATCCCCGGGACAGTCCTCACTTCTAGTGGCCAGGATCTTGGCCAACAGTTTGGCGTCTACATTAAGGAGCAATATCTGCCTGTAAGAGCCACATTGCAACAGGTCCTTATCTCGTTTAAGGATGAGCGAAACCAAGGCCCGCGACATCGTCGGGGGAAGGGTTCCCATTTCCTTTTCCTCGTTGAAGGTTCTCAACAATAGCGGGCTCAACAACTCTGAGAATTTCCTATAGAATTCTACAGGATATCCATCCGGTCCCCGGGCCTTGCCCGACTGCATACCCTCCAAACCTTTAATTAGCTCCTCCAACTCAATCGGGGCCCCTAATCCCACTACTAGCTCCTCCTCCACCTTCGGAAACCTCAGTTGGTCCAAGAATTGCTTCATCCCTTCCGGGAGTTCTGACTCATACAATTTACCATAGAAATCCTTGAAGACCTCATTGATCCTTTCCGAGCTCAGGACCGTGTTACCCCACCCCGTCCCTAATTTTCCCAATTTCCCTGGCCGCCTCTCTCTTCCATAGTTGGTGCGCCAGCATCCTGCTTGCCTTCTCCCCATACTCGTACACCGCTCCTTGTAACTCCCTCAACTGAGCCTCTGCCTTCCCTGTGGTAAGCAAGTTAGATTCCGCCTGCAGGCTCCGGCGCTCCTTTAGCAGCCCCTCCTCCGGGGATTCCGCATACCTTCTGTCCACCCTGAGTATCTCCCCCAACAACCTCACCCTCTCCATCCTATCCCTCTTCTCTGTGTGGGACCTGATAGAAATTAGCTGCCTTCAGCACCTCCCAGACCACACTCACTGAGACCTCCCCTGTATCATTGGTCGCCACATAATTTTGGATACTCCTAATCCGCCACAAACCTCCTCATCCGCCAATATGGGGCTGTTTAGCACACTGGGCTAAATCGCTGGCTTTGAAAACAGACCAAGGCAGGCCAGCATCACGGTTCAATTCCCGTACCAGCCTCCCCGAACAGGTGCCGGAATGTGGCGATTAGGGGCTTTTCACATTAACTTCATTGAAGCCTACTTGTGACAATAAGCGATTTTCATTTTCATTTTCATTTTCATTTCATAGTCCTACGTCCAGTCTCCATAGATGGCTTTGGCGTCGCCGTCTCTCCGCCCCCAGCCTCAACTCCACCCAGTGCGGAGCATGGTCCGAGACCGCAATGGCTGAGTACTCTGCCCCCTCCACTCTCGGGATTAGCGCCCTGCTCACCACGAGAAAATCGATCCGCGAGTACACTTTGTGGACTTGGGAGAAGAAAGAAAACTCCTTCGCACTTGGCCGAGTGCATCTCCACGGATCCACTCCCCCCACCTGGTCCATGAACCCCCTCTGGACCTTGGCCGCTGCCGGCCTCTTCCCCGATCTAAACCTTGACCGGTCCAGTGCCGGGTCCAGGACCGTGTTAAAGTCCCCCCCCCCACCCCCATTACCAGACTGCATGACTCCAGGTCCGGGATTTTACTCAGCATTCACTTCATAAAATCCGCATCGTCCCAATTCGGGGCATACACGTTCACTAGCACCACCCGGGCCCCCTGTAGCTTGCCACTCTCCATAATATATCTACCCTCTTTATCCGCCACTATACCCCCCACCTCAAATTACCACCCGTTTGTTCACCAAGATTGCGACTCCCCTGGCCTTCGCATCCAGCCCTGAATGAAAGACCTGCCCCACCCATCCCTTCCTCAGCCTAGTTTGGCGGCACCATCTTTAACGCCGCCCGCCACGTGTGCCCCGTGGGCGCCGCAATTTTCCCCGCCTCAGGACCCCTGCTCGCTGGGCACCTCATCGGGCCACTCATCGCCTGCTGACCAGCCATGGGCCTTCCAACACCAGCTACAGCTCGCCTCCATCACAATCGACCAGTCCCGGCCGCACAACCTCGCAACCACGTCGACGACGGTAAAGGCCGATGGGCACAAGACAGCATGCCTTCTTGATTCCGGGAGCACAGAGAGCTTGATTCCGGGAGCACCCCGATACGGTAAGGCGCTGCTCCCTCGTGGTACACCCCATTAACCAGAGAATCTCCCTGGCCTCCGGATCCCACTCGGTGGAGATCCGGGGGTACTGCTCCGCCACCCTCATCATCCAGGGCTTGGAGTTCTGCGACTTCCGGCTCTACATCCTCCCCAACCTCTGCGCTGCCTTGCTACTAGGCCTGGACTTCCAGTGCAACCTCCAAAGTCTAACCCTGAAATTCGGCGGGCCCCTACCATCCCTTCATGTATGTGGTCTCATGACCCTTAAGGTCGACCCACCTTCTCTGTTTGCAAACCTCACCCCGGATTGAAAACCCGTCGCCACCAGGAGCAGACGGTGCAGTGCCCAGGACAGGACCTTCATCAGGTCCGAGGTCCAGCGGCTGCTGCGGGAAGGCATTATCGAGGCTGTGGTGATATGCATCACTGTAAGTACACAAGGGGTTAACGTAAATACACATAGACTAGATAGAACTAGAGGGAGCACCAGAGACACAACACACAGACAGTCAACCAATAGGTCAGTAATATAGGACACGACCAATGGGCATTCACGATACACACAGATGTGCATTACACCAACCCATATAAAAGGACACAGCACATATGCTCAGTCTCGTTCCAGTGGAGACACTCAGTGTGTACACAGGGTTGATTTGAAACACATCACACCCACCACGTGGATTGTAGCAGACCCGTTCGTCAGTCTGAGTAGCTATAGCAGGATTAACAGTAGCGTCAAATCCAAGTAGAAGAATCATTAACAATAATAAATGTGTTAAAGCTATCTCCAAGTCTGAAGCTTCCTTTGTTAGAGTGCACATCAAGGAAGCAGCTTATGCTACGTCAAGAGCATAACAATACATGATACCCAGGAGTGACTGTTAAATCCATATAGTTGCAACTCAGCAAACAGTGTCAACCAGCAACAGCAGCCAGGCAAGATGATGTTCGGGATTCCGGTTCCACAGCAGCTCCTTCCTTTGTCAGAGTGCACATCAAGGAAGCAGCTTATGTTACATCAGGAGCATAACAAAACAGAGGCCAGCAACAGCCCCTGGAGAGCCCAAGTGGTAGTTGTGAAAACTGGGGAGAAAAACAGGATGGTCGTTGACTACAGTCAGACCATCTACCGGTACATGCACCTCGACGCATACACCCTCCCACGCATATCCGATATGGTCAATCAGATTGCACAGTACCGGGTCTTCTCGACAGTGGACCTGAAATCTGCCTACCACCAGCTCCCCATTCGCAAGGCGGACCACCCGTACACAGCGTTTGAAGCGGACGGCCGCCTTTACCACTTCCTTAGGGTTCCCTTCTTCGGCGTCACTAATGGGGTCTCGGTCTTCCAACGGGAGATGGACCGAATGGTTGACTGGTACGGACTGCGGGACACCTTCCCGTACCTGGATAATGTCACCATCTGCGGCAACGACCAGCAGGACCACGACGCTAACCTTTCCAAATTCCTCCACACCACCAAACCCCTCAACCTAACATACAACAAGGAGAAGTGCCTGTTCAGCACCAACTGCTTAGCCATCCTCGGCTATGTGGTGCAAAATTGAGTTCTAGGGTCCGACCCCGATCGCATGCGCCCCCTCATGGAACTCCCCCTTCCCCACTGCCCCAAAGCCCTCAAACGATGCCTGGGGTTCTTCTCATACTACGCCCAGTGAGTCCCTTACTATGCGGACAAGGCCCGCTCACTCATTCACTCCGCCGTTTTCCCCCTGACGGCCGAGGCTCACCAGGCCTTCAACCGTATCAAGGCCGACATCGCCAAGGCTGCAATGCACGCGGTCGACGAGATGCTCCCCTTATAAGTTGAGAGCGATGCATCAGACGTCGCTCTGGCCGCCACCCTCAACCAGGCAGACAGGCCCGTGGCATTTTTTTCACGCACCCTCCATGCCTCCGAAATTCGGCACTCCTCCGTCGAGAAGAAGGCCCAAGCCATCGTAGAAGCTGTGTGGCATTGGAGGCATTACCTGGCCGGCAGGAGATTCACTCTCCTCACTGACCAACGGTCGGTTGCCTTCATGTTCAATAACACACAGCGGGGCAAGATCAAAAATGATAAAATCTTGAGGTGGAGGATCGAGCTCTCCACCTACAATTACGAGATTTTGTATTGACCCGGTAAGCTCAACGAGCCCCCCCGATGCCCTATCCCCAGATACATGTGTCAGCACACAAGTGGACCGACTCCGGACCCTACACGACACTCTCTGTCACCCAGGGGTCACCCGGTTCCTTCACTTCATAAAGGCCCGCAATCTGCTCTACTCCATTGAGGAGGTCAGGGCTGTCACCAGAGACTGCAAGGTCTGCGCGGAGTGCAAACTGCACTTCTACCGGCCAGACTGCGCGCATCTAGTGAAGGCCTCCCGCCCCTTTGAACGCCTCAGCGTGGATTTCAAAGGGCCCCTCCCCTCCACCGACTGAAACACGTACTTTCTTTACGTGGTCGACGAATACTCTAGATTCCCCTTCGCCATCCCATTCCCCGATATGACGTCTGCCACCGTCATGAAAGCAGTCAACACCATCTTCGCCCTGTTCGGTTTTCCCGCCTATATCCACAACGACCGGGGATCCTCCTTTATGAGTGATGAGCTGTGTCAGTACCTGCTCAGCAAGGGCATCGCCTTGAGCAGGACGACCAGCTACAACCCCCGGGGAAATGGGCAGGTGGAGCGGGAAAATGGGACGGTCTGGAAGGCCATTCAGCTGGCCCTACGGTCCAAATATCTCCCAGTCTCCCGCTGGCAGGAGGTCCTCCCTGATGCCCTTCACTCCATCTGATCGCTACTTTGCATGGCGACTAATGCAACCCCCCATGAATGTCTCCTTGCCTTCCCCAGGAAGTCCACCTCCGGGGTTTCGCTCCCAACGTGGCTGGCGGTTCCAGGACCCGTTCGCCTCCGCAAGCACGTGCAACTCCACAAGGTGGACCCGTTGGTCGAGAGGGTACAGCTACTCCATGCAAACCCGCAGTATGCGTGGCGTACCCCGACGGCCGCCAAGACACAGTCTCCCTCCAGGACCTGGCACCAGCTGTGTCCCCACCCCACTCCCCTCCTCTGTCCCAGCGCTACCCTTCCTCCCCCCAGCGCACCTCACCACAGCCCCTGCACCAGGACGGTCCGTCCTCCCCTTGGTCCCATCTGGGGATGAAGATGAGGTCTACACGCTCCCGGAGTCACCGGCAACCGAGCCAACGCCTGCATCGCCACCGGGACTGCGGCGCTCACAATGGAGGATCAAGGCACCCGATCGGCTGAATTTGTGAACTTTCCCCAAAATGTTAACCTTAAAATGCATGTAAATAGTTTTCCACCACCTCCGCTGGACTCTTTTTTAACAGGGGGTGAATGTGGCAGTCACCACTGTTGTATATATCACATACGAGATGTAGTATAGTAAGGCTCCTGTACTACAGGTACGGGGATAGATCCCTGCCTGCTGGCTCCGCCCAGTAGGTGGAGTATAAATGTATGTGCTCACCGAGCTGCAGCCATTTCGGCAGCAGCTGCAGGAGACTACACATTTCTGCTTAAGAAAGCCTCGATTACACTCTACTCTCATCTTGTTGTAATTGATAGTGCATCAGGTGTACCTGCACCACATGGACTGCAGCGGTGCAAGAAGGCAGCTCACCACCTTCTCAAGGAAAATCAGGAATGGGCAATAAATGCTGGCCTAACCAACGATGCTCACATCCTATGAATTGACCGAAATAATTCTGTAGTTGGCCTGTTTGTAATGTATAACAGTTTTGTTTTTGGTCAGAGTAATGCATAGATTTATTGTCCTTTTAATTAGTTGCCAGATCTATTCTCACTTTTTGGTCACAACTCTTTCTTTATTTGACCCCCTTCTTTGCTTCCTCATGAAAGAAATAAAAACATCTCGGCAAGAAAAGTGAAAATTAATGGATGAGAAGAAGTGAATCAACGCTGTCAGATTTCACTAATCAGGAATGCGGAGGGCTTCTCTCATTTCACAGGCCAATCATTTCCTGCAAACACCATCCCTATGGTGGCTGCAGTAAGTGTTGTTACTATTATCCCATTTATTTGTTCTGTAATGTTTACTCGTCATTAGATTAAGAACATAAAACACAGAAGAAGTAGACACAGGAGTGCGGCCCCTCAAGTCTGCTCCACCAGTTAATACGATAAAGGCCGATCTTCTGGCTCAACTCCAATTTCCTGCCTGTGTTTCATATCCCTTGATTCCCTAAGAGACCAAAGATCTGTCAATCTCAGCCATACTCACTGATGGAGCATACACAAACCTCTGTGGTAGGGAACTCCAAAGATCAATGCCTTACCAAAGGTTACTGCTGTTTATTTTTTTCAAAATTATTTTAAATTCCATACTCATTGAATTTTTTTACCCTCCCCCAGCTAATGACAGCCCTCCCCATTCTGGCCAGCTGTCATAGTGGTTAGATGGATGTCTCAGTCTGCTACAGAAACTAGGTTATGTTTGGCACAAGTGCTCAGCTTGTTCAATTTCACACGTAGAAAAAAAAATCAGTTTTTTTTTCATTCACTCATGGGACATGGGCATCGCTGGCTGGTTTAATGCCCATCCCTAATTGCCCTAGCAGGGGCAGTTAAGAGTCAACCACATTGCTATGGGTCTGGAGTCACATGTAGGCCAGACCAGGTAAGGATGGCAGATTTCCTTGCCTACCATATGGGTTTTTAATGACAATCGGCAAGCATAGAATCATAGAATTTACAGTACAGAAGGAGGCCATTCAGCCTATTGTGTCTGCACCTGCCCTTGGAAAGAGCACCCATTCTCTCCCCGTAGCCCCATCAAACCTTTTGGAAACTAAGGGGCAATTTAGCATGGCCAATCCACCTACCCTGCACATATTTGGACTGTGGGAGGAAACCGGAGCACCCGGAGGAAACCCGCGCAGGCACGGGGATAAGCGCAAACTCCACACAGACAGCTGTCACTAGAGGCCAGAATTGAACCTGGGACCCTGGAACTGTGGGGCAGCAGTGCTAACCACTGTGCCACTGTGCTGCCCTGGTTTCATGGTCATCATTTAATTTGAGATTTTCATTGAATTCATTTCACCATCTGCAGTGGCGGGATTCGAACCTGGGACCCAAGAGACTTTCCCTGGATTTCAAGTTTACTAGTCCAATGACAATACCACTACGCCACCGCCTTCCCGGTGCTGGTCCATTTATTTAATTACTGTGGGCTTTAATTTGATTTTAATGGAGTCATAGGGCATCGCCGGGGGCTGGCGTGAATCCCGCCCCCGCCGGTTGCCGAAGTCTCTGGCACCGGAGATTCGGCGGGGGCGGGAATCACGCCGCGCCGGTTGGCGGGCCCCCCCGCTCGATTCTCCGGCCCGGATGGGCCGAAGTCCCGCCGCCAAAATGCCTGTCCCGCCGGCGTAAATCACCTACCTTACCGGCGGGACAAGGCGGCGCGGGCGGGCTCCGGGGTCCTGGGTGCCCCCACGGTGGCCTGGCCCGCGATCGGGGCAATCCGATCCGTGGGCGGGCCTGTGCCATGGGGGCACTCTTTCCCTTCCGCCTCCGTCACGGTCTCCACCATGGCAGAGGCGGAAGAGACTCCCTCCACTGCGCATGCGCGGGAATGCTGTCAGCGGCCGCTGACGCTCCCGCGCATGCGTCGCCCGGGGATGTCATTTCCGTGCCAGCTGGCGGGGCACCAAAGGCCTTTTCCGCCAGCTGGCGGGGCGGAAATTCCTCCGGCGCCGGCCTAGCCCCTCAGTGTTGGGGCTCGGCCCCCAAAGATGCGGAGCATTCCACACCTTTGGGGCGGTGCGATGCCCATCTGATTTGCGCCATTTTGGGCGCCAGTCGGCTGACATCGCGCCATTTCCGGAGAATTTCGCCCATAATATTTATATATTTACCGTCAATAATGTTAGATTAAAAGTGAGGGTAAGAATGTCCCATCTCACTTTACTGTGAATAGTTAGTTCAAAATGTTTTTACCTTACGTAAAATATGTCTGATTTATTGATATTCTCCAGTCCAATACAGATGTTTTATTTTGGATCTTCCATTTGACAAGGTAACTAATTCATGGATTTCAGGTATGGGAGCATCAGCAAACAGCTTTTGGACAATGATCTGAAAGTGCCAAAGATAAAAATTCAGTATTAAGTAGATACTGGGCAGGATTCTCCATTTGGTAGACTGTACTCCCGTTGAAGGAGAATTGCCACTGATTTGTGCTTCCCGAGCGCAAATCAGGAAACAATTCAGTGCCCCTTGCCATGAAAATTTATGTATGGTGAGGGATACAAGGGATTCCCGATGGGCCGCCATTTTGAGCGTGCAGCCCGATAGCAGCCTTGCGGCTAGCCACATCCCCCTGCAGCACAAATCATCCCCCCCACCCCTCCCGCAGCCACCCACCCCTGGATTTTCTGGGTGCATCCCCTTCCTCCAAGTATGGGGGTGATTAGACCAGTCCCCTCCTCCCTCCAGGACTGCCTGAATACAGAGACCCCGATAGGGACCCCCTACATAGAGCACCCTGCAAATGGACCCCCTAAATAGGGAGATACCCCGACTGGGACCCCCAGAGGCCCTGTAACTAAAGAGACTCCCCAAAGACCCCCTCACAACCCCCTCACAACCTCTTTACTAAAGTGACCCCCTGACACTCCCTAACTAAAGGGAGCACCCAGAGACTCCTAACTAAAGGGACCCCCTAACTAAAGGGATCCCCCCAGAAAAGAGACGATTCTCTGGAAGCTGTTACCCCCTTGGCCCACCGCAAGGTCCATCATGTTAGCTTCATGTTTGGTGATCCCCGCCCACGTGATTCTCAGCCCGGTGGACCGGAGAATTGCAAGGGTCTGGAGACTCTGGAGTTGGGCCCGCTAAGTGGATACAAATGGGTCACTAAGGCCCATTTTCATCCATTAGCATCCTCTCGCTGGTGTACGGGGGAGAACCCCGATCCTGCCGTCAACAGGTAGCTGGACCATAACAGTTGGTTCGGTGCCTGGCACGAACCTCTATTGCCCAATTCTCCACCCGATTGCGATCCGTGATGGGGGCATCATGGGAAGAGACTCCGGCCCACTGTTATTAATAACGTTTTCATACATCCCAATCAACATTTCTTCCAGCCCAGTTTCTTTTTCTGCTCAGACATGTTTGACCAAGTTAACTACTGTGCTACCATGCCGCCCATGAAGGGCTGTCGATGTTGTTTGGGGGCAGAGCTTGACATTGGGGCATGAGAAGTAATAGGAGAGTAAATTTTGACATGTGGATTTGTGGGACCAGAAGGGGTGGGTGAGGAGCATACCTTGGCATGGGGCATGAGGAGCCATAGGGGGTATTTTGGAGGCATATCTTAGTGTAGATGGGGCATGGGGAGGTGAGTGAATATGAGAGGTGAGGGCTGGGAGAGCTTTTCTGTTTTTATTATAACTGGGACATAGTCCCAAAGCACCAAAGTGAGCCTTTTAAATGGCCCACATCTGCACCCAGTAGCCCCTGTGGCTGTCCACGAATGCTTTCCTGGGTCAGCTGGCATGACTGCCGCCCGCAGCCACTCAACCCCATGGAACTAAAATTCCATCCTTCCTGTCACTTTTTCCCCGAGGAAGGTGGGCTGAGCCAAGAATTTTACCAACTCTCACTACCCATCTCGAGGATGAAAATTTAGCCCCGAGAGGTTATTTCCTCTGGCTGGGCAACTGAGAACATGGGGGTACAGTGTCAGGTTAAGGGGATGATCATTTAGGACTGAGGTGAGGAGTAACATCTCCATTCCTTTGAGGAACAACAGTTAACCATTTAAGAGAATATTAGTCTTTGGAATTGTCGAACTCATTGGATGGTGGAAAACTTCCAACAGCACGTTCACAGTTTTATTGGCACAATTTTGAAGTAGTTCAAAGATTTTAACTCGGTAAAGGTTAGCCGAGCAGAAAAAAACAGGTCTGGCAGAAATACTGATTGGGAAGCGTGAAAACTTTATCAATAACAGTATCGATTAATACTACTTTTTTCTGACTTTGGCACCTTCTGATCATTGTCAAAGAGCCATTCACTGATGCTTCCATTCCTGAAATTCATGAAATAGTTACCTTGTCAAGTGTAAGATCTAAAATAGCACGCCCGCATTGGACTGAAGAACATCAATAAATCAGACATCTCTCATGCGAGGTGGAACATTTAAAAACTAATTTCCCACAGTAAAGGGAGAAGAGACAACCCTATCCTAACTTTTAATTTATCATTATTGACAGTAAAGATATAAATATTGTGACTCCATCAAATACAAATACAATCCACATTGATTATAAAACACTGATGCTCCTGCTAGCAGCAAAACTGAATTTGTGTGTGTGGGTGTGTGAAACTGAGCAAGCTGTGGCTAAGCACTTGTGCCAAACCTAACCCAGTTTCTCAAGTAGAGACTTGCATCCAACCACCGCGACGTTTGACTTCGGGCCACAATGTGGAGGGCTATCATTGGCTGGGGAGGATAACACATTTTATGAATATTGAATTTTAAATAATTCAAATAGATAAACCTTATGAGAACATTAATTTGTTCTTCAAACATATTTTAAAAAATTGATGCATTTAGCTCCTTGCAGAATTGCATGAAAGTGAGCAATATCCCCTCACGAGCAGAGCACTGCGGGGAAACTTACAGGAAATTATTCATAAATCGGTTCAAAGAAAATAAAAAGAAATGTACATACAAATATGGAAATATGACTGATTAGAATATCCCATAAATTGAGATTTTATTTGGCGCACACCTATCAATATTACTGCCTCTAGCAACAAGAAACAATGATATGAAATTTCTTTTTTTTTTAAATAATTTTTATTCAAATTTTCACAAAATACAGAAAGAAAAGAACAACCCCCCCCATATACATAAACAATAAATTAACAACCTTCAGCAACACAAAGGCAAATATACATGCCCACACAAGAAAAACAAAAAACAAAAAACGAACCAACCCCCCCGCCCCGGGTTGCTGCCGCTGCTGACCATCTTCTAACGTTCAGCCAGGAAGTCTAGGAACGGTTGCCACCGCCTAAAGAACCCTTGTACCGATCCCCTTAAGGCGAATTTCACCCTCTCCAATTTAATGAACCCCGCCATATCACTGATCCAGGATTCCACGCTTGGGGGCCTCGCATCCTTCCACTGAAGAAGAATCCTTCGCCGGGCTACCAGGGATGCAAAAGCCAGAATACCGGCCTCTTTCGCCTCCTGCACTCCCGGCTCCTCTGCCACCCCAAATATTGCGAGCCCCCAGCCCGGCTTGACCCTGGAACCTGCCACCCTCGACACCGTCCTCGCTACACCCTTCCAAAAGTCCTCCAGCGCTGGGCAGGTCCAGAACATGTGGGTGTGATTTGCTGGGCTCCCTAGCACACCTGTCCTTACCCCCAAAGAACCGGCTTATCCTTGCCCCAGTCATGTGAGCCCTATGCAGCACCTTAAATTGTATGAGGCTGAGCCTCGCTCAAGAGGGGGAAGAGTTCACCCTCCCCAGGGCATCCGCCCACATCCCCTCATCAATCTCCTCACCCAACTCCTCCTCCCACTTACCCTTTAGCTCCTCCACCGAGGCCTCCTCCTCCTCCTGCATCACCTGATACGTAGCAGAGATCCTTCCCTCTCCAACCCACACCCCCGACAGTACCCTGTCCTGGACCCCGCGTGGCGGCAGCAGTGGGAACTCCACCACCTGCTGCCAAACAAACGCCCTTACCTGCATATACCTGAAGATGTTCCCCGGGGGGATCCCAAATTTATCCTCCAGCAAACCCAGGCTTGCGAACTTCCCGTCCACAAACAGGTCCCCCATCCTTCTAATACCAACCCTGTGCCAGCTCAGAAACCCTCCATCCATCCTCCCCGGGACAAACCGATGGTTCCCCCGAATCGGGGACCACACCGAGGCCCCCAAATCCCCCCTGTGTCGTCTCCATTGACCCCAAATTTTGAGGGTAGCCGCCACAACCGGGCTCGTGGTGTACCTCGTTGGAGGAAGCGGCAGCGGCTCCGTCACCAGTGCCTCCAGGCTCGTGCCCACACAGGACGCCATCTCCAGCCTCTTCCATGCCACCTCACCCCCTCCATCACCCACTTACACACCATTGCCACATTGGCAGCCCAATAATACCCACAGAGGTTAGGCAGCGCCAACCTCCCCCCCCCCATCCCTGCACCGCTCCAGGAAAACCCTTCTCACCCTCGGGGTCTTCTGCGCCCATACAAACCCCATAATGCTCATGTTAACCCGCCTGAAGAAGGATCAGGATGGGGAGGCATTGGAACAGGAACAAAAACCTCGGGAGCACCGTCATTTTAACTGACTGCACTCTACCTGCCAGGGAGAGTGGCAGCACGTCTCACCTCTTAAACTCCTCCTCCATCTGCTCCACCAGCCTCGTGAAGTTAAGCTTATGTAGGGCCCCCCAGCTCCTAGCAACCTGGACCCCCAGGTATCGGAAACTCCTCTCCGCCCTTTTTAGCTGGAGCTCACCAATCCCCCTCTCCTGATCCCCCGGGTGCACTACAAACAACTCGCTCTTCCCCATATTAAGCTTGTACCCGGAGAAATCTCCAAACTCCGTAAGGATCCTCATCACCTCCGGCATTCCCCCCACCGGGTCCGCCACATATAGCAGCAAATCATCCGCATAGAGCGACACCGGATGCTCCTCCCCACCCCGCACCAGCCCCCTCCAGTTCCTCGACTCCCTCAACGCCATGGCCAGGGGTTTAATCGCCAGTGCAAAGAGCAGGGGGAACAGGGGACACCCCTGCCTCGTCCCCCGGTGTAGCCTGAAATACTCTGACCTCCTTCTGTTCGTGGCCACACTCGCCACCATACAGCAGCCTCACCCACCTGACGAACCCCTCCCCGAACCCGAATCTTTCCAACACCTCCCATAGGTACCCCCACTCCACCCTATCAAAGGTCGTCTCCGCATCCATCGGCGCCACTATCTCCACCTCCCCTTCCATCGCCGGTATCATTATAACATTCAAGAGCCTCCGTACATTGGGATTCAACTGCCTCCCTTTCACGAACCCCGTCTGATCCTCATGTATGACCTGCAGCACACAGTCCTCTATCCTCATGGCCAAAATCTTTGCCAGCAACTTTGCGTCTACATTTAAGAGTGAGATCGGCCTGTATGGCCCACACTGTAGGGGATCCTTGTCCCGCTTCAGGATCAGGGAAATCAGCGCTCTAGACATCGTTGGGTGCAGAGCCCCCCCTTCCCTTGCCTCGTTAAAGGTCCTTACCAACAGCGGGCCCAGCAGGTCCGCATACTTCTTATAAAATTCAACCGGGAACCCATCCGGCCCCGGTGTCTTCCCTGCCTGCATGTTCCCTATCCCTTTGACCAACTCCTCCAACCCAACCGGTGCCCCCAACCCCGCCACCTGCCCCTCCTCCACCCTCGGAAACCCCAGCCGGTCCAGGAAGCGACCCATCCCTCCCTCTTCCAGTGGGGGCTTAGACCGGTACAGTTCCTCGTAGAAGTCCCTGAAGACCCCATTGATACCCACCCCACTTCGCACCGTATTCCCTCCTCCATCCCTAACCCCCGATCTCCCTAGCTGCCTCTCGCTTCCAAAGCTGGTGTGCCAGCATACGGCTCGCCTTTTCTCCGTATTCATATACTTCCCCCTGCGCCTTCCTCCACCTTCCTGGTGGTCAACAAATCAAACTCAGCCTGGAGGCTACGCTGCTCCCTCAGCAATCCCTCCTCTGGGCCTCTGCGTTCCTCCTATCCACCCTCACCATCTCCCCCACCAACCTCTCCCTCTCTCTCCTCTCCCCCTCCTTGTGTGCCCTTATGAAGATCAGCTCTCCTCTGACCACCGCCTTCAGAGCCTCCCAGACCACCCCTACTTGCACCTCCCATTTTTATTAGCCTCCAGGTACCTCTCTATACACTTCCTGGACCCGCCCGCTCACCTCCTCGTCCGCCAGCAACCCCACCTCTAGGCGCCACAGCGGGCAGCTGGTCCCCGACTCCTCCCCCAACTCGAGGTCCACCCAGTGCGGAGCATGATCAGAGATGGCTATCGCCAAGTACTCCGTATCCTCCACCCTCGGAAATAGCAATAGCGCCCTGCTCATGACAAAAAAGTCAATCCGGGAGTAGGCCTTGTGAACATGGGAGAAGAATGAAATTCCCTGGCCCCTGGCCTCGCAAGCCTCCATGGATCCACCCCGCCCATCTGGTCCATGAACCCCTTCAGCACCTTGGCCGCCGCGGCCTCCTGCCCCGTCCTAGACCTAAAGCGATCCAATGTCGGATCCAGCACCCATGTTAAAATCCCCCCCCCGCTCCATTATCAAGCCCCCTGTCTCCAGGTCCGGAATCCGGCCCAGCATACGCCGCATGAACCCCGCATCGTCCCAATTCGGGGCATATACATTGACCAACACCACCCGCTCCCCCTGCAGCTTGCCACTTACCATCACATACCTACCGCCATTGTCTGCCACAATGCGTGACGCCTTGAACGACACTCTCTTCCCCACCAAGATCGCCACCCCCCGATTTTTTGCATTCAAACCCGAATGAAACACCTGCCCTACCCACCCTTTTCTCAACCTTACCTGATCCGCCACTCTCAGGTGCATCTCCTGAAGCATGGCCACATCCACCTTCAGCCCCGGGTGCGCGAACACCCGGGCCCGCTTGACCGGCCCGTTCAGTCCCCTTACATTCCAGGTTATCAGCCGGATCGGGGGCTACTCACCCCTCCCCCCCCCGCCGACTAGCCATATCCTTCCTAGGCCAGCCACGTGCCGCGCCCCCAGCACAGCCTGTTCCCCACAGCGGCAGACTTCCGCCCCAACCTCCTCTACCAACTCCAGCTCCCCCTTGGCCATTCCAGCAGCAACTCGGGCCCCCCCAACCCCCACCCCCCCCCCCCCACCCCCCCACCCCGCCTCCAGCTAGGTCCCCCCTAGCTGCATTGCTCCCCCCACTGCACTCCCGTAAGTCAGCTGACTCCTGCTGACCCCGGCCATTCCCGCCGCTCAATCGACCCCCCCCCCCCCCCCCCCCCCCCCCCCCCAGTGTGGGACTTCCCCTCTCCCCCCTGTCCACCAGCGGGATCTCGTCCATTACACTCCCAGCGCGGGAGAAAAAGCCCGCGCTTCCCAGCTCCGGCCCCGCCCCTTCACCCCTAAACGTGGGAAAGAAAGCACGCGCTTTCCACTCGCCCCATCCCCGCCTCCCCTGGCGCAGCACCCTTTCAGGCCCGGTCCCACTACCCCCAACTCAGTCCTCTCCCCCCCCCCCCGCGGGGCCCCATCTCTCTACCAACCATCAACCCCCCAAGCAGTTTACCTACCCCCCCCCACGAGCTCGCCCCGGCGGACCTAATTAAAACAATGCCCAGTCAGCCCCCAAAAAACAAAGAACCCCCCCCACTCGAAACACAACCCAACAATCTCCAACCATCCACCGCGACCCCTCATCCCCGACCCTTAGTCTGCGTCCAGTTTTTCGGCCTGAACAAAGGCCCACGCCTCCTCCGGGGACTCAAAATAATGGTGATGATCCTTATAGGTGACCCACAGGCGCGCCGGCTGCAGCATACCGAACTTCACCCCCTTCCTGTGCAGCACTGCCTTTGCCCGGTTCTTCACCACTTCCGCGCTCCAATCCTGGTAGATCCGGACACTCTGCGTTTTCCCACCTGCTGTTCCGCTCCTTCTTGGCCCACCTTAACACACACTCTCGGTCAGAAAACTGGTGGAACCGCATCAGCACCGCCCGCAGCGGCTCGCTGGCTTGGGCCTCCTCGCCAGCACTCGGTGGGCCCCCTCCAGCTCCAAGGGCCCCTGAAAGGCCCCCGCTCCCATCAGCGAATTCAGCATGGTGACCACGTAGGCCCCCACGTCCGATCCCTCCAGCCCCTCTGGGAGACCCAGGATCCGCAGGTTTTTCCACCTCGACCGGTTCTCCATCTCCTCGAACCTCGCCTGCCATTTCTTGTGGAGCGTCTCGTGCGCCTCCACCTTCACCGCCAGGCCCAGATCTCGTCCTCATTCTCCGAGACCTTCTGCCAGACCTCCGGATCGCCGCCCCTTGGGCCGTCTGGGTCTCCAGCAGCTTATCGATTGAAGCCTTCATTGGCTCCAGCAGCTCTGCTTCCAGTTCCTTAAAACAGTACTGGAGAAGCTCCTGCTGCTCTTGCGCCCACTGCCTCCACGCTGCCTGGTCTCCGCCCGCCGCCATCTTGGTCCTTCTCCCTCGCACCTTTTTTTGCTTCAATGCCACTTTTTAAATCGCCCCACTCCTGGTCCACTCCATACACTATCGGGGAATGTTGCTATCCCCCACTGTGCCACCGTGCTGCCCTGCGCCGGCAAACCTTAAATAGATGGCGCTCACCTGTAAAGCTATTATACTCCTGAGTAGGTCAGAGAAATAACTATAGCAAATATCACATCACATCCGAACAGCTCCATTTAATGAAGTGGCTTAGTGATTCAGTCGGTGAGTTACAGGAGGCCATTTTATGCCTGATAAGATGGTGCACATCATCAATTTCTAGGCCACATGTTTAATTTGTTTTGGCAAAAAAAAAAATCAGTCTTACATTTTAAAGTTTACATAGCATCTCTTGCAAACTTTAACACATTGATTCCAGCGAGATTTAAGGAAGGAATCTTATCTATTTTGGTAAGCTAAGAGGAAGGATATGAAAGAGTTTATATGTACAGTTTGTCAGCAATTTTTGGGAAACCGGTAATGGAAATGTACATCTGTTTTGTCCATATGTATTCTGCAGACATGGTAGCTAGCTAACCTTCCCGAGCAAGGTCATAGTACCCGAGAAATAAAGTTAGAACTTACTTGATACATTTGATCATTCCTACTTAACTGTGGCTACAGTGCCACACTCCAATATTGTTCTGAATACCAATACCATATAAGCTCCACTGTGATACAGTTTGTTGATCACAACAATCCAAAGCTACACTGAACTTTCATACAGTTTATAAACCATTTGTTTATTAAATGTAACGTGCTGAAAACAGGCACCAGATCAATCAATAAAAATCCACTGCAGATCCTGTTGAGGTAATATCTGAATGTTGCTTTATCGGACAAAAGCAGTCAGGCATTTGACTGTCGCAGCAGCTATTGAAATCTTTGGGTTTTTTATTTGCGACCAATGCCACTGAAAGTTCATGGTGCAATTGTGATGTCGAAACTGGTTAGCAAGCTGTTCACTAATATTCAATGAAAACATAATTATAGTGCAGAGTACCCACTGCTCTTTATTGCTTGTGCAGTAGTATTCTGACATGCTGTACGCTGTTAGTGGTAATGCACAGTGCAATGATAAAATTATAGGACAGCATGTACAATGGAAATCAACCAGAACCACAACCACACTTTGTGATGATAAATTACACTGATGTCTAGTCTCTGCACCCATAAATAGGAAACAAAAAAATGGATAGAAATTGCACTGCCCACGTAGCTGCGACTGTAACAGCCATTTTTACCTTCACATTTACCATGTTCCTTTTGGATTTGCATATTGTACATACTTTATTATTTTTTCATGTATGCATTTCTATGAATACTTAGAACAGTTTAGTTTTATTTTTATCCGGCTATTTTCACAGTATGAGTAGAGCAAATCTGCCATTGTAATTTATTTTCTCAAGAAGCAGTTAAGCTTATTTCCTGGTTTACTGTAGATTTCTATGAGCTGTGAGCATTTATTGAATTTAACCTTTCTTGTCAAAATGTGATGCCCATTACCTAATGAATTGATTCATGAGCAAACCCCTCTCTGCAGTTTAAAAACACTTTAAAAATAGTAATTAGACTTTATAAACTGTGCTGCTACTGTTTTAACACAACATGAATTGTGCAGTTAAATATAGTAGAGGATAGGGAATTGTATAATTGGTCAATAAAATAGGGGATTTGTTTTTCAGCACATATCAGAGAATTGCTGAAATCAGCACAAAGGCGAGTAGCTGTCCTGACATGCTAATTTAGTAATGCTGCATTTACAAATAGTATTAACAGCAATGACCAAACTATTACATAGCATGGAATGCACTTGGTGAAGACTTTGGTAGAGAAGGTTGATGGTACCATGCCCATTTTGTGGGTACTAAATCGGCACTTCAATTTTCAATATGGCAGGCAGGAAGCACGCACTCATTACTGGCCAGCCCTAAGTTGTCCTCCCACCATATTGAATACAAAAATATAGGAATCAGGGGCCTGCACCTGTAATAAGCATTTGGCTCATTTCCTGTTTATGGCCCATGCTGTGATAATAGGTGGCTTTGGAGAAACCAGGCTTGCAGGGAGCAATCTCAGAGGGTGAAACGGTGAGTATAAAGTAACTTACCTTGGGGGTTCGCGGCCTAGTTTCCAGGGAGCAGTCTTGGAGGGTGGAGCGGTGAGTACAAAGCAACTTTCCTCAGGGATTTGTGACCTAGTCTCCAGGGAGCAGTCTCAGAGCGAAGTGGTGAGATAAGTAACTTACCTCAGGGATCTGCGGCCTAATCTCCAGGCAGCTGTCTCAGAGGGTGGAGCGGTGAGTATTAAATAACTTACCTCGGGGATTTGCGGCCTAGCCTCCAGGCAATAGTCTTGGAGGGCGAAGCGGTGAGTATAAAGTAATTTACCCTGGGGATTCACGTCCTAGTCTCCAGGGAGCAGTGTCGGAGGGCGAAGTGGTGAGTATAAAGTAACTTACCTTGGGGATTTACGGCCTAGTCTCCAGGGAGCAATGTCGGAGGGCAGAGCAGTGTGTATTAAGTAACTTATCTCGGCGATTCACGGCCTAGTCTCCAGGAAGCTGTGTCGGAGGGCGGAGCAGTGAGTATAAAGTAATTTACCTTTGGGATTCATGGCCTATTCTCCAGGGAGCAGTGTCGGAGGGCGGAGCAGTGAGACTAAAGTAACTTTCCTTGGGGATTCGCGGCCTAGTCTCCAGGGAGCAGTGTCGGAGGGCGGAGCAGTGAGTGTAAAGTAATTTACCTCAGATGAGTATTGGGGATTCCACTGATATTGGAAAAAAAAATGAAAATATGACATCACAGTGAAGCTGTTATCTAAATGGCTGGTATGGAATCTGTGCTAAATTTGAAAAGTAAAGTGAAAATCTAATTAAAACTAATGAATTAACTAAGTAGATTGGTAAGTCAACTGGAGGTCGGAGATTATTAAATTTATAATTTTATTTGTGTGATATAAATCTAGTGTTAGAGACCATATAGTAATTGTAACATAATTTAATAAGTATTTATTTCAAATTAATCAATTAGTGCTAGAAATGTCAGTTGGTGGGGTAAAGTTCTTCACCTGTGAGATGTGTCATGGGAGTGTCCCTTTAAGAAATGTTTTTGTCTTTTCACGTGACTTCAGTGATGTCATTGTGTGGGTGGAGCTGGGCTGTGGCTCTGGGATTTTACTTTCGTTTTTCAGTTGGGAGCTGGCTGTGGCTCTGAGTTTTACTTTCGCTTTGAGTTTGAAAGGGTTTGTACAGCACAGGTTGAAAAATAAGGTTTTGTTTCTCTAATCTGCATTTTATAAGCTGTTTCCAGGCTACTTGATAACTTGAAAAGAAATAACTGTTTTCTGGAAAGAATTCAAACCTGCTGTTTTGGAAAGGACACAAGAACATCCAAACCAGGTCTTGAGTGCTGTGCTGGGCCACCCCTTTGAAAAGGGATTTCTGGTTTATGGGCTTTTGTTATTAAATTGGAACAGCTTAAGGTGGAAAGTTATTAAGGGTTATACACAGAGTACTGTAGCTGTGTGGGGTATTGTTGTTATTAAATTGGAACAGCTTAAGGGGGAAAGTTATTAAGGGTTATATACAGAGAATTATAGCTGTGTGGGATATTTATATTTGTAGTTGATAAAAATGCTTACTGTGTGTGTTTATCAAATGTTAACTAAATTCGTAGAATAAAACTTGTTTTTGATTAAAAGTGCTTACGGCCTCTGTTGAATAACACCTGAAAGGTAGGCTCTTGTGCTCATCATAACCAAAATCAATTAACAGTTGTAGGTCAGGTGAACTCCATGATATACTTTGGAGTTTTCTAAACACTGGCCCATAACAGAGGTGGAAGATCTGTGATGATTCCAGCATTCTGGACAACTACATCTGCAGGAAATGTACCCAATTGCATCTCCTCACAGACCACATGGTTCGGTTGGAGCAGCAGTTGGATTCACTCAGGAGCATATAAGTGATGGAAACATCATAGACAGGAGATTTAGAGACATAGCCACACCCAAGGTGCAGGTAGATAGATGGGTGACTGCTCTTAATCAGATTGTCGAATGAACATCTCACGCTGTTTGCCCTGGCATACTCCTTGTGTTCCCTGTCAGTTCTTTATTATTTTTGGTTTCCTCTTGACCCAGAAGATGATGTGACAGCATGTAGCCAGCTTTCATGGATATTTTGAATGGTACTGCTTATGGAACTAGGAGGAGATTCATTTAATAGACATGAATAACCTGATTGAGCTTTTCAAACTCTATCTCCAAATGAAATCTTTGTGACAATAACTGTTGATCGAGGAGTCACGTTTAGGTCTCTGTGTTGATTTCTTTATGTATAATTTTAATGTTTTCTTAATATATTCACTTCAGCCCAGTGATGCACATTGGGGTCTGCTCAAGTGGGCATTGTTACATAATATTGTATACATTATTATTATTCTGAATTGTAGCGTGGTTTAAGTTAAGTGAAATTGTTCATAACTACTTGCTTTGTTGATGTAGGACTCAATCTAACGAAAAGAAGAGCCCCATTCTGGGCGGGATTAGAGGGTCGCGCTGGGAATGGCCTCACTATCGAACAGCACTGTTATTTTTTTCAGACCTCAGCAGGGAACTCTCCGCCCAGACCGCACTCCATCCCATTTCCTCCACTGAGAAGCTCCAATCGTCAGTGCAGGAAGAGATCAGGGCACCACTTGCGACCCCTCCGGACATGTCCTACACCCCAATTCACCTGTTGGGGGATCCTTGAGCCCCCCACACCCCTTCACCCCACTTCATAGGGGCAGGGCACACATGGGCTCAACTCCCGGCATGGACAAAATTCCACCTGGGCACCCTGGCACTGCCAGGCTGGCAGCCAGGTAGCACTACCAGGGTGCCTAGATAGCACTGCCAGAGTGCCAGGCCGGCAGTGCCCAGATGACATGAGCAGTGCCATGGTGTCACCCTGACCAGAGGTCAACTACCCGGGGGCCTCCGATCGCCTGCGAGAACCCACCACCCAAGTGCCATTCCGCCTTTTGTGGGAACCAGTGCCAAACAGTGCCTGGCTGGAGTCTCCTCGATGAGGCCAGAAGATTCCGAGGGCCAATTAGATCTGACATAGACATAGTTCAGTGAACCTCACTTAACTCTGCAAGTCTGGATCCCGCCCATTGTGGACGGTATCCAGATCACGACGTCTCGCAAGATCTTGTTAGATCTCCCAGGCTTAACGACTGTCTGGAATCCTGGAAGAAGCATCTCACGGTATCTACTGGGCACATCCCATCTTGATTCCGGCAGGCGCAGCCGGTAAATTTGCACCCAAAGTGTTTAATTGCTCTCTGTTTGGTTATGTGAGCCTGTTTATTATTGATGTTTACTGTACTTATTTAGCCTGGGTGTGAATTCAGAGAAAAGTAAACATATCGTAAAAACTGAGGGAAGCAAAGTGTTGTAAGTATGGAGCAGGCATTTTAAAGCAATGTGAATAAATTACTATTACATGCAACTAGGGCAATAAATGCTGGCTGAACCAGCGATGCGCACATCCCCTAAATGAATTTTAAAAAAAACTCCTCTGCGTCCTTTCCAAAGCCTCCACATCCTTCTGGTAGTGTGGCGACCAGAATGATGCGCAATATTCCAAGTGCAGCCTGACCAAGGTTCTATACAACTGCAGCATGACTTGCCAGGTTTTATACTCGATGCCCCATCCAATGAAGGCAAGCATTCCGTATGCTTTCTTGGCTACCTTGTCCACTTGTGATGCCACTTTCAAAGATCTGTGGACCTGCACGCCCAGATCTCTCTGAATTGCTATATTCCTAAGAGTTTTGCTATTTACTGTATATTTTCCCTCTTTGTTAGACCTACCAAAATGCATTACCTTACATTTGAATTAAATTCCATTTGCTATTTCTCTGCCCAAGACTCCAACCTATTTATGTCCTCTGACAATCCTCAACATTATCTGCCACTCCACCAACTTACTAATCAGGCAAGCTACATTTTCCTCCAAATCGTTTATGTATACGACAAACAACAGAGGCCCCAGCACGGAATTCTTTCCAATAATTTACCTACAACCGATGTGAGGCTCACCGGCCTATAGTTTCCAGGATTATCCCTGCTACCTTTCTTAAACAGTGGTACCACATTATCTATTTTCCAGTCCTCTGGGATCTCACCTGTAGCCAATGAGAATACAAAGATGTCAGTCATGGGCCCAGCAATTCCCTCCCTTGTTCCCTCAGTATTCTGGGATAAATCCCATCTGGCCCAGGAGATTTATCTACCTTAATATCTTTTAAAAGACCCAATCCCTCCTCCTTTTTGATATTAACATGACCCAGGCTGTCCACACACCTTCCCCAAGAATCATCTTCCACAAAGTCCTTTTCTTTGGTGAACACTGATGCAAAATACTCATTTAGTACCTCACCCATTTCCTTTGGCTCAACACATAGATTCCCCCCACTGTCCTTAAATGGTCCAATCCTTTCCCTGACCACCCTCTTGCTTTTTGCACATGAATAAAAGATTTGGGATTCGCCTTAATCCTACTTGCTGTTATATTACGATATTGTAATATATATATTACTCTTTTTGTCTAGCCAAGTTGTTGAAATATAGACGTAGTCTTCCAGTGATGATAAAATAATTTAATGAGTAATATAAAATAATCTTGTGAGTTCTTTTTACTTAATAATGAACTAGTAAACAAACAAATAACTGTCGATTAAACTATTACATAAGATAATGCTAAATACTGATATCTATTAACTTCTTCTCTCTAGCTGTCTCTCTTCTGTCCTCTAGGAAAGAGCAGAAAAACCTTTTTATAGGTCCTGATAGTGTTGCCATCTAGTGTTCAATTGCCTGTACTTGCTTAACATAGTCTGATCATGTATTACTACATACAGAGATCACTGCACTTGCCAAGGACTTTTCATAACCCCCTCCTCGTCCTCCTAATTTCCCGCTTAAGTACCTTCCTATTTTCTTTATACTCCTCAAGGGTTTAGATTGTCCCCACCCTTCTAGACTGTACAAAAGCCTCCTTTTTCTTTTTGACGAGGTTCACAATATCCCTTGTTATTCAAGGCTCCCTAAACTTCCCATACTCATCCTTCATTCTCTCAGGAACATGACTTTCCTGAACCCTAATCAACTGTGGCTTGAAACACTCCCACATGTCCGATGTTGATTTACCCTCCAACAGCCGCACCCAATCCAAATTCTTCAATTCCTGTCTATATTTCACATATTTCAATGCTAGGAAGTTCATTCTGCATACTGATCACCAAGTACTGACTACATTGTTAGCCACCTCAGGATCTGATCATTGACCTCTATGCATCTAGAAATGGTCAGATCATCTTCATCAATACAACTTCGAGGTCAAGCATCTTGCAGGTTCACGCAACAGAGTTGATCCCTCAAAACAACAAATACAAATTCATAGATCTCAGTACAATAATCAGAGATCTTCAGATTTGATTCCAATTTGACTCGGCCTTCAAACATGACAATCTTTTTCCAAAAATTGGGGAGCATGTTTTGGGGGAAAGTGGGCTTCCTGGGAGGCTAAAGAAATGACCATGAATATACTGACGGAAGGTGGACAGAATGTCCAATTTCCAGATAGCAAACTGACCAATACAGAGTAGTTTATCCACTGATATAAAGCAGTTGCCACTATGTTAGCCTTAGACTACCAATAGATTCAGGAAAACATCAATCTGTGAGATGGCCATTTTTTAAAGTTTTCAATGTGAATCCTGTGAACGCTGATAATAATGAAATAATTGACCCATTAAATTGAGCATTCTTCTCAAGTAACAATTTAAGGATACACTTGGGTCCCAAAAGCTTTCTTAAGCCACAATGCGGGCATTATCAAGGGTGGTTGAGCCTAGCAGAGTCAGAAATTATTGCATGACTACTTATACCAGGTCACCATCCCATTTTACCAAGCCAATGTTGCTTGGGAGGGGGAAGATTGGCGCTCCTTGTGTGTGATGCATTTGAATCATAAGGAGTTTCCCATATACAGAAAGGCTGGTTTCTTGACAATAGCTGGTCACGAAACAATCAGCCACATTGAGGAGAACCGTGTTTCTGGCTGACGACTCCATTATTTGTCGGGGTGCTGACTGCCACTGGGCTTCAGTGTCTGCCTAACAATGTCGCCATCTAGTGGGTGCCCTCGCTGCTCTTAAACTGTTAAAGTGTCTGCATACTATTCAAATTGCCAGCCTCGTCGCTCCTGACAATTGGCAAGGTAATTGACTATCAAAAAGGAGGGCTTGCTCTGTTACTGTTTTGGCGGCAGAGGGTGGTCATGGATTTTCATCGTCTTGATTGGATTGGATTTTGTTTATTGTCACGTGTACCGAGGTACAGTGAAAAGTATTTTTCTGTGATACCTCAACAGGACATTAAGTACATGAAAAGAAAGGAAATAAAAGAAAATACATAATAGGGCAACACAAGGTACACAATGTAAGTACATAAACACTGGTATCGGGTGAAGCATACAGGGGTGTAGTGTTAATGAGGTCAGGCCATAAGAGGGTCATTTAGGAGTCTGGTGACAGTGGGGAAGGAGCTGTTTTTGAGTCTGTTCGTGCGTGTTCTCAGACTTCTGTATCTCCTGCCCGATGGAAAAAGTTGGAAGAGTGAGTAAGCCGGGTGGGAGGGATCTTTGATTATGCTGTCCTCTTTCCCCAGGCAGCTGGAGGTGTAGATGGAGTCAATGGATGGGAGGCAGGTTCGTGTGATGGACTGGGCGGTGTTCACGACTCTCTGAAGTTTCTTGCGGTCTTGGGCCGAGCAGTTGTCATACCAGGCTGTGATGCAGCCAGATAGGATGCTTTCTATGGTGCATCTGTAAAAGTTGGTAAGAGTCAATGTGGACATGCCGAATTTCCTTAGTTTCCTGAGGAAGTATAGGCGCTGTTGTGCTTTCTTGGTGGTAGCGTCGACGTGGGTGGACCAGGACAGATTTTTGGAGATGTGTACCACTAGGAATTTGAACCTGCTAACCATCTCCACCTCGGCCCCGTTGATGCTGACAGGGGGGTGTACAGTACTTTGCTTCCTGAAGTCAATGACCAGCTCTTTAGTTTTGCTGGCATTGAGGGTGAGATTGTTGTCGCTACACCACTCCACTAGGATCTCAATCTCCCTCCTGTATTCTGAGTCATCGTTATTCAAGATGCGGCCCACTATGGTCGTAGCATCAGCAATGTTCTGTTCTTCCTCCTGTTCTGCTTCTTTGTTATTCTCCACCTCCTTATTTTAACTTTACTAATCAAAGCTTTTCAAAGAGTTTATATATCCAAGTAAGGTTTCAGTTGTGACTCAGTGATTCCCATTTTTGATGCAAAAGGATGCGGGTTAAAGCCCTATTCCAGACACATGGGCACATAATCTATGCTGGTACTTGTGTGGAGTACAGAGTGAGTGCTATATCATTGGGGGTGCCATCTTTCAGATGAAACATCGAATAAAGGCACCACTGCCCTCTCAGGGAGACCTAAACGATCTCACTGAATTATTCAAAGAAGAGCAGGGCAGTTTCCCGCTGTCCTTGTCAAAAGGTTATGGCTAGGCCATCAAAAAGCAAACCAAGCACCATGTTTTATTTCCAGAGGGGTAGAATTAAAAAGCATGGAAGTTATGGTAAACATGTATCAAACTTTGGTTAGGCCACACTTGGAATAGAGTGTGCAGTTAATAGAACATCGAACATACAGTGGAAAAGGAGACTATTCGGCCCATCGAGTCTGCACCGACCCACTTATGCCCTCACTTCCAGCCTAGCCTCGTAACCCAACAACCCCCCAACTTATTTTTTTGGTCACTTAGGGCAATTTAGCATGGCCAATCCACCTAACCTGCATGTCTTTGGACTGTGGGAGGAAACCGGAGCACCCGGAGGAAATCCATGCAGACACAGGGAGAACGTGCAGTCTCCGCACAGACAGTGTCCCAGCGGGGAATCGAACCTGGGACCTTGGCGTTATGAAGTCACAGTGCTATCCACTTAAGCTACCATGCTGCCCTCAAAGTCATCACATTATAAAAAGGATATAGAAACACTGGAGAGTGTGCAGAGAAGATTGACATGGATGATCCCAGAAATGCACAGGTTTCCATATCAGGAAAGGATGAGCAGGCTGGGTCTTTTCTCTTGAAAAAAGAAGGCTGAGGAATGACCTAATAGAGGTCTTTAATATTATGAAAGGTTTTGTTAGAGAGGACGCACAGAGAATATTTCCTCTTGTGGGGAGAAGCATAACTAGAGGTTATCAATATCAGGTAGCCATAAAGAACTTCAATAGGTTGAGAAGGCAGTGACTTCATGAATAACCTCAGCCAGTATGGGAATTGAACCCACGCTGTTAGCTATGCTCTGCATCGCAAACCAACTGCCCAACCAACTGAGCTGAACCATTTTCAGCCCAAACTGTATAACTGTAAAACCTGACATGGTTTCATTACAGATGTGATCTGACCAATTCCCAACATTCTTTATATGAGACAAGGATCACAACAATTCACTGAGTTAGTGTGCTGGATTTAACTGAACACAAGGTCCCAGTGATAAAGTCTCAAAAAGAACCAGTAGGAATCAATTAAAATGCAATGGTAATTCTTTGTAAACGTTTAAATATTGGAGATGTTGATTTGGTTGAGTGCCATTGCCAGGGGGAAATGTGTAACATTTATTTACAGCTTTTAGATGACACAGGGCGTAATATATTAATGTTAGTATGGAATGGGAAAGATGTACAGAAATTACAATCCGTCTTCCATTCATAGGCTAAGTAATCAATTGGAATATTAGATATTCAAAAATTCAATATTAAAGTGCTTTACATACTGAAAAGATTGATGTATATTAAAATATATTGTTCAGCAATACAAATATATGCTACAAAATTTGTAGAAAATACTACAAATGTTTTGCTTAAGCTTAAGTGTGGCTTAAGCATGTGTCTCCACCGTGGTACTAATATACATCCAGTTAATAAAGGTGAAATGGTGAAATTGTTTCAAGTATTACCTGACAGCTCATAATGGGCATTATTATCAACACTACTTTAATGTACTATATACTTACAAACTTTTTTGATGCTTTTCAGCTGGCAATTAAAAACGTTGACCACTTCAAAGCCCTCGAGACTAAGCTCTCAGATAGCTCGCTAACAACATTCATTCTCAGAGAAAGAAAACATCAGAAGCTTTAGCCTATTGAATATGCCAATTTATTTTTACAGTTGTGAGTCTCGGCTTTCAAATCAGTCTGCTTTTGATGCAACTGCTACAGGAAATTTATAAATAAACAAGTGACACAACCACTTATCTCCTGTGAATAGGCTGAGCTGGCTGCGACGAGCAGTACTGCGTGGGTTCAGTACTCTACAGTTATCTGTACTATGTTAGCTACTGGAGCAGAAACAAACAGATAAGAGAAAAGAAGAAAGGGTACTTAAACATCTAGATTAACCTGCCTCAATGCATTTTGTGTGTGCCCTTTATATCGAGACAGTTTACATTGAGCAGTATTGTTATGCATAATAATAAAATATCTCACTGTGGTGTATTACTTTTTTCCCTTAATGGATTTTACTTCATACAGAAAGATGCATTTTACTGCAGATCATGATGACATTCACAAAGTATATGCTTGGCAAGCTACCGTACCCTGTAGTAACAAGCACTCATCCATGAAAATAAATTGGTTCACGAGTTTGTGTCAGCTTCCCTTTTATTTTATTCGCCTTCTTACACGATCATAAGAAATAGGAGCAGGCATAGACTATATGGCCCCGCGAGCCTGCTCCGTCATTCAATAAGACCAAGGCTGATCTGATTGTGGCCTTCATCCGGATGACCTGTCTCAAGTGAGTTGTTGATGTCTCACAAAATAATCCTTCCCTCTCACTAACCACACATCCATTGGATGTAGGATCACCATCTGATGAGGCTGGGCCATCCAGAGTCGTGCCCTCCCCACCACCCAAGAGAACACTGGGAGGAGAGCTCCAAGGAACACACCGGCTAGGCGTCACAGCTATCACTTGTACCTTCCAGCAGTACAGAGACACACACCTCGTGGAGATGTTGCCAACAAGGGTGGCCACCGCAGTTGAAAACTTGGAGCATGACAATAGCGCCTTGAGTGGTGTTGTCCAAGGCATGGCTCAGTCAGTGATGACCATGACTGAGGGCCTTGACATAATTTCCCAGTAGATGAGAGACATGACCTAGACACAGCTGGCCATTGCCGAGGCACTCCAGAGCATGCCCAGTCACTGAGGACCATCACTGAGGGTGTTGACACCATGGTGCAGACAATGGAGAGCCTCCAGGACTGGCAGAGCCAGCTGACTCAGAGGCTGCTGGAGTTCATGGTCCCATGGAGTCACCCGGGCCCAATGGGCACCCTCAGGGAGGAGGAAGTGCTGGAGCCCAACCCTGGGCCTACCACCAAGGAGACAACGGCAGTCTCCAGTTCTTCTGAATCCCCCCTCCTGACAATGGCACATTTCTAGGGCAGTGGCAGTACAGGGTGGCATGGCAACACCTGTGATATCAGTAAGTGGGCCGGGGCCCTCCGGCTCCAGGCCCTCCAGAGAACATCAGCCAAGGGCATCAATGGCCACAGGGGTTGGAAAGCAGCAGGCTGCCTCTGATGTGTATCTTGGGGACACACCTGGACGTAGCAGTAGACCACGGAGGATCAAGAAAAGTGAGGAGCAGAATGGGCACTAGTGAGGTCTCTGTCCATACCTAGAGGAAATGGAAACCCGTCACATTCATTTGTTCACTATTAAAACATGTCACACCTGATACATGTAAAGCCTCTGTCACATTAATCTTCACAGCAGGCCTGCCTGCACCCCCACCCACCCAGTTCCTGCTGCCAACGCTCCCCCACCCCCCCCAGCAAAGTTGTCCCAAGTGAGAAGCCCCCAATGCAGACTCCATCATGAGAATGGGGGTGTGAGCGTGTTGCCAGCAGAAAGACAGGAGTCAGACTTCATCAGATCCTAAGGAGCAATACAGCTTTCCTCAAAACAAGTGGTTGTCATAATATACACACAAGTATATGATGGTGCACAGACAGACAGTGATTGACACAAAGGATGACCAATGAACATACAGAACACAGCAGCCAATCACCAGACAGGACACGGCCACTATAAAACCAGAGGGCAGTAGTTTTCCCGCTCTCTTGGGATGCAGCCTCTGAGACAGTCAGAGCCTGTGAGCAACAACTAGAATATCCAAATGTGGTAGTAAGATAGTCTGGCCAGGTTAGCCTCAGGTCTCCAGTCAACTCAGCATAATGTCAACTCGCAGTTCAAGCATGTTTAATAGTTAAAAGTTTAATAAAATAGAGTTGCATTTCTTCAAGTGTTGGAAGCCTGTCTCTCTGTCTCTGCTACAGTAAATGCAGTCCTCGCAGACCCAGCTTACCCAACACATCATGGTACCAGTGAATTATGTTTGAGATTGACGGACCCACCTTGAGATAGTCTGCCTTTGACCAGCAATCAGCCATCCGGTAACATGGACAGCGTCCGCCCTCCCCCGCCACTCCGCATCGCCGGCAACCTCAGTGCGAACTGGAAGATTTTTAAGCAGAAGTTTCAGCTCTTGAAGCCATCGACCTCGAGGCCGCATCGGATAGCAGAAAGATTGCCCTCTTCCTCTCCACAGCCGGGGACCACGCTATCCACATTTTTAACTCCCTCACCTTTGCTGAAGGTGAGGACAAGACAAACATAGAACATAGAACATAGAACGATACAGCGCAGTACAGGCCCTTCGGCCCACGATGTTGCACCGAAACAAAAGCCATCTAACCTACACTATGCCATTATCATCCATATGCTTATCCAATAAACTTTTAAATGCCCTCAATGTTGGCGAGTTCACTACTGTTGCCGGTAGGGCATTCCACGGCCTCACCACTCTTTGCGTAAAGAACCTACCTCTGACCTCTGTCCTATATCTATTACCCCTCAGTTTAAAGCTATGTCCCCTCGTGCCAGCCATTTCCATCCTCGGGAGAAGGCTCTCACTATCCACCCTATCTAACCCCCTGATCATTTTGTATGCCTCTATTAAGTCTCCTCTTAACCTTCTTCTCTCCAACGAAAACAACCTCAAGTCCATCAGCCTTTCCTCATAAGATTTTCCCTCCATACCAGGCAACATCCTGGTAAATCTCCTCTGCACCCGCTCCAAAACCTCCACGTCCTTCTTATAATGCGGTGACCAGAACTGTACGCAATACTCCAAATGCGGCCGTACCAGAGTTTTGTACAGCTGCAACATGACCTCCTGACTCCGGAACTCAGTCCCTCTACCAATAATGGCCAACACTCCATAGGCCTTCTTCACAACCCTATCAACCTGGGTGGCAACTTTCAGGGATCTATGTACATGGACACCTAGATCCCTCTGCTCATCCACACTTCCAAGAACTTTACCATTAGCCAAATATTCCGCATTCCTGTTATTCCTTCCAAAGTGAATCACCTCACACTTCTCTACATTAAACTCCATTTGCCACCTCTCAGCCCAGCTCTGCAGCTTATCTATGTCCCTCTGTAACCTGCTACATCCTTCCTCACTGTCGACAACACCACCGACTTTAGTGTCGTCTGCAGATTTACTCACCCACCCTTCTGCGCCTTCCTCTAGGTCATTGATAAAAATAACAAACAGCAACGGCCCCAGAACAGATCCTTGTGGTACGCCACTTGTAACTGAACTCCATTCTGAACATTTCCCATCAACCACCACCCTCTGTCTTCTTTCAGCTAGCCAATTTCTGATCCACATCTCTAAATCACCCTCAATCCCCAGCCTCCGTATTTTCTGCAATAGCCTACCGTGGGGAACCTTATCAAACGCTTTATTGAAATCCATATACACCACATTAACTGCTCTACCCTCGTCTACCTGTTCAGTCACCTTCTCAAAGAACTCGATAAGGTTTGTGAGGCATGACCTACCCTTTACAAAGCCATGCTGACTATCCCTGATCATATTATTCCTATCTAGATGATTATAAATCTTGTCCCTTATAATCCCCTCCAAGACTTTACCCACAACAGACGTGAGGCTCACCGGTCTATAGTTGCCGGGGTTGTCTCTGCTCCCCTTTTTGAACAAAGGGACCACATTTGCTATCCTCCAGTCCTCTGGCACTATTCCTGTAGTCAATGATGACATAAAAATCAAAGCCAAAGATCCAGCAATCTCTTCCCTGGCCTCCCAGAGAATCCTAGGATAAATCCCATCAGGCCCCGGGGACTTATCTAATTTCAGCCTGTCCAGAATTGCCAACACCTCTTCCCTACGTACCTCAATGCCATCTATTCTAATAGCCTGGGTCTCAGCATTCTTCTCCACAACATTATCTTTTTCCTGAGTGAATACTGACGAAAAATATTCATTTAGTATCTCGCCTATCTCTTCAGACTCCACACACAACTTCCCATCCCTGTCCTTGACTGGTCCTACTCTTACCCAACAAAGTTCAAAACAGTCCTGCTGAAGTTCGACAGCCACTGTGACATCGACGTCAACGAGAGCTTTGAATGCTATGTGTTCTAGCAGAGGCTTCAGGGTAAGGATGAACCTTTTCGGTCCTTCTTAACCCATCTCCGTATCCTCGCGCAATCCTGCAACTACGGCTCCACTTCCGACTCCATGATCCGCGACCAGATCATTTTCGGGGTCCATTCCGATCCCCTTCGCCAGCAACTCCTCAAAGTTAAGCAGCTCACCCTCACCATCCCCATCGAAACCTGCGTCCTACATGAGCACGCTAATAACCGGTACTCCCATATCAAGGTGGCAGAGACGGTGCGGCAAGGCCCCCACGATGCGGAACGGGTGCAGGCCATAAAACAGCTCCAGTGCCTGAGTCTGGATGAGGGCATCCATTTTGCACGCTTTTCCCAGCCTCCTGCGCATGCGCACAACGACCGAGGGGACGGCGAGGCCGAGGATCGAACTGCGCATGTGCGCACATCTTTCAACCACACCGCGCATACGTGGTGGCGCACGGAACGTCCTGATGTTGGCATCATGATGTGTAACAACTGTGGCTCCGCCCACTTAAAGCGGCAAAGTCCCGCAAAACCTCGACGCTGTCTCCAGTGTGGCAAGCTTGGCCACTATGCAGCCCTGTGCACATCTGCTCAACTGCTCACCACACAGCGATCCCAGCCGCAGCGCAGGAACATCCGGTCAGTGCAGCAACCCGTTGCAGACTCCGACTCCGACATGGTTCCAGATCCCGACACCGAGGATCTCACATCCCCATTCTGGGTGGGCATCATCATCAAGCATACGATGCTTTCTAAAAAAAAAGCTAATCCACTCCCAGTGCTGAGCATTGATCCGGACGACGAGTGGTGTGCCACCCTTACGGTCAACAAATCTCACATACGCTTCAGGCTGAACACCGGTGCTTCAGCGAACCTCATTTCGCAGTCGGACCTGGATACCATCCACGTCAAGCAGAGCATTCTTCCATCGGCCTGCCAGCTTATCAACTACAATGGCAATGCCATTGCTGCCAGTGGTTCATGCCAGCTTGTGGTTTCTCATCGTTCCTCAAAAGCCTGCGCTTCGAAATAGTAGCCATCCTACCTATTCCCTTCATAATATTATATGTTTCTATAAGATCCCCCCGCATCCTTCTAAATTCCAATGAGTACAGTCCCAGTCTACTCAACCTCTCCTCGTAATCCAACCCCTAACACTTGTATTATCCTGTTTGCCCTGGTGCCTTGCACACACATGCTACCAGCGACACTCACCTCCATGCGTCTCACCATGTCCTTTATGTGTCCTCGAGGAAAAGACAACCAACAATCACCGGGAATGGGAGAAGACGGAGGAGATGTCCCTCTCCAGATGGAAGGAAGACTCACTGAGTGTGTCATGTGAATATGCTTAAAAGGTACTTTGAAAGGGAACGAGAGAAAAAGGAGGTTTTAATGATTCTATCTCAAAGCGACGAACCAAATCTAGATGACTGAATTTGACATACCTCAAATTAAATTGGAAAATGAGGATGTTCTTAAAAATTGGGATGAATTGTTAAGTTACCTTCCAGAAGAAAAACGAGCGGACCTGAAAGAGTTTTGACATCACATGGGCAAGTTTGTAGAGATAAATTGGGATGATTTACATCATGGCTATACATGATGTAAATGTGGGAAATGCTGTTCCGATCAAACAACAGCCATATAGACTTAACCCTTTAAAATTGGCACAGGTTAACGGAGAGATTGAGAGTATGCTTAGAAATGGCATAATTGAAGTGGGTTACAGCCAATGGAGCTCATCCTTGTGATGGTACCTAAACCAGATGGTACCCAACGGTTGTGTGTGTACTACAGAAAGGGGAATGGAGTTACAAGAACAAACTCTTAACCTATCCCACGTTTGAGGGATTGCATGGAGAAAGTGGGACAATCTGCTTTTATTTCCAACTTCCAGACATGGAAAGAACATTTAAAACAGCGTATGAAGTTCTTCAATCGACTTCAGGAGGCGGGTTTGGTGATGAACCTAGCCGAGAGTGAATTTGGAGAAGCCCAAATCACTTTCCTTGCGGAGTTTCCGTTATCCTCAAGACGAAGGGAAATAATGCGATTTCTTAGCATGAGTGGATTTGATCGAACATATGTGCAAAGGTTTTGTGGCGTGATTACTGCACTGAAGAACTTGCTAAAGAAACCTAAAAAATTTCAAAGGACAGCGGACTTTCAATGGGCATTTGACTGCCTGAAAGCTGTGATCACCAATGCTCCTGTGTTGGAGAATTGCATGCGACTCTGTGGTCAGATTGAACTAAATTATCTGATTCTAAAGAGAAATGCCGAGGAGTAGAGGAATGGATGGATCGTGCAGAGACTTTGTTCAAAGAGACTGTCAATCGAGAAGGATTTCGGTTGGAGGAAGAAGAGCAAAGAAAAATGGACTATATTATTATACCTGTTTGCATGCGTTGTTTTTTTTTAAAAACGAAAAGGTATATTTACTGTGTGCATTTCTTAGTGGATGGTACAAAAGTGAAAAATGAAACCATCTTGAAGTTGATGGTTTATTTTTTTTCTTGTTGGGAGGGGTCATGCAAGAGTGCCTTTAAGAAATGGATGTTTAAGCAATGTACCTTTAAGAAAACAGTGATGTCATAGAGTGGGTGGAGCTCAGCTCACTTCAGCCATTTTGCAGGTTTTTAGTTTCAGTTTAAAAGCAGTGTCTGTGTGTTTCCAGACAGCTGCAAGTTTTGCAGTTTGGTTTTGCTGAGAGCAGCTAAAAAGTGCCTGGCTGGTTTTGCTGAGAGCAGTTTAAAAGTAGAAAGCCAGCTTGCGACAGTCTCTGCCATTCTACAGAAAATATATATATCCTTTAGCCTGATGTCATACTGTTTAAGGGTGTTAAGCCTCTTGGAAGTTTGAATGAACATTTTAAGGAATTATTTACTGTTGCAATATTTTCTGAGTTATCTTTGAAGTAAAGGGTGTTAAGAGATCCAATGTTTATTTAAGATGTTAAGTTGAGTTCATGGAATAAACATTGTTTTGTGTTTAAAAACCCACGTGTCCATAATTGTAATCCCACACCCAGGGAAAAAGCTGTGTGCTCGGAAAAGCAACAAATCCATTAAAGGGAGAGGTTGGTTGAACTTCATGATACATTTTGGGGTTCTGAAAAGCCTCGCCCATAACAATTGGGGGCTCGAGGGGGATAAAAGTCTATCTATTGGATTGGCTTTTGTGAATTTAAAGACAGTAAAGGATTGTTGCTTTTCCTGTGTGGTATTTTAGTTTAAGTGGGGAGAGTGTTGTGAACAATGGCTCTTTCAGAGGCTCAGAAGTTATTGGGAGTGGAGAATGTCACACGTGGTACTTTACGGGCAGAAACAAAACGCAGACTGTTAGATTTGGCAAAAACATTGCAGTTAACCTTACCTGATAAAATGCGAAAAGATGAGGTAATTATGGCAGTGTTTAAGCATTTAAAGTTGCCTGAGATAGAGTTTGACTCATTGAAAATGGCAAAAATTCAGTTGCAAATTAAACAAATGGAACATCAGAAAGAATTAAAGCGGCTGGAATACAAAAGAGAGAGAGAGGAAAAAGAAAGAGAAAGAGAGAGAGAGGGGAAAAAAAGAGAAAGAGAGAGAGAGGAAAAAGAAAAGGAGAGAGAAGAAAGGAGAAAATAAAGAATAGCCTTAGCAGAACAAAAAGATAAAGAGAGGGAGTTTGAACTTCAGAAAATGTCCATGAAACATGACAATCAGTTAAAATTGGCAGACGTAAAGGGAAACGTACAGTTGGATGATAGTGATGAGGATAGTGAGAAAGAGCGTCATAGTCGACGAAGTGGTGAGAATCTATTTAAATATGTACAAGCATTGCCAAGGTTTGACGAGAAGGAAGTGGAAGCCTTTTTCAGTTAATTTGAGAAGGTAGCTAAACAAATGAAATGGCCACAGGGCATGTGGGTGTTACTGATTCAAACAAAGCTGGTAGGTAGAGCTAGTGAAGTGTTTGCAACACTGCCGGAGGAGGTATCTGGAACGTATGAGGAGGTGAAGAAATCCATCTTAAGTGCATATGAGCTAGTGCCTGAAGCTTACAGACAAAGGTTTAGAAATTTAAGGAAAGAATTTGGTCAAACATACATGGAGTTTGAAAGGCTCAAACAGAGTAATTTTGATAGGTGGATAAGGGCTTTGAAAATAGTCCAAACGTATGAAGCTCCCAGAGAAATTATACTTTTGGAGGAGTTTAAAAATTCAATTCCTGATGTAGCAAGAACTCATGTGGAAGAACAGAGGGTTAAAACTGCGAGATTAGCAGCAGAAATGGCAGATGATTATGAATTAGTTCATACATCAAAGATTGGTTTCCGACATCAGCCGGTGAGGGATAGAAACTGGGGACATGAGAAATACTCGTAGTAAAGGTAAAGGTGATCTGATGGGAGACAATAAAGAGAGTGTACCTCAGATTAAAAAAGAAATCCAGGAGGGTGGAAAAGAAATGAAAAGTTTCAAATGTTTTCACTGTAATAAACTATGCCATGTAAAGTCACAGTGTTGGTGGTTGAAGAAAAGCACTGGGAAGGCTGATGTGGTAAAACAGGATACGACAGTGGGATTCGTTAGAGTGGTAAAGGAACGCCCAAGGGAAGCGAAGGAGCTGCAAACGATTGTACAGCCTGTTCAAGAAGTAATTGTTAAGAAGGTGCCAGATGTCTTTAAAGAATTTAATTGTGTGGGTAAGGTTTACTCATGTGTATCAGGAGGAGTAGGTAAAGAAGTCACAATTTTAAAGATACAGGCAGTAGCCAATCTTTAATGATAAGAGATGAGGAATTATGTAGTTTGGGAAGAATGTTGCCAGAAAAGGTGGTGATATGTGGAATTCATGGTGAGAGGAGTAGCGTTCCATTATATAAGGTAAGGTTGGAAAGTCCAGTGAAGAGTGGTGAAGTGGTAGTAGGAGTAATAGATAAACTATCTTGTCCAGGAATACAGTTTATCTTGGGTAATGATCTAGCTGGATCGCAGGTGGGAGTGATGCCTACTGTGGTTGATAAGCCAGTGGAAAATCAGACAACTGAAACATTGAAGGACGAATATCCTGGGATTTTTCTGGATTGTGTAGTAACAAGGTCGCAAAGTCACAGGTTAAGACAAGAGGAGAAATCAAAGAGTGAAGATGAAGTTGAAGTGCAATTATCAGAAACGATTTTTGATCAGATGGTTGAAAAAGAACAATAACAGGTGGAGGCGGATATTTTTAGTTCAGGAAAATTGGCGGAGTTACAACAGAAAGATGTAGAAATAAAACGGATGTATCAGAAAGCATATACGGAAGAGGAATCTGAGAGTATACCAGAGTGTTATTACCGTAAAAATGATGTCTTGATGAGAAAATGGAGACCTGTACCTATGCAGGCGGATGAAAAGTGGGCAGAAGTTCATCAAGTAGTATTGCCAGTAGGGTATAGAAAGGAGGTGTTGCGAGTTGCACATGAGATACCAGTGGGAGGTCATTTGGGAATAAGGAAAACTCAAGCTAAAATCCAGAAACATTTTTATTGGCCTGGACTACATAAAGATGTAGTTAAATTTTGTCAATCATGTCACACATGTCAAGTGATAGGGAAACCTCAAGCAGTGATAAAACCAGCGCTCTTAATACCCATTCCAGCATATGAGGAACCTTTTATAAGGGTCCTAATCGATTGTGTAGGACCGCTTCCGAAAACAAAAAGTGGGAATCAATATCTTTTGACCATAATGGATGTGTTTACTAGGTTTCCAGAGGCCAATCCAGTACGTAATATTACAGCTAAAAGGATTGTGGAGGAGTTACTTAAATTCTTTACTAGACATGGACTACCCACAGAAATTCAATCGGATCAAGGAACAAATTTTACTTCAAAGTTATTCAAAGAAGTTATGGATTGCGTAGGAATAAAACAATTTAAATCAACTGCGTACCATCCAGAATCGCAGGGAGCATTAGAAAGGTGGCATCAGACATTAAAGACAATGTTGAGGGCGTATTGTCAAGATTATCCAGAGGATTGGGATAAAGGAATTCCATTCGTATTGTTTGCAATTAGGGATGCACTTAATGAGTCGACCAAATTTAGTCCTTTTGAACTAATATTTGGTCATGAGATAAGAGGACCACTTAAATTGATTAAGGAGAAATTGGTGGGTGAGAAATCGGAAATTACACTATTGGATTACGTGTCAAATTTTAGGGAACGATTAAATAGAGCAGATGAATTGGCTCGACAACATTTGAAAGTTGCACAAAATGTGATGAAACGGGTAGCGGACAAGAAATCCAAAGTTCGTCGTTTTGCCAGTGGGGATCAAGTTTCAGTGTTGTTACCAGTGGTAGGGGAGCGTTTAAAAGTTAGGTTTTGTGGACCGTATCAGATTGAAAGGAAATTAAGTGAGGTGAATTATGTGGTAAAAACACCAGATAGAAGGAAGACTCACCGAGTGTGTCATGTGAATATGCTTAAAAGGTACTTTGAAAGGGAAGGAGTTAAAATGGAGGTATTAATGATTCTAACTCAAAGTGACAAACCAAATCTAGATGACTGAATTTGACATACCTCAAATTAAATTGGAAAATGAGGATGTTCTTAAAAATTGGGATGAATTGTTAAGTTACCTTCCAGAGGAAAAACAAACTGACCTGAAAGACTTCTTTAAATCACATGGGCAAGTTTGTAGAGATAAATTGGGAAGTACTAAAATGGCTATACATGATGTAGATGTGGGAAATGTTGTTCCGATCAAACAACATCCATACAGACTTAACCCTTTAAAATTGGCACAGGTTAACAAAGAGATTGAGAGTATGCTGAAGAATGGCATAATTGAAGTGGGTTGCAGCCAATGGAGTTCACCCATAGTGATGGTACCAAAACCAGATGATACCCAATGGTTGTGTGTGGACTACAGAAACCGGAATGCAGTTACAAGAACGGACTTTTATCCTATCCCACGTTTGAGGGATTGCATGGAGAAAGTGGGACAATCTGCTTTTATTTCCAACTTCCAGACATGGAAAGAACACTTAAAACATCGTATGAAGTTCTTCAATCGACTTCAGGTGGCGGGTTTGGTGATGAACCTAGCCGAAAGTGAATTTGGAGAAGCCCAAATCACTTTCCTTGCGGAGTTTCCGTTATCCTCAAGACGAAGGGAAATAATGTGATTTCTTAGCATGAGTGGATTTGATCGAACATATGTGCAAAGGTTTTGTGGCGTGATTACTGCACTGATGGACTTGCTAAAGAAACCTAAAAAATTTCAATGGTCAGCGGACTTTCAACAGGCATTTGACTGCCTGAAAGCTGTGATCACCAATGCTCCTGTGTTGGAGAATTGCATGCGACTCTGTGGTCAGATTGAACTAAATTATCTGATTCTAAAGCAAAATGCCGAGGAGTAGAGGAATGGATGGATCGTGCAGAGACTTTGTTCAAAGAGACTGTCAATCGAGAAGGATTTCGGTTGGAGGAAGAAGAGCAAAGAAAAATGGACTATATTATTATACCTGTTTGCATGCGTTGTTTTTTTTAAAAAATGAAAAGGTATATTTACTGTGTGCATTTCTTAGTGGATGGTACAAAAGTGAAAAATGAAACCATCTTGAAGTTGATGGATAATTTTTTTCTTGGGGGGAGGTGTCATACAAGAGTGCCTTTAAGAAATGGATGTTTAAGCAATGTACCTTTAAGAAAACAGTGATGTCATAGAGTGGGTGGAGCTCAGCTCACTTCAGCCATTTTGCAGGTTTTTAGTTTCAGTTTAAAAGCAGTGTCTGTGTGTTTCCAGAGAGCTGCAAGTTTTGCAGTTTGGTTTTGCTGAGAGCAGCTAAAAAGTGCCTGGCTGGTTTTGCTGAGAGCAGTTTAAAAGTAGAAAGCCAGTTTGCGACAGTCTCTGCCATTCTACAGAAAAAATATATATCCTTTAGCCTGATGTCATACTGTTTAAAGGTGTTAAGTCTCTTGGAAGTTTGAATGAACATTTTAAGAAATTATTTACTGTTGCAATATTTTCTGAGTTATCTTTGAAGTAAGGGGTGTTAAGAGATCCAATGTTTATTTAAGATGTTAAGTTGAGTTCATGGAATAAACAGTGTTTTGTGTTTAAAAACCCACGTGTCCATAATTGTAATCCCACACCTAGGGAAAAAGCTATGTGCTCGGAAAAGCAACAAATCCATTAAAGGGAGAGGTTGGTTGAACTCCATGATACATTTTGGGGTTCTGAAAAGCCTCGCCCATAACATTAAGAAGAGTAATGCTGGCTTACTCACCCATGGTCACATATTCAACCACAAGCAGAGGCATAACCTCTGTTGCAAACCACTATTTCCTTGAACTGAAATAAGATACACGGGCGAAATTCTCCGGAAACAGCGCGATGTCCGCCAACTGGCGCCCAAAATGGCGCAAATCAGTCGGGCATCGTGCCGCCCCAAAGGCGCGGAATGCTCCGCAGCTTTGGGGGCCGAGCCCCAACCTTAAGGGGCTAGGCCCACGCCGGACGAATTTCCGCCCCGCCAGCTGGCGGAAAAGGCCTTTGGTGCCCACCCAGCTGGCGCGGAAATGACATCTCCGGGCGGCGCATGCGCGGGAGCGTCAGCGGCCGCTGACGGCATTCCCGCGCATGCGCAGTGGATAGAGTCTCTTCCGCCTCTGCCATGGTGGAGACCGTGGCGAAGGCGGAAGGGAAAGAGTGCCCCCACGGCACAGGCCCGCCCGCGGATCGGTGGGCCCCGATCGCGGGCCAGGCCACCGTGGGGGCACACTCCGGGGCCAGATCGTCCCCCGGGACCCCGGAGCCTGCCCGCGCCGCCTTGTCCCGCCGGTAAGGTAGGTGGTTTAACCTACGCCGGCGGGACAGGCATTTTAGCGGCGGGCCGGAGAATCGCGGGGGGGCCCGCCAACCGGTGCGCCGCAATTCCCGCCCCTGCTGAAATTCCGGCGGTGGAGAATTCGGCAACCGGCGGGGGCGGGATTCACGCCAGCCCCCGGCGATTCTCCGACCCGGCGGTGGGTAGGAGGAGGATCTCGCCCCACGTGCCGGGTCGGAGAATCGCCGGGGGCTGGCGTGAATCCCGCCCCCGCCGGTTGCCGAATTCTCCGGCACCAGATATTCGGCGGGGGCAGGAATCGCGCCGCGCCGGTTGGCGGGCCGCCCCCGGCGATTCTGCGGACCGCGATGGGCCGAAGTCCCGCTGCTAGGATGCCTGTCACACCGGCGAGAATCAACCCACCTCGCTTACCGGCGGGACAAGGCGGCGCGGGCGGGCTCCGTGGTCCTGTGGGGGGCGCGGGGCGATCTCGCCCCGGGGGTGCCCCCACGGTGGCCTGGCCCGCGAGCGGGGCCCACCGATCCGCGGGCGGGCCTGTGTCGTGGGGGCACCCTTCCCCTTCCACCTTCGCCATGGTCTCCACTATGGCGGAGGCGGAAGAGACCCCCTCCACTGCGCATGCGCGGGGATGCCGTGGGCGGCCGCTGGCGCTTCCGCGCATGCGCCACAAGGCAAAGTCATTTCCGTGCCAGCTGGCGGGGCACCAAAGACTTTCCCGCCAGCTGGCGGGGCGGAAATCAGTCCGGCACGGGCCTAACCCCTCAAGGTGAGGGCTCGGCCCCCCAAGATGCGGAGAATTCCGCACCTTTGGGGCGGCACGATGCCGGACTGATTCGCGCCGTTTTTGGCGCCGGTCGGCTGACATCGCGCCGAATGGGGAGAATCCCGCCCATGATATCTGGCAACATTTTAAAATTTGTCTCACTGATTAACAAAGGACCAAACAACAAGTCACTTGGAATCAGAATTATTGATGATGGTTCTGAAGAAAAGACGTTGGCAAAGCAATTGAAACCAGAATGACAGAGAACATAAATGGATGTTTTTAATGCAGTTTTTGGAGTTTGCTGAGTCGGTGGAAACGGCATCACAAAAGGTAGAGCTGAACATTATTACCACTTCTGAATTCAAGATGATTGTCACTTTGCAGCTCTATTTTTAAGACATTGCCCTTGGTAACTCAGCCTGATTTGTGTCTTGTGATAAAATGAGTACTGGATGGAAATTAGATGTTTTTCTCTTCACTCCCTGGCTGGTAGAAAACTTATGAAGACAATCATCCCTGATTTCCAGCTGTACTCAGCAGTTTCAAATGCTAGCCTTAGAGTTGTTCCTTTATAGGAATATACCATTCCTTCCTTGGCTAAAACCAGTTGTCGTGTTTGAAGGCTCAAGAAACTAACTTTCACACTAACACAAAAGAGGATAGAGTAGTGGGCTACCTAATTTTACAGCTTATATGTAGAATAGGATTCGAATATGGAAAGCCTGTATTTTACTCATGATTGCCATGTTTGGTTTCAAAGAGGAATCTTGTTCCATCAGTCATGTATATTCCTCGAACTTGTTGTTTTCAGGGTTGCAGGTTACGCAACGTTAATTTGTTTCTATTTGGTGAATTTATTTGCCATTTAAAGTGAGGAATGTTGGTGTTAATCATGGCTCAGTCAGTAGCATGTTCACCTCTATTTAGTAGGTTCAACATTAAGTCCGTGGCAGAAAGGCTTGTGGACTGCCTTCCCACCCAGCTGCCATTTGAGGCCCTTAGGTGGGCAATTAATGCTTATTTAAGGGCATCTTCCACCTCTGGTGTTCCCCAAACGCTGGGCAGAGTACTCGCCATGTGGGAAACCTGAAAAGCAAACCTCCTCCCCCATGACCCCTACTCCCTACCCTTCCTTACACCTGCCTGGGTCTGTGGCAATCCCAGCCTTTGTGTGGATGTGGTGCCAGCAGCAGTCACGATCCGCTTACTGGTGCTGAAGAGTTACCAGCCTCCATTTGGCCAGCAGCTCCAGATGGTTAGGCCTTCTGACCCCCGGATCCTTTATCCAAGGGAAGGCCTGCCGCTGCCCAGGATTGGCACTTGGTCTTCCCGAAAAGACGTGACACATGGGTCTCACTGATTCCCAAGCCAGAGGGTGAGATCCCTTTTTGCATTCATTAAATACTGTCGGCTGTCAGGAAAATGGGTGTTAATTTTCCTACATTATACTTCAAAAGTAGTTAATTGACTATAAAGTGCTTTGGGGTATCCTCAGATCATGAAAGATGTTTTATAAATGCAATTGTCTTTCCTTCTATGTGTGACACTTTGGGTTTCTAATAAGAACATAAGGGGGGCGATTCTCCAATATTGGGCCCAAGAGTTTGCGCCGTTGGGAACGCCATCACGTTTCATGATGGCGCGAAATGGGCCCGGTTACGTATGATTCTGGCCCCCATGGTTCACGCCACTCCAGCCTTCTTTCGCGGCGCCAAATGGGTGCCACGCCAACCCGCGCATGCGCAGTTGGGCCAGCTCAATCTTGCGCATGCGTGCCGGCCCCGTCTCAAGATGGAGTCGGTGTTCAGGGGTCGCCCGTGCCAGAAAGTAGGCCCGGGGGGAGAGGCTGGCCTGCCGATCGGTGGGCCCTGATCATGGGCCAGACCCCATTGGAGGCCCCCCGCGGTGAAGGAGCCCCGCCGATTCCAGTGGCCGGCGCCGTGCCAAACGCGCCGGCGCAAATGGCGCCGATTCTCTGCACCTCGGAGAATCGCGCGCCGGGGTCGAGGCTCGGAGAATCGCCCCCAAGATCTAAGAGCAGGATTAGGCAATTCACCCCCTCGAGCCCTCTCCGCCATTCAATTTGATCATGACCTCAACTCCACTTTCTGCCCATTTTCCAGAACTCTTCAACCCCATTACTAATTAAAAATCTGTCCCATCCTCCCTAAATTTACTCAATGTTCCGGCATCCACCACACTCTAAGGTAGTGAATTCCGTACATACATGACTCTTTGAGAAAAGTATTTTTTCCTCTTCTCTGTTTTAAATCTGCTAGAATTAAAGAATTTTATAACAGGCCCTTAATTGTCCATTGTTTCTTTGCCAGTTCCTTACTTGAAAGCTCCAAAACCAATCTGACAATATCAGCATACTTTCTATATTAAGCATCCTGGCTATGATGGATTGGGAAACATTACTGAAAGGAATGACAGTGGACAGGCCATGGCAGGCATTCAAGGAATGAATAGGTGAACTCAAAAAGTTGTTTATTTCTATTTGGCACAAGAGTAGAAAGGAAACTGTGGCTAAATAATGATTTACAAGGTAATTAGAGATAGTATTCGATTCAAAGAAGAGGCACACAAATTAGCAAGAAAAAGCAATAGACCTGAGGATTGGGTACAGTTTAAAATTCAGCAATGCGGACAAAGGGATTGATTAAGAAGGGGAAAATACAATATGAAAGTAAGCTAGTGGGAACATAAAAACTGACTGTAAAAGTTTCTATAAGTATATCAAGAGAAAAAGATTAATAAAAACTAATGTAGGTTACAGTCAGAAATGGCTGAGGAACTAAATTCATATGTTGCTTCTGTCTTCATATGGAAGACGTGAAAAATGTACCGGAAGTTCTGAGAAACACAAGTTTTAGTGAGGAGCTGAGGGAAATAAATATTAGTAAAGAAATGGTTTTGGGGAAATTAATGGGATTGAAGGCAGACAAATCTCCAGGGCCTGATAATCTTCATCCCAGAGTATTTAAGTGGCCCTAGAAATAATAGATCCATTGGTGGTCAGTTTCCAAAATTCTTTGGATTCTGAAATGGTTCATACACATTGGAGGGTAGCTAATATAACTACGCTATTCAAAAAGGGAGTTAGAGAGAACACAGGGAATTATAGACCAATGGGCCTAATGTCAGTAGTGGGGAAGTTGCTAAAATCCATTATCAAGGATTTCATAGTGCACCATTTGGAAAGCAGCGGTGTAATCAAACAAAGTCAGCATAGATTTAGGAAATGAAAATCACGCTTGGCATATCTATTAGAAGTCTTTGAAGATGTAACTAGTAGAGTTGACCAGGAGAACTGGTAGATGCGGTTTATTTAGACTTTCAGAAGGCTTTCGACAAGGTCTCACATAGCAAATTATTATGTAAAGTTAAAAAGCTTGAGATTACGGGTCGTGTTTTGAGATGGATAGAAAGCTAGTAAGCAAATAGCAAGCAAAAAGTTGGAATAAATGGGTCTTTTTCTGATTGTCAGGCAATGAATGACTAGTGGGGTAACTCAGATCTGTGCTAGGATCCCAACAGTTCACAATAAATATTAATAATTTGGACAAGGGAACTATATAAATACATATGAAATTTGCAGATGATACAAAGTTGGATGGGAGGGTGAGCTGTGAGGAGGATGCAGAGATGCTTCAGTGGGATTTGGACAGGATGAGTGAGTGGGAAAATGCATGGCAGATACAGTATAATGTGGATAAATGTGAGGTTATCCGCTTCACTAGCAAAAATAGGAAGGCAGGTTATTATTTTGACAGGTGTAAAATGAGAGAGGTGGATACTCAGCGAGACCTTGGTGCATCAGTCACTAAAAGTAAGACACAGGTACAGCAGGCAGTAAAGAAGGCAAATGGTATGTTGGCCTTCATAGCAAGAGGATTTGAGTATAGGAATAGAGATGTTTTACTACAATTGTATAGGGCATTGGTGAGGCCACAGCAGGATTATTGTGTGCTGTTTTGGTGTTGATTTCTGAGGAAGGATGTTCTTGCTATGGAGGGCGGCGTGGTAGCACAGTGGTTAGCACTGTTGCTTCACAGCTACAGGGCCTCAGGTTCGATTTCCGGCTTGGGTCACTGTCTGTGCGGAGCCTGCACATTCTTCCCATGTCTGTATGGGTTTCCTCCGGGTGCTCCGGTTTACTCCCACAAGTCCCGAAAGACGTGCTTGTTAGGTGAATTGGACATTCTGAATTCTCCCTCGGTACCCGAACAGGTGCCGGAGTGTGGCAACTAGGGTTTTCACAGTAACTTCATTGCAGTGATAATGTAAGCTTACTTGTGACAATAATAAAGATTATCATTATTATTATTATTATTAATAGGAGTGAGTGCAATGAAGGTTTACCAAGCAGATTCCTGGGATGGCGGGACTGTCATATGAGAAGAGACTAAATCGGTTAAGATTATTTTCATTGGAGTTTAGAAGAGCGAGAGGGGATCTCATAGAAGCTTACAAAATTCTAACTGGATTAGACAGGGTAGATTCAGAAAGAATGTTCCCAATGGTGGGGGAGTCCAGAACTAGGGCGTCATAGTTTGAGCCGTGTTAGAGTCTTAGGGCTGAGGTGAGCAGAAATTTCTTTACCCAGAGAGTGGTGAATCTGTGGAATTTGTTACACAGAAGGTAGTTGAGGCCAAAACCTTGTGTAACTTCAAGAAGGAATTAGATATAGCTCTTGGGGCTAAAGGGATCAAGGGATATGGGGGAAAGTGGGGTCAGGGTATTGAACTTGACGATCAGCCATGATCATAATGAATAGCGGAGCAGGCTTGAAGGGCCGAATGGCCTCCTCCTGCTTCTATTTTCTATGTATGTTTCATCTGCTTCAAATATTTGTCTAATTTTCCCACATAAGGGGCGTCATTCTCCGCCGGTGGGAGTCTCCGTTCTGCCGGCGCCCGGGGGTTTCCCGATGGCGTGGGGCTGCCCCACAATGGGAAACCCCATTGACCGGCCGGTGTTACGGAGACTCCCGCCGGCCGGTCGGGGCAGAAATGTGGCGGGGCGGGTAGGAGAATTTCGCCCAAGATGCGAATACCTCAGTCACATTCTGTGCTGAAATCTTCCAAGCATGGTTTCCTCTCAGTTGCATGGAATGTATTGGAAAGGGGCAAACAGGCCACGCACAAATAGCATTCCCTTTAATATATGAACGTGTGCAGCTGCAAGGTAACCTTAAAGGGACCACACACTGCAACAAAAGGGACATGCTGGGAAATTAGAGGGGAAATTGCTTCATGGTCAAAACACCCTCAGCATAAATAAATGTTACTGTACCTCTCATCTCATTCTTTAACTGATCATTTCAAATTTGACACTTTATCACTGATTTCCTAATCAAAGGATATAATCTTTTCCCATTATCCCTGTGAAAATATCATCATTTAAAAAGCTATATTACGTGTGTCTCTGTTCATCTATGCCATGTTTATATATTGGAATCTTGGATACAGTGGCTCTGTAATTCCTGTAGCGAGGCTCCACCAGCGCGGGAATGGTGGAGTGAACATCTGCCTGAGCAGAGAGGCCCAGGTCCCCTCTCAAGCTACAGATGTGGGGATCACTTGCAAATGTAGGGTTAGCACACTGTGCTGACTGAAATGACAGAATGTCATAAATTTGAAGATGACCAAACCTCATTGTGATAAATTACCGTCTTCAGCAACGGGTTGGGATCTCCCAGGGGCCTCAGTAGGATATTCTAGCTGGTTTGGTTTTATTGAGGCCCTTAAAGGTCAAGGGGTTGAATTCACCCTTGAGGTAAAGAGGTTGGGCAGCATGTTCATGTACCTTCTCCCACTGGAAATTCTCTTTTGGCTGTGGATTTAATGGCATTCTGCTGTGAGTGGCATCAATCCATTTCCCAGTCTCCTGACTGGAGATTTACTCTGCTTGACCCTGATGGGAATTTTGAGGTCACTGTTCCTATTGCGCGCATCATTCAGCTTTCATCTATTACCCTGAGCTGCCAATCAAACTGGACCAATCTTATGTACTCTCCACTGCTTGGTTATTGAACATGAAGGCAGCAACCTGGGGGGGGGGGCGGGGGGGGGGGGGGGGGGTCACCTCTCTGTCCACTTAACCTGGAATTGGCATCGGGACAGAAAGAGGGAAAACAAATAAAAGTGCAGGTGGTTTCTCCAGCGTCAAAATCAACAAAAAATAATTAATCCAAATAGTAATATCTCAGAAGAAATGTGAATCAAAGGAAATTATGAGTGATTATTTTGTTTGTTTCTGAACCGTGTTCCTGCCCACATTTTAGTGCTGACAAAGTTGTGGCTGAAGTTGACAACCAAACAAAGTACTTGAATTGCATTTAGCTTGCACAGTCAACTTGTTATGTGCATCTCTTCCATCACTCTTCCAGCTGAACAGCTTGAATTTCACACAGCAGCATTCTGACAAATCGTAATGTTACCACATACTGAGGTGTAGGCTGTGCCATCAAAACGATTGGGAAGAAGGAGATAAACAAGAATTCAAAAATTGCAGCTAAAGCATTCCTCACCAATTCTAGTACATACATGCTGTGTGTCGTTGGCTTTGAAGTATCAGCAGGAAGTCACTAAAAGATTTGCTGTAACCTCAGCTTCTTTTTCCTATTTTTGCCTCCTCCGGTATGTGTGACAAAACTACTTACGAACAAACAGAGAAACACTGGGCTGGATACTCCGTTCCTGAGACTAAAGACGGGAGGCTGGATTCTCCGATCCCGACGCCAAAACCACGGTCGGCGACGGGGCAGAGAATCCCTGATGACCACCAAATTGGGGGTGGGGGCACCGTTTTCGCGATGCTCCAACAACTGAAAAGGGGGCGGAGCATCCACGACCTCAGGCCATTGCGTGAAGCCCGCCCCGTGATGCTCCGTTTATGACCAGCCGAGTTCCCGACGGCGTGGGACACTCATTGTCTCACCCATCGTGAACTCAGCGTGGCGGCCGCTACTCAGTCCAGCGCCACCACTGTCGGGTGATGGCCGTTCCACGGCGAGGGGGGTTCAATCGGGGCTGGGAGCACTGTGCGAGGGACAGTCCGGGGCGTGGGAGCCAGCCGAAGGGGGGGGACTATTTTTGTGGTCCGGGTCCGCGGGCTGCATCCGCCATGAAGCACAGCGCGGCCGCTGCAGGCCGCCACCGTGTGCATGCGTGGCCACGGACCTGGCAATGCTCCGGGTCGTATTGGTTGCTCGAGCTGGGAGCTCTACGCTGCTTCCGTTCTAGGCCCCCCCCCGGAGCGAGGAATCGGTGGTCATTTTGCGCCAAATTTCCTGGCGTAAAACACCACCGTTTTCACGCCAGCGTGGGGACTTAGTCTCCCAAACGGAGAATCCTCTCCGGGATTCTCGGTTTGTTGATGCCGAAATTGGAAAATACGATTGGGTGGAGAATAGGTTCTGATGCCAAAATTGCAGCGGGCGGTGATTTTGTGCCAAATCACAATTCTCCGACACATCAACGGCAGCATCAATGCGGTGCAGAACGCTAGTACAGTAAACATCATTGACATATTATTAGCAGGCCTGACCCGGCATTCTCCGGTGCCTCCGCAATTCTCCTCCTTCGATGGGCCGAGTTCCCAATGGCGAGTTTCACTTGTGCTTTTAAAAATCATGAATACTTAATATTAAAACTATCAATTACTCTAGGGTGCTTCTTCCCTGCTCCTCATTACAACAGAATATAACCCTTACAAATGATGAACCGCAAAACAAGACCCTATAAACGATAAGCGATAAATGTAGAAAATACTTACTGACTGTACTCATCCAATCAGCTGCTTTCACTTGTCTTGCATCTCTTTTGAATCCTGACATCAGGAGATCCAAACTAGCACTCTGCTCTCAGTATCGCTCTTTCTGGTGCTGCTTTATCCACCTGACTCTGCTCTCAGTATCGCTCTTTCTGTTGCTCCTTTATCCACCAGGCTCTGCTCTCAGTCTCACTCTTTCTGTTGCTGCTTTATCCACCTGACTCTGCTCTCAGTATCGCTCTTTCTGTTGCTCCTTTATCCACCAGGCTCTGCTCTCAGTATCGCTCTTTCTGTTGCTCCTTTATCCACCAGGCTCTGCTCTCAGTCTCACTCTTTCTGTTGCTGCTTTATCCACCTGACTCTGCTCTCAGTATCGCTCTTTCTGTTGCTGCTTTATCCACCTGACTCTGCTCTCAGTATCGCTCTTTCTGTTGCTCCTTTATCCACGAGGCTCTGCTCTCAACTCACTCTTTCTGTTGCTCCTTTATCCACCAGGCTCTGCTCTCAGTCTCACTCTTTCTGGTGCTGCTTTATCCACCTGGCTCTACTCTCAGTATCGCTCTTTCTGTTGCTGCTTTATCCACCTGACTCTGCTCTCAGTATCGCTCTTTCTGTTGCTCCTTTATCCACCAGGCTCTGCTCTCAACTCACTCTTTCTGTTGCTCCTTTATCCACCAGGCTCTGCTCTCAGTCTCACTCTTTCTGGTGCTGCTTTATCCACCTGGCTCTACTCTCAGTACTGCTCTTTCTGTTGCTGCTTTATCCACCAGGCTCTGCTCTCAACTCACTCTTTCTGTTGCTCCTTTATCCACCAGGCTCTGCTCTCAGTCTCACTCTTTCTGGTGCTGCTTTATCCACCTGGCTCTACTCTCAGTATCGCTCTTTCTGTTGCTGCTTTATCCACCAGGCTCTGCTCTCAGTCTCATTCTTTCTGTTGCTCCTTTATCCACCAGGCTCTGCTCTCAGTCTCACTCTTTCTGTTGCTCCTTTATCCACCAGGCTCTGCTCTCAGTCTCACTCTTTCTGGTGCTGCTTTATCCACCTGGCTCTGCTTTCAGTACTGCTCTTTCTGTTGCTGCTTTATCCACCTGGCTCTGCCCTCAGTATCGCTCTTTTTTGTAGTCCTTTACCCTCCTGGCTCCACTCTCCAACTTTATCTTGTTTCGGTACCAAATTACCATATTTCACCTTAACTTGATTCAAATTTACTTCCCCATAGCTGGTGTTCCTTACTGAAATCCAAGGAGCTCCCTTTTTATAAACGATATATTTTCTTCTAGTTTAAGCTATTTAAACACAATCCCTAATGGAAGCTTTCACCAACCAATTAATTTATTGTTTTCCTGTGACGTTACTCCTGGATTTCTTTTTCAAACTCAGCCCGCTGCTGCAGTACAAATTGTCCCTCACAGGTCCGGCTGTCTCCACACCCAGACGGTAAGTCTTGGGGTACACCTGCAAGCATCGAAACACTCCCCTTCCTGCCACTCCCCTCATCTCAGGCATTTCGCCACCCCTCCGCTGTCAGGGCACTTCCCCCTGCCCTCAGGCATTACCACCCTCCCCCGACATTCTCCCCACTCCCCAAGGGCAGCACGGTAGCATGGTTGTTAGCACAATTGCTTCACAGCTCCAGGGTCCCAGGTTCGATTCCTGGCATGGTTCACTGTCTGTGCGGAGTCTGCACGTTCACCCCGTGTGTGCATTGGTTTCCTCCAGGTGCTCCGGTTTCCTCCTACAGTCCAAAGGTTAGGTGGATTGGCCATGCTAAAATTGCCCTTAGTGTTGGGTGGGGTTACAGGGTTGAATCTGATCATGTCATCAGAGGAGGGCAGGGAAGATTACGTTTAGAAAACTCGCCGGCGCAAATCCTGTTGTTGGCTTCCCGTGAGATTTAGTGGACATTATGGGATTTGCTCCCGCGGCTAATAGGGCTGCCAAATTCCAGTCATTGTAAAGGACAGGGGATACATTTCCAAAGTCGGCTCTCCCCAATTGACCGCTGTAACTTATGGGGTTTCTTCAGCTGTACTGCTGTAAGAACCCTCACAGGAACAAACTCAGTAAATTCTGTGCCTAGATATAAAAGTAGATATAATAGTACAATAGTAAATTTGTATGCATAAAGATAACTAATTTAAAGTCAAAGGGTGTTTTCTCTCGGATGCCTGCGGCTCTTTTGACACAAGCTCTGCGGAACTTCACCATCCAAGTTTCATAATTAGCACAACGTCAAGGATGTGGGGGGCGATTCTCTGAGCACCGTGCCGGGCTGGAGAATCGCCGCAACCGCGCCACGACACCCCGACGCCGGCGCTCGATTCACCGAGGTGCGGAGAATCGCCACCATTTGCGCCGGTGTGTTTGGCGTGGTGCCGGCCGCGGGCCACTGGAATCGGCGGGGCCGCCGATTCTCCAGCCCGGATGGGCCGAGCGGCCTCGCCGATACGACAGAGTCCCGCCGGTGCCATTCACCTCTGGTCGCTGCCGGCGGGAACTCTGTGAGAACGGTCGGGCGGGGCGGCCTGTGGGGGGGGAAGGGGGGCTCCTTCACCGGGGGGCCTCCAGTGGGGTCTGGCACGCGATCGAGGCTCACCGGGCCGCCTTCTCCCCCCTCCGGGCCTACTTCCTGGTGCGGCCGGCCCCTGAACACCGACGCCATGTTGAGTTGGGGCCGGCGCGCTAAAGAGGTTCCCCGCACATGCGCAGGTTGGCGCGGTGCCCATTTGGCATCGTGAAAGGAGGCTGGAGTGGCATGAACCGCTCCAGTGCTGCACTGGCCCCCTGTGGGGGCCAGAATATGTCGTTCCTGGGCCCGGTACGCGCCGTCATGAAACGCGACGGCGTTCATGACGGCGCGAACACTTGGGCTCCATATTGCAGAATTGCCACCGTGAATTGCCACGACCCAATCTTCTACCATGTGGGCAGCACGGTAGCATGGTGGTTAGCACAATTGCTTCACAGCGCCAGGGTCCCGGGTTCGATTCCCGGCTGGGTCACTGTCTGTGCGGAGTCTGCACGTTCTCCCCGTGTCTGCGTGGGTTTCCTCCGGGTGCTCCGGTTTCCTCCCACAGTCCAAAGATGTGCAGGTTAGGTGGATTGGCCATGATAAATTGCCCTTAGTGTCCAAAATTGCCCTTAGTGTTGGGTGGGGTTACTGGGTTATGGGGATAGGGTGGAGGTGTGGACTTGTGTAGGGTGCTCTTTCCAAGAGCCGGTGCAGACTCGATGGGCCGAATGGCCTCCTTCTGCACTGTTAATTCTATGTAATTCTATGTAATAACCTCAGTGAAAGAGCTGTGAATGCCCTCCACACACAGCATCAAAAGTTCCTCTGGCATTTTTGCAGTAGCTTTACATGAAGGTCCAGCTGACATACAGCAGAACACCGCAGTGCTTGTTTTTGTTTGATAAAAAGGATCCTGCCTCCTTTTGTTTTCTGCTGGATGGGTGAGGTTAAAATCCTCCCACCAGATTAGTAGCTATAAATTAGACTCTCAGTTTAGTACTCTTTGGTAGTTGGACCAAATATATTCTTCTTCCTTTCCGGTACTCTCTGCTATCCACTGTTCCATAAAAGATTCTGAAATATGTGCAATGAGCTAATTGTTAGTTAAAAAAAAAAATTGTCTTAAGCTTGCCTGCTAGCTTTAAATTAATTATATTTTGCACTTAAAACCTCAAGTCAGACGACCTCAACAGGTCTGGAAGTCATAGATATTATCTTTACAAACAGCAGTATCCTGGTGATTATGAAAAAAGCTGTTAAGGTTTCATGATCCAGTCACCTTCAGCAATATCAGTTTTACAACAGGAGTATAACTATAAAATCATCCATGTATATATTGTTAAAAATCTTGGCCTGGAGATTTTTTTTCGTGGGGCTGGGGAGGTTGGGGTTGAATGGGTTCACCCACATCGCCACCATATCCAGGAACCTCCACCATTCCCTTACAATGCGGCAAATTGACAGCAAGTGGATGGAGACAAGTGTGGGTACTCTCTAAGCTGGATGTTCCCTGTGAACCTGAAATGATTCTGTGTTGGGCGGTCTGAAGAATGAAGGAAATAAGGGGCAGCATAGTGTCACAGTGGTTAGCACTGCTGCCTCACACGCTAAATTGGCCTTTAATTGGAAAAAAAATGAATTGGATAATTTAAATTTACAGATAAAAAAGGAATGAAGTATATGCCAAAGGTGGGCACCACAGAGCAGATCAGTCCCTTTGATAGGACCATGGCTATGGGGAAACAAAGGCCTGGATGGCCCATCTTCACACTGACACACAAACTGTCACGCACTGGGGGCTTCTGAAAGTCAGGCACCATGAACTCTGATGGGGCCAGTGTTTAGAACTATTGTGATAATTATTGTAGGAATCCGGCAGAACCCCAAGATTTTGTTTTTTTAAATTTAGAGTACCCAATTCATTTTTTCCAATTAAGGGGCAATTTAGCGTGGCCAATCCACCTACCCTGCACATCTTTGGATTGTGGGGGCGAAACCCACGCAAACACGGGGAGAATGTGCAAACTCCACACGGACAGTGACCCAGAGCCGGGATCGAACCTGGGACCTCAGCGCCATGAGGCAGCAATGCTAACCACTGCGCCACCGTGCTGCTCTTCCTCATGGAATTTTAAGGCCTTAATATCAATCGTTGTCTCATAAATTCCACATATTATAATGGAGTTTGCCTGTAAGCCTGTCATGTTGACTGCTCCAGTGGTGATTGTATCCTAGTGTTGTAAGCTGTCAGCTCAAACCTCTGCCTTGTCTTTTTCTATTGTTTGGAGAGGGAAACATTAAACTTTCTTCGAGGCATTTAATTTTATATTTTTCATTTTTAAATAATATATTTCAAACAGAGAATGTATACTTACTTAAATTATAACAAGGAAAGGATTGAATTTATGTAGTGCTTCTCCTGACCTCTGGATGTCACAAATCACTTTACATCCAATTTAGTTCTTTTTTGAATTGTGATCACTGTTGTAATGTAGGAAATGCAATGGTCAATTTGTGCACAGCAAGCTGCCACAAAAGAAAAATGCAATGATGACCTGGGGCGAAATTCTCCCCAAACGGCGCGATGTCCGCCGACTGGCGCCCAAAATGGCGCCAATCAGACGGGCATCGCGCCGCCCCAAAGGTGCGCAATGCTCCGCATCTTTGGGGGCCGAGCCCCAACATTGAGGGGCTAGGCCGGCGCCGGAGGAATTTCCGCCCCGCCAGCTGGCGGAAACGGCCTTTGTTGCCCCGCCAGCTGGCGCGGAAATGACATGTCGGGGCGGCGCATGCGCGGGAGTGTCAGCGGCCGCTGACAGTTTCCCGCGCATGCGCAGTGGGGAGAGTCTCTTCCGCCTCCGCCATGGTGGAGACCGTTGCGGAGGCAGAAGGGAAAGAGTGCCCCCACGGCACAGGCCCGCCCGCGGATCGGTGGGCCCTGGTCGCGGGCCAGGCCACCGTGGGGGCACCCCCCGGGGTCAGATCGCCCCGCGCCCCCCCCAGGACCCCGGAGCCCGCCCACGCCGTCTTGTCCCGCCGGTAAATAGGTACTCTAATTTACGCCGGCGGGACAGGCAATTTATCGGCGGGACTTCGGCCCATCCGGGCCGGAGAATCGAGCGGGGGGGCCCGCCAACCGGCGCGGCCCGATTCCCGCCCCCGCCCAATCTCCGGTACCGGAGACTTCGGCAACCGGCGGGGGCGGGATTCACGGCGGCCAACGGCCATTCTACGACCCGCTGGGGGGTCAGAGAATGACGCCCCAGATATTTTGTTTTTGTGATGTTGATTGAAGGATAAATATTGGGCAGGACACCAAAAATAATTCTGCTGCATTTTCTGAAATTGTGCTGTGGGGTCCATTTTACTCGCCTGCGATGTTGCGGATGGAGTCTAGGGTTCAATGTCTCATCCATAAGATGGCACTCCAACAGTGCTGCACCCCCTCACAAATGCAGAGCCCTGTGACTCAGGCAAGGGTCCTATCAGTTGAGCTGACATGAAGTTCGCACATTAACCATCTCAGGTTTTGGCATATAGGCTATCCTCGCCTGGGGATTGGGAGGCAGTCTGTACATTTTGCTGTTGGTGCGATCCAGTCTGGCAACAGAGTTGAGTTTATTTAAATGATCCACACCTGCCTCTTCTTTGCTTTCTGTGAGGTATTGTTTTCTAACATGCTAGTTATGTGAATAAGTATAATTACCAAAAATGAATAAGAAATGGCAAAGTTTGTATAATTTCCCTTTGCAATTTCCAGATTTAAACTGACAATCCCAAATGAAATTACTTAGGAATGTGCGTTCTTAAACAAAACACTAATTTGCTGTTTGACAGAATCTTTATTGGGAAAAATGTGCTTTTCCAAACAAAAATTGGTGTCATAGCTTTGCAACCAATTCACTTTTTTCTCTGCTCGCACAATGAGTTCACTTATTGGTCAAAACTCTCTGGGAGCAACCGAAAGGAAAAGCTCCTGAGTGTGGTCGTGAGGGGAAAATACCGGCAGTTTCCCGACAGCCGACCCGGCAATCTATCAGCGGTATCTAACCTTAATTGGTTCAGAGTGAAGCCCCATAGCTTCACGCTGCCAACGACTGTCCTGCTGACTGATTCATTGAGACTGAAATCACAAACTTCCCCCCCCCCCCCCCCTGCTCCCTCCACTCCCGCTAACGAGGGGGAGCAGCACATAAACGATCCCTCAGAGGGAATCCCACACAGCATGCAGCCATGCTACCAAGGAGACAGGCTAACCTAGCCGAACTGCTAGACATGGTGGATTGGCAATGCGATACCCTGTTCCCCTGAGGGACTGAGTGGGTCAGTCACAGGGCAGCCCGTTCCACCTGGGAGGAAGAGGCAGTGGCCGTCAGCGTGTGGACCGTGACCAGCGCTACATGCAACATCATTAATTTCACAGACCTGTGCGAATTTGCTCAAGGTGGCGACCCAAAAATAAAGCCATCAAAGGTAACGCTGTTTCTATATGATGAGATGATGCTCACCCCAAGAGGATAGACTAAGCTAAGAACCCAATGCCATGGAAAAAAAAAATATGTACAGTTCCATGTGATGATATGCATGAAGCAAGTTTGTACATAATATTATGCCTGACCTCCAACCACTAGGTGACAGTGTAAACCCATCACGTGACCCTGTAGACTGGGAGTTGGGAGTAGGTCGTGCTGGAGGATGGACATATTTTGCAGTAGCTCTACCATTGTTTGTATAGTGTTAGTATTTATCCTTGTTATCCTATCATGCAGTTGTTCCCTAATAAATTATTTAAATTAGATGTTCTGTAGTTCATCATTCACTTCACCAATCTACAGAACATGACATTCCAGATAGTAGACACTAAACAAAACCCTCTCATCTCATCTGAAATAAATCAAAAAGCTTGGACTAGTAACCCTCCATGTACCAGAAGAGATTCGCAGTGCTTCCCACACATCAAGCCATGATTGCCGAACAGGATTCAGTGCTTGGATGCCTTCCTGATTAATACCATTTTGAAGTAGAACACATGGTCCTCAAGTCCAGCCTGAAAGTCAAGATAAAGGAGCTACAGACTGGATTAGCAGTATTGTAGCAGGGAAAAAACCTGGAATGTATTTTAGATCCAAAGGACCTCAATAAAACATTTAACACATCTCACTAGCCCATGCCAACCAATGAAGGAATTTTGCTGCAACAAGCCAAGGCAAAGGTCCTTACCACCCTTGATATGAAGGATGGATATTGGCAAGTGAAGTTGGATGAAAGTAGTGGTTTGCAGCCTACAATCTGGATGTCATTTGGGAGGTACAGATGGTTGCTCATGCCGTTTGGCATTTCCACTGCTCTGGACGAGTATCAACGCTGACAGCATGAGATAATCAATGATCTTCCAGCATTGGAAACAATTCTGGTTGATCTGTTAGTCTATGGATGTGGAGGTATGGTGGAAGAAGCCAGCACAGATTGTGATCAGAATCTAGTGAGGTTGCTAGAGAGAGCTAGACAGATGAACCTGATGCTGAACAAGAAAAAAATGCAACTGGAGATGATTGAAGTCAAGTTAATAGGTCATGTACTGATAAGGTGCTAAAGTAGCAACGATGCTGCAACCCGCTGATTATCATAGGATTTCGGCCCATCAAGTCTCCACCAGCTCTTGGAAAGAGCACCCTACCCAAGGTCAACACCTCCACCCTATCCCCATAACCCAGTAACCCCACCCAACACTAAGGGCAATTTTGGACACTGAGGGCAATTTATCAGGGCCAATCCACCTAACCTGCACATCTTTGGACTGTGGGAGGAAACCGGAGCACCTGGAGGAAACCCACGTACACAAGGAGAGGATGTGCAAATTCCGCATGGACAGTGACCCAAGCCGGAATCGAACCTGGGACCCTGGAGCTGTGAAGCAATTGTACTATCCACAATGCTACCGTGCTGCCCTTTTTTTTTCTTTTTTTTTCTAACAACCCACCTGATTCATCTCTCCCTCCGTCCCACCATCACGGATTGTGGATCCCAGAACGAACGTTTTTCTGCGTCGCCATTAATCACACTGCGCTTGCTTCACTCAGCCCAGTCCTGCCTCCTCATTCACGCTGATTGGTTGGAGGACCAGTCACTCCCGACCGGTAAGGTATTTATACTGACTGATGCGAATGTGGTGCAATGATTTGTTGGGTTTGTGGAGTACCTAGCGAGTTCTTGCCCAATTTGTCATCAGCATGTGAACCTTTATAAAAGCTTGCTGCAAAGGATGTTCAATGTACTGGGGCACAGAACAAGAAGTAGGTTTCACTTGCATCAAGCAATTAGTGATGGCAAGATCTGTGCTGACGTATCACAATGTCAGTGACAAAGTCACCTTGCAGTGTGATACCAGTGAAACAGGCATTGGAGCAATCCTCATGCAGCAAGTACAACCAGTCACATTTGCTTCCAGAGTGATGACACAAACTGAATGTTTATTCTATCTGCTGAGAAGCATCTGTAAAGGATGTCACTTTGTTCTCACAGATATCATATAGAAGTGAAGTACAAGTGAGGGAAGCTAATGTACTTGGCCAACATAGGCCTACTTAGGGCAGCACGGTAGCATTGTGGATAGCACAATTGCTTCACAGCTCCAGGGTTCCAGGTTCGATTCCGGCTTAGGTCACTGTCTGTGTGGAGTCTGCACATCCTCCCCGTGTATGCGTGGGTTTCCTCCGGGTGCTCCGGTTTCCTCCCACAGTCCAAAGATGTGCAAGTAAGGTGGATTGGCCATGCTAAATTGCCCTTAGTGTTCGAAATTGCCCTTAGTGTTGGGTGGGGTTACTGGGTTATGGGGATAGGGTGGAGGTGTGGATCTTGGGTAGGGTGCTCTTTCCAAGAGCCGGTGCAGACTCGATAGGCTGAATGGCCTCCTTCTGCACTGTAAATTCTATGATAAACATACATTCTCTTTGAAGGAAGTTGATGCTGCTAGAATGAAATCTTTTACACTCAACCAGAGGTTGCAGCATGGCATGTTCGAGAAGTCATCAACCCAGCAGGAATATTGAATCTAACAGACAAGTGCCTTGCTCAGATCAAGCAAACTACACGAGATACATCTCTCCAAGTGCTGCCAGAAGTAGTGATGAAAGAATTGCCTGAAGCCATTAAGGACACACTTATTGCTATAAGAGAGTATTGGACATGTCAGCCCACTTGGTAACTTGGAACCTGTGTAAAGCAGTTGTCACCTCAGATGTACATGGTGAAAGTGAACAACCAGATATATTGTCACAACCCAGACACACCGGTGTAACAGGAGAGAAGCTGCTCCTTCACAGCAGATAGCTGATGAGAAAAAATTGATTTTGCCAGTGCAACAAGGAACAGAATGACCATCAGTCCCTGAGGTGAACTGCTGCCTAACAAATAGAATGGATCTTAGTGGCAACACTCACCACGGCAAAGAAATTTCCCCAGAGAGGCAACCTTACACCAGGAACCAACAGACACCAGACACACAGCCAACAACAAACCTCATCGGTACCATTAAAAGACCTGAACGTATTAAAGATATGTGAGTAATGTGTGTGTAGCGATAGACAAAAATGAGATAGAATAGAATGAACAGTTCTCCGTGATGATTTTCCTTACAGACTATATTTGTGGGTAACTAACAACTACAAATGGCCGGAATAATACGGGAATGGGGGGGCGTAGCCACCACCCCATCCCAGAAACAAAGTCAACGTGGACACAACTTTGTTCCAACCAGCCTGCCCTCAGCCATAAGGTGTTGTAGGGAGGATTAATGACTTGGGAGGAAGCCCCGCTCTTTGGAGCTGCAGGGAAATCCACAATTCGATTGGCCAACAGCTCCATCAATCCTGGCAATTCCAGAAGGGCATTAGTGGCCACTGCCATGATTGCGGAAGAAGACCAAGGCACAGGTAAGGGGCAGGTAAGTTCGGGTCGGGAAGTTTTGGTTAGGTTAGGAGGAAAGGCTGGGGACTGTTTGACACTGTAGGCTTTCCGTAGTCATGCCATAAGATCATTTCAATAAAAACCTCTCACACAAATATTCATGAAGACTGTTGTCATTATACTTGCAACAGTTAGTACTTGCATCACTTATAGGGAGGTACATAGTGGTTGCAGCAGTTTTGGGGAGTTCTTCTTCAACTGAATCTGATCTGGGAAAGAGAGATCAATAACTGACCATGGGAGAGAGCTAGACCCCAGGTTTCCAATTTGCAGTACTGATGGACTGGTTGAAGGAGGTGGAAAGGAGGAGAGAGTTCCTACATCGGCAGGCAGCCACTACCGACACATGATGAGAAGGTGTTGGGAACCGATAGCTACAGAAATCAATGCATGGAGGCTAGCTTCTGCACTTGGATCCAAAAGAAGATTGATGATATCATACGAGTGGTCAAAATCAGTGAACGCATCTTCAATTGCAATATTCTACCAACCGTACCACTAACCTCTGCTACTGCTCAATTCATCAAAAGCACACCACTGACCTGCCAGCAATCTCTATCAATCACTGCTCATACTTAGCATTCATAGTTTCACCTCATTCTCACGCACCTCGCAGTGCTGCAAGTCTCACACTGATATTTCATAGCTTTCACACTCTTGTCTGCTGTTCAACCTCGGCAGTCACATCACTCCAATTGATTGCACCACATTCACTGACATCCTTCCCTCCCTCTTGCAGGATAAGTTGCCACACAACTCAAGGATTCAGGTGCTATCCAGAGTAGGAGAGGTACAACTATATGTTCTAAGAGACAGTGCTGGGTTTTATGGGAAAGGCCATTGCTGAAGTTGTGGTCACCTGTGAGTCTAACACCGTTGAAATTAAAGGAATCCATATACTTAAATCTCCTCCTCTTCTGCTCGGTCTCTCTTATCCCCAAAGTCTTTTGACAGAGAAATTACTGATGAGTTTTAGCTTCTGGCTCGTATCTTCCCTGGTCCCCTCAACTTAGTCCTGCCCTGTCTCTTTTTCCTTTCAGATATAGGCAGTGAATGAAGGGTGACGAGCAAGAACACAGTAAAGTTGAAGACACACCCTCTACCACTTTCACAGCGCACATAGATGCGTTTGTATCTTACAGAATGGCGTAGAGACTGGATCTGCATATCATAGAATCATAAAATCCCTACAGTGCAGAAGGAGGCCATTTGGCCCATCGAGTCTGCACCGACCTTCTGAAAAAGCACCCTACCTAGGCCCACTCCCCTGCCCCATTCCCATAACCACACCCAACCTTTGGATACAGAAGAGCAATGCAGCATGGCCAATCCACCTAACCTGCACATCTTTGGACTGTGGGAGGAAACTGGACCACCCGGAGGATTCTCACGCAGACACCCAGAAAATGTGCATACTCCACACAGTCAGTCACCCAAGGTCTTTGGTGCTGTGAGGTGGCAGTGATAGCCACTGTGTCACTGAGACACTGCGCACAAGTTACCTGCAGCTGGGACAGGAGAAAATGTAGTACAAGTACCAGTTTGCTGCAGGGTAAGGTGACACATTCATTCTGCTGGAAGGAACTCAGATGAGCACTTTGAGGGCCAGGCGAAGGAATAAATCTGATGGTGTACATACACAAATACTTTGTGCACTGTCATTCTTGCCAGAAAACCTACTTTCAATGTCACAAAACATGGAAGAGTTTAGCACCAATTTTGCACAGGGTTTGCAAAGAGCTCAGTCAATACTTTCCAATATGGAGTGGCTGGCCACCTCCATCAACTCATGAGTGCAGTGAACCATGATGAGGCAGCTAGTGGGCAATGCCTTAATATTCATTACAGCGTAAGCAGTGTTGCCCAATAACTGAGTACTGCTGTGGAAACTCAACTGCTGTCATGCAATCAGAATATGCTGCTTTGGAAGTTCAGACTGCTGCCCTCTTGGCTGGATACGAGTTTGCAAAGAGAAATAATCCAGCAATTAACCAGTTAGTTGATCCTTCTAAGTAGTCCTGGTGGAGGGGTGGAAGGATCCTTCATGCCATTGAATGGATGAGAGCTGTGGAAGATTGAGTGTATACATCATAGCATGAAATTCTAAAATTGCCATGTTAGTATCAAATCTGTACTGCATGCTGTTGATGCCATAATCTGTGTATGTGCATCTGTCCATGCAAGCACTCATCCTTTTACCAATATGGCACCTTGTGCACTTCTCATCAGAAATATGCTTTCCAAGGGCGGCATGTGGTGCAGTGGTTAGCACTGGGACTGCGGCGCTGAAGACCAGGGTTCGAATCCTGGCCCTGGAGCACTATCCATGTGGAGTTTGCACATTCTCCCCATGTCTGCGTGGGTTTCACCCCTACAACCCAAAGATGTGCAGGTTAGGTGGATTGGTCATGCTAAATTGCCCCTTAATTGGGAAAAAAAATAATTGGATACTCTAAATTTATTTAAAAAAACAAAATATGCTTTCCGTGGATGCAATTTTTTAACCTGAGGGGCATTGAACCACATGGAAGACGGGTGCTATCCAGCCCAACTTTGTCCCCAATGGAACTTTGATGATTGCTGTTTGGTGTTTGGGAGGAAGGACAGGAACCAGGTGAGTGTGAGACAAAGCCCGGATGCCGTCTTAAATTTACAAACTTCAGGGGCGAGATTCTCCGACCCCCCGCCAGTTGCCGAATTCTCCGGCACCGGATATTCGGTGGGGGCGGGAATCAGGCCGCGCCGGTTGGCGGGCCCCCCCGCCGGTTGGCGGGCCCCCCCACCCGATTCTCCGGCCTGGATGGGCCGACATCCCGCTGCTAAAGTCCCACCGGCGTAGATTAAACCACCTCTCTTACTGGCGGGACAAGGCGGCGCGGGCGGGCTCCGGGGTCCTGCGGGGGGCGTGGGGCGATCTGGCCCCGGGGGACGCCCCCACGGTGGTCTGGCCTGCGATTGGGGCCCACTGATCCGCGGGCGGGCCTGTGCCGTGGGGGCATTCTTTTCCTTCCGCCTCCGCCACGGTCTCCAACATGGCAGACTCCCTCCACTGCGCATGCGTGGGAATGCCATGAGCGCCCGCTGACGCTCCCGCGCATGCGCCGTCCGGAGATGTCATTTCCGCGCCAGCTGGCGGGGCACCAAAGGCCTTTTCCGCCAGCTGGCGGGGCGGAAATTCATCCGGCGCCGGCCTAGCCCCTTAAGGTTGGGGCTCGGCCCCCAAAGATGCGGAGCATTCCGCACCTTTGGGGTGGTGCGATGTCGACTGATTTGCGCCGTTTTGGGCGCCAGTCGGCGGATATCGCGCCGTTTCCGGAGAATTTTGCCCCAGCACTCACTGTTTAAAGATTGTCAGGTTTCACTCTTGTGAGTTCGATTCTCCACTCCCGCGCCGGTTGGGAGAATCGCCTGGGCCGCCAAAATTTCCCGGGACGCCGGTGCGACACCCTCCCGCGATTCTCCCAAGCTGCGGGAACGGCCCAGTCGAGTTTCGCGGGCCGTAGGCCAGAGAATCGCCGGAGACACCAAAAATGGCGATTCTCCAGCACCCCCGCTATTCTCAGGCCCGGATGGGCCGAGCAGCCAGGCCAAAACGGCGGGTTACCCCCGGCGCCGTCCACACCTGGTCGCTGCCGTCGTGAACAGTGCGTGAACGCTGGGGGGGGCGGCCTGCGGGGAGGCGAGGGGGGATCCTGCACCGAGGGGTACCTCAAATGTGGGGTGGCCTGCGATCGGTGCCCACCGATCGTTGGGCCGTCCTCTCTGAAGGAGGACCTCCTTCCTTCCGCGGCCCCGCAAGATCCGTCCGCCATCTTCTTGCGGGGCGGACTTAGAGAGAATGGGAACCACGCATGCGCGGGTTGGCGCCGGCCAACCCGCACTGCGCGGATGACGCCAGTTATGCGGCGCTGGCCGCGTCATCTATGCGGCGCCGCCTTTACGCGGGCGACAAAGCCTGGCACGTGTAGATGACGTGGCCCCGATCCTAGCCCATTGTCAGGGCCTGAATCGGTGGGGATCGGGGCCGTTTCGCGCCGTCGTGAACCTCGACGGCGTTCACGACGGCGCGGCCACTTCGGCGCGGGAGTGGAGAAGCCCGCCCCATGTTTTCTATTTTTCACAGTCATCTTAGTTTGAAATATCCATAGAATATTTATGGAAATTTTATAGAAATAAAAGCAAAATATTTGGAGTTGATGCATTTTTAAACTTGGAGAAACATTGCAAGTTGGAAAGGGTTTACTTTAGGTGGGTTTTAGAGTATATTATATTTCATGTTTTTCAGCTTTTATACTCAGAGTTACTGCATAGACTTGGGACACCATCACATTTTTGGCTTTGAACTTCATCTGATTTAGAACATTCTGCCTATTCCAGAAATATGCTTTAAATTCAGCCACAAATATGTTTACCTTATGACACCCTGGGCGAAATTCTCCCCCAACGGCGCGATGTCCGCGGACTGGCGCCAAACACGGCGCCAATCAGACGGGCATCGCGCCGGCCCAAAGGTGCGGAATGCTCCGCATCTTTGGCGTCCGAGCTCCAACATTGAGGGGCTAGGCCGACGCCGGAGGGATTTCCGCCCCGCCAGCTGGCGGAAATGGCGTTTGTTTCCCCGCCAGCTGGCGCGGAAATGCGGCGCATGCGCGGGAGCGTCTGCGGCCGCTGTCAGTTTCCCGGCGCATGCGCGGGAGCGTCAGCGGCCGCTGTCAGTTTCCCGCGCATGCGCAGTGGGGAGAGTCTCTTCCGCCTCCGCCATGGTGGAGGCCGTGGCGGAGGCGGAAGGGAAAGAGTGCCCCCACGGCACAGGCCCGCCCGCGGATCGGTGGGCCCCGATCGCGGGCCAGGCCACCGTGGGGGCACCCCCCGGGGTCAGATCGCCACGCGCCCCCCCAGGACCCCGGAGCCCGCCCACGCCGCCTGGTCCCGCCGGTAAATACCAGGTTTGATTTACGCCGGCGGGACAGGCAATTTCTGGGCGGGACTTCGGCCCATCCGGTCCGGAGAATTGAACGGGGGGTCCCGCCAACCGGCGTGGTCCGATTCCCGCCCCCGCCCAATCTCCGGTACCGGAGACTTCGGCGGGGTCGGGGGCGGGATTCACGGCGGCCAACGGCCATTCTCCGACCCGGCGGGAGGGTCGGAGAATGACGCCCCCGTGTCATTTCTATACCCACAATCATTATTCTCCCTGACTCTCTAAATAGTTTCATTATATTAATGGCAATTACTGCTGAATTACAGGTAATTTGTGTAATGGATTCATACCCACTAGGTCCTGGCTTGAGATTGTCAAAATTAATTTTGTTAAGGATTTTTCAACTGGTGAAATAAGAAACATTTTGTTCAGCCAGGGTAGAATTTAAATCTGGGTGTCACTCTGTCCCCTTTCCACGCTTTTGCTGAATTATTATTGGTCAATTTCTCAAAATCATCGTTTTCAGCATAATGCATAGAACAATTTTGCATTCCGGTTAACACGTTGATTATGAGAAGTTGATGTGTAATAAGCATTCAGTCAAGCAGAGATCCATTGTCAGCACAATACAGCAGGAGCCATTGTCTCACAGAACATCATTCTCAGGGAACAGGCTAACAATCTTTTATAATGCCAAGTCTTCATGGATTGGAGACATGGTTGGGTAAGACAAAACATAGTTCAATGGGGCACGCAAACAGGTTATCAATCAGATGAGTCTTTAGGAGTATTATAAAGGTGGGCACAGAGCTTTAGGAAAGACATTTCAAAGAGTAGGACAAAAGCAGCTGAAAGCGCTATTGTTAATAGTAGAGCCGAGGAAGATGCACAAAAGCTGAAGTCAGAAGAAGATAGAACAAGATACAAGACTGGTGGAGATGAGCGAGGGGGGGGCGGGTGGCTCCATTTATGGACTAGAGCCAGGATCATATAGTTGATACACTCAGGGACGGGGAAGCAGTGTAGAGTAGTTAGGGCGGGGGGCGGGGGGGGCGGGGGAGCATGGTGGCGCAGTGGTAGCACTGCAGTCTCACGGCGCCGGGGTCCCAGGTTCGATCCCGGCTCTGGGTCACTGTCCGTGTGGCGTTTGCACATTCTCCCCGTGTTTGCGTGGGTTTCGCCCCCACAACCCAAAGATGTGCAGGGTAGGTGGATTGAACACGCTAAATTGCCCCTTAATTGGAAAAAATGAATTGGGTACTCTAAAAAATGTTTTTAAAAGGACAGGGGTGATGGCCAAGTGGAATGTAATGCAGGACTACAACAGAGTTGAATACAAATTTGATTTTATGGAGGGTGAAGGTATGATAGAAGCATGTATAAATTTCTCAGCCATAAACCAGCTAATGTGGGAGCAAAGTTGCCGAGGTGGAAGCAAGCAGCCGTGCCAGCAGAAAGGAAGTGATGCTTAATGCTATCACAGGGTTGAATACGAACCAGGATTAACAGAGCCTTATCTCTCTGATATTTCTGGCCCATGTCAGATTAAATGTGTCCATCAGCAGGTTTATCAGAAATGATCACTTTTTGTTAATAGTGTTTTTCTTTCAAATGTGCCTGGAATAACGGGGCTCTCATTAAAACCTGGCTCGGGCTAAGAGCTGCCCTTTAATGCACTTGTTATTTCAGTGGTATGATGATACTGCTCTCCCCCATTTACACTTCCTTCACACTCCAGCAGCTGCTGTGCTGAAATAAACACAATGGCAGCTTGATTGTCCCATGGAAAGTTGGGTTTCTGCTGCTAACAGAAAATGTAAGTTTTCAGACTTATATTGGCAATTTCTGCTGACTGTTGTCAATGGCTTTCAAATTCAAAGCTGACAAAATAGCTGGTATTAGGATATTGATCCTAGGCAAGGCAGTGACCAAGGCCTCAATCCCAACAAATAAAATCCTCCTTCCACAGAAAGTCAGGAGACTCCCAAATGTTACCATCTCAAGCATAAAGCATTTTCTTCAGTGTTATGAAACCGCGGACACAGTGTTTATTGAAAAACAATGGAGGATAGAGGGGGCGGAGAGCTAGAGGGCAAGATCTATGGGCTGTTTTGCACCCAAAAGGCAGTGCGGCGTAACTACTGGTAGATGCCGGGCAATCCCTCTTCTGAGACCTACCCAGCTCGTCACGACTCGCATGTTCTAATGCAATCTTGAGAGATGTTGCGATGTGAGTCCCGCCCATTGTGGGCAGGATCACGTTTTGGCAAATCTGCCTTTTAAAGCGAGACAGTTAGTTTCTCTCTAATATGCACTCTCATGATCTACCCAAGACGTAGTATCTAACTCCCTTGCCTTGGAGATCTTGGGTGGTGTTCAGTGCTGGTCCCCACAAATGCGGCATGGCGAGGATTGCGGAGGATTCCCTCGCCATTTTGAGTGGCTGGTCCAATAGCGAGGTCCTGTGCTTTCCATTCATCTCATTTCACAGTTACATGTCTTTGAAGTGTCCAGCTGTGAAACTAACAACACTTGATTCTATTTGAAGTGGTCCAGGAGCTGTCAATCAAAGCTTGATGTTTGTAAACTTTTCTGCTAGTTTTGCAGCTAACCACTTCAAAGTTATTCAATCGTGAAAGGAGATGAGTGAAACAATGCCGGGGGTGCTGTCAATCAGAGCCTAGTAAATATCAATATCAAAGATAAATTAATGAGTGGGCGGCACGGTAGCATAGTGGTTAGCACTGTCGCTTCACAGTTCCAGGGTCCCAGGTTCGATTCCCGGCTTGGGTCACTCGGAGTCTGCACATTCTCTTCATGTCTGCGTGGGTTTCCTCCGGGTGCTCCGGTTTCCTCCCACAGTCCAAAGATGTGCAGGTTAGGTGGATTGGCCGTGCTAAATCACCCTTAGTGTCCAGAAAGGTTGCACTGGGTTGGGTTGTGGGCTTAAATAGGGTGCTGTTTCCAAGGGCCGGTGCAGACTCGATGGGCCGAATGGCTTCCTTCTGCACTGCAAATTCTACGATTCTATGTGCATGGCAGGTGGATTTTCCACGCTAAATTGCCCCTTAATTGGAAAAAATGAATTTGGTGCTCTAAATTTATTTTTTAAAAGATACATTTTTGAATGGCTTACAGATCAGAGATCAAAGATCTGAGGGGGTTTAACCCCAGCTGACTGGTTTTCTCTTTTTAGGAATTGACAGGTGCTGCTTACTGTGTATGAGCCGGCAGGTGTATTGCCCAGGTGAGTTTTAAAGCAGTGATTTTTTCACTGTCTCTGTCTGGACTGCTTTACAGCTTCCAGACAAGGGTCTCTCGTCTCTCTTCTTGCATTATCATAGAATTCTTATATTGCAGAAGGAGGCCATTTGACCCATCAGGTCTGCACCGGCACTCCGAAAGAGCTCCACGCCTAGCCACGATCCCCCACCCTACCCCATGACCCTATCTAGCCTTTTCGACACTAAAGGGACATTTAGCATGGCCAATCCACCGAGCCTTATTTGGATTGTGGGAGGAAACCGGAGCACCCAGAGTAAACCCACGCAGACACAGGGAGAACATGCAAACTCCACACAGTCACCCGAGGTCGGAATCGAACCTGGATCACCTGTGAGTCAGCAGAGTTAACCACTGTGCCACCGTGCCCTCCTGTGGGGCATCCTGATAGGGGTCTCTCTTCTGGGGAGCTTCATGACAGGGGTCTCTCTTCTGTCGGGTTTCTTTATTTCGGAGATCTCTGGGGCAGTATCTTTATTTAGGGGTCTCTATGGGAGGTCTCTTTATTTAGGGGTATTTTGGGGTCTCTCCTTATTTAGGGGGTCTGTGGGGGTCTCTTTAATTAGGGGGTCGCTTGGTGGGGAGGGCAATGGGGGGTCCAGTGGGATTGAGTTTGGGGTGGGCATGTCTTGCAATTTGAGGGGGAGTTTGGCCCTCTGATGGATGTGGTTGCCTCCTCGACACACCGTGAGGTCCACCGTGTCAAATGCACGCTTCTCAGGACCAGCACCAATTCTCGCCCACTTGATTCCGGAGTCAGAGGAACGAAGAATCACGAGGGCCCAGAGAATATGGGGCTGGATTCCCAGATTCTGGGGCTATGTCCCCATGCTGGCGTGGAATGGTGGCGTTTTATAACAGAAGAAATGGCGCAAAATGGCCATTGATTCTCCATTTTGCCAGAGGCTAGCATGCCGGCAGTGTAGAGCTCCCGGCTCTAGCTGCTGATACACCCTGGGGAATTGCCGGTTTCGAAGCTGCGCATGTGAACGATGGCGGCCTGCAGTGGCCGCGCTGTGCTACATGGCGGCAGCCACTCGTGGACCCAGCCCGCGAAATAGTCCGCCCCTTTGGCCGGCTCACGAGCCCTGGGCCACACCCCCCTACAGTGCCCCCAGCCCCGAACAATGTCCCCCCTGCCTGCGGATTGGCCCTCCCCTGACTGTGGCGGCGCTTGACTGAATTTGCAGCCGCCATGCAGTTCCTGATGGGTGAGACCATGAGAGCCCCACGACGTCGGGAACTTGGCCGGTCGGGAGCGGAACATCTAGGAGCGGACCTCAGGAAATGCCCTGCGACCGTTGGAGGGGTGGACCATCACGAAAGCGGCACCGCCCCCCGATTTGGTCGGGAACTCGGATTGTCCGGCCGTTCGCCGAACGCGATTTTGACGTCGGCGACCGGAGAATCCAGCCCATGGTGTCCATCCCTGTTGACACGGGGTGTGAACTTTGATCCCAATTCCATTGGATGGCCAGAGCATTGGAAATGGGTCAGCTTCCGGCGCCGATCGCGTTTTCTCCCTGAAGCTGGATTCTTAGCCGCATCGGGAACTCCACAGCCGGTGGCGCGAGGCGGAAAATCCAGACCATAAAGTTTGAAATGCTGTATTACTTACAGTCTTCTCAATAGTTTCCATTAATGTATTGTGATTGTATCTTTGTCACAGACTTGCAATTGGACAATGCTTGCCAATTCCAATGTACGAGCCAGGAGTAGTATGATGAAATACAGCTCAGCTCCAAAAACGTTCAAGAAGCTCAATGACACGCAGGGCAAAGCAACCCATTCCATTTTCCCCCTATAAACACTCATTTCCTCCACCACTGGTGCACAGTCGGCAGCAGTGTAATACCATATACAAGATCCACTGCAACTAATAACAATAATAATCTTTATTGTCACAAGTAGGCTTACATTAACACTGCAATGAAGTTACTGTGAAAAGCCCCTAGTCGCCTCATTCCGACGCCTGTTCGTGTACACAGAGGGAGAATTCAGAATGTTCCAACTACCTAACAGCACGACTTTCGGGACTTGTGGGAGGAAACTGGAGCACCCAGAGGAAACCCACGCAGACACAGGGAGAACGTGCAGAGTCCACACAGACGGTGACCGAAGCCGGGAAACAAACCTGGGACCTTGCTGTGAAGCAACAGTGCTAACCACTGTGCTGCCGTCCCACCACTACTCACCAAGGTCCTCCAACAGCACCTTCCAAATTGGCACCCTGTGCTACCTAGAAGCTGATGCTTGGGAATATCACCACCTGAAAGTTCCCCGACAGTTATACACCACCCAGACTTGGAACTATATTTCTATTCCTTCACTGTCGTTGGGTCAAAATCTTGGAACCCCTCATCCCAAACAGCACCACTGGTGTTTGCACTACATCACCTGGACTGCTGTGGTTCAGAAAGGCATCTCACTGCCACCTTCTCCAGGGCAAATAGGGATAGCAATAAATGCAGGCCTAGCCAACCACATTCACAACCCATGAACAAAGAAAATAAAATTACTTAGTACTTAGTACTTAGTACTTAGAACATACTTATTTCCATCTGTCTAATTGTAGTTGAAGTTCATATACAAATAAACGTAGGACAGGGTTTACTGCGCAGCCTGTCGCGTGTTTCGGGCAGTGGAGGTGGCGGGTAGCGGGATCTTCTGGTCCTGCTTTTGTCAATGGCATTTCCCATTGAATGCACCCAAGCCGCCAGGAAACTCAGGGAGGGATGCGCCATCGGCAGGACTGGAAGATTTGCCGTTGTGAATGGCTGGAAACTTTTAACAATAGAATCAGAAAACAACCATCCTTGTTGCTTCGTGAATTTATCAGAGAAAAGCATAATAAACAGAATAATTAAACTTTGAAGTTCAAATGCTCAATCTCCAGTAAAGAAAAATGAAACTGGCTGTGTCAGGAAGTGATAGGACATAGATAGAAATCTGCTGCAATGAATATCAAAATATTAGTGACCGATATCCATATCTTGCATGAGCAAGCTATATATTTTTTAACTTACAGTATATAGTTTGAAGTTGTTTAGTTGATATCAGCTAATATTGACAGGTAACAAAAGCCGAATCAAAATACTGAACAATAATGGATGCCTTTAGAGTCTTGGATGTCGAAAAGGTCCGTTTTAAAGAGTCATGCATGCTGACTCTTTGGAAGAACTGTAATGTTTAGTTCCATTCCACAAGTATTTTTCCAATAGACCTCGAACTAACTAAAAGAAATGTAGGGGCGGGATTCTCCGTGAATCGGTGCGAGGGCCCGAACCCGGCGCTAAAAAACGGCGCGAATCACTCCGGTGTCAGGCCCCCCGAAACGTCACGGATTCTCCGGCCGGGAATGGGCTAGTCACGGATGCGCCGCACTCCCCACCCCCCCCCCCCCCAGGAGACCTGGCAAAATGTCCGCCCGCCACGCATCGCCAAGTGAGACCCCCCACTGCCTGCCCCCCTTTCCCCTTCCCCATCCGCCCTTCCCCCAAATCCCCCCATACCCCCTTCCCCATATCCCCCCTTCCCTCATATCCCCCTTTCCCCCATATCCCCCTTCCATCATATCCCCCTTCTCCCATATCCCCCCTTCCTCCAAAACCCCCCTTCCTCCATATTCCCCCCTTCCCCCATATCCCCCCTTCCCCATATCCCCCTTCCCCCATATCCCCAATATCCCCCCTTCCCCACATCCCCCTTCCCCCTTCCCCATATCCCCTTCCCCATATCCCCCTTCCCCATATTCCCCTTTCCCCCATATCCCCTTCCCCATATCCCCTTTCCCCCATATCCCCCTTCCCTCATATCCCCCTTCTCCCATATCCCCCCTTCCCCCATATCCCCCATAACCCCCTTCTCTCATATCCCTCCTTCCCCATATCCCCCTTTCCCCATATCCCCCCTTCCCCCATATCCCCCTTCCCCATATCCCCCCTTCCCCATATCCCCCTTCCCCATTTCCCCCTTTCCCCCATATCCTCCTTCCCCATATCCTCCTTCCCCCATATTGCCCTTCCCCCATATCCCCCTTCCCCCGTATCCCCCTTCCCCCATATCCCCCCTTCCCCCATATCTCCCCATATGGTGGATATGGGGGAAGGGGGATATGGGGGAAGGAGGGATATGGGGGAAGGGGGATATGGGGAAGGGGGATATGGAGGGTTATGGGGGAAGTGGGTATATGGGGGAAGGGGGTTGTGGGGGAAGGGGGGATATGGGGGGAAGAGGAATATGGGGGGATATATCCTATATAGCCTGACGCACAGGACACTGACGCACAGGACACCGATACACAGGACACCGACACACAGGACCCTGACACACAGGACCCTAACACACAGGACCCTAATGCACAGGACACCGATGCCCAGGACACTGATGCACAGGACACTGACGCACAGGACCCTAACACACAGGGCCCTAACACACATGACCCCAACACACAGGACACTGATGCAAAGGACACCGACCCACAGGACCCTAACAATCAGGACAGGACACCGACACACAGAACCCTAACACACAGGACCCTAACACACAAGCCCCTTACACACAGGTCCCTAACACACAGGATACCGACGCCCAGGACACTGACGCACATGACACTCACACACAGGGGACGGATGAACAGGAATCACCACTCCAGGAGTCCCCGGACTTCGGGTCGGATGAGCAGCACGCCATTACGCCACTGCTATCTCCTACACCCTCCACCATCGCAGAGACACTCACCTTGGTTGGGCACTCTAGCGATGAGGCATCTGGGACACTAACTGGTGCGCACAACACAGCCGTCCCGGTACAGCAGGTGGAGGCAGGAGCAGCCAATGGGCCGGGCAGTCGGAGGGCAGCCCGACGCAGGCAACCATCTGCCGCCCAGGCGGGTCCCGGGTTCCTGGAGTTACCACACCCACCCATAGACATGATGCAGGCAAGGACCAAGGGACGACCGAAGGGGATGACGGCCGGCTTGCGGCAGCTGCAGACGAAGGTAGAGGAGTCCACCCGCGTGCAGGAGCAGGTAGTGGTGCCGGTCATGCATGCCACCCGGGCAGACACCGCACGGGTGGCGTCCGTGGTGGAGGCAATGGGTGTGACGGGGTCAGATATGGGTCGCAGTATGCAAGGTGTGGGGCTTTCTGTGCAGGCAGTGTCCGTGGCCCAGGGCATGGCTGCCCTCTCACAGGCAGCCATGAGCCAGAGCCAGCAGCAGATCGCAGAGGCGCTCAACGCCGTGGCCCAGTCTCAGCAGGCAATGGCCCAGTCTCTGCAGGCCATCGCTGAGGGCATCGGCGCCATTGCCCAGGTGCTGGCCGGCGTCGCTGAGGCACGATCAATTGGACAAAAGACGATAGTTGAATCCAACTGAGGCTTTATTGCTATCAGATGTGTGGCCTCCCACAGCAGCTGGCGAAATGGCTGCTGGCTGGAGGACACGCATATTTATACCCCGCCTCCTGGGCGGAGCCAGCAGGCAGGAACTACCGGCGAACCTGTAGTAAAGGTCCTACCGCACATCACCTAATACAGGTGCAACAGTGGTTTACCACATTCACCCACTGTTAAAAACTGAGTACGGCGGGGGTGGTGGATAACTATATACAACAATGAGTCAATATTTAGAAGATTTGAGCAAACAAATGTCCTTTGATGTCCGGTGGACTGGTCAGAGGTTTAGCTGGTCCGGGGCCTTGATATTCCTCTGGGAGCGACGCTGTGGTGTCGGCGATGTTGATGCTGATCTGGTCGATGGTGGCTCCAGGAGCGTGCCAAATTCCTCTTCATCACCGGGCATGGGCAGGGGTGGAGGGGGAACGGAAGGACCTGGGGGGTGCTGTTGGGAGCAATGGGGGAGGGGAAGTTGGCGCCGGGGCGGAGGGGGTGTGGGGGTGGAACCTGCTGGTGCCAGGTCCCTGAGGGAGACAGTATCCTGGCGGCCGTCGGGGATCGCCAGATAGGCGTACTGGGGGTTTGCGTGGAGCAAGTGCACCCTCTCCACCAATGTGTTCGCCTTGTGGAGTCGGACGTGCTTACGGAGAAGCACGGTTTCCGGAGCTGCGAGCCAAGTCGGGAGCGACACCCTGGATGTGGACTTCCTGGGGAAGGCAAAAAGGCGTTCATGGGGTGTATTGTTAGTGGCAGTGCAGAGTAATGGGCGAATGGAATGTAGTGCATCAAGGAGGACCTCCTGCCAGCGGGAGGCCGGGAGATTTCTGGACCGTAGGGCCAGCTGGACGCCCTCCATACCGTCCCATTCTCCCTTTCTACCTGTCCGTTTCCCCGGGGGTTGTAGCTTGTCGTTCTGCTGGAGGCGATACCCTTGCTGAAGAGGAACTGACGCAGCTCATCACTCATGAATGAGGATCCCCTGTCACTATGGATGTAGGCGGGGAAACCGAACAGAGTGAAGATTGTGTTGAGGGCTTTACTGACGGTGGCAGACGTCATGTCGGGGCATGGGATGGCGAAGGGGAATCTGGAGTATTCGGCGATCACACTGAGAAAATATGTGTCACGGTCGGTGGAGGGGAGGGGGCCTTTGAAGTCCACGCTGAGGCGTTCAAAGGGGCGAGAGGCCTTCACCAGGTGCGCGCGATCCAGCCGGTAGACGTGCGGCTTGCACTCAGCACAGACCTGGCAGTCCCTGGTGATTGTCCTTACTTCCTCGACGGAGTAGGGCAGATTTTGTGCCTTAATGAAGTGGTACAACTGTGTGATTCCTGGGTGACAAAGGCTGTCGTGCAGGGCCCGGAGTCGGTCTACCTGTGCACTGGCACATGTACCTCGGGATAGGGCGTCTGGGGGCTCGTTGAGTTTGCCGGGGCGATACATAATCTCGTAATTATAGGTGGAGAGCTCGATTCTCCACTGCAAGATTTTATCATTTTTAATCTTGCCCCGCTGTGTGTTGTTGAACGTGAAGGCTACCGATCGTTGGTCAGTGAGGAGAGTGAATCTCCTGCCGGCCAGGTAATGCCTCCAAAGCCACACAGCTTCAACGATAGCCTGGGCCTCCTTTTCGACGGATGAGTGCCAAATCTCTGAGGCATGAAGGTTGCGGGAAAAGAATGCCACGGGCCTGCCTGTCTGATTGAGGGTGGCGGCAAGGGCGAAGTATGATGCGTCGCTTTCTACTTGGAATGGCAGTGTCTCATCTACAGCGTGCATCAGGTCTACCGTTGAGAAGACCCGGTACTGTGCAATCTGGTTAACCATGTCAGATATGCGTGGGAGGGGGTACGCGTCGAGTTGCGTGTACCGGTTGATGGTCTGGCTGTAGTCCACGACCATTCAGTATTTCTCCCCAGTTTTAACTACTACCACTTGAGATCTCCAGGGGCTGTTGCTGGCCTCGATGATGCCTTCCCGAAGCAGCCGCTGGACTTCGGACCTGATGAAGGTCTTGTCCTGTGTGCTGTACCGCCTGCTCCTGGTGGCGGCGGGTTTGCAATTTGGAGTTAGATTGGCAAAGTGGGAAGGTGGGTCGACTTTTAGGGTCGCGAGGCCGCACACAGTAAGGGGTGGTAAGGGCCTGCCGAATTTCAGAGTTAGGCTCTGGAGGTTGCACTGGAAGTCCAGGCCAAGGATTAGTGCAGCGCAGAGGTTAGGGAGGATGTAGAGGCGGAAGCCGCTGAATTCTACGCCCTGGACCGTGAGCGATGGGATCCGGAGGCCAGGGAGCCTTTTTGGTTGGCGGGGTGTATCGTGAGGGAGCAGCGCCTTACCGTATCCGGGCGTATGAAGCTTTCGTTGCTCCCGGAGTCCAGCAGGCAGGAGGTTACATGTCCGTCGACTTTCACGCTGGTGGATGCGTTGGTCAGGTTATGCGGACGAGACTGGTCGATTGACATGGAGGCGAGTCTTGGTTGGTCATCGGGTAATGGGGTGGCTGGTGAGCCCGGGTCCTGGAACGCTGGTGGTGCCCCTGTGCTGAGGGGTAGACAAGATGACGGCGCCCGAAGATCTTGAGGGTTACAAAATGGCGGCACCCATGGAACGCACGTTGCGGGGGTGGAACAAGATGGTGGCGCCAATGAAACGCACGTGTTGCGCAGAGGGGAAGATGGTGGCGCCCACTGGCCGCACGTGGTCTGGGGGGGGGGGGCGTCCATTGTCCGTGACAGAGGAAGGTGGGGCGATAGCGGCTACTGAGCAGGCCTAGCACACCGCGGCAAAGTGGCCCTTCTTCTCGCAGGCTTTACAAAGGCCAGCGCGGGCTGGACAGCGTTGGTGGGATGCTTCTGTTGGCCGCAAAAATAGCATTGGGGGCCCCCGGGGTTCGCTGGCTGGCATGCAGCGCAGGCGTATTGGGTGGGCAGCGCCCCCGCTGGGGCGGCTGTCTGTGGGGTCCATGAAACGCAGGACGGGTGGGCCGCGCGGCTGGGGGTGTAGGACTGGACATTGCGCAGGGCGACCGTCATGGAGAGCGCAGCGTTTTAGTCTCTGCGAGGAGCCGCTGCCATATGAGATCTGACCTAATTCCAGTCACAAAAGCATCCTGCAAAGGAGGTCTGAGTGTTCCGTGGCCGTAACGGCCTGACAGTCACAGTCCCGGACTAGTAAGATTAGGGCCCGCCAGAAGTCTTCTATGGACTCACCAGGGAGTTGAGAGCGAGTGGCGAGTGCGTGCCTGGCGAAAAGCGTGCTCGCTTTCTGTGCGTAGTTGTCCTTGAGCAGAGCCATGGCTTCGGCGTAGTTCGGTGCGTCCTGGATTAACGGAAAGACTTTGGAGCTCAACCTGGAATATAAAATCTGAATCTTCTGAGCCTCCGGAACAGGGGTTGGTGCCGCGTTGATATACGCTTCGAAGCAAGCTAGCCAGTGCTGGAAATCCTTTCTGGCGTCGCTTGAGTGTGGATCCAGCTGCAGGCGATCCGGTTTGATACGGAGGTCCATCCTTAGAAACTGATAGCAATAAACTGAGGCACGATCAATTGGACAAAAGACGATAGTTGAATCCAACTGAAGCTTTATTGCTATCAGATGTGTGGCCTCCCACAGCAGCTGGCGAAATGGCTGCTGGCTGGAGGACACGCATATTTATACCCTGGCTCCTGGGCGGAGCCAGCAGGCAGGGACTACCAGCGAACCTGTAGTACAGGTCCTACCGTACATCACCTAATACAGGTGCAACAGTGGTTTACCACAGTCGCCCAACCACAAATGGGGATGGCCAACTCCCTGAGCTCCATGGCTGCAAGCTTGCAGACCCTTGTTACCAGGGCGGGCCTCCAGGACTGGCAGCGGCAGGTTTCGGGGGGGCGTCGGGTGCTCGGTCCGTTCACAACCCCGACCCATGTAGAGGCCAGGGGGCCATCGGGCACCCCGAGGGAGGAGGATGTGCTGAGGCCCGTTCCGGGTCCCCCTTTAGGGGAGGTCCAGGAACACCATGACACCTCGGACACCCCCCACCCTCCGTCCTCGGTGCATCTGGTGGGCAACGGGCAGGACAGGCTGGCAGCTCGCCATCCCAGTCGCCCGAGATGTAGCCTGGCCCATCTAGGCCGGGCTGCCCAGGAAACGGCCGCCAAAGGGGTCCCTAGTCACAGGGCAGGAATCACAGGAGTCCACCTCCACTTCTGCTGCACCGTCTGGGGAACCACCTAGACGTAGTCATAGGGCCCATAAGGCCAAAAAATTAGACACTGAGTAAGTTGGCACGGGTGGATGGCACAGATTAGTTCTGGGGCTAGGGCACGTGTATGAACTGATTGTTATTAAAATCACTTTCACACCTACAGAAGCTGCCTTTATGCTCTGTCCGATGCGTGCTGGGGTGTGGTGTAGGTGAGTGCCGGTGTGTGTGTGAGGGGTGATAGAACATCGGCCTCAGGTGAGTGTGCCCCCCCCCCCCCCCCAAGTTGCCTTCGCCATCCCCCCGGGCAGACGACGGGACCGCGCGCTGCAGTGTCATGGCCGCATGCAGGGATGGTCCGGGTGGAGGGTGGTACTGTGACCATGGGTCAGACATTGTAGATGTAGAACAGATGTAGAGCCAGAGCTCATGGCAGGGCGGGTTGTCATCATCCTCCGTGGCCTGCAATAGACATGCTTCCACCGGCGACCGTGTAGCCCGGCCCGTTGTGAAAATGAAATGAAATGAAAATCGCTTATTGTCACAAGTAGACTTCAAATGAAGTTACTGTGAAAAGCCCCTCGGCGCCACATTCCGGCGCCTGTTCGGGGAGCCTGGTACGGGAATTGAACTGTGCCGCAGGTGGATGTGCAATGGAGGGGTGGTGTGCATGCGGGTGGGGTGCGGGTGGTTGGTGTTGGGTGGGCGGGGAGAGGGCGATTGATGTTGGGTGGGTGGGGTGAGGGTGGTTAGTGTTGGGTGGGTGGGGTGAAGGTGATTGGTGTTGGGTGGGTGAGGTGAGGGTGGTTGGTGTTGGGTGGGTTGGGGGTGATTGGTGTTGGGTGGGTGGGTTGGGGGTGATTGGTGTTGGGTGGGTGGGGAGAGGGTGGTTGGTGTTGGGTGGGTGGGATGAAGATGATTGGTGTTGGGTGGGTGAGGTGAAGGTGATTGGTGTTGGGTGTGTGTGGTGAGGGTGATTGGTGTTGGGTGGGTGAGGTGAGGGTGGTTGGTGTTGGGTGGGTTGGGGGTGATTGGTGTTGGGTGGGTGGGTTGGGGGTGATTGGTGTTGGGTGGGTGGGGAGAGGGTGGTTGGTGTTGGGTGGGTGGGGTGAAGATGATTGGTGTTGGGTGGGTGAGGTGAGGGTGGTTGGTGTTGGGTGGGTGGGTTGGGGGGATTGGTGTTGGGTGGGTGGGTTGGGGGTGATTGGTGTTGGGTGGGTGGGGTGAGGGTGGTTGGTGTTGGGTGGGCGGGGTGAGGGTGATTGGTGTTGGGTGGGTGGGGTGAGGGCGATTGGTGTTGGGTGGGTGGGTTGAGGGTGATTGGTGTTGGGTGGGTGCGGTGAGGGTGATTGGTGTTGGGTGGGCGGGGTGAGGGTGGTTGGTGTTGGGTGGGTTGAGGGTGATTGGTGTTGGGTGGGCGGGGTGAGGGTGATTGGTGTTGGGTGGGCGGGGTGAGGGTGGTTGGTGTTGGGTGGGTGGGTTGAGGGTGATTGGTGTTGGGTGGGTGGGTTGAGGGTGATTGGTGTTGGATGGGCGGGGTGAGGGTGATTGGTGTTGGGTGGGCGAGGTGAAGGTGATTGGTGTTGGGTGGGTGAGGTGAAGGTGATTGGTGTTGGGTGTGTGTGGTGAGGGTGATTGGTGTTGGGTGGGTGGGGTGAGGGTGGTTGGTGTTGGGTGGGTGGGTTGAGGGTGATTGGCGTTGGGTGGGTAGGTTGAGGGTGATTGGTGTTGGGTGGGCGGGTGAGGGTGATTGGTGTTGGGTGGGTGAGGTGAAGGTGATTGGTGTTGGGTGGGTGCGGTGAGGGTGATTGGTGTTGGGTGGGTGCGGTGAGGGTGATTGGTGTTGGGTGGGTGAGGTGAAGGTGATTGGTGTTGGGTGGGTGGGGTGAGGGTGATTGGTGTTGGGTGGGTGCGGTGAGGGTGATTGGTGTTGGGTGGGTGGGTTGAGGGTGATTGGTGTTGGGTGGGTGCGGTGAGGGTGATTGGTGTTGGGTGGGTGGGGTGAGGGTGGTTGGTGTTGGGTGGGTGGGTTGAGGGTGATTGGTGTTGGGTGGGTGTGGTGAGGGTGATTGGTGTTGGGTGAGTGCGGTGAGGGTGATTGGTGTTGGGTGGGTGGGGTGAGGGTGGTTGGTGTTGGGTGGGTGGGTTGAGGGTGATTGGTGTTGGGTGGGTGTGGTAAGGGTGATTGGTGTTGGGTGGGTGCGATGAGGGTAATTGGTGTTGGGTGGGTGGGGTGAGGGTGGTAGGCTGGTGCGGTGATGCAGTCTGCGCCCATAGTCGCCGATTTCCATGCCCCCCCCTAGTCTGTGAACCGGGCGGCTATCAACCTGTCCTGTGCCCGCTGGCCCAGCCGGTAACGGTGGGCAGTCTCCCGTCCATGTCCACTCCATCTGTCCTGACCATTGCCCCCATCCTCCTCATCTGGGGAGGTCTGCGCCTCGTCTTACTGCTCCTCCCCTGCCCCCTGCAGGACGCAGCACACCACAACGATGTGACCAACCCTATCTGACAGGTTCTGACGGGTACTGGAGGGCCCCTCCAGAGCGGTCCAGGCACCTGAAGCGCATCTCCAGCAGCCCAAAGAACCTCTCTATCTCATCCCTGGTCGCTGCATGGGCATCGTTGTAGCGGTTCTCCGCGTCAGTCTGTGGCCTCCATATAGGCGTCATCAGCCACGACCGCTATGGGTAACCCCTGCCGCCCAGAAACCAGCCCCTCAGCCGTGGGGGGCGGGGGGGGGGCGTCCCTCGAACGTGGTGGGAATGAAAGATTGCGCCAATATGAATTAGCCATGTACACTGCCCGGGTACCGGGAGCAGACATGCAGGATCCTCATGTGGTGCTCATAAACCACTTGCCCGTTCATGGAATAGGTCCCTTCCTATTCGTGAACACGGCCCTGTTGTCAGCAGGTAGCCGCACGGCAACATGCATCCTATCGATCGCCCCCTGGACCATGGGCATCCTGGCCACGGCAGCGGAGCCCGCTGACCGGGCATCCTGGCTGGCCCGGTGCACAGGGAACTGGATGCAGCGGTCCGCAATGGCATATAGGGCGTCTGTCACTGCACGGATGCACCGGTGCACCGATGCCTGCGAGAGGCCGGACTGGTCCCCACTCAGCACCTAGAATGATCCCGTGGCATAGGAGTTCTGGGCCATCGTAACCTTGACGGCCATGAGGAGATGCTGTCCTTCCCCAGTACCACGCGGTGCCAGGTGTGCCATCAGGTGGCAGATGTGTGCCACGATGTCCCGGGCCATCTGGAGTCTCCTCCTCCATGCCCGGTCCGTGATGTCCTGGTACAACGAGTGGGGCCGGTATACACGGGGCCTCATCGGGCATCTCCGTCGCCGTGGCACCACCACCACCTCCTCCTCCTCCTCCTACTCCTCCTCGGCCTGTCGTGCGGGCGGCCCTCCAGCCTGGGCGGCTGCACTACCGCCCTGCGACACGCTCCTCCGTGGCAGCCTCCGCCACCTCCCTGGCACGCTCCTGCTCCAGCTCCCCAGGGCAACATGTAGAAGTGGGGCTCCCGCCACGGCGGCCAACATCGCTGCGTGATGACCAAACATAACGGCCTGCAGGGGGTGGGGGTGGGGGGATAGATGACATATCACCATTGCCCATACTGCCCCCCTGCAGCCAGGTGCCATGGGCTGCATGGTCGCGACTGTTGCCAGCTGGCACATGGCCAGGCAGACCCCCCCCCCCCCCAGCATGCACCGTCCCCTAACCCCTCCCACCCCCCTCCTTCCCGGCATTCACCCTCTCCATCATTCGCCTTCCCCAAACCCTCCCTCTCCTCCCCGGCACATACCCTCCCCAAGGCCCCCCCCCCCCCTCCTCCCCGGCACGCACCCTCCCCCCCAGCCCCTCCCCCCAGCCCCTCTTCCCCCTAGCCCCTCCCCCAAGCCCCTCCTCCCCAGGCCCTCCCTACTAGGCCCTCCCCCCAGACCCCACAGACCCCCTCCCAGCCCCTCCCCCCAGCCCCTCCCCCCAACCCCTTGTCCCCCCCAGCCACCCCCCGCCCCTCCCCCCCAGCACGCACTCTCCAACGGCTCCTGCGACCCCCCCCCACCACCACCTGCGGCCGTGCCGTCACTTCCCGGGCGGCCACTCCACGCCGACCCCCACCTCCGCGCTGGCCGGTGGCAGCACGACTGGTTGACACCGTTAAATAGATGGTTTGATTTATGCCAGTGTGACTCGTGGTCACGTCAGCGGGACTTCGGCCCCTCCGGCCCGGAGAATTGGGGCGGCCCCAGAGCCCGTTGCGTCGCGCCGGTCCGCGACATTCTCCGAGGCGCGCGGCGCGAGTCACGTCGACGGGATTTGGGGGGGGGCTGGAGAATATCGCTGGGCGGCCGGGCAAGATTTTCACCGCCCCCTGGCGATTCTCCGACCCGCCGGGGGATCGGAGAATCCCGCCCATAGAGTCCATTCTGGGCACGATTAGTGGGACTGTTAAAGCGGCGGCCGTGACGCCGCTCTTTAACATCAGTCTGTTTCTTTTAGTGCCCCGACGTCAAGGTCTCCCCCACTGAACCCCACTTCACACGGCGAGGGCATCCAGGGTTGATCCTGGCGCAGCCAAAATACCCAGCCTGGCAGTGCCACCTGGGCACCCTGGCAGTTCCAGGCTGGCACCAGTGTAGCACTATCAGAGTATCAGGGTGGCGCAGCCAGAATGCCAGGCTGGAGTGCCAAGGTGCCCAGGTGGCACCAGTAGTGCCAGGGTGCCACCCTGCCTGGTAGTCAACCATACAGGGGCCTCTGATCAACTGCGCATCAGCCCCTCCCCACAGGTATCGTTCATCCTGGTCCCCATTTGTAGGAACCAGCACTGAATGGTGCCCGGCTGGGGTCACCTCGGCGAGGCTGATAAATGCCGGGTGGTCGTCAGATATGGTGGCAGCATGGCTAAGTGGATTCTTAAACTGGTTAGATCTCACAAGGAGTAACGGCCATCTGGAATTCTGCGGGATACCTCTCCCGGGATCTACCGGCTGTGTCGCACCCTGGTTCTTGCGGGACACGGCCGGTAGATTGTGCCCTATGTATCCAATTGTCTTTTGAAAGTCCAAATGGAAATTAATTCCATCACCTTGACAGGTACATTTTTCCAGATTTGTGTGAATAATTTCTCCATATTTCCCTGCTCAATCGTTTTGATTATTTCACATCTATGACCTCTGGTTACTAACTCACTGGCCAGAGGTAACAGTTCCTCTCGACATGTTCTATCAATATCCCTCATAAGAACATAAGAATTAGGAGCCTGCTCCGCCATTCAATGAGATCATGGCTGATCTTTTGTGGACTCAGCTCCACTTTCCGGCCCGAACACCATAACCCTTTATTCCTTTATTCTTCAAAAAACTATCTATCTTTATCTTAATAACATTTAATGCAGGAGCCTCTACTGCTTCACTGGGTAGGGAATTCCATAGATTCACAACCCTTTGGGTGAAGAAGTTCCTCCTAATCTCAGTCCTAAATCTACTTCTCCTTATTTTAAGGCTATGCCCCCTAGTTCTGCTTTCACCCGCCAATGGAAACAACCTGCCCGCATCTATCCTATCTATTCCCTTCAGAATTTTGTATGTTTCTATAAGATCCCCCCCACATCCTTCTAAATTCCAACGAGTACAGTCCCAGTCTACTCAACCTCTCCTCGTAATCCAACCCCTTCAACTCTGCGATTAACCTAGTGAATCTCCTCTGCACATCCTCCAACGCCAGTACGTTCTTTCTCAGGTAAGGAGACCAAAACTGAACACAATACTCCAGGTGTGGCCTCACTAACACCTTATACAGTTGCAGCATAACCTCCCTAGTCTTAAACTCCATCCCTCTAGCAATGAAGGACAAAACTCCATTTGCCTTCTAAATCACCTGTTGCACCTGTAAACCAACTTTTTGTGACTCATGCACTAGGACACCCAGGTCCCTCTGCATAGCAGCATGTTTTAATATTTTATCATTTAAATAATAATCCCTTTTGCTGTTATTCCTACCAAAATGGATAACCTCACATTTGTCAACATTGTATTCCATCTGCCAGACCCTAGCCCATTCACTTAAACTATCCAAATCCCTCTGCAGGATTCCAGTATCCTCTGCACTTTTTGCTTTACCAATCATCTTAATGTCGTCTGCAAACTTGGACACATTGCCCATGGTCCCCAACTCCAAATCATCTACGTAAATTGTGAACAATTGTGGACCCAATTGAATAGTTAGGTCTCCCCTCTTTACCTTCTCTGCTCTAAGGAGAACAACCAAAGTGTCAATAATTGTTCCACATAGCTGAAGTCCCTCAATGCTGGTTGCGTTTTGGTTAACCTTCCCTGTACCCTCTCTAAGGCTTTCACACCTTTCCTTAAGTGTGCTGTTCAGAATTGCACACGGTGCTCCAGCTGATATTTATAAAGATTCAGCATGGACAGCACGGTGGCGCAGTGGTTAGCATTGCTGCCTCACGGCGCTGAGGTCCCAGGTTCGATTCTGGGTCACTGTCCGTGTGGAGTTTGCGCATTCTTCGTATGTTTGCGTGGGTTTCGCCCCCACAACCCAAAGATGTACAGAGTTGGTGGATTGACCACGTTAAATTGTCCCTTAATTGGAAAAATGAATGGGGTACTCTAAATTTATTAAATAAATAAAGATTCAGCATGACTTCCTTGTTTTTGTACTCCTATTTACAAGGCCAAGTTTCACATATGCTTCCGTATCAGCCTTATCAACTTGCCTTATGGCTTTCAAGAATTTGTGAACGTGCATCACTAAATCCTTCGGCTCTTGCATGCCCCCCAAAATAGTACCATTTCCATTTAGACCATAAGACAATAAGATGTAGGAGCAAAATTATGCCATTCAGCCCATCGAGTCTGCTCCACCATTCCATCATGGCTGATATGCTTCTCATCCCCATTCTCCTGCCTTCTTCCCATAACCCCTGATCCTCTTATTTAATCAAGAACCTATGTATCTCTGTCTTAAAGATACTCAGTGACTTGGCTTCCATAGCCTTCTGCAGCAGTGAGTTCCAAATTCACCACCCTCTGGCTAAAGAAATTCCTCTTCATCTCAGTTTTAAAGTATCGTCCCTTAAGTCTAAGGCTGTGCCCTTGGGTTCTAGTCTCACCTCCAGTGGAAACATCTTCTTCATGTCCACTCTATATTGGCCTCTCAGTATTCTGTAAGTTTCAATGAGATCCACCTTCACCTAAACTCCATCAAGTACAGAGTCCTCAACCGCTCCTCATAAGACAAGCCCTTCACCCCAGGGGTCAGTCTTGTCAACCTCCTCTGGATCTCCTCCAAGGCCAGCACATACTTCCTTGGAATGGGGCCCAAAACTGTTTACAATATTCCAAATGGGGTCTGACCAGAGCCATATACAGCCTCAGCAGTACATCCCTGCTCTTGTATTCTAACCCTCTTGAAATGAATGTGAACATTGCATTTGCCTTCCTAACTGCCAACTGAACCTGCATGTTAACCTGAAAGGAATTGTGAAATAGGTCTCCTAAGTTCCTTTGTGCTTCAGACTTTTGAAGTCTTTCCCCATTTAGAAAATAGCCTATGCCTCTGTTCTTCCTACCAAAGTGCATAACCTCACATTTTTCCACATTGTATTCCATCTGCCATTTCTTTGCCCAGTCTCCTAGCCTGTCCAAATCTTTCTGCAGCTCCCTCGCTTACTCAATACTACCTGTCCCTCTATAGATCTTTGTATCATCTGCAAACTTAGCAGTTCCTTCTTCCAGATCGTTAATGTTGTTTCAACAGCCTCTCCATGTTGTTTCTCCCAAGGTCAATCATTTCACACATATTCACATTATGCGTTGCCATTTGTGTTTGCCTATTTTACTAGTCTGACTATGTCCTCCTGAAGTCTACTGCTATCCTACTCACTGTTTATTTTATCGTCAAATTTTGCATCATCCACCAACTTCTAAATTTGCATCCTGTACCCAAGTCTAGGCCATTTATATGTAACAAGAAAGGCAGTGGTCCTAATAATAGTCCCAGGAAAACCCATTTCCTCTCCAGTCAGAAAAGCATTGATTCAGCACTGATCTCCAAAAGTCTGGAACTTGCTGGCCCTGTGGATGCAGCTTCAAAGGCAGGGGAGCTGGGAAATACCAGGAATCACTCCGGAAATCTCACCGATGTTGTTTTGCTTGAAGGCAAATTTGCCAATTTGCGCTACCAGTGAAATCGACAAGCCCCAGCAGGCAATTAGACCAATTAACGGCCCACTTAGGGCCAATTTTCAGAAGCCAGCTGCAGCTTCCTGGCATTGGATGTACCCCCATTAAATTTAGAGCCCGGCAGCTATTCGGAGGCAGTCTCTCAGCAGCATGTTAGAGGCCATGAGAGCTTCATCTCAATGCCCCATTGAAGGAGCTGGAAGAATGGAAAGGCCACAATTGTGCTGAAAATCAATCTGGTGATGGGGCTCCACCTCTACATTGATGGTCCTAACAGCTGTGGGCCTTCTTTATTTTTAAATTCTCTGTAGGCATCAGAGAGTGCCTCCATTTAGAGGATCTCGTATACTTTCCTTTCTGCCTCTGCAGCACCCACCTTTCCCAGTGGCGCTGCCAGCAGTCGTGATGCGGGCTGTCCTGTGGGGCCTGTAGCACCGTCAATATGACGCGAGGCAGGCTGAGGTAATGTCAATTGAAGGCTTTATTAAGCAGAACTTTATCCCCAGCAGCGTGGTTACAGAATGCAGCTGCTGAGGGGAATGGAGGGAAAAGCTGGGTTCTTATACCGGCATTTCTGGGTGGAGCCCAGTAGGTGGCAGATCCTATCAGGACCTGGCATCCCTCCACCAATAGCCTGTTGACACGTGGTGTACCTTATTACCCCTAATACATACCACCACATTCATCCCTTGTTGAAAAAAAACCCGGCGGGATGATGGTTCGCATGGTGGTAGGGGTTTACAGAGTCGGGACTGTGCCGTAACTTTGAAGAAAACACAAAATTATCGCTTCAACGGGGCCAACGGGCCAAACAGGGTCGGCATGATGCCATAACTATAACAAGACACAATAACTGAAAACTGGGCCAACGGGCCAAACAGGGTTGGCATGATGCCATAACTATAACAAGACACAATAGCTGAAAACGTTGAGAGTTTAGGGGCGAGATTCTCCGACCCCCCGCCGGGTCGGAGAATCGCCGGGCGCTGGCGTGAATCCCACCCCCGCCGGTTGCCGAAGTCTCCGGCACCGGAGATTCAGCGGGGGCAGGAATCGCGCCGCGCTGGTTGGCGGGCCCCCCTGCGCGATTCTCCGGCCTGGATGGGCCGAAGTCCCGCCGCTAAAATGCCTGTCCCACCGGCGTAAATTAAACCACCTACCTTACCGGCGGGACAAGGCGGCGCGGGCGGGCTCCGGGGTCCTGGGGGGGCGCGGGGCGATCTGGCCCCGCGGGGTGCCCCCACGGTGGCCTGGCCCGCGATCGGGGCCCACCGATCCGCGGGCGGGCTTGTGCCATGGGGGCACTCTTTCCCTTCCGCCTCCGCCACGGTCTCCACCATGGCGGTGGCAGAAGAGACTCCCTCCACTGCGCATGCGTGGGAAGCTGTCAGCGGCCGCTGACGCTCCCGCGCATGCGCCGCCCGGAGGTGTCATTTCCGTGCCAGCTGGCGGGGCACCAAAGGCCTTTTCCGCCAGCTGGCGGGGGGGGGAAATTTGTCCGGCGCCGACCTAGCCCCTTAAGGTTGGGGCTCGGCCCCCAAAGATGCGGAGCATTCCGCACCTTTGGGGCGGCGCGATGCCCGTCTGATTTGTGCCGTTTTGGGCGCCAGTCGGCAGACATCGCGCCGTTTCCGGAGAATGTCACCCAAAGTGATTCGATGAGCCGGATGGGCGCCCTGGTCATCCTTTCCGATCGTCTCAGGCGTGGTGGTGATGGCGCTGGCTCGAGTCCCGTCGACTCTGGGAGCGTAGCGCTGTCCACTGTGTCCTTACTCCTGGGCGGGTCTGGGAGGAGAACCGAACCCCCCGGGAAGCGGGTGGCTGCAGGATGAACCGGTGGGAGTGAGGAGGTGGTGATTGGCGTTGGGGGGGTGTGGGTAGCTCCGGCGGGCGCCAGATCTCGCAGGGAGACCGTGTCCTGTCGGCCATCGGGGTACTCCACATAGGCGTATTGCGGGTTGGCATGAAGGAGATGTACCCGTTCCACCAACGGATCTGACTTGTGCGCCTGCACATGTTTCTGGAGCAGAATGGGTCCCGGAGCTGCTAGCCAGGTCGGAAGTGGCGTTCCAGAGGAGGACTTCCTAGGAAATAGGAGGAGGCGCTCGTGAGGCGTTTGATTCGTGGTGGTGCACAGCAGGGACCGGATAGAGTGAAGGGCATCCGGGAGGACTTCCTGCGAGCGGGAAATTGGGAGACTCCTAGACTGGAGGGCCAGCAGGACGGCCTTCCAGACCGTTCCATTCTCCCTTTCTACCTGCCCGTTCCCCCGGGGGTTGTAACTGGTCGTCCTGCTCGAGGCTATGCCCCTGCTGAGCAGGAATTGACGCAGTTCGTCACTCATGAAGGGGGACCCCCTGTCGCTATGGATATAGTCGGGGAAACCGAACAGTGTAAAAATGGTACCGAATAGTCCAGTAGGTGGCAGATCCTATCAGGACCTGGCATCCCTCCACCAATAGCCTGTCGACACGTGGTGTACCGTATTACCCCTAATACATACCACCACAGGGCCTCTCATGTCGCTGACCTGTCCATTGTCCTTCATTGGATGGTGAATCCAGAGGTGGCCTCTTAATTGGCTGTCCCCTGTAAGAGTGTGCCAGATTGCAGAAGTTATCTGGGTCAGGAGCTGGAAATGGTCCAAACCCTTGTGTTTTCTTTCCAAGATTGCTAAGATTCTGATCCCTGACTCCAATCTCGCAACTAATTAGATATTCAAGTGATTCTACATGCCAAGTAAGTAAAAGTGCATAATTGTCTCCTATTGAATATGTCTAGATTCCTTTCTCTACTCTTACATTAACTTTATTCTTTCCTTTTGTGGTGACAGATGCAAAGAATTAATTCAATACCTCAGTTGTGCCACTGTTTCCATAAGAAGATTCCCCTTTTTCGACCCTAATCTTCCCCCCCAATTCCTTCAACTGTCCTTAGACTTTTCATATACTTGGAAAAGATTTTTGGATTCCCTTTTATGTTAGCTGTTCATGACATTTCATATTCGCTCTTTGCTTTCTTCAATTTCCCACTGTTTTGGTTTGTTTTTCCACTGAATTCTGCACCTGACATTTGGCGTGAACCTCCTTTTTCTGTTTTTATTTTTACTTCCTTTTCCTTTTGTCATCCAGGGAGCTCCAACAAGAGATTCTTTCTCGAAAGATGATTGCTTTGTACCCAAAGGATCTCAGCCTTGAAGATCTGCCATATTGCTCATTTACTTATTTCATGGCCAATCTTTGTTTTAAATCTACCTGTGCAGGATCCCTTCTGTAAGTCTGTGAAATTGGTTATCTTCCACTTGGGCATTTTCACATTGTGATTTTTCTGAGCCCCTTTTCATAACTATGGAAAACTAATTATATTGTGGGTATTATTGTCCAGATGTTCTCCCATTGCCACCCACAGTAGTTACCCTACTTCATTTCCCAGAACTAGATCCATAACTGTTTCCTTTAGTGGGCTAGAAATATATTGCTTAACAAAATTCTCCTGCACACATTTTAGGAGTTCTTCACCCTTTTTGCTCTTAACTCTGTGTTTCCTCTCTATTAGGATAATTGCAGGGCCCTGCTATTATAGTTCCAACATTCGTAGGGGTGGCATACAGAGCACCAAACTGCAGTGGTAGCATTGGGAATAGCATTCGACAGGAAATCAGAGATGCATGTGGTAAAGGAACATCTGTTATTATGGATGACTTTAATCTGCATATAGATTGGGGGAGACAAATTAGTCACAGTACAATAGAGGAGGAATTTCTGGAGTGTATGTGGGATAGTTTTCTAGACCAATACGTTGAGAAACCAACAAGAGAACAGGCCATCTTGGACTGGGTGTTGTGCAATGAGAAAGGATTAGTTGGCAATCTAGTTGTGAGAGAACCCTTGGGGATGAGTGACCACAATATGGTAGAATTCTTTATCATGGTGGATATTGAGCTAGTTGATTCTGAGACAAGGGGCGAAATTCTCCGGTATTGGCGTGATGTCCTCCGACCGGCGCCCAAAACGGTGCAAATCAGTCGGGCATCGCGCCGCCCCATAGGTGCGGAATCCTCCGCACCTTGGGGGGCCGAGCCCCAACCTTAAGGGGTTAGGCCCGCGCCGGACTAATTTCCGCCCCGCCAGCTGGCGGAAAAGGCCTTTGGTGCCCCGCCAGCTGGCGCGGAAATGACATCTCCGGTCGGCGCATGCACGGGAGCGTTAGCGGATGCTCACGGCATCCCTGCGCATGCGCTGTGGAGGGAGCCTTTTCCGCCTCCGCCATGGTGGACAACGTGGCGAAGGCGGAAGGAAAAGAGTGCCCCCACGGCACAGGCCCGCCCACGGATCGGTGGGCCCCGATCGCGGGCCAGGCCACCATTGGGGCAACCCCGGGGCCCCCCCCAGGACCCCGGAGCCCGCCCGCGCCGCCTTGTCCCGCCGGTAAGGTAGGTGGTTTAATCTACGCCGGCGTGACATGCATTCTAGCAGCGGGACTTCGGCACATCCGGGCCGGAGAATCGCCGGGGTGGGGGGGCCCGCCAACCGGCGTGGCGCGATTCCCGCCCCCGCCAAATATCCGGTGCCGGAGAATTCGGCAACCGGCGGGGGCGGGATTCACGCCAGCCCCCGGCGATTCTCTGACCCGGCGGGGGGGGTCGGAGAATCTTGCCCCAGGTTCCTGCACCTCAACAAAGGTAACTATGATGGTATGAGGCATGAGCTGGCAATGATGGACTGGGAAACACTATTGAAAGTAAGGACTCCCACTGTCATTGGCGGGGAGGGTGCAGACTGTTAAGATGACGATTCTCCCGCGGTTCTTGTTTGTTTTTCAGTGTCTCCCCATCTTTATCCCGCGGTCCTTCTTTAAGAGGCAGAATAAAATTATTCTGGGATTTGTATGGGCAGAGAAATCCCCGCGGGTGAAGAGGATGATGCTTGAAAGGAACAGAGAAGAAGGGGGGCTGGCATTGCCGAACTTCAGCAACTATTATTGGGTGGCCAACATAGCGATGATAAGGAAATGGATGGTGGGTGCGGGGTCAGTTTGGGAGCGGATGGAGGCTGCTTCGTGCAGGGGTACTAGCTTAGCAGCCCTGGTCACGGCACCTCTGCCGCTTTCGCCGGCACAGTACATAGAACATAGAACATAGAACAGTACAGCACAGAACAGGCCCTTCGGCCCTCGATGTTGTGCCGAGCATTGTCCGAAATCAAGATCAAGCTATCCCACTCCCTGTCATTCTGGTGTCCTCCATGTGCCTGTCCAATAACCGCTTGAAAGTTCCTAAAGTGTCCGACTCCACTATCACAGCAGGCAGTCCATTCCACACACTCTCTGAGTAAAGAACCTACCTCGGGCGTCCCTCATATATCTCCCACCCTGAATCTTATAGTTATGCCCCCTTGTAACAGCTACATACACCCGAGGAAATAGTCTCTGAACGTCCACTCTATCTAAACCCCTCATTATCTTTTAAACCTCTGTTAAGTCGCCTCTCATCCTTCTCCGCTCCAAAGAGAAAAGCCCTAGCTCCCTCAACCTTTCCTCATAAGACCTATCCTGCAAACCAGGCAACATCCTGGTAAGTCTCCTTTGCACCCTTTCCAATGCTTCCACATCCTTCCTATAATGAGGTGACCAGAACTGCATGCAATACTCCAAATGTGGTCTCACCAGGGTCATGTATAGTTGAGGCATAACCCCGCGGCTCTTAAACTCAAGCCCCCGGTTAATAAACGCTAACACACTATAAGCCTTCGTCACGGCTCTATCCACTTGAATGGCAACCTTCAGAGATCTGTGGACATGAACCCCAAGATCTCTCTGTTCCTCTACATTCCTCAGAACCCTGCCGTTTATCCTGTAATCCGCATTCAGATTTTTTCTACCAAAATGAATCACCTCGCACTTATCAGGGTTAAATTCCATCTGCCATTTTTCGGCCCAGCTCTGCATCCTATCAATGTATCTTTGCAGCCTACAACAGCCCTCCACCTCATCCACTACTCCACCAATCTTGGTGTCATCAGCAAATTTACTGACTCACCCTTCAGCCCCCTCCTCCGAGTCATTGATAATAATCACAAATAGCAGAGGACCCAGCACTGATCCCTTGGTACACCACTGGTAACTGGTCTCCAGTCTGAAAATTTTCCATCCACCACCACCCTCTGTCTTCTATGTGATAGCCAGTTACTTATCCAATTGGCCAAATTTCCCTCTATCCCACACCTCCTTACTTTCTTCATGAGCCGATCATGGGGAACCTTATCAAACGCCTTACTAAACTCCATGTATATGACATCAACTGCTCTACCTTCATCTACACACTTAGTTACCTCCTCAAAGAATTCAATCAAATTTGTGAGGCAAGCCTACCCTTCACGAATCCGTGTTGACTATCCCGGATTAGGCTGCATCTTTCCAAATGGTCATAAATCCTATCCTTCAGGACCTTTTCCATTATCTTCCCGACCACCAAAGTAAGACTAACTGGCCTATAATTACCAGGGTCATTCCTATTCCCTTTCTTGAACAGAGGAACAACATTTGCCACTCTCCAGTCCTCTGGCACTATTCCCGTGGACAGCGAGGACCCAAAGATCAAAGCCAAAGGCTCTGCAATCTCATCCCTTGCCTCCCAAAGAATCTTTGGGTATATCCCATCTGGCCCAGGGGACTTGTCGACCCTCAGGTTTTTCAAAATTGCTAATACATCCTTCCTCAGAACATCTATTTCATCCAGCCTACCTGCCTGAATCACACTCTCATCCTCAAAAATATGGCTCCTCCCCTTTGTGAACACTGAAGAAAAGTATTCATTGAAGACCTCTCCTATTTCTTCTGACTCCATGCACAAGTTCCCACTATTGTCCTTGACTGGCCCTACCCTCACCCTGGTTGTTCTTTTATTTCTCACATAAGAGTAAAAAGCCTTGGGGTTTTCCTTGATCCGACCCACCAAGGACTTCTCATGCCCCCTCCTAGCTCTCCTAAGCCCTTTTTTCAGCTCATTCCTTGCTACCTTGTAACCCTCAAGCGACCCTACTGAACCTTGTTTTCTCATCCTTACATACTCTTCCTTTTTCCTCTTTTGTGAACCATGGTTCCCTCACACGGCCATTTCCTCCCTGCCTGACAGGGACATGCCTATCAAGGATACGCAGTATTTGTTCCTTGAACAAGCTCCCTTTTTCACTTGTGCCTTTCCCTGACAGTTTCTGTTCCCATCTTATGCTCCCTTATTCTTGCCTAATCGCATCATAATTACCCCTCCCCCAATTATAAACCTTGCCCTGCCGCATGGCCCTATCCCTCTCCATTGCAATAGTGAAAGACACCGAATTGTGGTCACTATCTCCAAAGTGCTCTCCCACAAACAAATCTAACACTTGGCCCGGTTCATTACCCAGTACCAAATCCAATATGGCCCCCCCTCTTGTCGGCCTATCCACATATTGTGTCAGGAAACCCTCCTGTACACACTGTACAAAAACTGCCCCACCCGAACTGCTCGACCTATAGAGGTTCCAATCAATATTTGGAAAGTTAAAGACACCCATGACAACTACCCTGAGATCTCCACACCTTTCCATAATCTGTTTTGTAATTTCTTCCTCCACATCTCTGTTACTATTTGGGGGCCTATAGAAAACTCCGAACAATGTGACCGCTCCTTTCCTATTTCTAACTTCGGCCCATATTACCTCAGTAGGCAGATCCCCTTCAAACTGCCTTTCTGCAGCCGTTAAACTAACCTTGATTAACAATGCAATTCCTCCACCTCTTTTACCACCTTCCCTAATCTTACTGAAACATCTATACCCCGGAACTTCCAACAACCATTCCTGTCCCTGTTCAAACCATGTCTCCATAATGGCCACAACATCGTAGTTCCACGTACCAATCCACGCTCCAAGTTCACCTACCTTATTCCGGATGCTCCTTGCATTGAAATAGACACACTTCAACCCACCTTTCTGTCTGCCGTTACACTCCTGTGACCTTGATACCCTCCTACGTATCTCACTACTCTTGACACTGGCTTCTGGAACACAGCTCGTTTTCTCAGCCCCCTGACAAATTAGTTCAAACCCCCCCGAAGAGCCGTACTCCACCAGCCTGACAGTGGTGGCGGCTCTACGGATCTGGGGCCAGTGGTGGAGGCATGTAGGGGAGGTAAGAGCATCGGTGTGGACCCCAATCTGCGGCAAACACCGATTTGCCCCGGGGAACATGGACGGGGGGTATCGACTGTAGAAGGGCGGGGATTGCGAGGATGGGGATCTGTTCCTGGAAGGGAGCTTTCTGAGCATGAGGGCGCTGGAGGAGAAGTTTGGGCTGGTGAAAGGGAACGACTTTAGATAGTTGCAGGTGAGGGATTTTGTACGCAGACTGGTGCTGTCCTTCCCACGTCTCCCGCCGAAGGAGAGGCAGGACAGGGTAGTTTCTAGCGGAGAGGTGGGATAGGGTAGATTTTCAGACGTCGACAAGGAGCTAATGAGAGATGGGGATACGCACCGAGGACCTGAAGCTTAAGTTGGGAGGAGGAGCTCGGGGGGGGGGGGGAGCTGGAGGACGGTATTTGGGCAGAAGCGCTGAGCAGAATAAACACGACCGTAACATGCGCCAGGCTCAGCCTGATACAGTTTAAGGTCATGCACCGGGCCCACTTGACAGTGGCCCGGATCAGTAGATTCTTCGGGCTGGAGGACAAGTGTGCTAGATGCGCCAGAGGGCCAGCTAACCATGTCCACATGTTCTGGTCGTGCCCTAAACTCGGGGGGTATTGGCAGGGATTCGCAGATGTCATATCCCGGGTGTTGAAAACTGGGGTGGTAATGAGCCTGGAGGTGGCAATCTTTGGGGTTTTGGAGGACCCGGGAGTCCAGGAAGAGAGGGAGGCCAATGTTCTGGCCTTTGCTTCCCTGGTAGCCCGGCAACGAATACTGTTAGCATGGAGGGACTCAAAGCCCCTGAGGGCTGAGGTATGGCTATCGGACATGGCGAGCTTTCTTGGCCTAGAGAAAGTCCAGTTTGTCTTGAGAGGTTCACTACTAGGGCTCGCCCGAAGGTGGCAGCCATTTATTGACTTCTTCGCAGAGGAGTAAGCGTCAGCAGGGGGGGGGGGGGGGGGGCAGGGTAGAGTAGGGGGATATTGAGGCAGGTCCGTGCGTGAACAGAGCCGTGGTTTGCATTATGTTTAATGTGGAATTTGTGTCTTGACTTCTTTTTTTGTTTGTGCTGTACAATGTCATTTTTTCTATATGTCTAAAATACCTCAATAAAATTGTTTGTTAAAAAAAAAGAAAGTAAGGACAGTGGACAGGCAATGGTCGGCATTCAAGGAATGAATAGGTGAACTCCAAAAGTTAGGTTATTCCTATTTGGCTCAAGAGTAGAAAGGGAACTGTCGCCAAACCATGGCTTAGAAGGGAAATCAGAGATAGTATTAGAAGAGGCAAGAAGAAAATAAAGAAATCAAAGAAGAAATTAGCAAGAAAAAGCAATAGACCTGAGGATTGGGAACTGTTTAAAATTCAGCAAAGGCAGTCCAAGGGATTGATTAAGAAGGGAAAAATATGATATGAAAGTAAGCTGGAGGAGAACATAAAAACTGACTGTAAAGGTTTCTATTGGTATGTAAAGAGAAAAAGATTGATAAAACTAATGTAGGCCCCTTACAATCAGAAATAGGGAAATTCAGAATGGTGAGCAAAGAAACGGCTGAGGAACTAAATTCAAACTTTACTTCTGTCTTCACAAATGAAGACATGAATAATGTACTGGAAGTTCTGAGAAACACAAGTTTCAGTGAGGAGCTGAAGAAAATGAGCATTAGTAAAGAAATGTTTTTTGGGAAATTAATAGGATTGAAGGCAGATACATCTCCAGGGCATGATCATCTTCATCCCAAAGTACTTAAGGAAGTGGCCGTAAAAATAGTAGATCCATTGGTGGTCATTTTCCAAAATTCTTTGGACTCTGGAAGGATTTCTACAGATTGGAGGGTAGCTATTCATAGAATCACTACAGTGCAGAAGGAGGCCATTCAGCCCATTGAGTCTGCACTGACCCTCTGATAGAGAACCCTACCTACTCCACCACCCTATCCCTGTAGTCCGAACCTAACATTTGGACACTAAGGGATAATTTAGCATGGCCAATCCACCTAACCTGCACACCTTTGGACTGTGGGAGGGAACTGAATCACCCGGAGGAAACCCATGCGGACATGGGGAGAATGTGAAAACTCACCACAGACGGTCACCCAAGGCCGGAATTGAAGCCAGGTCCCTGTTGCTGTGAGGAAGCAGTGCTAACCACTGTGCCGCCCAAAAAAGGAGGTAGAGAGAAAACAGGGAACTATAGACCAGTGAGCCTAATGTCGGTAGCATGGAAGTTGCTAGAGTCCGTTATCAAGGATTTCATAGCACATCATTTGGAAAGCAATGGTATAATCAGACACAGTGAATGGGAAATCATGCTTGGCAAATCTATTTCAAATTCTTTGAGTGGGGAAACTATAGAATTCACGACCACAGAAAGTAATTGAGGCGAAAATGTTGTGTAATTTGCAGAAGGAATTAGGGAGAGGTCTTGGGGCTAAAGGATTCAATGGATATGGGGGGAAGATAGGATCAGGGTAATGAATTTGATGATCAGCCATGATCATAATGAATAGCGGACCAGGCTCAAAGGCCATTGGCTTCCTCCTGCTATGTTCTATGTATGTTTCTATATATTATTTATGATCTCTCTGAAATTTACCCAAAGATTTTCTCCGCTGACTGATTTTTACCATTTGGGGGTATATATTAAACACCCAGCAACATAACACTTATTTCTGTTATAACACTATTTTCCAAATAGATGCAGTGCTTGAAATCGCTCAGACATTAGCCGAATGCTCCGCTCCACCGCCCCACATTTCTGTCTCACCCCGCAGACAGGATTCCCCGTTACGCCGTCCGGTCAATGGGGTTTCCCATTGTGGGGCAGCCCCATGCCGTCGGGAAACCCCCGGGGGCCGGCAAAACGGAGCATAACGCCGGCGGAGAATCCCGTCCCTCGTCCCTTTCTAGAACTCCAATATTATGTTTGACCTATATTGCCACGCTCGCCTATCTTTTCTCATTCCCAATTCTCATTTCTCTTGGATAACTCAAAGATAAGAAAGTAAAGTTCCCATTCCTGTTCAATACAAGTTTCTGTTGTAACCACTATATCATAACCCCCCTTTTTACATCTGCACCTGTAACTGTTCAAGCTTATTGATAAAAACACCTCTCAGTAACACACATGCATGCCAACATCATGCTATTCAGCTTTCCTTTTTTTCTCTACCATCTAATTTCAGCTTTTTACCATTGTAAAACATGGAGGAGTGACCATTAACATCAACTGAACATATGCCTTATGCTGGTTTCTGGAAAGAGAAACTCTTGAGAAATTGTCCATCATATTTCATGGCACCTGTTCCTTGTCAGGCAAAGGTGACTGGAGACTGGACAAACAAGAACCTGCTTCTATTCTTCAATGAGATTATTTTGCAAAAGATGATTCATGTTACATGACTATTCAACAGGTTTTGCAAGTTTTGTTTTGCAAACTAGTTTCTGAAACAATCTACAACCATTCCTTTTTAGATTTACTGCCACGGAGTTGTCAATCTAGGTATGGTTCAAAATGAGAACCTGTTTATTGGAATGATTTGTGAATCATTAAGGCTTCGAAACGTGCTATGCAACTCCCTTCAGGACTATGTGTTACATTGTGTTTTTATCCACTTGATGCCAAGCTGTCACACCCATATCTTCTAACCAGTGGAAAATATTTTAGGGGTGGAAATTCCCTGAAGTTGTGAGATGTGACCAAGTGTGGGAGTTAGTTTTGTCCAGAAGCTGTGAATTGCCACAAACCTTGCATTTACTAATACAAATGACACCAATAATCTGTGTAATGAAAGAAATGTGCAAATGTAATGATTTTGTGGGGGCAATTTTAAATCCCCATGTAGGTGAGTAGGAGGCTTATGTTAATAATTAAAAAATTGTGCAACCCAAACACCCATTTCAAGTCCACCCTCATCCATTTTTAACAGAGGGGTAAGAATTGTTTATTAAAACATTGTAAGAAGGCTGTGAGCCTTCAGTTTAACGTAACTTTTAGCCTTGAACAAAGAACAAAGAACAAATAAATTGGTATCTGCAGGCTGGGTTTCCCAGGCATTAAGAGAGTCAGCAACTGAAGAGGGGAATAAAGGGCTGCATCTACCAGGTGAGTGCCTTTAAAGCACTGCTTATGGGCCCGGAGGAGCAGGGGTGCGTCCCTCTAGCCAGTTAAACTGAGTTATGAATATCCCCGCAGTTTGTCTGGGCCCATGCTCATGACTGACTCCCTGAAAATCACTTACACCCTCCCAATTACTAACTGATTCAGAGACCGGGCGCGGATTTGGGCGCCACAGGTGAATTGTGTGTAAGCCCAAAGTCGGGCTCCTTTTCGGGCACCTGGCTGGTCACCTAGCTCGCCTTCAACCTGACCGGCTGCAGCAAGGAAACATATTTAATTTTAAATCAGGCCCCCAGTATGTAGAGCTTCCAGGAAACCCACACTTCCAGTTTTCCTGCCTGTTATATCTTCTGCCCCCACACACCTGTACCTTGCCCCACCCCACCGCACCGTGAACCCCCTCCTCCGCCTCACCACCACTACCTGCCCACTCCCTGTTAATAACAGGGCTAGGAGGTTTGAATTTCTAATATGCTTTTCCAGTGGATGAGAGTATGAAGTTAGAAAGTTATCACAGATATCATAAATATAGGTGATCGCTAAATAATGAGAGGGCAATCAGAACTTGGACGTAGGTGCTCAGCAGGTTAGAAAATATGATGCTAAAACTAAAGGAATCCAGACAAACTGTGCTTGGAGTAGCAGCTTGTCTTCAATTTTATTCAGTACTTGGAGCACACATTAGCCAGGGTATTATCAGGCCGGATTCTTACTGGTTGTTGTTATTCAGTGACTAATGCTGGAAAGTGTTTGCGTCTAGATGGCAGCTCAAAATAGTAGCAGCTTTTTTACTGCTCATGAACTGCCCCTCTGTGTGAATCACTGTTTTGAGGAATGGGGTGAACAAATGAAAAACTCACTAAAACCAATGTTTTAACTAATGCAAGAGAATCAAAAAATATATTTGTTGCAGTTGCAAAATAAATCTTGAGACAAACTTTTGAGGGGTGGACACCAATCAGGGAAATTAATTAATTTAAAGTGATGAGGAGGGGGTTTAGGAGTCTTAAGGTACCATTGAACAGATTGAGCATTTCAGAGACTTTTGAAGAGGTTTAAAAACAAAAGAATTGTGGGAGAGAGTCCAAAAAGAGAGAAGACTAATAGCTGTAAGACCAACATCCATACATAGACATACATGGAATTTACAGTGCAGAAGGAGGCTATTCGGCCCATCGAGTCTGCACCGGCTCTTGGAAAGAGCACCCTACCCAAGGTCAACACTTCCACCCTATCCCCATATCCCAGTTACCCCAGTAACCCCACCCAACACTAAGGGAAATTTTGGACACTAAGGGCAATTTATCATGGCCAATCCACCTCACCTGTACATCTTTGGACTGTGGGAGGAAACCGGAGCACCCGGAGGAAACCCACGCACACACGGGGAGAATGTGCAGACTCCACACAGACAGTGGCCCAAGCCGGAATCGAACCTGGGACGCTGGAGCTGTGAAGCAATTGTGCTATCCACATTGCTACCGTGCTGCCCACATTCAGTAGTGGAGAGGAGAGGCTAGTGGGTAAGCAATGATCTGAAGCTGAAGGTGCAAGCTGTGAGTGCTGGGAGATATGGTTGAAGAAAAGAGGTCAGAATAAGGCCATGGAAACATTAGTAATTAATTCACTGTACAGAGGAAGACCGTAGAGTTTGACATGGATGGCGACATTGGACCTTGTGTGGATGTTGAGCACTTGAAATTCTCTGAGGTTTGTGGAAGATTGAGACAGGGAAGTCAGTAAAGAAGGCACTAAAAAATCTGTCCTTAACAGATGATAGTAGAATGGAGATTCATCAGTAGAATGGAAGAGTTAGGGATGTAAGCAGGCAATATTCTTTATGTTCAAGAACAGATGTGGGGTAGTAAAAGCTCACAGTGGAACTGGATGCTGAGATTGTGCATCTCTCCGATTGGCCTGAGTTGACAGTGGAGGAGGTTCATTGAATTCGAGCCAGGTGCTGAATTCCAAAAGGTGCAACCAGCAAAACAGGTTCAGGAATGTGAAGGATATTTCAACTGTTTTGTTACACTTGAGGAATGATGATTACTTTCAACCACTCCCTACTGGTACAGAGAATTTGCCAAACTCAATTACCACTGACGAATGGAATCCAGTTTTGCAGGATTTTTGTCCTCCATTCAAATTAGGGCTACCAGCGATTGGGAGATCACAAACTGTTCTGCCCTCAATAGATTTCACAACATTAGGGATTGATTTTGGTCTGCGCTGCACATGGAATTATCAGAAATGTAAATTTTTTATCCTGGTTAGTTTCAGCCATCGCCAGATTAATGCTTGCAAAGGCAAACAGGCTTGAGAGTGTGAACAGAAACACTGAGTGTATCTTTTCTTGCGTATTATGTATTAACAAGGTAAGACATGAACAATATGGTCTCTCCAAACAAAGGCTTTCCAAGTGAAGTCAACACTTAATCCTAAATCAGCTCAAAACAAATAAATCCAGAGGTGGCATTTATGAGGTTTGTGAAAGTTTGATACTCATAATGAGATTGTCTGTCTATCTGTCTATATATATGTTTCTGGGCCATACCTCTTCATTCACCTGAGGGAGGAGCAGCGCTCCGAAAGCTAGTGACATCGAAACAAACCTGTTGGACTTTAACCTGGTGTTGTAAGACTTCTTACCATAATGAGATTGTCATTATTTTCTTGAAAAGGACCTGAAGATTGAAAATAGGCTAATATGGTGCCTATGTTCAGAAGAGTAATGAAATGAACACATGCAACTAGTCTTAATTATAGTCCAGGTAAATTAATGTAATTTAGTTGTCAGGAATTAATTTTAAGATTATTTGAACAATCTGCAGTCAACGTCGTTTCAGAAGGGAAGGACCTTGTATGACTAACATCTTTGACTTCCTTACAGAAGTGACAAACCAAGATGACTGTGGTAAACCATGTGCTGATGTGTTGTACTTTGACTTTTAAGAAGTTTTTGACAAAATTCCACTATGCTATTAATTGAACTTAGAGCTGCAGGGATTCAGGATAAATTCTGAAAATGGATTAAAAAACTGGGTTAAAGGGGGCAAGCAATGAGAGCCCATTAGAGACGTTATCTACAGGGTAGGGCCAAGGAAGTACTGAGTTGGAGGATCCAGGCCTCAGTGCTAAGACCACTAATTTTTTAATTTATATAGTCAACCTGGAGTCAGAAACTCAATGCAATTAACTTTACAAATGATGCTGAATGACAAGATGTGGTGAAATTAGAAGCGGTAGGCCAGAATATATAAAGGATGTAGATCTCCCCGGCCTCGGGTATTCCTGTATAAGGCGAGATCTTCCAAAAACATCATCCCCCACGATTTACCTGAGCTCTGGTAACCATTCCCTTGGGGCTGAATTTTACAGGAGTGTATTGCTTGCCCCCCTCCCCCTGTTACAAAAGTTGGTTTCAAACTGGCCGACTTAAAAGAAAGGCTGACTCTCAACACTAACATGCTGGGACAGCCTAAATAAGCAGAGTGGGACATTTTCACCTCAGTGGGAGCTTGTTGGTTCCTTCAAGAACTATCCTCAATTTACTGGCAAGCAGCCTCAGCACTCTCAGCAGTGCCAGACCCACTGAAGCAAAGTAATGGATCTTCGACTAAGCCAAATCTTGGGCGTTGAGGGCAGGAAGAGATTGGGAAACTTAGGGAGATGGGGGCAAGGGAAATTGGGGCATAGGTTTTGAAGGCCAGGCTGGGAGACACAAATGGCGTGTATTGCCTTGGAGGGTGCCCCGATGTGCACGGGGCACCACTTGAAGTTCATATTCCGCTTTCCTTCCTGTCTTTTAACCAGTTGGGTTAAAGAATGGCCTGCCCACTCCCACCCACCTGCCCACACCAAATGTACTCTGCCATGAGCAGTGTAATATTCTGGTTAGTCGGCTTGGTAACAAGCTCAATTACCTGTTAATTGTTTTTTTTAAATGCTGATTGAGCTGCCAATTTTAGCACCCTCCCACTGAAGTCACTTTCGGTGGGAGGGGGGAGTCATAAAATCCATCCCTTGGTCTTCATGGACAATCTCCCGAATGCTAGTGATCCTATTAATATGCAAGCGACACATTATTGGCACTTGGAATTTATTTCAGTTTGAGGAAACTTTTTTTTGCATTGACAGAATGATTTAATTAATATTGTGAAATATCATTGTGAAATTCATATTTGAGAAATGGACCTATTAAATTAATTTTATTTGGTCCGGCAAACCCTGAAACAACTTCCTGGTCCAACCTCGCTGGAAAAATAATTCAGCTTGAATCATTGGTTATAGCATGTTGTGATGAATCTTTTCACTATGTCTCTGAATCAGCTCCCTCATTAATGCTCGAGCAGTGTTCCCAAACTCCCTGAGCTGAGGTAGCTGCTGATTTTCACTCAGCAGGTATTGTTGTTGTCTGTCAAAAGTGAATTATCTGAGATCACAGGGAGAAAGGCTCCTGGTGCATGCAGATCCTCACAGGTTTTGCGACCCAAGTGTTTCCATAGACTCTGCAGTTTATACACCTCCGTGGGAAAACAGTGGGAAAATTTACGAACACTCAGTTGCTTTAATAAGGACATTGAGCTCTCACTGCTGGAATTTGACATATGATAAAAAAACAAATTTCCCTTCATCACAGTAACAGTAATTATAGAGTTAAACATATACAACACCTTTATTCTGCACACTTAGTCTGTTTTTTTGTGCCATCTCTCATCCTGGATTTCCCGAAATAGATGTGCAACTATCATTTTGTTGTTATCATATAACCTTTTCAAAAGGCAAACCCAATTTACAGAATGATTGCTATAAAAAGCATTTATTTTAATCTGTAATGAGCTGAGGCTTGGTGGAGTTCAGAATTTTGGCTGAATATTATCTTGAATATTTTTAAGTTGAACTTCAGGTAAGAAAAGAATCTTTACGGCAGCACAGTGGTACAGTGGGTTAGCCCTGTTGCCTCATGACGCCGAGGTCCCAGGTTCGATCCCGGCTCTGGGTCACTGTCTGTGTGGAGTTTGCATATTCTCCCCGTGTTTGCGTGGGTTTCGCCCCCACAACCCAAAAAATGTGCAGGTTAGGTGAATTGGCCTCGCTAAATTGCCCTTAATTGGAAAAAATGAATTGGGTACTCTAAAGTTATGAAAAAAAAGAAAAGAAAAGAATCTTCGGGAAAAAAGCTAAAGATTTTCTCGCTGGAAGATATCATACTAAGTACTTTTGAAAGGTTAATGCTCTGTGGGCCAGTGCAGCTTTTAAAACCAGTTTATAGAAATCAATAGTCTAGTTTTCCCAGTATCAAGAATGAATTAAACATGGTTTTTGGTATATCTCAACAGATTGCTTTATGTGCCCGGAGCGATTCACGATCTTCAGCGTTTTCATAAGTTCACAAATGGTTGATTGAGGAGAACATGGCGGTGGAGCCAGCGTTCTCTTTCTTGACAAAAGGGGACGATGGAATGGTGATGAGGAAGGGGAAATCGAGATTTATAAAGTGACATTTTTCACAGTAAAAACAGGGATGGGAAGGGAGCAGACTAGTCCCTATGAAGAGTCTGCAACTTGAAGGTACATTAACAACATGAACTCAAGTTGCTGGAGAACTCTAAGTTTGGGATCTAGATTTGGACCCTGAAGCTAACAGATGGTGACATAGCTGCAAGGGATCTCCATTTAATCTGGATAAAAGATTCAAAACAGGTTTGACAGTACCCCAACTCAGCTGCAACAGATGGAACTGATAATATTGGCACACTGTTAGAGATGTTAAGAGTAGACAAGTGCTCTGCCACCCTTGTTTACAGCGCATACTAAGGAGGAGATTAACAAAATCTTTAAATATCATTTCAAAATACTGATTCTCACTTGCTAAGTTGACATGTGTTAGGAGAAAGGGTCAAGTTAAGACCCTGAGAGTAGCATTTCTGGGATAATGAGTAGCTGAGGAAAGGAGGCTTTGGATCAGAAAGATGCCAAAGATTGGCTCAGTGAGTGTATGCTCATTTGAGGGCATGGTAACATCGTGGTGATGCGACTGAGTTGGTAATCCTGAGGCGTAGACTAAAGATCCACAGAAATGAATCTGAATCCCAACATGACAGCTGGGGAAATTAAATTAAGTCAGTTAAATAAATCTGGAATAAAAAAGCTAGTCTCGCTAATGGTGACGATAAAACTACTGAATTGTCATAAAAACCCATCTGGTTCATTAATGTTCTGGTTTTTTTTCATAAATTTACAGTACCCAATTAATTTTTCCAATTGAGGGGAAATTTAGCATGGCCAATCCACCCTACACATCTTTTGGGTTGTGGGGCAAAACCCAAGCAGACACGGGGAGAACGTGCAAACTCCACACAGTCTCTGACCCAGGGCCGGGATGTAACCTGGGACCTCGGCGTATTGAGGCAGCAGTGCTAACCACTGCGCCACCGTGCTGCCCCATTAATGTCCTGTTGGGTAGTAAATCTGCTGTCCTTACCCAGCCCGGCCTGTAAGTGGCTGATTCTTCTCTGTTCTCTGTGTAGCTGCTCAGTTGTATCAAACTTCTGTGCAAAACTATAACAGTAATCTAACTAGTTGTACCAACCTAGGAGGCAGATATGAAAAAGACACTTCCCAGTTAACCCCACAAATACTTCCTCACTGAAATCTGGCGAAAGCTATCCCACAGACTAACAACAGCCTGACATAGTCATACTCACACAATCATACTTTACAGTCAATGTCCTAAACCATTACTGGGTATGTCCTGACCTATAGGCAGAGCTGGTGGCACAGTGATATGCAGTCAGGAGGGAATGGCCCTGGGAATAGTCAATATTACCTTTGGACCCCATGAACTCAAAACTGGGGAGGAAAACTTCCTGCAGATCACTACCCTCCCTCAGCTGATGAACCAGTATTCCTCCATGTTGAACACAATTGGAAGAGTAATAACACAGAACATACTTTGGGAACAGAACTTCAATATCCTGTAAGGTACGACAATGCACAGTAGCACCAATTTTGATCCAAGAAACCAATGGGGATTGAGGAAGAAACCGCAGGCTACAGAGCAAACCAGATATTGAAAACCTTGCCAGAACGATTTTTATCAATAAATATTACTTTATGAAGAAAAATGGGCTTAACGGGTGGAGTGCTTGCTTGTGTTTTCTTGCGCAGTTCAAAGCTATAATTAAATCTATTGTATTTGAAAAGTAGTTGAGGTAATAAATGTTGCATAAACTAAATATGGTGGATTGTACCCGTATAATCACCTGTGCTGCGGTAAAGAATACATTATACCTCCAAAAATGTAAAATAAAAATTGAATATATTGCATAGACAAATGCAGTTAAGATAATGGGAGTGGGGAGGTTGTATAAAATGTATCCGTTGTTATTAAGTACAATGGATATCCAGTCTACTTACGAATGTGTTTTAGGTATTCATTACGTGTTCTGGTGAAGAAAACCCTGAGAGCAGAATTTTCCACTCAGAGACTAAGTGCGGTGGCAGGCAGGAAAGTCAGAGTGACTGTTGGAAGGCGGGATGAATTTGCGCACTAGATATTCTGCTTTACAGCACATTAATTATGTATTCATGGGGAGCACACTGAATCTTGTGGCAGGGTGGGGTGGGCATGATGCGACCCGCCCTACCATCATCCCACAGGCTCCAATGTACAGGCGTCAAATTTAAACATTGCGCCGAGATAACCATTTATTCATTGCAGGCCGGAAAATTCCCAGGAGAAGATAGAAGACTCCAGCCTCAAAGTTCCCTGGAGATACATCTCCAAGCGGTTGAGGAAAGGTGGGATTTTCTCTTTCCAAGGGATAGGAGCAGGAGGCCCTATCGTCTGGCCAGTTGGCCTGGGAGAAGGTTTCTAGGGTGATGCAAAGAGGACCATCCTGCAATGGTAGGGAAAGTCAAACCTCTACTCACTGCAAACTCACACTGTCAGAATGGTATCCGACAGTCTAAGGATTAGGGTCCACGGCGATGTCACACACTGTTCAGCAGATGGGACATCAGCATCGTTATTCTTATTGTTTATTGGGATGTGGACTTCACTGGTTAGGCCAGCACTTTTATTGCTCATCCCTAACTGGCCTTGAGAAGGTGGTGATGAGCTGCCTACTTGAACCGCTGCAGTCTATGTGGTGTAGGTACGCTTACAATGATGTTAGGGAAGGAGAACCAGGATTTTGACCAAGCGACAGTGAAAGAACAGCAATATTGGGCGCAATCTAACCAAACGGGGACAGAGTCCCGCAGCGAGCGCAATTAGTAGAGTGCTTCCCAGCACACGCAGTGCCGAGAAACACCAGGCTATCTATTGGTACTCTGGTTCTATTCGAGGCCTCATCGGCTAATGCCTTGACGAGGCCGCACTTAGTCCCATTTCTGCTTGCCGGAACTCCGCAGTGGAGGAGAAGATCAGGATTGCAACCATAGTTGTCAATGGCGGGGAGGGTACAAAGAATAAAGAAAAGTACAGCACAGGAACAGGACCTACGGCCCCCCAAGCCTGCGTCGACCATGCTGCCCTTTTAAACAAAAATCGTCTACACTTCCGGGGTCTGTATCCCTCTATTCCCATTCTATTCATGTATTTGTCAAGATGCCTCTTAAACATCACTGTCGTCCCTGCTTCCACCACCTCCTCCGGCAGCGAGTTCCAGGCACCCACGACCCTCTGTGTAAAAAACGCCTCATACATCTCCTCTAAACCTTGCCCCTCGCACCTTAAACCTATGTCCCCTAGTAATTGACCCCTCTACCCTGGGAAAAAGATTCTGACTATCCACTCTGTCTATGCCCCTCATAATTGTGTAGACCTCTATCAGGTCCCTCAACCTCCGTCATTCCAGTGAGAACAAACCGAGTTTATTCAACCTCTCCTCATAGCTAATGCCCTCCATACCAGGCAACATCCTGATAAATCTCTTCTGCACCTTCTCTAAAGCCGCCACATCCTTCTGGTAGTGTGGTGACCAGAATTGAACACTATACTCCAAATGTGGCCAAACTAAGGTTCTACACAGCTGCAACATGACTTGCCAATTTTTATACTGAATGCCCCGGTCAATGAAGGCAAGAATGCCGTATGCCTTCTTGACTACCTTCTCTACCTGTGTTGCCCCTTTCAGTGACCTGTGAACCTGTACACCTAGATCTCTCTGACTGTCAATACTCTTGAGGGTTCTACCATTCACTGTCTCTCCCCTACCTGTATTAGACCTTCCAAACCTCACATTTGTCCGGATTAAACTCCATCTGCCATCTTTCCGCCCAAGTCTCCAAACGATCTAAATCCTGCTGTACCCTCTGACAGCCGTCATCGCTATCCGCAATTCCACCAACCTTTGTGTCGTCCGCAAACTTACTAATCAGACCAGTTACATTTTCCTCCAGATCATTTATATATACTATGAACAGCAACGGTTCCAGCATTGATCCCTGCGGAGAACCACTAGTCACAGCACTTCAATCAGAAAAACACCCTTCTTTGCTACTCTCTGCCTTCTATGGCCAAGCCAGCCTGTGTCCCTGTTGCCATCTCACCTCTGATCCCGTGTGACTTCACCCTTTGTACCAGTCTCTCATGAGGGTCCTTGTCAAAGTCCTTACTGAAGTCCATATAGACAACATCCACTGCCCTACCTGCATCAAACATCTTTGTGACCTCCTCGAAAAACTCTATCAAGTTAGTGAGACATGACCTCCCCTTCCCAAAACCGTGCTGCCTCTCGCTAATACGTCCACTTGCTTCCAAATGGGAGTAGATCCTGTCTCGAAGAATTCTCCCCAGTAATTTCCCTACCACTGAATTATCCTTGCTACCCTTCTTCAACAAAAGGACAACATTGGCTATTCTCCGGGACATCACCTGAAGACAGTGAGGATCCAATGATTCCCGTCAAGGCCTCAGCAATTTCCTCCCTTGCCTTCTTCAGTATTCTGGGGTAGATCCCATCACGCCCTGGGGACCTATCCACCTTAATATTTTTCAAGACGCCCAACATCTCTTCTTTTTGGATCTCAATGTGACCCAGGCTATCTACACACCCTTCTCCAGACTCAACATCCACCAATTCATTTTCCTTGGTGAATACTGATGCAAAGTATTCATTTAGCACCTCGCCCATTTCATCTAGCTCGACACATAGATTCCCTCCCCTGTCCTCCAATGGGCCAACCCGTTCCCTGGCTACCCTCTTGCTTTTTATGTACGTGTAAAAAGCCTTGGGATTTTCCTTAACCCTATTTGCCATTGACTTTTCGAGACCCCTTCTAGCCCTCCTGACTCCTTGCTTAAGTTCCTTCCTACTTTCCTTATATTCCACACAGGCTTCGTCTGTTCCCAGCCTTCTAGCCCTGACAAATGCCTCCTTTTTCTTTTTCAGACCGTAAAATGATGGTTCGCCCAAGATTCTTGTTTGTTTTTCAGTGTCTCCCTATTTTTATTCCAAAGGCCTTTTTTAAGCAGGTGAACAGGGTGATATCTGGGTTTGTGTAGGCGGGTAAAACCCCGCGAGAAAGAAAGTATTGCTGGAGCGGAGCCCAGGGGAGGGAGGGCTGGCACTGCCGAACTTTAGGAACTACTACTGGGCGGCAAATATAGCCATGATTAGGAAGTGGGTAATTGGGGGGGGGTCGGTGTGGGAGCGGGTGGAGGTGGCATCATGTAAGGGCACAAGTTTGAGGGCATTGGTAACTGCACTTCTGCCGTTCTTGCCGGCCCGGTACTCCACAAGCCCAGTGGGAGTGGCGGCCTGAGAGTCTGGGGGCAATGGCGGGAGCATATGGGAGTAGAAGGAGCATCGGTGCAGGCTCCAATCTGTTGTAATCACCAGTTTGTGCCAGGGTAGATGGGTGGGGGGTTTCGGAGGTGGCAGAGAGCGCGTATTGAGAGGCTGGGGGATCTGTTTATTGATGGGAGCTTTCCCGGTCTAGAGGATCTGGAAGTAAAGTTTGAATTGCCGGGAGGGAATGGGTTCCGATATCTCCAGGTAAGGGATTTTGTGCGAAGACAGGTTTTTACCTTCCTGCTCCTTCTGCCACAGGGGACGCAGGGCAAGGTAGTTTCTAGAACGGGGGTGGGGGAGGGGAAGGTATCGGAAATTTATAAAGAACTTATGGAGTGGGAGGAAACACAGATAGTGGAGACAAAACGTAAATGAGAAGATGAATTGGGAAAGGATCTGTGGGAGGATGCCCTGAGCAGAGTCAATAGGTCCTCATCATATGCCAGGCTCAGCGTGATACAATTCAAGGTGGTTCACCGGGCACACATGACGGTGGCCCGGATAAGCAGGTTTTTTGGGGTAGAGGATAGGTTGGGCGATGTGCAGGAGGTCCCGCAAATCATGTCCATATGTTTTGGGCATGTCCATATGTTTTGGGCATGCCCGAAGTTCAGGGGATTCTGGCAGGAATTTGCAGATGTCATGTCCAGAATGTTAAAGGTGAGGATGGCACGGAGTCCTGAGGTGGCAATTTTTGGAGTGTCCGAAGACCCGGGAGTTCAGGGGGCGAGAAAGGCTGATGTTTTGGCCTTTGCCTCTTTGGTAGCCCGGAGACGGATCTTACTAGCGTGGTGGGACTCGAAGCCCCTGAAAACAGGAGTATGGGTTAGTGACATGGCTGAGTTTCTCGGGCTTGAGAAAATCAAGTTCGCACTGAGAGGTTCAACATTAGGGTCCGTTCGGAGGTGGCAGCCATTTATCGACTTCTTCGGAGAAATTGAACTGTCAGCAGATGCAATAATGGTGGCGGGGGGGTGTTCGGGAGCTGGGGGGAGGGAGTTAGACTATGTCGGTCTAGCTTAGGTGAGAACTGCGGGAGATGGAGGGGTGTGTTACGTGTTGAGCTATGATAATATCTGCACTTGTGTCTTTTGTTATTATAAAATCATAAATGCCTTAATAAAATGTTTTTTTTAAAAAGCAGCTCACCGCTTCCTTGGCCCACATTTGGATGATAAGGGAATAGTGCAGATGGGCTTTAGAGTGGTTTCACAGGTCGGCGCAACATTGAGGGCCGAAGGGCCTGTACTGCGGTGTAATGTTTTATGTTCTATGTCACTTCAAACTGGGGTCAGATGAGACGAGGTGGAAATATGGTGGGTGAAATGCTGCTGCCAGATTTTGACTGACTACACCCCGGCCCCAATCCCAACTGAACATGTGAATGAAAACCAGCCCCATGGTGGAAACATCGGTAGGTGAAGTTCAATTGTAAAAAAGATAGATTTATTGGGATTAAAAAGCCCTGTTCCTAAAAATTCTTAAATTCTTGCATTATATTCTTGAATCTGACCCCACTGGTTCCATAAATCACATAAATGACAATATCATACTTTACTCTTTGGAAGCTAATTCCCCATGCCTGGAATATTGATGTAACCAAAGTTTACCCATAATTAATCCGCTCATTTGCTCCAGTCTTAGCTCAGGGAGATATTTGTGGACTGTTTCCTCCTATCAGCGTTTCTGTGGAGACAATACAGGCAGTAACAGCTGCATGAAGGGCTGGCAGTGAATTGTTAGCCCATTCAGAAGATACATGGTTAGGAGTGTAATTATGCTGCCAAATTAGCAAGGTTTGGGCAGTATACACATAGCAGAAAACTTTTGAACATGGTGAAATGTTCAAATTCATAAAGCACCCTGACAAACCTCAGTTAGTAACAGTGAAGCTTTGGGTAGTGACGGACCTGAGTCCTCCCTTTTAGCGAAGAAACGTTGCATTGAGTGCCTGCCACTCACGCACTTAACTGGACACTGGCAGATGTTCTTCAGGACCAAGGATCCAGTAGTGGGAGCCCCACCTACCGAGAACCACTGCCCGATTGGATGCAGCCATCTCCATTGAATGGCAGTAGTAGTGGCCACTGCTGGTATGACAGCTCCCAAGGCCGAGTATCACCACTGGATCCACAAGTGAGGGATGAGGGGTTCACAGAGTGGGTGTTAATGGGATTGGGATCGATGACAATGATAGTGGTTCACAGTAAGCATCCCACTTCCAAATGCTGAGCTCCTTGACCAAGCACTAAGTGCCATTGAAGTGGGAGGGGGGTGGGGGTGGGTGGGGGGTGTTAACTCCTTGCGAATATTAATTGCGCACTTAAGGGCCTCAAATAGCGGTGGGGCGAGGTGGGTAGGTCACCCACAGACCACGTATCAGACTTAATCAGAGAAGAGGCGGGAAGATGATGGGGTCCTCATCCGCTACCGTCAGGCCTCATAAAATGCCCCCATCACCAAACTCTCCACAGGGTAAGGCATTAAATTCCACCTTTGGCCTCTACATATAATAGTGATTAATAACGGATGAATGACTGCCTACTAACGATAAGGAGGTATCATTACACAGAAGAGAGCCCTTGACATCACTAAGTGAACCATTTGAATCCTAAAAGCGATTAGCATTTGGGAATATCCTCCCTACCACCCTTCATATGAAATAATTACTTGCTGGGAGAAGTGCTTACATTGTACTTGCTCCCTTTTCTGTTGATGGCTATGGCTGTGGTGGATATTTTAAGCAGCCACTCTAAGAAGATGATGGTTGCCAATTTACTTGTGTGGATAATTTAAGGGAGGTCAATTTAAAGGACACATGGGGCAGAGATTACATTTATGCCACCTGTCAAATGGCCTTAGAACGAGGCTCCACCTGTGTTCAAGGGAAACAAAAACATAGAAAATAGCAGCAGGAGGAGGCCCTGTGGCCCTTTGAGCCTGTTCTGCCACTCATTATCATGGCTGATCATTCAACTCAGTAATCTGTTCCCACTTTCCTCCAATATCATTTGATCCCTTTAGCCCAAGGAGCTAAATCCTTCTTGAAATCGTACAAGGCCTGATCTATCAGTCTCATTGTGCCAACTCGGGACTTGGCGAGGCTGGTATCTGGCCTTGTCACATCTCGTGAGATCTAACGAGATCTTGCGAGGCGTTGTGATCTGGACCCCGTCCATTGAGGTCGAGATCCAGATTTGCATATTTAAGTGAGCAGTTAGTCCCACTTGAACATGTCTGCACCAAACTTACTCAGTGCCTGGATCGAACAACCATGCCTTGCTTGTGCCTTAGCACTGGTTTCTACAAACGTAGACAAGGGGTGCCAGCACTTGTGGGTATCTCCCAGGTGTTTGGGGGCTGGGTGGTCGGGCTCTGGGCAGGGTGGTACCCTGGCACTCCTGATCTTTCCCATGCAAGGGATTGGGCCCTGCCCTATGAGGTGGAGTGCGAGGAGCTTGATGAAGCCCTACTTGGTGAGTTGGGGAGATCCTCAGGCCGGAGTGGGGGGGATCTGTGCCCTGACCTCTTCCCTCACTGGCGAGCTGAGCTCGTTAGTGCAGAATGTGAGCCTAAGTGCAGACTCAGCAGGCTGTTCCTTACCGAGGTCCAGAAATCAAGCAGAGTCCTGTTTAATAGCAGGATAGTTTTCAGCACTACCAGCGCAGGAAACACCCGACTTAATGCGCCCAACACAGCATTCTGTTTCATTTCCATGAAATTGTGCCCACAATGTTTTGGCCTCAACCGGTTTCTCTGGTAAAGAATTCCACAGGCTCACCACTCTGGGTGAAGAATGTCTCCTCATCTCAGTCCTATATGGTCTACCCCATATCCTCAGACTGTGGCTCTGGGGACCCCCACCATTGGGAACATCTTTCCTGCATCTACTCTGTCTAGGTCTGTTAGAATTTTATAGGTTTCTAGGAAATCCTCCACATTCTTCTAAACTCCAGAAAATATACTCCTAGCTGACTCAATCTCTCCTCAGATATCAGTCCCACCATCCCAGGAACCAGACTGGTAAACATTCGCTAAACTCCCTCCATAGAAAGAACACCCTTCCTTAGATGAGGAGACCAAATTGTCACACAATATTTCAGGTGTGGACTCACCAAGGCTCTGTATAATTGCAGCAAGATATCCCTGCTCCTGAAGTTGAATCCTCTCGCTATGAAGGCCAACATACCTGTGGTGTTGGGTGCTCTGGTGCACAGATGAGCCAACACAGTTGTATGTGGTACAACTCTATTTTATTATAACTCTTATAATACAGTTCGTTCTGGATACTCTGCACGTGCTGTCTCCCTGAGTGTGTTTGGTAACCGATGTGTCCTGGTTCTCCTCTGCAGCTAATACTGACCACCGGGGGTCGTGTCTGTGCTTTTATATCTTTCTGTCATTGGTTGTGGTGTTGTGTGTTCTGATTTGTCTGTTGGTGTGTCTATCATGATGTGTGTGTTTGAATATCATGACATCCCCCCTTTTTACAAAGATATGTGCCTACGTGGTTATAAATATAATTGTGTCGTGAGTGCATCGAAGAGTGTGTGTGTGTGTTATGTACAGCGTGTGTATATGACGTAACTATTTACGTGGGGCGATGTCGGGTGCGTCACACTAACAAGGTTGTACCATAACAAAACTTGGATGCGAGAGAAAAAAAAAACTTGAACATTGGTCTGGTCAGACGATATCTGGAACAATAAACAACAACAGGTTATAATACAGAAGTGTTTGACTTTTTGAACGTATGAACAGCGTTATAAGTCCAGTCTAATGGGTGACCGCCTCAAGAATGGGCTGGTCCTCAAGCCGGTTCAGCTGTGGAGATTTGGGGTCACACTGGTTCACCTTGGACTGTTGGAGGTGATGCTGTTGCCGAAGTCTCTACTTTACCATTTGTTGTACTTCGTGCAGTGCTTGGTTTTTTCATTCGTGCAAATATAACATTCAACATCTTTGTTAGTGGTGCCTTGGCTGTGGTTTGGTTCTGGTGGCGATGGAGGGGCATGATCCGTGGCATCTCCACGAAGTCATCCTTGGGAACCAGTGGAGGATCCGGCGTGTGCGTACGGTTCAGTTGCGAGCGTGGAAGGCGGCGCAAAGCTCGCTGATTGCGCCTACGCACCAATCCATCCGCCCTGCATGCCAGGAACAAGGTGGAGTCTTTTTCTTTTTATGTTTGTGGTGGACGGCATCTTGTAGCCGATGGGTCGTTGCCATCGAAGTAGCACCATCACTAATATCATGCAAGGCGATGACTGTGCCAGATGTCGAAGTTGGCCGAGACCGTGTACGCTGGTTCCGGCCACCTGCTGTGCCGGAAGGGCGACTCCGCAGAGAAACGTCGAAGCATGTCGCCTTGGAGAGAGAATTGTTGCTCGCATCAACGTCTGGCGATGGCGCGAATTGGTGTGTCCATCTTGGACCCCCGGTGCTGGTTGCCACTGCCGACCCAGTGGGACTGCCACGCGATCCATTCCCTGTCGCCGTGGCATCCGCCGTCACCCTGAGCGTGCCATCACCGAGGCCGCGACACCGCCCGTCCGGAGCAAGGTCTGGCGTGCGCGAATCAGAGTCGGCGCTTGGCTGCTCCCCATCTGGAGTCCGGTCTGCCTTCCGTCGATGCCCCCCGTCCGGAGTCCCAACAGGTTCACTGGAGGCAGCCGAGATTCCCTGAAGCTGCACTTCTGGAGTCGGAACATGCAGGAATGCACCAACCAGTGGAGAGGGTCGAGCCATCGAGGGTGGAAGCGGTGCGCTGCCACCGCAGTCGTCAGTGGTCCCACCGTGATCGTCGAGTGCCTCGGTACGCACTAGGCGAGGTCTGTCACCTTGCACCTTTTGCATGGGAAGTGGGATGCTGTCGTCACTCGTCTCACATCCCGTGGATAGATCCTCATTAGCAGCTTGCTGTTCACTAGGGTTGGGTAAATTGTCAGAGTTTTCATCTGGTGGTGCACACCATGTCGGTGGACTGTCATTGTCTTGCCATTGTCCTTCATTTGGGCTTTTCTTCTTTGGAATTTTAAATCTTCCCCCAGACATTGCAGAACCTTGTTTATTACCCCCAAATTCTCCCATAGGTATGGTCTCGAATATAGGATCCAATGTTTCTATCCACATTGTACTATTTTCCAAAGAACATTCCGTTTCACTTTTCTTCTCAGGTGCCTCATATGTATCTTTGTCTAATGTACATGCCTTCATGGTCTCTGGGTCTGATTTTGCTGGGACTGGCATGGTCACAGTCTCTCTTTTACTGTTCTCAATTGCCCACATTATACTCCCCATACATAACTGCTTAATCACTGGGGTTAGTGTGGTACAATGGATAATCGGGTCGACCTTATCTGCATCTTCACCATTAGTGGAAAGCACACTTGGTTCACTTGAAACTGCTGTGGGTTTTAAATTCGTTATCTGGCTACTCGATGTCGGTGTCCTCAGGATTCTTGCTCCAATGTTCTGCTCAATAATCAGTGGAGCGTGTATAGGTTCAATGCAATTAATGTTCCCCTCAAGGTTTGAAGAGTCATTACTGACTAACTGCTGGTCTCCGAAGTTGGGATTTTGCGGTGTTGTGTTGAAGGGAGACATTTGTCCCTGCTGTAGATATGATTCAGGTTGTGTTATTTCCATTACCTGAGGATCAATGTCTTGTCCATTTTTTCGATCCGTACTAAAACACTGGCAATTCTCAGTCTGCTCCTTGCAAGTTAAACATTCAATTAATTTCGTTAGCAAATCCTCAGCATCCTTCTGTGGCCGTGCAGCATTATTAATCTCTGTTCGGCTATAATGATCGTGAAGGTCAGCGCATAAACCTTTTTTCTTTGGGCTTGGACGAGGCGATTCCTTTGGCTTGTCTTCAGTTGGGCTTGAACAGTCTTCAGCGCTGTGCCCTTCATTGTAGCATGAGAGACCGTCATGTTCATGCTGCTGTGTAGTGGAGCATGGTAGGCTGTTATAGCCTTCTTGCTGTTCACGTGAGCATGGCAGACTTGCATCGTCTGCCGCTGGTTGGTCAGGAGAGGTTGCTAGACCCTCATGGTCTTGTTCCTGCAAGGACTGCGCTCTGGAGTCTTGCGTTCCTTCCATCGTGGAGTCCGTCCACGAGCTCTCTGTGGAGGCTTGTGACACTGGAGTCACTTCTTGTTCGTGCAAGGACTGCGCTCTGGAGTCTTGCGTTGCTTCTATCGTGGAGGCTGTCCACGAGCTCTCTGTGGAGGCTTGTGACACTGGAGTCACTTCTTGTTCGTGCAAGGACTGCGCTCTGGAGTCTTGCGTTGCTTCTATCGTGGAGGCTGTCCACGAGCTCTCTGTGGAGGCTTATGACACTGGAGTCACTTCTTGTTCGTGCAAGGACTGCGCTCTGGAGTCTTGCGTTGCCTCTATCGTGGAGGCTGTCCACGAGCTCTCTGTGGAGGCTTGTGACACTGGAGTCACTTCTTGTCCGTGCAAGGACTGCGCTCTGGAGTCTTGCATTTCTGCAATTGTGGAGTCTGTCCACGAGCTTGCTGTGGAAGCTTGTGACACTGGAGTCACTTCTGGTTCATGCGAGGACTGCACTCTGGAGTCTTGCATGTCTTCTTTCATAGAGTCGGGAACGTTGAGCGGGACGTGGACCACGCTCTGTGTGGCAGCAGGGCACTCTCCGTGTGCTTGCACCGCTCCCTGTCTGTTAATGTCAGGCTGCAGCATCATCCGGTACTGATAAGTTGGAACGTCATATCTGCTGGATTGAAGATCCTCAAATCCGAAAAATGAATCCGCATCTGCGTCGGATTCAATGTGGAGGCCGCCAATGTGCAACACGAAAGGTTCGTCCGAGTCATAGTCATATAGGACCACGGAGCTATCATTGGGCTCGCGAGGTCCGGAAACACTGTAAAGATCGTCATCGAAGTATTCAAGGTCGGAATCATCGTCTTGTGCGTAGGTAACTGCTTGTCGGAGGGTTCTTCGGAGGTCAAATTCATCTCCTGGGTCAATTTGCGGCACTGTGCTGTCATTCCAGGTGAGGGAAGGTTGTTTTACAGCTTTAACAGATTTTTGTTTTTTTGATTTGGGACGTTTCCCTTTTAAATTGGATTTGGGACATTTCCCTTTTAAATTGGTGCAGTCTGGGGCCTCTGACATCCTGACGCTCGGTATGTAACACGTAGGAAGCGACTGCGCATGCTCAGATCGCTGTTCCTTTACCGATGGCCGTTTTCTTGACTGCGCATGCGCAGCATCTCGCGCATGCGCAAACGAAACTTCCGGTTCTGCGCACTGCTCGCGCAACTGTGCTAGCGTTATACCTTTAGCAAGATGGCCACCGACCTCGACCCAGCCTTCTCTCAGGCCCGGGATTTTGGCTTCTGGGAATTCGGGCTCCGGGATCTCAGCCACGAGGTGAGTACTGCAGCTTTTCTTACCTTTATGTGCCGATTGGATTGCGTTTTCTTCACAGTACTTGGAGAATTTGTCCAGGACTGCCTGGTAATCGTACCTTTGCTGCCTCCTGAAGAACCTGAACCTTGTGAATATTTCTCTTGCCCTTGCACCGGCGATGGTGAGGAGAAATTCAATTTTTTCCCTATCATCCAGGTCTTGGAGTTCAGCTGCCACCAGGAACAATTCGAACATTTGCCGGAATCGCCGCCAGTTTTCGTGGAGATCGCCGTAGCACTGGAGCGGCTGCGGAACCGGGAGCTCTATCATTTTGCCTGGGCACTGCTGGTTGTCTGTGTACACTGAGGTATGCCGGCAGGTATCGATCCACTCCTGTACCATGTGGTGTTGGGTGCTCTGGTGCACAGATGAGCCAACACAGTTGTATGTGGTACAACTCTATTTTATTATAACTCTTATAATACAGTTCGTTCTGGATACTCTGCACGTGCTGTCTCCCTGAGTGTGTTTGGTAACCGATGTGTCCTGGTTCTCCTCTGCAGCTAATACTGACCACCGGGGGTCGTGTCTGTGCTTTTATATCTTTCTGTCATTGGTTGTGGTGTTGTGTGTTCTGATTTGTCTGTTGGTGTGTCTATCATGATGTGTGTGTTTGAATATCATGACAATACCATTTGCTTTCTTCACCGCATGCTGCACATGCATACTTTGCTTTTAGCGATTGGTGTCTAAGGATACCCAGGACTTGTTGCACATTCCCTTCTCCCAATCTTTGGCCATTCAGTTAATAATCTGCCTTGCTGTTTTAGCTACCCAAAGTGGATAACCTCACATCTATCCTGCCATGCTTTTTAAGTGCTCTGCTATTAAATCTTTTACTATAATTTTCCCCACTACTAACACCAGGCTGACTGGTCTATAATTCCTTATTTTCTCTCTACTTCCCTTTCTAAATAGGTGTTACATTAGCTCGCTCCAATCTGTTCCAGAGTTTATAGAATCTTGGAAGATGACCACCAATGCATCCATTATTTCTGGAGCCACCTCCTTTAATACTCCAGGGTGTAGATTATTGGGCCCTGTTGATTTATTGGTCTTCAATTCCATCAATAGGGAAGGCAGTGGTGAGGTGGTATTGTCACTGGACCAGAGACCCAGGGCAGATCTGGGGACCCTGGTTCAAATCCCACCATGGCTGGTGGTGAAATTTAAATTCATTACAAAAAAAATCAAGCTTTCTTTGGTACTCTATTTTTTCCTTCTTAATCAATCCCTTTGTCCTCCTTTTCTGAATTCTAAACCACTCCTAATCCTCAGGTCTGTTGTTTTCTTCTGGCCAATTTGTATGCCTCTTCCTTGGACCTAATACTATCACTACCTTGTCTTGTCAGACTTGGTTTGACCACCTTTCTCGGTTTATTGTTGCACCAGACAGGAATAAATAATTGTTGAAAGCTGGGACCGCTCCTTTAACATCCACAGCCCCCCTCTCCTTTAACACCCACAAACTCTGGCCTAGCCAGAGTGACACATCCCATGAATGTAAAGGAAAGGCAACTGCTGCTTTCCTACCAAAGGAGCCTCCATGGTATCACAAATGCTCCCACACAAGGGCTGGTTGAATGGATGTCCTGACATTGGAACCACACCACTGTTCTGGTGGATAGGCCTCCTAGAGGCAGTTTCTTAATTGGCTGCCGCTGGGAAGATCGTGTCCAACATCCCACCACAATCACCCATTGTGGGCACTCTCACTCCATCGGGAAATTTGCGGGCGTGAGTGCGATGTCGGCGAAGCGGAGGATCCCGCCGATGGAGAATCCAGCCCACAATCTTTCCACCTAGATGTTCTATACACCATTGTGGTTCTCTTTGTGGTTCTTCACAAACTTTCAACCTGAAGATGTAGAATCTTGCAAGAATCAACATAATTAAATGAATTAACATGTATTTGCCACTGATGTTAATTAGCTCTACACATTCCTCCTATAAGAAAATTCTAATTTTTACAATGAAAATCACACTTCAACAAGATTTTGTTTACACCACCAAGGTAAAGTGTTAATTTGTTATCTTTTTAATTTGCAGCAATATTGTGTGAAATCTCATCAGGTGTACTTAATCTCTGATAAGATCTGATTTTGTAGAGTATGCTGAAATGGTGCAATAGAATAGCTTCACTTTTTTTGTAAGGTACTTTAGAGATTGCCAGTGTTTTTACATAAATACGCCAAGATATAATAGTAATTCCATGGGAACAGTTCTGGAAGCCCAAATATTTTACCCAGTTGACAACCAAACATTTTGTGGCCTTATAACAAGTATAGTTTACACATGCAGTGTATTTAAATATCTTGAAATTCCTCAGTGGAAACAGGGTCCTCATGGGCAATGTCAGAGTTGACTAATGAAAATCCAACAATTGTACCTCAGGGTATGAGAATCAGTTATGAAATAAATACAAGTTGAAGAGTGTTATTTATTTATGTTCTTATGTTTGCAAGGCCATGCAGCAAACCTCCTCCAGCTGTATAGCTACACAACCTATTCTCAGAGCTCTAACTAATCACAGAATTGTTATGGTGCAGAAGAAGGCCAATCAATCCATCGCGCCTACACCAGCTCTCCAATGAGCATTATAATTTGGTGTAATTCACTTGCCTTTTCCCTGTATCTCATCACATAATGGGGGATTCTCCGCCTCCCATTGCCAGTCACAGAGTTCCTGATGCAGCGGAGAATCCCCTGTCGGCAAAGGTGCGATGCTTCGGTCCCCCGCTGGCAGCATCGTGTCCCGCACCAGCGAGATGATGCAAATGGGTCTTTTGGACCCATTTGCATCCTATTAATGGCAGAACACCAAATTCCCCACGTCGCCATAATACTCCAACTCTCTCGTCCGACATTCACACAAGTATTTGCCAGCATGACCCTACGCCGTTCGACCTTGCGGTGGGCAAAGGAGGTCGGTATTCAACAAAGTCCAAAGGAAGGCCCCTCCCTGACAATGCAAATCCTGCCCACCCCACCCCCATCCCCCCACATCAGAGACCCCCCTCCATATAAGTCATCCCTTCCTGGAAGCTGAAGAGCAATCCCGGAAGAAACAGTGAAAACTCACTGGTTTTCATTTACCTGACCCTTACACCTGCTGCCTCAGATAGAGGCCAATTTAGTGTGGTCAATCCTCCAATCTTTGGGTTGTGGGATGAGACCCACTCAGGCACAGATTTACTAACCACTGCACCCCCGTGCTGCCGATATGACCACTCCCCCCCACCCCCCCCAATCATGAATCAGCTCCCCAGCCCCAGAATTTCTGGGTTCCCTACCCTTCCATCAAGTACAGGGGTGATCCTACACACCTCCCCCCTCAGAGACCCTTAAATAAGGTGACACCCTCCAAGAGACTCTCAAAATAGGGGGGCCCCCCCCACGAGACCACTTGAATCAGGGCTCCCCTCCCTCATAGACCCACTGAATAGGATGACCCCCCTCAGAGACCACCAGAATAGGGGTACCCCCCAGACCCCTATCTAAAGGAACCTCCCACAAAGACCCCAACTAAAGGGAACCCCACCCCCCAATGAGAACCCTAAATAAAGGTACCCTCCCAGAGACCCCCTAACATCAGCGTCCCCCCAGAAACCACACAACGAAAGCCCCAAAGACTCCCAAAAGACCTGTCTGGAAGCTGGAGAGCAGTTCAGATAGGGGCAATAAAAACAACTACTGTTGTAAGACTCACATGGGCATACACCTACTGGCTCAGACAGAGGAAAAAACATGTGTCCAATCACGGAAAGAGAAAAGCAGTTACCTGTGGGAACCTGAATTGTAGCTCCAGTATACAGGAGGTTGAAAGTAGTGAGGTCATGAGTAAGGTTTCAAAGTTGCAGGCGTGTACCGGCAGGCAGGAAGGTGATTTAAATTGTGGCTTCTTCAATGCCAGGAGCATCCGGAATAAGCTGGGTGAACTTGCAGCATGGGCTGGTACCTGGGACTTCGATGTTGTGGCCTTTTCGGAGACATGGATAGAGCAGGGACAGGAATGGTTGTTGGAGGTGCCGGGGTTTAGATATTTCAGTAAGCTCAGGGAAGGTGGTAAAAGAGGGGGAAGGGTGGCATTGTTAGTCAAGGACAGTATTACAGTGGCAGAAAGGACGTTTGATGAGGACTCGTCTACTGAGGTAGTATGAGCTGAGGTTAGAAACAGGAAAGGAGAGGTCACCCTGTTAGGAGTTTTCTATAGGCCTCCGAAAAGTTCCAGAGATGTAGAGGAAAGGATTGCAAAGATGATTCTGGATAGGAGCGAAAGCAACAGGGTTGTTGTTATGGGGGACTTTAACTTTCCAAATATTGACTGGAAACGCTATAGTTCGAGTACTTTAGATGGGTCCGTTTTTGTCCAATGTGTGCACGAGGGTTTCCTGACACAGTATGTAGATAGGCCAATGAGGGGCAGGCCATATTGGATTTGGTACTGGGTAATGAATCAGGACAGGTGTTAGATTTGGAGGTAGGTGAGCACTTTGGGGATAGTGACCACAATTCAATTACGTTTACTTTAGTGATGGAAAGGGATAGGTACATACCACAGGGCAAGAGTTATATCTGGGGGAAAGGCAATCATGATGCGATGAGGCAAGACCTAGGATGCATCAGATGGAGAGGAAAACTGCAGGGGATGGGCACAATGGAAATGTGGAGCTTGTTCAAGGAACAGCTACTGCGTGTCCTTGATAAGTATGTACCTGTCAGGCAGGGAGGAAGTGGTCGAGCAAGGGAACCGTGGTTTACTAAAGCAGTTGAAACATTTGTCAAGAGGAAGAAGGAGGCTTATGTAAAGATGAGACATGAAGGTTCAGTTAGGGCTCTCGAGAGTTACAAGTTAGCTAGGAAGGACCTAAAGAGAGAGCTAAGAAGAGCCAGGAGGGGACATGAGAAGTCTTTGGCAGGTAGGATCAAGGATAACCCTAAAGCTTTCTATAGATATGTCAGGAATAAACGAATGACTAGGATAAGAGTAGGGCCAGTCAAGGACAGTAGTGGGAAGTTGTGCTTGGAGTCCGAGGAGATAGGAGAGGTGCTAAATGAATATTTTTCGTCAGTATTCACACAGGAAAAAGACAATGTTGTCGAGGAGAATACTGAGATTCAGGCTACTAGACTAGAAGGGCTTGAGGTTCAAAAGGAGGAGGTGTTAGCAATTCTGGAAAGTGTGAAAATAGATAAGTCCCCTGGGACGGATGGGATTTATCCTAGGATTCTCTGGGAAGCTAGGGAGGAGATTGCTGAGCCTTTCGCTTTGATCTTTAAGTCATCTTTGTTTACAGGAATAGTGCCAGAAGACTGGAGGATAGCAAATGTTGCCCCTTGTTCAAGAAGGGGAGTAGAGACAATCCCGGTAACTATAGACCAGTGAGCCTTACGTCTGTTGTGGGCAAAATCTTGGAAAGGATTATAAGAGATAGGATGTATAATCATCTGGAAAGGAATAATTTGATTAGAAAGATAGTCAACACGGTTTTGTGAAGGGTAGGTCGTGTCTCACAAACCTTATTGAATTCTTTGAGAAGGTGACCAAACAGGTGGATGAGGGTAAAGCAGTTGATGTGGTGTAAAGCATTTGATAAGGTTCTGCATGGTAGGCTACTGCAGAAAATACGGAGGCATGGGATTCAGGTTGATTTAGCAGTTTGGATCAGAAATTGGTTAGCTGGAAGAAGACAAAGGGTGGTGGTTGATGGGAAGCATTCAGACTGGAGCCCAGTTACTAGTGGTGTACCACAAGGATCTGTTTTGGGGCCATTGCTGTTTGTCATTTTTATAAATGACCTGGAGGAGGGTGTAGAAGGATGGGTGAGTAAATTTGCAGATGACACTAAAGTCGGTGGAGTTGTGGACAGTGCAGAAGGATGTTACAAGTTACAGAGGGACATAGATAAGCTGCAGCACTGGGCTGCGAGGTGGCAAATGGAGTTTAATGCAGAAAAGTGTGAGGTGATTCATTTTGGAAGGAATAACAGGAAGACAGAGTACTGGGCTAATGGTAAGATTCTTGGCAGTGTGGATGAGCATAGAGATCTCGGTGTCCATGTACATAGATCCCTGAAAGTTGCCACCCAGGTTGAGAGGGTTGTTAAGAAGGCGTATGATGTGTTAGTGTTTATTGGTAGAGGGGTTGAGTTTTGGAGCCATGAGGTCATGTTGCAGGTGTACAAAGCTCTGGTGCGGCTGCATTTCAGTATTGCGTGCAATTCTGGTCGCCGCATTATAGGAAGGATGTGGAAGCATTGGAAAGGGTGCAGAGGAGATTTACCAGAATGTTGCCTGGTATAGAGGGAAGGTCTTATGAGGAAAGGCTGAGGGACTTGAGGCTGTTTTCATTAGAGAGAAAAAGGTTAAGAGGTGACTTAATTGAGGCATACAAGATGATCAGAGGATTAGATAGGGTGGACAGTGAGAGCCTTTATCCTCGGATGTTGATGTCTAGCACGAGGGAACATAGCTGTAAGTTGAGGGGAGATAGATATAAGACAGATGTCAGAGGTAGGTTCTTTACTCAGAGAGTAGTAAGGACGTGGAATGCCCTGCCTGCAACAGTAGTGGACTCGCCAACACTAAGGGCATTCAAATGGTCATTGGATAGACATATGGACGATAAGGGAATAGTGTAGATGGGCTTTAGAGTGGTTTCACAGGTCGGCGCAACATCGAGGGCCGAAGGGCCTGTCCTGCGCTGTAGTGTTCTATGTTCTATGTATTTAAACCCCGCAGATCCTTAAGCTGCGAGCCATTCATTCATTTCTCTTAGTGGGCTGTGATTGTCAGCTTCCACAAACACAGGTGTCAACCTTCCTCCATGGATAAATAACTTTCTGTGCTGTAACCACAATGTTTACAAACACCACCCACTTCAAAGAGAATTAAGTGCTGTCAATTTCCACCTCAGCACTTCAAATTCACTCAAGCCTTTGGGTGGGGTGGGGAGGGAGTGATTGAGAGCACTTAACTCTCTATGATGTTTGGAAAGATTGTGGTTAGAGTTACTCATCCATGAAGGAAGATGAATCCATAAGGACACCCCCAAGAAGATCCAGGAGGTCTCGAGGAGGGTTTCCCAGTTAGGGGGTCTCTGTGGGGAGGGGGGTATTGCTAGCTAAGGGGTCTCTGTGGGGGGTCTCCCTATCTAGGGATCTCCCAGGGTTTGAGAGGTATCTGGAGGGTGAAGTGGGCAGGTTGTGCATTGTGGGTGGGGAGGATGACCCTCGGGTGGACTTTTGGGGCAACTCCCTTAAGGGATTAGCCCCTTGGCCCAAAGTGAGGTCCACCATGTCACGGCCATGCTGGTAAATACCAGCAGTGATTGCACCCACGTGACCCCTGGCCCAGAGGACCGGAGAATCGCAAGTGCCCACAGACTCTGGTGCCTGACCCGCTAAGTGGATACAAATGGGTCATTAGGACCCATCTGCATCCATTACCATTGTCCTGCTGGCACACCGAGGTGATCCCCGATCCCACCGGCAGCAGGGGCCGGAGCATAGCGGTCGGTTTTGCACCCAGTGCGAACCTCGATTTTGATGGGACGCCCGATTCTACACCAGGTCATGATCCATGTTGTCGGAGTCATGTGGCGGAGAATCCAGGCCACCATCAGCAAGTGGTAAATCAGAAAAGATTGTGGAAGTGAAGTTGGATATGAGACGGAGGATTCGGTGCGAGGACACCGCCACCTTCCATGGTTTCAGTGCCGTCTCTGATTATGGCCTCAGTCATGGTCACACCATATTGAGCACTGTCGCCTCCACTGGAGTAAGGACATGTCGCCATTCCCGTCCTCCACTGCTTGGCTGCTGCTATCTTTGGTTATACACTGCCTTGTCCTGCAAGAGAGGTGAATTGTGTCAATGAAGGTGGTTTAAACTATTGGTGTGATCTTTGGATCATTGGTTGAATAGCGGGCAGTGAGTACAAGTTGTGAAATGGGTGTTTGAGATGAACAGCAGTGCTAAGTGTGTGAGGATGAGATGATGCTATGAGCCGTGATTGATAGAGATTGTTGGCAAGTGAGTGTTAGGGTTGGGGCGCATTGAACAATGGCTGACGCTAATGGTGCAGTTCCATGGGTTCTTAGGGCTGAACTTGCGGCATACCCCATTGCATTTATCTGTTTGCACTGCCTTCTGAGGGAAGGGTCTGGAGGGTTCCTGATATTCTCCTCCTCAACCAAGTTTTGTTTCTCTTCCTGCACCTAGTGGTGTGTAAGGCAGACTTCCATCTTCTCCCCATAGCAAGATTTCCATGGAACAGGTTGCTGTCCTGTCACCGGAGGCTTATAGTTTGAGGTGCACCACTCCACATCAAGCATGGCTGATCAGAAGTCTCTCCCACTCTTACCACCTGCCTTTGGTGAGTTGGAAGGATTTGGAAGGCTGATTCTCAGCCTGTTGACTGTGTTATGAATGCACCTTCCTTGGCCATTGAGTCCTGGGGTGGGACTCAAACACAGAGCTTCTGGCTCAGAGCCAGGGACACTACGCTGTGCACCACAAGACTTCCCTCAACCAAGTGCAGCATTGGAAAATCTTAAAGCTTGCTCTCTGCCATGTTATGCTCCATAATTCAGTGTTCTTCTTGGTCGCGTGTTACTTTGCAATCAGCTCCAGCACCTGCTCCAGCCGAAATGCACCTCCCTTTTAAATGTTCAGGCTGGTTTTAATTAGTGCAGACTCGCTTTAAGTTACATAAAAACATGAAAAATTATCGACATGAAATGTTAACTGTTTCCTTCTCCATAGAGGCAGAGCATTTCCCCTGTTTTCAGTTTTGATTTCAGTGTTTTGCTCTCAGTTTAAGTGATAACATCTCAAGATTTAGTGCCCCGCTCAGACATGCAACCATTCAACAGCATGCTTAGTCAGCCTGCACACAACACTCATTATTCCTCCTATGTGAGCCAACACTGTTGATGGTTCTACTTCCAAACTCTTACCCCCCGCCCACCCCCTTCCTGTCATCACCCCTCTCCTCAACAAAAATAACCCTTGAGATCCCCTGGCCTTGTTGTAAACTACGGCCCCATCTTGAAAAACCTTTTCCTTCAAAGTCCTTTGAAGTAAATGCCACCTCCTAGCTTTCTTGGAATTCTGGCCCAAATCTTCTGTCCTCGTTCACGACTGGGATTTTCCAGTATTGCAGAGAGTGAGTGGAGTTTTAACTGCAATGCCAAATTTTCCACAGACAAGACCGGCGAATCCTTCCCTCAGAGTTTGAATCCTTCCGAACAGATGTCCTTCCCTGTCACAACAGCAAAACTGTTCTTAACAAAGTAATAAATGACACCCCAGTTGACTGTGAAAATGATCTCTCCTCACTTCCTCATTCTCTCTGCAGCCTTTGACATGGCTAACCACAAAATTCTGCCCCAACACATCTCCCTTAACGTGACCTAGCTAGGTGGAGCTGCACTTGTCTGGTTTCATTCTTATCCATCCAGTCATAGCCAGAGAATCACCTGGCATGTCTTCTGTTCTCACTCCTAAATAGTATCTGGTGTCTCCCAAGGATCTAGATTTCACCCTTTTTCTCCTCTCTACGCTGCTCCTTGGCAACAGCATGCAAACTCATGGCATCAGTTTCCACGTGTATGGTGATGATACCCAGCTCTCTTGATACCTGTTCCATCTCTAAGTTTGGACCCTGTCCAACATCCTGTACTAAATGAACTATTGGAAGACAGAAGCTATAATCTTTGGTTTCTGCCATAAAATTCACTCGCCCGTTACTGACTCCATCTGCCTCTCTGGTAACTGTGGGGCTGAGCCAGACTGCTTGCATCCTTGCGCCTGAACTAGTGCATGTCGGGCACGCGCGATTGATGGGCCCAGAAGCGAATGCGAGATGTGCTTCCAGCTCATGCTGGCAGGGGAAACCAAATTGTTGGGAGTGTACTATAGACCCTCCGGGAGGGATAGAAGAGTAGATATATAGATAAATCTCAGACAAGTGTAAAAACAATAGGGTATTAATAGTAGGTGATTTAAACTTCCCCAATATTAATTGGAATAGTCGGTGTGAAAGGCTTAGAGGGGTGCGGAGTTGTTAAAGTGCATGCAGGAGAGCCTTTTGAACCAGTATGTAGAAAGTCCTACAAGAGAGGGTGTGATGATTGTCTTAGTTTTAGGAAATGAAGCCAGGCAGGTGGTAGAAGTGTCAGTCAGGGAGCATTTCGGTGAAAATGACCAGAATCCAGTAAGAATTAAGTTAGTTATGGAAAAGAACAAAGACGGATCAGAAATAAAGGTTCTGAATTGGGACTGATTTTAAGAGGATAAGTCAGGATCTGACCAAAGTGAACTGGGAACAGCTATTTGTAGCAAAATCCACATCAGAGCAATGGAAGTCATTTAAAAAGAAAATAGAGAAAGTACAGGGCCAACATATCTCTAGAAAGGTAAAGGTCCAGAGAACCCTGGATGTCAAGGGAATTCCAGGATTGGATCAGTGAAACGAAGAGCGGTTTATGGCAGATACAGGGGGCTGAAAACAGTGGATGCCATTGAGGAGTATAGAAAGTGCACAGAGGTATTTAAAAAGGAATTCAGGAGAGCGAAGAGGTGCATGAAGAAACATAGGCAAGGAAAATAAAGGAGAATCACAAAGTGTTCTTTAAGATATGAAGAGCAAGAGGGTAACAAGGGAAAGAGTCGGGCCAATCGAGTCCAAAATGGCAAACTATGTGTAGAGCCGATGGAGGTATTCGATGAGTAATTTAATCAGGCGGCATGATGGCACAGTGGTTAGCACTGCTGCCTCACAGCTCCAGGGTTCCAGGTTCAATTCCGGACTCAGGTGATTGTCTGTGTGGAGTTTGCACTTTCTCCCGTGTCAGCGTGGGTTTCCTCTGGGTGCTCCGGTTTCCTCCCACAGTTCAAAGATGATTAGGTTAGGTGGATTGGCCATGTTAAATTGCCCTTAGTGTCCAAAAAAGGTTAGGTGGGGTTACTGGGTTACGGGGATAGGGTGGAGGCGTGGGCTTAAGTAGGGTGCTCTTTCCAAGGGCTGGTGCAGACTCAATGGGCCAAATGGCCTCCTTCTGCACTGTAAATTCTTTGATTCTATAATTTGCACCTGCGTTCACTATGGAGAAGGATGATGCAGATATAAAAAGCAGGGAAGGGGACTGTGATATAATTGAACAGATTAGCATTGAGAGGGAGTAGGTTTTAGTGGGCTTAAAAATGGAGGCCCAGATGAGATATAAACTAGGCTGCTGTGTGCGACAAGGAGAAGATTGAAGTGGCTCTGGCGTTAATTTTCAAATCCTCTCTGGCCACAGGTGAAATGCTAGAGAACGAGAGGACAGCTAATGTAGTACTATTATTCAAGAAGGAAAGTAGGAGAGAACCAGGTAATTACAGGCCAGTGAGTCTAACATCAATCGTTGGGAAATTCTTGGAATAAATTCTGAGTGACTGAACTAATCTCCACTTGGAGAGGCAAGGATTAATCAAGGATGGCATGGCTTTGTCGAAATGTGATTTATTTTTTGAGGAGGTGATGAGCTATTTGGATGAAGGCAGTGCAGTTTATGTAGTCTTAATGGACTTCAGTAAGGCTTTTGATAAGATCCCGCATGGGAGACTGATCAAGAAGGTAAGAGCCCATGGGATCCAGGGCAATTTGGCAAATTGGATTTAAATTGACTTCGTGGCAGAAGGCAGAGTGTAATGGTCGAAGTATGCTTTTGTGCCTATAAGCATGTGTCCAGTGGTGTTCTTCAAGGATCCCTTGGTCCCTTGCTGTTTGTAATGTACATTAATAAGTGTGGTATGATAGGTAAGTTTGCAGATCACACAAAATTTTATAGTGTGTTAAATAGCGAGAAGGAAAGCCTTAGATTACAACGTGATTTGGATGGGCTTGTCAGATGGGCAGAACATTGACAAAGGAATTTAACCCTGAAAAGTGTGCGGTGATGCATTTTGGGAAGACTAACAAGGCAAGAGAATATACAATGAATGGTAGGACCCAATAAGTGCAGAGGACCAGAGGGACCTTAGGGTGCAAGTCCATAGGTACCTGAAGGCAGCAGGTCAGGTAGATAAGCTGGTTAAGAAGGTATATGGGATACTTGCCTTTATTAGCCAAGGCATAGAATATAAGATCAGGGAGGTTATGCTGGAGCTGTATAAAACGCTCATTAGGCCACAGCTAGAATACTGTGTGCAGTTCTGGTCACCACACAACAGGAAGAATGAAAGGGTGCAGAGGAGATTTCGCCAGGATGCTGCCTGGGCTAGAGCTTTTCAGCTATGAAGAATGGCTGGATAGGCTGGGGTTGTTCTCCTTAGAGCTGAGAAGGCCGAGGAGGGGCCTGATTGAGGTGTATAAATTATGAACGACATAGAGAAGGTAGATAGGAAGCAATTTGTCCCTTCAGTTGAGGGGTCAGTGACCAGTGGATATAGTTTTAAGGTAATGGGCAGGAGGTTTAGAAGGGATTTGAAAAAATACATTTTCAAACATAGGGTGACTGGAACCCTAACAACATTTAAGAAACATTTAGATGAGTTCTTCAAACGTCATAACATACAAGTTGATGGACCAAGTGCTGGAAAATAGGATTAGACTAGATAGGTGCTTAATGGGCATGCAGACATGATAGGCCGAAGGCTTCTTTCTGTGCTGTAAATCTCTATGACTAACTGAGAGAGGCTCAGCACTGCTGGGGGTGGCAGGAAGAGGGCAGACACTGAGAGAAGTGAGGGGTGTCGATGGGCTGACAGCTGCTGTGAAGCTGCCCAGAGAGCTGCAGAGCTGTAAAAATGAAATGAGCTCAGTAAAATGCGACAAACTGTGACGACACTGGAAGTGTTTTATCCCACACTGGAATGGGTTTATTAGAAAAACATGAAGGCTGCCTAGCCGATTTACTAATCTGTCAACTGTAAAGATCGACAGGCCATGTAAAATCACTGACCATTGGCTTAATTTGGGCAGCATGGTAGCACAAGTGGATAGCACGGTGGCTTCACAGCGCCAGGGTCCCAGGTTCGATTCCCCGCTGGGTCACTATCTGTGGGGAGTCTGCACGTTCTCCCCGTGTCTGCGTGGGTTTCCTCCGGGTGCTCCGGTTTCCTCCCACAGTCCGAAGATGTGCAGGTTAGGTGGATTGTCCATGCAAAATTTTCCCTTAGTATCCAAAAAAGTTTGGAGGGGTTATTGCATTATGGGGATAGGGTAGAAGTGAGGGCTTAAGTGGGTCGGTGCAGACTCGATGGGCCGCATGGCCTCCTTCTGCATTGTATGTTCTATGTTTTATGTTCTAATTTCATGCCGAATTGTTGGCTGGCATGTTTCATTTTTTCATATAAATTTAGAGCACCCAATTCATTTTTTACAATTAAGGGGCAATTTAGCGTGGCCAATCCACCTATCTGCACATAAAATCATGGAATCATAGAATTTACAGTGCAGAAGGAGGCCATTCAGCCCATTGAGTCTGCACCGGCTCTTGGAAAGAGCACCCTACCCAAGCCCACACCTCCACCCTATCCCCGTAACCCAGTAATCCCACCTAACCATTTTGGACACTAAAGGCAGTTTAGCATGGCCAATCCACCTAACCTGCACATCTTTGGACTATGGGAGGAAACCGGATCACCCGGCGGAAGCCCACGCAGACACGGGGAGAACTTGCAGACTCTGCACAGACTGTGACCCGAGCCGGGAATCAACCCAGAACCATGGTGCTGTGAAGTGATTGTGCTAACCACTATGCTACCGTGCTGCCCTGGTGGGCATGTTTCTGACTCCCGCGCATGCCTGCTGACTGTAATTATTGTGCATGAGCACGATTACGTCAGGGTGTGAGCCCAACGTCTTCTTGCACAGTTTCATCCAATCCCAGTTTGGACACACACCCACAGTTTCAACATAATGTTCTGGTCTTGGTATTATATTTTGCCCTAAGGTGAACATCACCCAACTTTCAGCTTGCTCTTGCTTTCTTTGCTTTCTTTGAAATTTCACCGTGCCGATGCCACCACAGAACTTGATGATTCCAACACACTCCTGGCTGGACTTCCATATTTTACACTCCGCAAACCAACATCATTTCAAACTCTGCTACCCGTGTCTTAACTTGCACCAAATCCCACTCAATCATTTCCTTAATGGTCAATAATCTACATTAGTTCTTGGTCTTCAAAGTCTTGATTTCAAAATTCTCAAATCCCTCCATGTCCTCGCATCTGTCTTTGTTAACCCTACAATGTCCTTTGATCAATTTCTCCTCTTGAGCATTCCGATTTTAATCACTTCACCGTCTGGTGGGACAGGGAAGGTGATGGAGCTGTCTAGGACCTTGGATGTAAGGTATGATAACAATAATAATCTTTAATCTCTACATTAACACTGGAATGAAGTTACTGTGAAAATCCCCCAGTCGCCACACTGTGGCGTCTGATCGTGTACACTGAGGGAGAATTCAGAATGTCCAATTCACCTAACAGCACGTCTTTCGGGAAATTATAGGCTGGTTAGCTTGACTTCAATCGTTGGTAAGATTTTAGAGTCCATTATTAAAGATGGGATTACAGAGTACTTGGAAGTGCATAATAAAATAGGGCTGAGTCAGCACGGCTTTTTCAAAGGGAGGTCGTGTCTGACAAATCTGTTAGAGTTCTTTGAGGAGGTAACAAGGAAGTTAGACAAAGGAGAACCAGTGGACGTGATTTATTTAGATTTCCAGAAGGCCTTTGACAAGGTGCCGCATAGGAGATTGTTAAATAAGTTAAGAGCCCATGGTGTTAATGGTAAGATCCTGGCATGGATAGAGGATTGGCTGACTGGCAGAAGGCAGAGAGTGGGGATAAAGAGGTCTTTTTCAGGTTCACAGCTGGTGACCAGTGGTGTGCCTCATGGGTCGTCTGTGCTGGGACCACAACTATTCACAACATACATTAATGATCTGGAAGAAGGCACTGTTGCTAAGTTTGCAGATGATGCAAAGATCATCCAAAGATGTAGCATTGAAGAAGCAGGGGGGGGCGGCAGAAGGATTTGGACAGGCTAGGGGAGTGGGCAATGAAGTGGCAGATGAAATACAATGTGCAAAAATGTGAGTTATGCACTTTGGAAGGAGGAATGAAGGCGTAGACTATTTTCTAAATGGGGCAATGCTGAGGAAATCAGAAGCATAAAAGGACTTGGGAGTCTTTGTTCACAATTCTCTTAAGGCTAACGTGCAGGTTAGGAAGGCGAATGCAATATTAGCATTCATGTCGAGAGGGCTAGAATACAAGACCAGGGAGGTACTTCTGAGGCTAGAGAAGGCTCTGGTCAGACCCCATTTGGAGTATTGTGAGCAGCTTTGGGCGCCGTATCTAAGGAAGGATGTGCTTGCCATGGAAAGGGTCCAGAGGAGGTTCACAAGAATGATGCCTGGAATGAAGAGCTTGTCGTATGACGAATGATTGAGGACACTAGGTCTGTACTCTTTGGAGTTTAGAAGGATGAGGGGGTTCTTATTGAAAATTACAGGATACTGCGAGGTCTGGATAGAGTGGACTTGGAGAAGATGTTTCCACCTGTGGGAAATACCAGACCAGAGAACACAATCTCAGACTCAAGGGACGCTCCTTTAAAACAGCGATTTCTTCAGCCAGAGGGTAGTGAATCTGTGGAACTCTTTGCCGTGGAAGGCTGTGGAGTGTTGCTAACTTGCTGTTGTCTCTTAATTTGGCTCTGTTTAATTACGTTTGCTCAAGAGTCGCCAGGTACCTTTCGACACCGCCACAAGGTTCAAAACCGAATACTGATCAAAGACTCGATACACCAGTTAGTAAGTTCAAAAGCAATGCTCATTTATTTACACAGTCAAATCTATTCATGCATAAAACTCTACAACCTAAACTATCACAATTACTAAAAGCCTATACTTAGTTTCGGGTGCCCACTCAGTCAGAGGAACAATGGCCATTGCTCGGTTCTGAGGCTGCTGGGTTGAGCTGTTTACAGGATAGCAACTAGGAGCGTCTATGTCGTAGCGTGCGTTGACTTGGAACTTACTTGGTCTGGCGTAGCTTTGGCAGGTCTCTCCTCGCTGAGAGCCAAGGCCAAGAGAGCGATTCTCGTTTGGGGAATCCTTTTTATACCCCAAAGGGCTTCGCACGCTTTTGGGCGGGCCTTGAACTTGGCCCCAATTAATGGGTCATTTCCCAATCGTCTGTTTCGATTTTCCTCCAATAGAGGGGTGGGTTCCCTGGTTGCTGGGCGTGTCCTAGGTGGCCGTTGGTCTGCTTTGTTTTAGTCTCCTCTGGTGTCGGTGTGTCTGTCTTAGCATTGTTTACCTAAATGTTGCCTTTTGTTCCCGGGGATGGGTCATTACTATGTACATGGTTCTGCAGTACTGGTCTTGTCTGGGAGCTACAGCTCTAATCAACAGACAGGCCTTGCACCTCCTTGCTTTTTCGGTATTGTCTAATTTTCCCTGCATTCTTTGCAAAGCGTCCATTTTGTAATCGGGACGTGGCCATCCCACATGGCTACACTACCTCCTTGTGATCCTCAACGTGAAGCGTGAAGGATCACATTACTGCGTCGTCTTCGTTCTCTGACCAAATGGGGCACCCATAATCAGGCTCTACTCTGCCCTATCCTATGAAACACAAATTTACCTCAATCATTTCAAATACATACATTATTATAAAACTCTACGGGGCGCGATGACATTAATGCATGCATTACAGAAAAATAAAAAAACTGGAACCTCTAACTATCCTCAATAAACTATCCTCACTCAAACAATCCCCAAAATGATCTATAACATCTTAAATTGTTCAAAATAGCAGCACACAAATTTCTCTGGCCTGGCAGTCAGGCACAGAGGTTTACATTTCTCTATTTAACAGAATACATAAAGAGAAATGGATGCACTTTAATTCATGTCAAGGGGTTCGGGGGTTTGGTGAAATTTATTCGAAAATAGGGGACATGAACGTGTATATCGGGGTGTGAGAGCGGTAGGCACTCTTTCGCCATTTCCTGACTCTAAGTGTCTGCACGGCACTGCAAAGTATTGCCAGTATTAAGAGGGCTTCTACTACATACGATAGTGAGTACCAGGTGATAAACTTATCACACCAGGTCGGGGTGTTGTTAGCTGTCGCGGGGCTAGCTATCTCGGGGTTCTGTCTATTGCGGGGGTGGGAATCATTCACGACTTGTGTGGTAGGAGTCAGGGGGTAGCGTCCGCGCGCAACTGAAGGGATCCCGCTAAGATCCAGGTGAACAAGATGGAGGTCATCTTCATCTTTCCGTCTTTCTGTCTTCTTCTTTGTCTTCCTCTGGGGTTCCTGAGGTTCCGGAGTTCTGTGAACACAAGCATAATTTCTGTTATTATCCTGCTTAAGATCTCGTATGTCTGTCTGTCTGTCCTTTGTTGCCAATTTCCCTTTATAATTGGTCACCATCTGTGACTCCCTCATTTTTAAAAAAACCAAATATTTGGGACAAGACAGCCGAGAAAAATACTGACATAGTGCGAGCTGTCTCGCAGCCTGTGAGATTTATCATCCTAGTGTTTGAGGATGTAAATAGCATACGGAAGCAACCTAAGGGTTGCCAAAACCAAACAAAAGAATTTCGAACTGAAAGTGCCAAAATGGGGTGTGTATGGGGTGCATAAGAAATGGGTGGAATCCCCGGGTAGGATGGTGATCAATGCCGTTTGTGCTCTACCCGAGCATAGCTGACCAGAGAGGGGTCCTCAGACAGGGTGGGGACCAGTGCCGTTTCTCCACTGCCTGAGCAACCGGCAAAAACGGGAAAGAATGTGGCTGTCATGGGGGTTGCCTTGTTGTCTGCTGACAAACTTGTACCTCTAAACTGGTTTCTGTTGACAAACTAGTTCCTCTGAACTGTTGTCTGGGGACAAACTTGTTCCATTAACTGCCGGGGGCGTTAAAGGAGTGGTGACGTGGGGCTGGGAAAAATTTTCAACTTTACAAACAACACTTAACATTAACACTAACAAACAAACATACAACAATTATGGTGCAGGTTCCATCAGAAAGGACACCGTATCTCTCCATCGGTTCCTTTTTTTTTCATCATTTGGACACCTCACTGCTCAGTAGCGAACAGGGTCGCAAAGGGATTTGCTTGGTGGGAGTCAGACTCTATGTCACCATCTTCTCCCGGCTGCCAAACTCTTGACTGTAGTAATCGTGCTAAAGCTGCTTGGGGCGAATTGGGGTCCATCTCATCATTCCGGATGAGCCTGAACGCATTGTCTCGGTGCCAGAATCGTGTGTCGAGGTTGGAGCTACTAGGTTTCAATCCGTAATTGTCGGGCGGTGGGCCTGGGTCAGGGCTTTGATACATGGAATCTCGAAGGGGTCATTGGAATCATGCTCGGAATCGCTGGGAGTGGGGCCTGGTACAGGGGGATGATCGTAACGTGGTGTGCTGTGGCTATCGTCATCGTGATCGCTGTCGCTGTTGGTTGAAGGAAGGGAGAGGCGGAGTCGTGCCTCTGGGGGCGGAGTTGAAGTCGTGTCTGAGGACAGGCTGGACTGGTTGGGGGAGGGTAGGAAAGCGTCATCTGTGGGCGGGACGTGCTCGTCTGCTGCTGCGAGCAGGATGTGGTGTGTTTGGCTATTCTGCGAGCCATAAGCCTTGAGCTGTTTTATGTGAAACCACGCAGACTTACCATTGGGATATGTAATTTTGTATACTGAGGGACTGACTTTGTCCGAAATGTAGTACGGGCCCAGTGAATTTAGGGGAATGGAATGAACTGGGGTTGCATAGGGAAAGCATCACTTGCTGCCCTACTGCAAACTCAATGGTGTGTACTGTTTTGTCGAAACAAGCCTTGCTCTGTTTACTCCTGGTCCCAAGTCTCACAGCTGTTGCAAGTTGGGCTGCCTTTATGTTCCCTATCAATTGTTGTACAGCATTTTGTGCGTGAGGGCTGTGACTGCGGGGCTGGCCAAATCCAGTCCTAATAAATACTCTGTCCCTTTCATGGGGGGTCCGGTCATGAGGGTGTGGGGGGTGTATCCTGTGGACGTGGATACCGTGTTCCTTATAAACATTAAAGCAAATGGGAGAACTGAATCCCAGGTGCTGTTATTCTGCTGTACCATTTTCCTGAGGGTGGCTTTTAATGTCCTGTTCATCCTCTCTACAATACCACTTGACTAGGGGTGGTATACTATGTGAAACTTCTGTCGAATGCCGAAAATCGTGAGGACGTTTTTCATTACACGTCCTGTGAAATGGGAGCCTTGATCGGACTCTATACTGCAGGGTGTCCCCATCTTGTAAAGATGTGATGCGTTAATATTTTAGCCGTTGTCTTGGCTGTGATCGCGATGGAAAAGCTTCCACCCATTTTGTGAAGGTGTCTATGACCACCAACACATACTTATAACCATTTCTGCAAGGGGGTAGGGGTTCTATATAGTCTATCTGTAGATTTGTCCAGGGTCCATTAACGGAGCGGGTCTGACTAAGTTGAGCCCTTTTTCGCATATCTGTCCGGATTGTTCTGGGCACAGATCAAGCAATTCTCTATGTAGTGCGTAACATCGGCTTTTAAATCAGGCTCCCAGCAGAGCGGTCTGAGGAGGGCTAGGGTGGGTTCAATACCTTGGTGTCCATGATTGTCATGGAACTGACAAATGATCTGGTTCCTGTCCTGGCTGGGAACTATATAAATGCCATCCTTTAAAATCACACCGTCATGTGTGGTGATTGCATTCTTGCATTTATCATACGGGGCTGGGAAGGTACCCTTTAAAACTTCCCTGAGTTTCTCGTCCTCTTTCTGTGCCTTCGCTAGGTCCTGAATATCGGTCTATGAGACCTGAACTGCGTGTACTGGGGTGCTTTCGGCGGGATTTCAAAAATAACCATGGCTGGAGCCTGCCTTCACTAGGGCGTCTGCTTTAACGTTACCAGGGGGGAAAGAACGGTGATGACTGCGAGCCTTAATTATTCCATATTTTCTATCCTTGTCTTGGTGGAGTAATGGGGCTGAGGGTAGGGGTTTACCGTCCGCGAAAACAAATCCTCTCGTTTCCCACAGGGGTAGGAATTCTGTCAAACTATTGCAGACATACAAGCTGCCCGAATAGATGTCTGCTGGGGTCGGGAACGAGTCGGGGTGGTCTACAATGTAAGCGATCGCTGCCAATTCTGCTGCCTGCGTGCCTAAGTGTCCTGACAACTTTAGTGAAATCTCATCTAGGGCGCGTCCCTGCGCGCCTCTACGTAAATACCGCAACCGGTGATTCTCTTTCCATTTAACACTGTGGAAGAGCCATCCACATAAATCTTCAGGGGTGCGCAAGTGTCTGTTAGCTGGGGTCTCTGGGGTGTATTACCTGCTTTCCTGGGAGAGGTTTTGGGTAGAAATGGGCCTGTGTTCTGTTTTGTGGTGATGATCTCACACTCATGAGGGGTGCCTGCATACTGCAAATTATCGGCAAGGAAGGTGTGGGTCTTTGTTCGTTTTACCGTGATGTCCCGTCCCTGTAAAAGAAGGGTCCAACGGGCTGCGTGGATTTGGCTGACTGTGCCATCTTTAAGTCGGCCGTCTAACAAGAGCTGTGTTGGGGTGTGTTCTGTGAGGATGGTGATGGGGTTGAGTCCTGTAATGTAGGCGAAGTACTGTACTGCCCAAAAAACTGTGAGCAGGTGCCTTTCACAGGCAGAAAATCCTTGCTCTACAGGGTCTAACATGCGTGAGGCGTATGCTACGGGGCGTAATTGGTCATGGCGTTCCTGGAGGAGCACGGCCTAAAGTTGGTGCTTGCTACTTCAATAGCATAAGGGGAAAGTGGATCTGGGACCTGTAGTGGGGGGGGGGGGGGGGGGCTGTGCTGAGTGCTCTTTTTAAAGCATCCACGGCATCCGTATGCTGTGGAAGCCATTCCCAAGGTGCCTGCTTCTTGAGAAGTTCGGAAAGGAGCGCTGCTTTAGTGGCAAAACCGTCAATATGGTTTCGGCAGTAGCCTACTAGTCCTAAAAATGACCGGAGGGCTGAGACATTGTGGGGAAGGGGCAATTTGACGATCGAGTCAATTCTCTTTTGCTTGATCTCGTGTTTACCATGTGTGATCGCTGTTCCTAAGTAAATCACTGTCTCTTTCAAAATCTGGGCCTTCTTGGGGTTGACTTTACAACCAATTTCTTTGAGGAGTCCTAGGAGTTCGGCGAGAAGCGAAATGTGCTCTCGCTTTGTGTCTGTCTGTAGTAACAAATCGTCTACGTACTGGACCAGACAATCGGGGCGGGGAAATTTTGCTACTCCATTTGCCAGCTGTCGGTGGAAAATGGAGGGGGAGTTGTGGAAGCCTTGTGGGAGGCATACCCACGTACATTGTTGTCCCTGGAATGTAAAGGTGAATTTGTTCTGGCACGCTTTAGCCACTGGAATGGAATGGACCAAAAGCCATTACTAATGTCCAAAACCAAAAAAGAATTTGACTGGAGTCCCTGTTTGAGCATGGTCTCGGGACTCGTGGCTTTGGTAGGGGCTGCTGCTGGGGTTACTTTGTTCAGTTCCCGGTAATCAATGGTCAGTCGCCATGATCCATCCGGTATCCTGACGGGCCAAATTGGTGCGTTGTTTGTGGAGGCTTCTGATCTGAGTACGCCTTGATCCAACAAACTCTCTATTACTTTGGAGATTTCTCCCTCTGCTTCCTGGGGAAATCCATACTGCTTCTGGGGTTTAGGGTCGGGACCTGTAATGTTCACAAAGCCAGCCAATTTGCCACAGTTGTGCTTGTGCTGTGCAAATGCCGCTTTGTGTTCCTGCAGGACTGTCCTAACCTGTTTGTTTGCACTAATGGCTCGAGGGTCAAACCAGAAGTCTCCTACTGAGCTAACCCTGTTTACATACTCTCCTACTGTGAGCGGGGCGGGGGCTCGTGATGCCTTTGCCATTTTCCGAACACACTTGTTAACTGGGTCAAAAGAAAGGTTGCGGGAGCTCAAAAAATCGATCCCAAGGATATGTTCTGCTGTATGGGGCAGATCAACCAAAACTACGGGGTGCTTAGTTGTGATGTTCCCTATTTGTATTGCTACAGGGGCTGTGATGTGTCCCTGTTGTAAATGGCCTGTAAAACCGTTGAGTGTAATGGTGTCTTTTGTGGGCCTCGTGTCTCACTGTAACATCGTGGAGGAATTGAGTGTGGTGCGGGACTCCTCTGTGTCCCAAAGAAATTCTACGGGGTGCCCCCGAACTTTGCCTGCTACTACCGGTCTACCGGACTTGTGCCAAAGGTGTCGCAGACCCAAGTTGGGGAGCCCGAACACCGTCAGTCGGTGCCGTTCATGTCTGTACTCTCTGAACGGGCGCTAACGCTATGGATCGGTTTTGCCCTATTCCTGTTTAGGGTGCCTGTCTGTTGGTTTCTGTGCTGCTTTTGGGGCGCTTGACACTCTCGTGCAAAGTGTCCTAATTGTCCACAGTTGTAACATTCTTGAGATTTGGGCTGCGGTGGGCTGTTCCTGCCCTCATTTACCCATGCGGGGTTCTGGTGCGCTTTAACTGGATTCATGTCTGCCTGCTCATCATCTGGTTTTATAATTGCGGTTTTGCCTTGGACTGATTGCTCCCAAGCACGCGACAATCTCTTCAAAACCCATTTTTCATTGTGGGCCTCATCTGAGGGGTCGTAATTTGCGCAAGCTTTCTGTCCTGCGTCTGTTGCTTGAGAGACTAGGATTCGAGTCCATTTGACCATGTTATCTGGGGACAAATGGGCGCGGGCTAACTCTCCGAAAACTGCTGTGAAGTGTATCCACAAGCGTCCACCAAACGCTGTGGGGTGCTCTGTCTTCTTTTGCCTACACTTGTTTAGGCCTTCTACGGGGTCTCCTGTGTCATAGCCGATCGCATCAAGGATCGCTGTGTGCATCTCTTGGAGTGTGCCTCCTCCTATATTCTGTGGGTCAGGAAGGGCTGCCATGACTGAAGGGTCAAGGCTTAAAACTGTGAGCTTCACTTGCTCCTTCTCGTCCAGGCCTGGTAGTCTGCTGTTTGACTTTCGCGAAAAATTGGTGGGGATCTGATGTGGGAAGGAATGGTGTAATTCTTCCACACGCGTCCCATAATTGGGTCACGGTTAACGGGGTTGTATAAAGGAAATCTGCGTCTCCTTCTGCTGTGGCCCTGCAGTGTGTGGTTACAGGGTTCATGGGGGTGTGTTCTGCCTGTTCGGTTGGGGGTTGGGGTTTCCTTTTCTGGGGTTTTTCCTGCGTACATGTCCCATGTACGTATCTATGGGCAGTCTCATTCAATTCCTGCCAATCGGGGCCATTTTTCTGATCTAACTGTGGTCCGAATGTGCTTTGAAACCCATTTTGAACGGAAAGCAGAGATTGCAATTCTGCAATTTGCATCCGGCACTTTGCGTGGTCTACGGAGCTCTGCCTTTGTTCCGTCATGGAAGTATGGAGGGCTCGTAGGGCTGCTTTCAAAGCATTGCACTGTCTCTGCAATTTCTCAACTTGTTGCTCGGTCTCTTGTCTTACTAAGACCGCACGTTGCGTGGCCTGGTAGGCCTTATCATACTGCGTTTGGAAACGACTCAAATGCACGAGACAAGACTGGTGTGCCCCCTTGGCATCATCCACCTCTCTGTCCCTTGATGTTAACTGCTCTTTTAAATCTCTATTCTCCTTCTCTACTTCGCTCATGTCTACCTCACTACTTCTGTCTTTCTCCTCTATCTCTCTACGGAGTGTCCTAACAACCTCCTCTGTGCCTCGCAATTGTGCCAAACAGGCCACGATTGCCATCAGCTTGCGAGCTTTCCCCAAGCTCTTCTTGTGTATCTCTGACAGGTTCTCCCACCAAGTATGTCCTATACTCCCGGGACCTGTTTCGTCATTGGTGCAGAATTCACTCCAAAGGGGCCATCCTTTCCCTTTGAGATATTTCCTGATCTCATCTTCCCAAACGGGACACTGTCCTACTCTACTGGTTGCTGTGACCTCGAATTCCTGGGGGTTCATAAGGCGTTCCATTGCCTTCATTGCCATTTTCTCTATCTAGGTATGGAACAGGGGGTGATAAAGTGGTGATGTAAACACGGGTAGGGCTTACGCTAATTTCTGGCCTACAAAACTCCCGACAGTTTTATGCATCAAAATCTCTCTGATTTACCTTATATCCCTGTTAGTACGTATGCATTAACACACTTCCGAATCTCGGAGGCTTGATCAATACTGTTCTTACGCTCGTGGTTTTTCTGTTTCCAATTGGATTCTCAATTCAAATTTGGATTCTCTCGGAGTGGTTAGGCCACTTCTAAATCGAGTTCCGTCAGATGTCGCCAGTCAATGTTGCTAACTTGCTGTTGTCTCTTAATTTGGCTCTGTTTAATTACGTTTGCTCAAGAGTCGCCAAGTATCTTTCGATACCGCCACAAGGTTCAAAACCGAATACTGATCAAAGACTCAATACACCAGTTAGTAAGTTCAAAAGCAATGCTCATTTATTTACACACAGTCAAATCTACTCATGCATAAAACTCTACAACCTAAACTATCACTATTACTAAAAGCCTATACTTAGCTTCGGGTGCCCACTCAGTCAGAGGAACAATGGCCGTTGCTCGTTTCTGAGGCTGCTGGGTTGAGCTGTTTACAGGATAGCAACTAGGAACTTCTATCTCGTAGCGTGCATTGACTTGGAACTTACTTGGTCTGGCGTAGCTTTGGCAGGTCTCTCCTCACTTAGAGCCAAGGCCAAGAGAGCGATTCTCTCTTGGGGAATCCTTTTTATCCCCAAAAAGGCTTTGCGCGTTTTTGGGCGGGCCTTGAACTTGGCCCCAATTAATTGGGCCATTTCCCGTTCGTTCCTATCGATTTTCCTCCAATAAAGGAGTGGGTTCCCTGGTTGCTGGGTGTATCCTAGGTGGCCGTTGGTCTGCTTTGTTTTAGTCTCCTCTGGCGCCGGGGTATCTGTCTTAGCATTGTTTACCTAAATGTTGCCTTTTTGTTCCCGGGGATGGTTCATTAGTATGTAGATGGTTCTGCAGTCTTGGTCTTGTCTGAGAGCTACAGCTCTAATCAACAGACAGGCCTTGCACCTGCTTGCTTTTTCGGTATTGTCCAATTTCCCCTGCATTCTTTGCAAAGTGTACATTTTGTAATCCGGACGTGGCCATCCCAGATGGCTACAGGAGACCAAATCACTGAGCATCTTTAAGACAGAGATAGATAAGTTCTTGATTAATAAGGGGATCAGGGGTTATGGGGAGGAGGCAGGAGAATGGGGATGAGAAAAATATCAGCCATGATTGACTGGCGTAGCAGACTCGATGGGCCGAGTGGCCTAATTCTGCTCCTATGTCTTATGGTCTTATGGACTTGTGGAAGGAAACCGGAGCAACCGGAAGAAACCCACGCAGACACGGGGAAAACGTGCAGACTCCGCACAGTCAGTGACCAAAGCTGGGACTCAAACCCGGAACTCTGGTGCTGTGAAGCAACAGTGCTAACCACTGTTCCAATCTTGTTCCACTGGTAATCCCACACACTGTTTATTTACCTAAATTTCAAATGGAGTTGGTAATGCTAGTGATTATTCTAGCATTGCTGCATATTTCTCCACAGCTGTTGTTCCTTGGGGGACCATTGTAATGCTGATGGCATCCCTGGTGGTTCAGCCTGATCAGCATAGGCATTCCACAATTTTGATTTTGTTTGTTTATGTAATGTGGGTGTTGCTGACAAAGCTAGCTTTTGTTATCCACCCTTAATTGCCCTCGAAATGATTGGGGTGAGCGGCATTTTTGCACCACTACAGTCTGTGTACATCCACAGAATCACGAAGGAGAACGTTCCAGGCCAACAGTGAAAGAACGTTAATATATTTCAGATCACAATAGTGCGTGACATTATTTTAATAATCTTTATTGTCACAAGTAGGCTTACATTAACACTGCAATGAAGTTACTGAGGAATGCCCCTAGTCGCCACATTCTGGCACCTGTTCGGGGTAAACAGAGGGAGAATATTGAATGTCCAAATTACCTAATAGCATGGCTTTCAGGATTTGTGGGAGGAAACCGGAGCACCCGGAGGAAACCCACGCAGACACAGGGAGGATGTGCAGACTCCACATAGGCATGACCCAAGCTGGGAATCAAATATGGGACCCTGGCTCTGTGAAGCAACAGTGCTAACATTTTGCTACTTGGAGGGAAACTTGCAGGTAGTAGTGGTCCTGTGTGTCTGCTGCCCTTGTTCTTCTAGGTGGTAGAGGATTTGGGGGGTGCTAACAAGGGAGACTTGGTGAGTTGCTGCAGAGCATCTTGTAGATGATGCACATTGCTGCCACTGTGCCCTGCTGGTGGAAAGAGTGAATGTTTGACATGGTGACTGAGTTGTTGATCAAATGGGCTGCTTTGTCGTCGATTATGGCATACGTTCTGAGTGTTATTGGAGCTGCACTCATCCAGGCAAGTGGAGAGTATTCCATCACACTTGTAAGGGTCCTTCCTGTGCAGGTTAGGTGGATTGGTCATGCTAAATTGTCCCATAGTGTCCAAAAGTTAGGTGGGGTTGCTGGGTTACGGGGACAGGGTGGAGGTGTGAGCTTGGACAGGGTGCTCTTTCAGGGATTGGTGTAGAGTCAATTAGCCAAATGGCTTCCTTCTGCACTTTAAGTTCTATGATTATGACTAATCGAACCCCTCATCTCTGGAATCAATCTTGTGAACCCCCTCTGAACTGCCTCTAATGCAACTACATCACTCCTCGAATAAGGGGACCAAAGCTGTACACAGTACTCCATGTGCAGTCTCACCAATGCCTTGTACAGCTGCAGCAACACTTCCCTACTTTTATACTCTGTCCCTTTCGCCATAAATGCCAACTTTCCATTTGTCTTCCTTTCTTTTTTAGAAATATTTTATTGAAGGCATTTTTCATATGTACAAAAATACAAAAACCAAACCTCGGCCACAGGTAACAAGACTAACAACCCACCCTCCCCATCTCCCCACAGCCTCACCATCCAGTCCTTAACCCCTTGTCACCTCCAAGCCTGCTTCCTTCTTTTTCTTTCCCCCAGAATGTGGGCTTTGTGCACAACCTTAGATTGAATTAGGCTGAGCCTCACGCACAATGAGGGAGAATTCATTCTCTGCAGGTTTTCCCTCCACACGCTGGCCCCCAACACCCCAACTCTTCCTCTCACTTACGTCTGACCTCCTCCACAGGAGCGCCCTCCCTATCTATCAGCTCTCCAAAAATATCCGCCACTCTCACCTCCCCAATGTCATCCTCGGACAACAACTTGTCTTGCATCACTGGATGTCATGATGTGGGATGCCGGCGTTGGACTGGGGTGGGCACAGTAAGAAGTCTTACAACACCAGATTAAAGTCCAACAGATTTATTTGGAATCACTAGATTTCGGAGCGCAGTTCCTTCATCACTGGAGTTGGCAGCTCTGGAAAGGACGGCACCTCTTTTCTTACAAAGTCCCTCAACTGCAGGTACCTAAACCTACTTCCCTGAGGCAACTGATACGCCTCCTCAAGCTTCTCCAGACCTGCAAACCTTCCTCCCACAAACAAATCCCTGAAGTACTCTATCCCCACCTGACGCCGCCTCCAGAACGTCGTGTCCAACCCCAGTGGCACAAACCTAAGGCTGTCACATATCAGTGGTCACAGAGACATGCCTTCCAGTCCGAAGTGTTGCCTGCACTGGTTCCAGACCCTCAATGCTGAAAGCAGCACCAGGCTCATGGAGTACCGGACTGGCGGGAACGGCAGGCGTGCCAACAACCGTGCCCTCAAACTGGTCCCCCCACATGACGCCTCCTCCACCCGCCACGCCACCGCCCATTTCCTAACCATTACGATGTTTGCTGCCCAGTATTAATTCAACAGGCTCGTCAAAGCCAGCCCCCTCCCTCGCCAATTCTTTTCCAGAAACCCCCTCCTCACCCGCAGGGCCTTCGTCGTCCACACGAACCTCAAAATCATCCCATTCACCTTTCTAAAAAAGGACTTAGGAACAAAGACGGGAAGGTTCACAAATACGAACAGAAACTTGGACAGCACCGTCTTTTTCACTGTCTGTAGATGACCTGCCAAAGACAAGGGCAACACATCCCCCTTCTTGACGTCTGCCTTCATACCCTCCACCAATCGCTCCAAGTTCAACGTGTGCAGCTGGACTCAACTCTGCACCACCTGTTTCCCAAGATAGCGAAGACTCACCCTCACCACACGGAACGGCAACTCCCCAAGCCTCCTCACCTGCCCTGTGACATCGTGAATACTTCGCTTTTCCCCATATTCAATTTATATCCTGAGAAACGGCCAAACTCCCCAAGGACACCCATGCTCCTATCAAACTCCCCACCGGGTCAGAAATGTACAACATGAGGTTGCCTACATGAAAAGACACACTGAGTGGGATTCTCTGTTTCTCAGACTTAAGTGTTGACGCAGGCACAGAATTCATGGAGTTCTACGACAGTAAAACTGGTCCTGCGTCTGGACTGATTCCGCTACTGTTAAGGGACTAGCGCCAGCACCATGTGGAACACAATCGATTCCAGTGAGTAACGGTGCTGGATTTACCGGTTTCGCGATTGACACTCAGGGGGCTGGCAAGCTGCAGGGTGCAAGTGGCAGAGGCGATCAGCGCTGTGGGCACCACTGGCTAGCAGTGCCATAAAAAAACGCATGACCTCCTCAGTGCAGCCAGGGTGAGTACGTAGCACTGTGACCCTGGCACCAACCCCTGTCCCACACACCCAAACCTGACCCCCCCCGCCTCCAACCTCCCCCTCCTCCTCCCCCCCGCCCCCACCAGCCGGAGGGCGGCAAAACCTTCACCCTGTAGCACATGCCGGCACCCATACCAGTGGCCATGGCCGGGTGTCCTGGCCACTGAGGCCACTAGCTACCCACCCCTGGGCTGCATGTGTCGGACTGTCTAATAACACTGTCATTTTCTGTTCCCCCCACCCCCACCCCCCTGCTAGAAGATCGGCCACAACCGCTGGGAATGGGAGAAGACAGGAGGGGAGTGCCGGACCTGGGGCCCCTAACCATGGCAAACTAGAGGGCCCTGGTCATGGTTGGTGGCCCAGAGGAAAGGGAGGTCGCCAGCTGGAGATCGGCTGCCGGTGAGAAAGTGAGACCCCACTCAGTTGCAGTTCCCTGTGACACATGTGGCAACCACCTCCGCACCACCCCTATATGACTCTCACCCCCCTCACCCGCACACCACCTCATCCTACAGCATCCCCCCTCTCACCACCTCCCCCCCAACCCCCCCCCCCCCCCCCACCCCCCCCACCCCCCCCCCCCCACCCACAGGCTCACCCACACCACCCCCTGGCCTGCGGTTTAATCATGCGTCTTGTCTTGTGTCTTGCAGGAACTGCTGAAGATGGGGTGGGTCCACCTGGTGTCCCCCGCCCCCAGCCAGTGCCACAGCTGGAGCTCGGGTCGGAGGATGACACGGATTTCCCGTCACAGCTGTCTCCAGCACCCTGCACCATCCCAGACACACTCACCTCGGTTGGGCACTTTAGTGAAGAGACTCCTGGGACTCTATCTGGTGCTCACCACACAGCTGATCCGGTACAGCAGGTGGGGGTAGGGACACCCGAGGGGGCGGACGGTCAGAGGGCGGGACGACCCCAGGAACTAGCTGTCGTCCAGTCAGGTTTTGCGCTTCTGGAACGGACAGTCCCACCTATAGTGGAGGTGGAGTCGCAGAGCCAGGGACTACATGAGGGGTTGTCGGCGAGCATCCAGCACCTGCAGGTGCAGTTGGAGGAGTTGAACCGCATACAGGAGCAGGAGGTGGTGCCACCCAGGCCAACACCACATGGGTGGCGCCGCGGTGGAAGCATTGGGGTTGACTGTTTTGGCTTTGGATCCGCATGTCCAAGGCCTGGGGCATTCTGTGCAGGTCCTGGCTGAGGCCAAGGACAGGGTTGCTGCCTCACAGGGAACCATGTGCCAGAGTCACCTGGAAATCGCAGCAGCGCTCCTGAGCGTGGCTAGTGTCATAGCAGGCCATGGCTGGGAATGGCGGCGGCATTACCCAGGCGTTGTGACACAGACACAGAGGGAGGTGGCCCATTCCCAGAGGGAGATGCCGCAGTCACTGGCTGATGTGACACAAACCCAGAAAGTGGTGGCACAGTCAATGGGTAATGTGGCGCAGTCCCAGTCGGAGATGGTCCACTCCTTTGCTCCATGGCCGCCAGACCAGAGATGGCCTCCAGGATTGGCAGCGCCAGGTGGTGGAGGGCCTCAGGGGATAGCTCCGCTCGCACCCCTGTCACATGGAGTAGCCCAAGGGCCATCGGGCACCCTGAGGGAGGAGGCCCATGCCGGTGACTCCCGCGCGGGAGGTGTTGGAACACCGCAGCCCCTCGGATTTCCCCTCTTGTCCCTGGTGCATCTGGTGGACAGCGGGCAGAATAGGATGGCACCATGCCATCTGGGACACCCAAGCAGCAGTCAGGCCCATCCAGGCCTGGTCGTCCCAGAAGATGTCCATGAACGGGGACCCAGGTCACAGGGTGGGAAACACAACAAGCCGTCTCCACTCCTGCTGTATCATCTGGGAAACCACCTAGATGTAGCGTAAGGACTCGTAAGGCCAGAAAGTTAGACACCAGTTAAGTTGGCACGTATGCAGGGCACAGTTTAGTTATACAGGCTAGGGCACAAATGTGTATATATTTATTCACATTAAACACCTGTGACCACTGTTACAATCTGCCTCAGTGCCCTGTCAGATGGGTGTAAGGGATGGGCTAGTCTGGGCTGGCCAGAGAGAGGGCGTGGGAGGGAATTAGCAGACATTGTGGGTGGTCCTTGCTCCCCACCCTCCACCCTCCGCCTCCCGACCATCCTCACCACCGTCACCCCAGGGATCTGATGAGACAGTGCGATGGAATGGCCAACAGGGCTCACCAGGTGAACAGTGGGAAGTGTGACTGTGGGCAGGAGTCCGACATTGTCAAACGATGTGTATTCCCTGGCCCGATCACCACTTTGCGAAAAATGTCAGCTTCATTCATTGGCAGTGCTACCAGGGACTTCTTTTCTTAGCTATTTCTTATTCCTATCCAGTTTGATTCCACATCTTGATCCCTAGTGCCTATATAATTTCTCATTAGAGCACTGATTACTTCCTTTACTAGTAACATTGTACCACCTCCTTTTCCTTTCTGTCTATCACTCTGAAATATGAGTACCTGGATCTTCAACCCCAGGTCTGGCCTCCTTGTAACCATGTCTCAGTAATCACCACCAAATCATACCCCTTTGTCTCCATTTCGGCTGTTAACTCATTAATTTTGTTCTGATTGCTTCGTATGTTCAGACACAAAGGCCGGGATTCTCCTTTCTAGGGACTAAGTCCCCACGCCAGCGGGAGAACCGGCGCCAACTACTCGGCGTCAACAGCCCCCGAAAGTGCGGAATTCTCCGCGCTTTTTGGGGCTAGGTGGACGCCGGAGGAGTTGACGCCGCTCCAGCCGGCGGCGAAGGGACGGGGCGAGTTCACGCATGTGCCAAAGGGGCGGCGTGATCTTGCGCATGCGCGGAACCACGCATGCACAGACTAGCCGGCGTATTTTAGCACATGCGCGGGTGGTTCTCTTCTCCGCGCCGGCCCTGGCGGAGCCCTGCAGGGGCTGGCGCGGAAGAAAAGTGTGCCTCCATGGATCAAGCCCGCCCGCAGATTGATGGGCCCCGATTCCTGGGCCAGGCCACTGTAGGGCCCCCCCCGGGGTCGGATCCCCCCGCAAGCGCCCCCCCCCCCCCCCGAGGACTGCCCCCCACCCCCAGGACTGCCGCCCCCCTAGGACTGCCCCTGCCGACTTACCTTTCAGGTCCCACCGGTACGTGAGTTGAGTGATTCACGCCGGCGGGACTGGCCAAAGACGGGCGGCTGCTCGGCCCATCGGGGCCCGGCAAATTGCCGGGGGGGGGGCCCGCTGCCAATGGCCCTCAACTGGCGTGGCGGGAGTCGCGCCCCCGCCCGAAAAACGGCACTGGAGAATATGGCAGCCGGCATTGGGACGGGATTCGCGCCGCCCCCCAGGGATTCTCTGACCCAGCGGGGGGGGTCGGAGAACCCTGCCCCAAGCCTTTAAGTTTGCTCCATTATCACATTTTCTTACTCTTGGCTGATTCTTGGTGCAATACGATGTTCACAAGTTCTGTCTCTTGCTTTTATTTTCTGGTGACAATCCACCTCATCTCTAGTGTGCACACCTCTCGTCTCCTTTAACTTCTTCCAATTTTCCACGAAACCTCACCCTCACCCTCACTATTTAGTTCAAAGTCCTATCTACAGCCCTAGTTATTTGGTTCACCTGGCCTCTGGTCCCAGCATGATTCAGGTGTAGGCTGTCCCATCGGAACAGCTCCTTCCTTCCCCAATACTGGTGACAATGTCCCATGAATTCAAACCCATTTCTCCGACATCAACCTTTGAGCCACGCATTTACCTCTTTAATCTCTTAATAAAGGCAGAACGGTGGCACAGTGGTTAGCACTGCTGCTTCACAGCTCCAGGGACCCGGGTTCAATTCCCGGCTTAGGTCACTGTCTGTGCGGAGTCTGCATGTTCTCCCCGTGTCTGGGTGGGTTTCCTCCGGGTCCTCCGGTTTCCTCCCACAAAAGTCCCGAAAGATTTGCTTGTTGGACATTCTGAATTCTCCCTCAGTGTATCCGAACATGTGCCATAGTGTGGCGACTAGTGGATTTTCATTGTAACTTCATTGCAGTGTTAATATAAGCCTACTTGTGACACGAATAAAGATTATTATTAGGTCAGTACGGTGGTGCAGTGGTTCGCACTGCTGCCTCACGGCGCCGAGGTCCCAGGTTTCATCCCGGCTCTGGGTCACTGTCCATGTGGGGTTTGCACATTCTCTCCGTGTTTGCATGGGTTTCGCCCCCACAACACAAAGATTGTGAAGGGTAGGTCGTGCCTCACAGATCTTATTGAGTTGTTTGAGAAGGCGACCAAACAGGTGGATGAGGGTAAAGCAGTTGATGTGGTGTATATGGATTTCAGTAAAGTGTTTGATAAGGTTCCTCCACGGCAGGCTACTGCAGAAAATATGGAAGCATGGGATTCAGGGTGATTTAGCAGTTTGGATCAGAAGTTGGCTAGCTGGAAGAAGACAAAGGGTGGTGGTTGATGGGAAATGTTCAGAATGGAGTCCAGTTACTAGTGGTGTACCACAAGGATCTGATTTGGGGCCACTGCTGTTTGTCATTTGTATAAATGACCTGGAGGAGGGCGTAGAAGGATGGGTGAGTAAATTTGCAGATGACACTAAAGTCGGTGGGGTTGTGGACAGTGCGGAAGGATGTTACAAGTTACAGAGGGACATAGATAAGCTGCAGCGCTGGGCTGAGAGGTGGCAAATGGAGTTTAATGCAGAAAAGTGTGAGGTGATTCATTTTGGAAGGAATAACAGGAAGACAGAGTATTGGGCTAATGGTAAGATTCTTGGCAGTGTGGATGAGCAGAGAGATCTCGGTGTCCATATACATAGATCCCTGAAAGTTGCCACCCAGGTTGAGAGGGTTGTTAAGAAGGCGTACGGTGTGTTAGCTTTTATTGGTAGAGGGATTGAGTTTAGGAGCCATGAGGTCATGTTGCAGCTATACAACACTCTGGTGCGGCCGCATTTGGAGTATTGCGTGCAATTCTGGTCGCCGCATTATAGGAAGGATGTGGAAGCATTGGAAAGGGTGCAGAGGAGATTTACCAGAATGTTGCCTGGTATGGAGGGAAGATCTTATGAGGAAAGGCTGAGGGACTTGAGGCTGTTTTCATTAGAGAGAAGAAGGTTAAGAGGTGACTTAATTGAGGCATACAAGATGATCAGAGGATTGGATAGGATGGACAGTGAGAGCCTTTATCCTCGGATGGTGATGTCTAGCACGAGGGGACATAGCTTTAAATTGAGGGGCGATAGATATAAGATAGATGTCAGAGGTAGGTTCTTTACTCAGAGAGTAGTAAGGGCATGGAATGCCCTGCCTGCCACAGTAGTGGATTCGCCAACACTAAGGGCATTCAAATGGTCATTAGATAGACATATGGACGATAAGGGAATAGTGTAGATGGGCTTTAGAGTGGTTTCACAGGTCTGTACTGCGCTATAATGTTCTATGTTCTATGTTCTATATGTAGGGTAGGTGGATTGGCCCTCAAATTGCCCCTCAATTGGAAAAAATGAATTGGGCACTCAAATTTTTAAAAAAGATTATCATTATAATCTTATTGATCCTGTGCCAATTAGCTCATGGCTCAGGTAGTAAACCGTAGATTATTACCTTTCTGGTTCTGCTTTTAAAATTTAGCCCCTAGCTAAACTTATATTCCATCAGCAGAACCTCTTATCCTTGTTTTACCCATGTCGTTGGTATGTACGTGGACCACAACAATTGGATCCGCTTCACCAACTCCAGTGATGTGTCAGAGGAGGAAAACATCTAAGCATACTAGTCGAGGTTCCAAGATAATAGACCAAGTTCAAGACCCCTCAAGAGACGATGTACCTGAATAACATCAAGAGCTGAAACTAGGCATCTTGTTGGTGCGGGTCGACAACGTTTCTTCGTATTCCCAAAACTTGATGGTAACCAAGTCAAAATGGATATGGGTGGGGCGGTATCATTGATATTGGAGACAGTTTACAATCAGAAGTTGAAGCATCTGCCGTTAAAACCATCAAATGTTATCCAATGGATGTACACAGAAGATATTGTACCACTAAAAGAATACATTATGGAAAAAGTGGATGTAAATGGACAAACAGCGGCATTGCCCCTTCACATTGTCCATGGAAACCTTTATGCTTTATGTGGGAGAGCATGGAGAGCCGTGAACTGGTTGATTCAAAGAATGATCAACAGTAATTTCTGGAAATGTATAAAAAGCAGTTTGCAGACTCAATGACAGTAGTTGAAGTCCAACTCAAAATTAAACCAAACAGTACTTCGAAATGTCTCAAAGCCAGAACTGTATCATATGTCATCAGGCCAAAAGCCGAAGGAGATTAAGAAAGACTAGTCCAAACAGGAGACACCCAGTTACAAGTGATTGGGCTACACCAATAGTTCCTGTACTAAACTGAGATAGCTCAAGATTCATGGATCAAATTCAGTGGGCTAAATGAGGTGCAATGTTATCTAGATGACTTTCTCTTCACCGGCTCAAGTGAACCAGAGCATTTGAAGAATTTGGAAGCTACATTGGAACGTCTACAAAATCATAAAATTAAAAAGAAAAAGTGTGACTTTTTCAAGATGTCCATAAACTACCTAGGTCACATCATTGATAAAGATGGCTCGATTAGGAGCTGAAAAAGATGATAGACATATTTATTTGAGCTCCACATCCTCAAAATGTGACACGACTGATGTTGTTTCACATTTTGAGGATGTGGAGCTCATAATAAATTATTATGATCAATTTGTCCCACATTTAGCAATGTGATTGAAGCCTTTACACACTTTGCGTGCCAAACAGGACAGAAGAACGGAAAAGTGCATATAAAGGGATAAAAGAAGCCAAAAAGAAGTCAGAATTATTGCTTCACTACAATCCCAAGCTGAAGTTACAACATGCTTGCATTGTGTCACACTATGGGGTTGGTGCTATTAACCCGCACATAATGACTTCTGGAGAGGAATGACCAATAGCATTTGCTTCATGAACTCTTACTAGCACAGAAACCAATTATGCTCAACTAGAAAAAGAAGTTTTGAGCATCATGTTCAGAGTATCTTTAGTTCACAACTATCTTTATGGACATCATTTTACTCCTTTGACAGATCACCGACCCTTGATGAAAATCTTCGGGACGTGAAAAGATATTCCTTCTTAGCAGCTAGTCCGTTACAGAGCTGCTCTTTGATATTATCGGCACACACTTACGGTATTCAATATCATAAATTGGAGCAACATGCAAATACTTTGTCAAGATGCGCCGGGCCGGGCGCGATTCACGCGACGACACCCGACGCCGGTCCACCGATTCTCCACTCTACGCAGCCCCCCCCCGGTGATTCTCCGCACTGAGTGGCTGCTGAGATAGGCCGAGTTTCGCCAGCGCCGTTCACATGTGGTCTTACCCGGCGAGACCTCGGCATCCATCCTGCGGGGTGGGGGGGAGGGGGTATCCGACCTCGGGCGGGTGGGGGGCCTCAACCATGGCCTGGCCCGCGATCGGGGCCTATCCATCGACGGGCTGGCTTCTCCTGGTGGGGGCCTCTTTTACTCTGCGCCGGGCCCCTGTACTTCTACGCCACGTTGTGTCGGGGCCAGCGCGGAGAAAGAAGCTAGCACGCATGCATGAGTTTGCACTGGTCGCAGCGCACATGCGCAAGTTCGCGCCGGCCCCAGCCGCTTGCGCAGACCCGCAGTGCCTGTTTGATGCCGGTATCGGCAGCTGGAACTGCGTGAGTCGCTCCAGTGCCGTGCTGCCCCCTGTAGGGCTCAGGGTCGCTGCTCCTGGGGGCCTGTTTACGATGGCGTCAGCACTTAGCCTCAGGATCAGAGGATCCCACCCCCTATATTTCTTTCATGCGATAATGTACCTGCGACTTCATGCTAAGTACAGAGACACATAACGACCAACCCAATGATGGAGAGTTTTTTTTGGAGGCTGGGATTAGATGCTCAAATTGAGGAGAAAGTGGGGCAATCTCAGTCCTGTGCAAAATGGAGAAACACTCCACCAGTACAACTCTTCAATCTGTTGGAATGGCTGACAGAGCCATGGCAGAGAATACACAGACTACATTGGCCCAGTACAGTTGAAGAACATATGTTCCAAGTGATTATAAATGCACACACCAAATGGCCAGCGGTAGAGATTATGAAATCCACGATGACAAAACAAAGCATCGAGATAGGGTGGCACAGAGGCACAGTGATTAGCACTGCTGCCTCAGTGTGCCAGGGACCCAGTTTCCAAGGAGTTTGAAGCCAAGGAAAAGGTATACAGCACATAAAGTCAGCGCCTTACCAACCTTCAACAAATGGACTGGCCAAACGATTCGTATAGTCACTAACAAATTCAATCAGGGCAAAGAATCAATGTGCATTGTCAAGCCGAGTGAATTAACTTCTTGATGAAACACCACGCACGCAACAACAGGGTTCACCAGCAATGCTGCTTTTCAAAAGGAAGCTAAGAACAACGTTTGAACTTTTGATACCACCTGATACTTCAGAGATTGTCAAATGACAACAAGCAGGAGGGAACAAAACTCTAAAAAGTGAGTATTCACTCAAGGCGGGTGAGTTCGGGCAAGAAGCTACACTACGAATGAGAAATGGGTACCTGCTGTTATCCTAGCAAAAACAGTTCCCATATTATAAACTGTACAGACAGATACCATGGGCAGCACGGTAGCATTGTGGATAGCACAATTGCTTCACAGCTCCAGGGTCCCAGGTTCGATTCCGGCTTGGGTCACTGTCTGTGCGGAGTCTGCACATCCTCCCCGTGTGTGCGTGGGTTTCCTCCGGGTGCTCCGGTTTCCTCCCACAGTCCAAAGATGTGCAGGTTAGGTGGATTGGCCATGATAAATTGCCCTTAGTGTTGAGTGGGGTTACTGGGTTATGGGGATAGGGTGGAGGTGTTGATCTTGGGTAGGGTGCTCTTTCCAAGAGCCGGTGCAGACTCGATGGGCCAAATGGCCTCCTTCTGCACTGTAAATTTTATGATGAAGGCGCCATCATACTGACCAACTATTAGCTTCACAAAGTGAAATCGGTGAAACTTTCCAAGAAATGTTGTACTCCTCGACCATCAGAAACAATTTCTCAGCTACCCTATCAAGCCCCTTCAGAATTTTGGAGGTATCAATGAGGAGCACAATGTGGCTGTTCCCCCTTGTGGGAAAATCTATGACCAGGGAGCATAATCTCAGAGTAAGGGGTCACCCATTTAAAACAGAGATGAGGAAGAATTTCTTCTGAGGGTAATAAATCTGTGGACATCTTCACTGTAAAGGGCTATCGAGGCTGAGTCATTGATTATATTCAAGGTTGAGATGGACAGATATTTAATCAGTAAAGGGATCAAGAGTTATAGGGATAAGTGGAGTTGAGGATTATCAGATCAGTCATGATCTCATTGAATGTCACAGCAGACTTGATGGGCTGAATAGCGTCCTGCTCCTGTATCTTATCGTCCTTCATTCTTCTAAATTCCATACAATATGAGCCCAGTTTACGTATCCTCTCAACATAGGACAACCCCCTCATCCCAGGGACCAATTTAGTGAACCGTTGCTGCACAGCCTCCAATGTGAATCCGTTCTATGTTCTGTTCTATGTATTTCACGGGAAAATCTAACCAGCGATACTTCTGAACAGAGACCAAACATAAAGACAAATTCAGATCCTGTTTCTGAGGAATCTTCAACACCAATGGAGACGGACTGTGAAATAATTTCACAACAGAAAAAGAAGACACTTCAAAGGTCTTGAGTAGCCAGGTTCTAGAACATTGAGTACAATCCAAAAGAAATAGATGTTCACTTGGATACTGTCTTATTAAGTTGTCTAAATGTAAAAAGATAATGGTGCAAAGTAAAGCATCTAATGTATAATTGGTTGTTAAGCATCAAGTTGTCATTTGTACTAAATAAGTACAAGGGGTGGTGTTATGTATTAAAGAATACATCCCTGCTGGTGGAACGTCAAATATTTTACAGTAACATTAGCAAAGTGCTTGCGTGGGATTTTAGTTCTCCATCTTAGTATTGCATGAACAACATCTCCTGAATAAACCTTGCATCGTGTCTGGAAGAAATGCAAGTGTCTGACATCTCCATGCCTTGTCTCTTTTCAGCACATTCAGAATATAACATATGTAATCTTATCATTCATGGCTTTTAGCCTCATAAGATGTTGGGGTAAATGGCGGTGGTAATATCACTGCACAAGTAATCCAGTGATCCAGCCTATTTCTGTGGACATATGGGGCGAGATTCTCTGACCCCCCCGCCGGGTCGGAGAATCGCCGGGGGCTGATGTGAATCCCGCCCCCGCCGGTTGCCGAATTCTCCGGCACCGGAGATTCAGCGGGGGCAGGAAACGCGCCATGCCGGTTGGCGGGCCTCCCCCCAGCGATTCTCCGGCCCGGATGGGCCGAAGTCCCGCTGCTGGAATGCCTGTCCCGCCAGCGTGGATTAAACCACCTCTCTTACCGGCGGGACAAGGCGGCGTGGGCGGGCTCCGGGGTCCTGGGGGGTGCGCGGGGCGATCTGGCCACGCAGCCCCCCCCGGTGATTCTCCGCGCTGAGTGGCTGCTGAGATAGGCTGAGTTTGACACGCGACTCATAAGAATATGGTTGACTTTTAACTGCCCTCCAAAATGGCCCAACAAGCCACTCAGTTTAAGGGCAATTAGGGATGGACAAAAACTGCTGGGCCTTGCCAGCGACGCTCATATCACATAATTAAAAAAATTATTTGTACTCTCAGATCAATGGTATCTATGTTATTTGCTCAAATTTAATTCCAAAGTAGTGTCATATGACAACATTATGACTCCACACATAGATTTGCAGAAATAGGACAGCGATTTGAGGGAGGAAGTGTGGATCAGTTGCCTCTCAGTATTTTGGGGTTGACTGATGTTTTGGTCCAGGCTGAAATTAATGTTATTGAAAGTGACTGCAATGTGGTGGTGTGATCAGTAATGGCAATGGAAGGAAAATGAATTGTTACTTTTCTGCAGGCTACTTTTTTACCCTTGCTTCTTAATATCAAAATAATGACTGACATGGCTAATTAGCCGTTGTAGAAACTGCTTGATCACCTGCCTTGATGACTGCAGGAAGTTTCTGACTTCTTACAGTGAGCTTGTCATTTACAAATATATACACCTTCTCATTTTATTATATTGTTGACATAAATGCATGGGAGGCAGATTACAAATCATGATGATCTAAAGGAATGTCATGTTCACTGCTCAGTGGGACTGTGATCTCTCTCTTAATCTCAACACAAAATGAAATGCTTACACATTTTGTGACAAAACCGAGGGCTCCTGAGGTGTTTTTTTTAAAGAAGTACTGTTTTCTGAACTTTCCAAGAGATTGCAATATTGTGAAGATAACTTGTTATATGACTCCTGCCACAGCAGGGTCTCATGATTTATTACAAGTAAAATGACTCTCAAAAATCTCTCTGTAAATAGTGGGCACGATTTAATAGGGAAAAAATAGAGTCCTGTTTTGGGTGCATTTAGCCGGGTGTTTTTGGGCCTCGGCATGGAATGGTCCACCGAGGCTGCACTTAGACCCATTCAAAAAGGGTTACCTGACCTCTGGACCCCCCCTCCCCCTCAACTGACCAATTACAGGGTTCTCGAGTCCCCTGCACCCCACCTCATGAGGGCAGGACATCCCCTGGGCCCAATCCCCGGCACAAGCAAAATGCCGCAAAGCCTGGTACCATGGCAGTGCCCCAGCCTGGCAGTGCCACCTGGATACTCTGGCATTTGGTGGCTGGCTGGGACTGTCAGGATGCCAAGGTGGCATCAGAAATGCGAGGGTACCACCCTATCCAGAACACGACCACCGAGGGGGGCCTACGATCGACTGGGAGACCCCACCAAGACCCCTTATGCCTGGTCGAAGTTTGTGGAGACAAGTGCTAAACGTGCCAGTAGAGGTCTACCCCCAGTAGAGGTCTCAGAGGCGAGTACCCAATTTATTTTTTCCAATTAAGGGGCAATTCAGTGTGGCCAATCCACCTACCCTGCACATCTTTGGGTTGTGGGGGCGAAACCCACGCAAACACGGGGAGAATGTGCAAACTCCACACGGACAGTGACCCAGAGCCGGGATCGAACTAGGAACCTCGGCGCCGTGAGGCTGCAGTGCTAACCCACTGCACCACCGTGCTGCCCTATTTTACTATTTCTTATCTTTGGGTGAAGTAAGAGACAGAAAGGAGGTGCAGTTTCCAACCGCTGGAAAGAAGAAACACCAAGTTCCATCACCAAGGACTCCTGACTGGAGGTGGCAGAGGAGATGAGCAGCAAGAATGTGATCCAAAGATCCTGGATTCACTGTTATAATTGGCTCAATACACTGACATCGCAAGGAAAGGTGAGCATACAGCTTTATTCAATCAAATCCTCCAGTGCATCCCCTCTCACCTTGTCTTGTCAGTTCTACTCCTTGAAAATGAAAAAAAAAATGAAATGAAAATCGCTTATTGTCACAAGTAGGCTTCAAATGAAGTTACTGTGAAAAGCCCCTAGTCGCCACATTCCGGCGCCTGTTCGGGGAGGCTGTTACGGGAATCGAACCGTGCTACTGGTCTGCCTTGGTCTGCTTTCAAAACCAGCGATACAGCCCCTGTACACCACTCCTCACCCCACATCACTTTCATCAAGACCAACCTTATGTTATGCCCCCTTCTTAACACGTATTCCTTTGACACTTCAACTTCTCAATTCCTCCTTTCACCACCGTTAATAACCAAAATCTGACCTCCTCAGCCAACTCCACCACAGTCACTGCTCATCCTGCAATAGCACCCTTCCACAATTCTCAAAGATGTGACTTCAGCATGTGGCTGATTCTCACCTTCACCATTTGCACTGCCTCTTGGGAACATGAGTAGCCATTGAGCCCCTTGGACCTGTTCCACTATTCAATAGATCATGGATGAACTCTTGCACCATCTTGACTCCATGTACGCACCGTGGTTCTGGAACCCTAAATCAATTGCCTCGCAACAATCTATCAATCTCAGTTTTAAAATGTTCCACTGACCCCCAGCCTAAACAGATTTTTGGGTAAGGAGGGTACCAAATACCACTACCCTTTGTGCAAGAGTGCTTCTGGCATCACCCCTGAATGGCATAGCTCTAATTTAAAATTCATTCCTGTTGCTTGGACTCCGTTGGATGTGCATATTCAGAGACTCTCATTGGTCTGATGTGACACACTTGCAGGAGAAGAGAGTTCAGAATACTAGGGGAGATCAGGACAGATGAAGAACTACAAGATATGGCTGCAGCTTCCCTGGCAGAGACGGAGGCGTGGGAGATAAATGGCATCTCAAACTCCATCAGCATTGGAGATGGTGAGTGTGTGGTTCATCGGAGAAGGGTGACAGCATTAACCTTTCCAATCTACAAGTCCCACAAAGCAACTTCACCCTCTGTGGACTTAAGCACCTTGACAACTCTGATGGTTCCTGAATATTCCTTAGATTGTGAACACTTAATATTGTCTCTTTCTTCTCTCGTTTAGAGTTATCACACAAAGATCAAGAGCCCGTAACTGGGGAGGATAAAGATTCCTCAAAAGAGATAATGCCTGCGGGGCATACACCATCACAGAAAACAATTGTTGCAGACAGAAGTGCAAAAATCAGCTCTTCGTAAACAGGCAGATTGGACTTTTAAATTGAGTAGGTGCAGAGAATAGTGGAAGGGCAGCTGATAACATAAATGCACCAGAGAACAGCTTCCTCTCTCAACTCTGGCTAAAAGGATAGAGATAGAGAACTCCTGCGTACAACACTGAAAATGAGAATGTTGGTCGCACTGCAGCCAATGTTTGACGTATTTACAGGCACACTGTCCTTGGTGGAGGAGAGCATGGAGGAGTCCGACTCGAACAAGTGTAGGATGACATTACAAGGCTTTTCTATTGTTGCTATCCAGCCTAGAGTGTTTGGCAAGATCCAAGGAAATTGTAGCTGATCACTCAGAAGTCAGTGCTGACAGGGCTGTTGTATACATGTAGGCTCCAACAACGGCTCTGCACTCTCTGGGTCCAAATCTCTGCACAGGGTTTTACATGGTTGTAGACTGACTAGATCAGGGCTTCCAAGATGTCAATGATTTTGACACTCTCCTCTACTGCAGAGAGGTAGAACTGCTCTAAGGGAGGAGGATTGGTGGAATAATCTCTGCATGTCTCAACCATTGCCACTTCATCATTCATAACCTGTTCTGGTACCTTCACTCCAAATAGGCCAGATGTCCCTGCAGCACTGCTGGAGGAACAGGATCCTCACAGACTCTTAAACTCAGAGTCACCATGCCAGCCTCTTATCATTTCTGCTGAAGCCCTGGAGCAGCACCACATAGAAGTAGTAGGAATAAAAAGAAAAAGGTTTTATAGATCACAGGAGCTTAACACGTGGTTATCCCCATCTATTGTTTTGATCCTTTGATTTGTGGTGTTCAGAAGCTGGGGGATGTTAGACCAGTGCATTGAAGGCTGCAGGATTGCTTGTTTGAGGGCTATAGTTGTTTGGGTGACAATCATCCAGCTAACATTGGCCCAATTGAACCTACCTAGTATTAAAGCATCCCTTGTGTTGCAGACAGCGACATATTCCACTGGCCGTTCATTCAGATCCCCAGCTTCTCCATTATCATAGCTGTCCACATTCGTTGAGGAGTAAATTTTTAATTTGATTTATTGTCACGTGTACCAAGGTACAGTGAAAAGTATTGTTTCAGCATTCAATCAGATCATGGCTTATCTGATCTGAATGAACGGCACATGAACATGTCTTTTGAATGTTGATTTAATATTTTGCCACACTCCATGCATAAAAACATTTAAGACTGCTGTCCAACATATTTTTCTGAGGTAAAACGTTCAACAGTGTGAGGCAGTATATTCACCACAGCTTTATTAAATTATTTCCAGATCTCAATTGAATAGATCTCATGGATGCAAATGGTAATATAATTTTATTTATTTTTCACAGTGCCACAGCATGTTGTAATTGCAATGCACTGTTCCACAGAATGTCTGTATATACAATGTTTAGTGTGGTAATATCTGTAAGCAGAGTGATTGGATGAAGGATGATTGGAAGTCGGGTATTTCCAACTATGGGAGGTCGGTTACTGAGTTGGCTGAACGACTGGTTCGTGATGCGGAGCAACGGCAACAGTGTGGGTTCAATTTCTGTACCGGCTGAAATTATTCATGAAGGCCCATCTTCTCAACCTTGTCCCTCGCCTGAAGTGTGGTGACCCTCAGCTTAAATCGCCACCGGTCAGCTCTCTTTCATAAGGGGAGAGCAGCCTTTGGTCCTCAGTGACTATGGCGACTTCCATTTCCAGTGGAATGGGGAATTTCTGATGTGCTTCTTTTGCATTCCTTCAAGTAGCCAACTATTAAAATGGGATGAACTTGACTTAAAACACACACTTAGATACTTAAATAAGATCATTATCATAGAATTTACAGTGCAGAAGGAGGCCATTCGGCCCATCGAGTCTGCACTGGCTCTTAGAAAGAGCACCCTACCCAAGGTCAACACCTCCACCCTATCCCCATAACCCAGTAACCCCACTCAACACTAAGGGCAATTTTGGACACTAAGGGCAATTTATCATGGCCAATCCACCTAACCTGCACATCTTTGGACTGTAGTAAAGAAAGAGACCTAAAGCAGAGAACATGTATAACAGCTTACAAATAAATATACTGGATATGATCTAATGGCCTCATCGTGCTCAACTCGGGATTCCTCATGAGATCCAATTGGGCGTGAACCTGATTTGCATATTCATAGCGCCAGGGTCCCAGGTTCAATTCCCAGCTTGGATCACTGTCTGTGCGGAGCCTGCACGTTCTCCCTATGTCTGCGTGGGTTTCCTCCGGGTGCTCCGATTTCCTCCCACAAGTCCCGAAAGAAGTGCTGTTAGGTGAATTGGACATTCTCCTTCAGTGTACCCGAACAGTTGCCAAAATGTGGCGACTGGGGGCTTTTCACAGCAACTTCATTGCAGCGTTAATGTAAACCTATTTGTGACAATAAAGATTATTATTATATTATTATTAGCAGTAAGGCTCACTTGAATATGTCTGCACCGGAGTTACCCAAGGCACGGGGCAAAAAAAAAAAGAAATAGTTAAATAAAGTCACCTTATAGGCCCCCAAACTGTAACCACACGGCAGGATAGGGTATGCTGGAATAAATAATGGCCGATTGTGAGAAAGATATGGTGATAATCATGGATGATTTTAATCTATGTATATGGATTGGACTAATTAGATTGGCAAAGAAAGCCTGTGCGATGATTTCATAGCGTTTTGGGGACAATTTCTTAGGGCAGCACGTTTTACCGCAAACCAGACCAAGCTATACTAGAACTGGTAATGTGTGATGAGACAAGATTAATTAATGACTTTATTGCGAAGGTATGTACGTGATCATAATATGATTGAATTTCACATTCAGTCTGAGGGAAAGAGGAGTGGGTCCAAGATAAATGATTAGCATTGCGCTGGTCAAGGAGACACAGCCTGAGTGAGTGAGACACAGACAGAATGAGAATTTGGTAATTTGGTGCAGTGAGGTAATTCGGTGAAGAGTGGGAGAAGGTGCTTTTTCCCGACTGTTTTGTTCGCTCTCTTTCTCCGGGCCTAATTTCGGGAGCCGTTTGGAGGAGGAGGAGCAGTCTCTGTGAGTATAAAAACCTAACGGTAACTTCGTTTTCCAGTTTTTCCCCCAAACGTGACATCAGAGGGAAGCTGTGATCTGATTGGTTGATAGCAAATCTGCCCCAAATTTAAAAAAAACACAGCTAACCCCGTAAACTTAAATTAAACGAATTAATTAATTAGTGATGGTTGGTCAGGTGATGTGCTTGAGCTGCTTGATGTGGGAGCTGGCAGATCCCATTGCGAGCTGCAGCGACCACATCTGCAGTAAGTGTTGGCTGCTCGAAGAGCTCCAGCTCAGAGTTGATGAGCTGGAGTCTGAGCTTCAAACACTGAGGCATATCCGGGAGGGGGAGACTTACCTGGACACTGTGTTTCAGGAGGCAGTCACACCTGTCAGAGTAAGTAGTTTAAATCCTGCCAGTGGCCAGGGACAGCAGGGTGTGACTGCAAGTCAGGCAGGTAAAGGGAACCAGCAGTCAGGAACTCAGGAGCCTCAGCCCTTGACCCTGTCCAACAGGTATGAGGCACTTGCTCCCTGTGTGGATGGCAAACAGGGCTGCAGGAAGGATGAGTCAGCTGACCAAGGCACCATGGTTCAGCAGGCCATTCAAGGGGAGGGAGTAAATAGGCAAGTTGTAGTTGTAGGGGATTCTATTATCAGAGGGATAGATAGTATCCTTTGTGAGCAGGATAAAGAGTCCCGCATGGTATGTTGCCTGCCCGGTGCTAGGGTGCGGGACATCTCTGACCGGCTTGAAAGGATATTGGAGAGGGAGGGGGAGGATCCAGTTGTTGTGGTCCATGTCGGTACCAACAACATAGGCAAGTCTAGGAAAGAGGACCTGTTTAGAGATTATAAAGAGCTAGGATTCAAATTAAAAAACAGGTCCTCAAGGGTCATAATCTCCGGATTACTGCCCGAGCCACGTGCAAATTGGCATAGGGAGGCAAGAATAAGGGAAGTTAACACATGGCTGAAAGAGTGGTGTGGGAAAGAGGGGTTCCTTTTCATGGGACACTGGCATCAGTTTTGGGACAGGGGGGACCTATACCATTGGGATGATCTCCACCTGAACCGAGCTGGGACCAGTGTTCTGGCGAAAAGAGTAAATAGGGTGGTTAATAAGACTTTAAAATAGAGATTGGGGGGGAAGGGAAAGTCAGGGAACCAAGAGGTGAAGTAATCAGTGGGAAGCGTAGCTGCTTAGGAATACAAAAAAGCACGAAAAGACAAAACTCAGGAGAGGTTACGATAGTCCCAATCCCACAAAATATGACACAGTGTATGGAAAGGCTCAGTAAACCAAGGTCCACCACACTAAGAAAACAAAAAGGGACGGTCAATAGAGAATTAAAGGTGCTATATTTAAATGCACGCAGTGTACGGAACAAGGTAGATGAGCTTGTGGCCCAGATTGTGACTGGCAGGTATGATGTGGTAGGCAGCACAGAGATGTGGTTGCAGGGGGTTCAGGACTGGCATTTAAACATCCAGGGATTCACAACCTATCGAAAAGACAGAGAGGTGGGCAGAGGGGGCGGGGTTGCCTTGTTAATTAGGAATGAAATTAAATCAATAGCACTAAACGACATAGGGTCAGATGATGTGGAGTCTATGTGGGTAGAGTTGAGGAACCACAAAGGCAAAAAAAAACATAATGGGAGTTATGTACAGGCCTCCTAACAGTGGTCAGGACCGGGGGCACAAAATGCACCACAAAATAGAAAGTGCATGTCAGAAAGGCACGGTCACAGTGATCATGGGGGACTTCAATATGCAGGTGGACTGGGTAAATAATGCTGCCAGTGGACCCAAGGAAAGGGAATTCATTGAATGTTTACAGGAGGGCATTTTGGAACAGCTTGTGGTGGAACCCACGAGGGAACAGGCCATTCTGGACTTAGTGTTATGTAATGAGCCAGACTTGATTAAAGATCTTAAAGTAAGGGAACACTTAGGAGGCAGTGATCATAATACGGTAGAATTCAATCTCCAATTTGAAAGAAAGAAGGTAGAATCAGATGTAAAGGTGTTACAGTTAAATAAAGGTAACTACAGGGGCATGAGGGAGGAACTGACGAAAATCGACTGGGAGCAGAGCCTAGTGGGAAAGACAGTAGAACAGCAATGGCAGGAGTTTCTGGGAGTAATTGAGGACACAGTACAGAGGTTCATCCCAAAGAAAAGAAAGGTTATCAGAGGGTGGATTAGGCAGCCATGGCTGACAAAGGAAGTTAGGGAATGCATCAAAGCAAAAGAGAAAGCCTATAATGTGGCAAAGAGTAGTGGGAAGTCAGACGATTGGGAAGGCTACAAAAACAAACAGAGGATAACAAAGAGAGAAATAAGGAAAGAGAGGATCAAATATAGGCTAGCCAGTAACATTAGGAATGATAGTAAAGGTTTCTTTTAATACATTAAAAACAAACGGGAGGCAAAAGTAGACATTGGGCCGTTCCAAAATGACGCTGGTAATCTAGTGATGGGAGACAAGGAAATAGCTGAGGAACTAAATAAGTACTTTGCGTCAGTCTTCACAGTAGAAGACATGAGTAATATCAGGAGAGTCAGGGGGCAGAGTTGAATATGGTAGCCATCACAAAGGAGAAAGTGCTGGAGAAACTAAGAGGTCTAAAAATTGATAAATCTCCAGGCCCAGATGGGCTACATCCTAGAGTTCTAAAGGAGATAGCCGAAGAAATAGTGGAGGCGTTAGTTATGATCTTTCAAAAGTCACTGGAGTCAGGGAAAGTCCCAGAGGATTGGAAAATCGCTGGTGTAACCCCCCTGTTCAAGAAGGAAACAAGGAAAAAGATGGAAAATTATTGGCCAATTAGCCTAACCTCGGTTGTTGACAAGATTCTAGAATCCATTGTTAAGGATGAGATTTCTAAATCCTTGGAAGTGCAGGGTCAGATTAGGACAAGTCAGCATGGATTTAGTAAGGGGAGGTCGTGCCTGACAAACCTGTTAGAGTTCTTTGAAGAGATAACAAATAGGTTAGACCAAGGTGAGCCAATGGATGTTATCTATCTTGACTTCCAAAAGGCCTTTGATAAGGTGCCTCACGGGAGACTGCTGAGTAAAATAAGGGCCCATGGTATTCGAGGCAAGGTACTAACATGGATTGATGATTGGCTGTCAGGCAGAAGGCAGAGAGTTGGGATAAAAGGTTCTTTTTCGGAATGGTAACCGGTGACGAGTGGTGTCCAAGGGACTTGGGAGTCCTAGTCCAGGATTCTCTAAAGGTAAACTTGCAGGTTGTGTCCGTAATTAAAGAAAGCAAATGCAATGTTGTCATTTATCTCAAGAGGCTTGGAATATAAAAGCAGGGATGTACTTCTGAAGCTTTATAAAGCATTAGTTAGGCCCCATTTAGAATACTGTGAGCAGTATGTCCTCAGGAAGGACATACTGGCACTGGAGCGGGTCCAGCGGAGATTCACACGGATGATCCCAGGAATGGTAGGCCTAACATACAATGAACATCTGAGGATCCTGGGATTATATTCATTGGAGTTTAGGAGGTTGAGGGGAGATCTAATAGAAACTTACAAGATAATGAATGGCTTAGATAGGGTGGACGTAGGGAAGTTGTTTCCATTAGCAGGGGAGACTAGGACCCGGGGGCACAGCCTTAGAATAAAAGGGAGTCACTTTAGAACAGAAATGAGGAGAAATTTCTTCAGCCAGAGAGTGGTGGGTCTGTGGAATTCATTGCCACAGAGGGCGGTGGAGGCCGGGACGTTGAGTGTCTTTAAGACAGATGTTGATAAATTCTTGATTTCTTGAGGAATTAAGGGCTATGGAGAGAGAGCGGGTAAATGGAGTTGAAATCAGCCATGATTGAATGGTGGAATGGACTCGATGGGCCGAATGGCCTTACTTCCGCTCCTATGTCTTATGGTCTTATGGTCTAAATGTTTTAAACTTAAATAAAATAAGGCCAATTATGAGGGCATGCAGACAGAACTGGCTGAGGTGAACAGGGAAATTATGTTAAGGGATAGGTTAGTAGAATAAATGCAGTGGCAGACATTTAAGGAGATATTTCAGAATATTGAAGAGATCCCTCTTTCAATGGCACATAGTGCCCAATCAAGAAACCCAGTATCAGAAAAAGGAAGTGCCTGTTGAGAGCAATTACTCCGCCTTGCATGTGACCACTCCTCTCCCACCTCGCTGGTGACCCCCATCCCACAATCTCCATCCTGCTTTTGCGTTGGGTCCCCCATCGATCCTCAGCCTCTGACGGATGCATTACAAGCAACAGCTATCGCTGCAGGCATTGCAGAGCTGCAGCCTCCCCACACACAGGGATCCTAAATCTCAGAGAAGGCCTGCCTCCGCTCTGACAGGCAATTAATTGGTTCCCCCACTGAATCAGTGTAGGTCCCAACACATGGACAGGACCTGCATCAGAACACTAAGACTTCAGGAACAACTTCTATAACAATTATAAGTTGCATATTAAGAACTTAAAATATTACCTGTCAATTACCTACTATTATTGCCAAGTCCTATTGACTCTCAAATACTGAAGCATTTGCTTATCAATAAGTAACATTGGTAGATACTCTACAGCAATGATATATCACATTGTTTTACCTCATAACAGAATATCATTGCGATGCCTGGAAATCAGGATTGCTAATTAAAGCATTTACAAGTTGCACGCATACACACTACCAGACTGAGTTTTACAAAAAGTTGGTAATTAGCAAATCTGTCCAACACGACAGGCAGTTTAATGGGAACCTAGATCACATACAATGTTTAATGAGGTGGCGCCTTACTGTTTTATCACTAGGGTGCTATGAATTCTGCAAATATGTCATATTGAAATCAGAAGAGTGGTGGTTGCTGCAAATCAGTTGCAGCCAATTGGACACTTTCGACTACCACCCTCTGCAAAACCCCCATTCCCATACCTCAGAGTCTAATAACTCTATATTTGTTAGCACTGACATGAAACTCAAGGTGACAGGTTTTAATGTTAACTCACCTAATGAGCACAATTAAAGGTTCACCTATGAATCATAAAAAGTGATTCAGTTCTTTGCTCATCTCAAAACTGTCAGCCCAATATAGAGGGAGCGAGAAAAAATCTCATATTCTGATGAATACTGTTCGCTGCTGTGCAGCATTGTTTTTTACATAAAGGTCAATTGGTATAAAAGGAAGCCAGTTCTGCAACATCTATGACTCAATTGCTATCATTGTTCCAATTCTTGCCAGGGAGCGAGTGCTGGCAGGTGTATACAATTTTATGGTGTCACCACTACAACATGGCCAATTTAAATGCCTCTTTGTTCAATTAAATTAAATTGAGGGAACATTGCGCGGGATGCGCAGAAACTCTTCAAACACTTCATTTGTAACAAGTAGGCATAGCAAGATACAACACATCTATAAACTGAAACTAAGCAGTTTCTTGGTATTTAAGCTAAATCGCATATCCTTTGCTTTTAGGTAATTAATTCTGATGAATTTGAACTGAACATTTATGCTTTCACGTGCAACAAATTTAACATTGTTGTACCTTAAAATTGGGGCAATGATCCACTCAGGCCCTTGTATTTGAGCTTTATTTTAGGTATCCCTGGTGTGCTGCCTGGAATGAACATATGCCCTATTTAAAAATTGAAATGAAGCTCTTTGAGTTAGATCAAGACTGATAAATTATTTGCATTGGTATTTTTATTATGAGCAAGTTAACTTTTAAAGGAACCTTGGGGGCAGCTCACCCTTCCTGGATGTACTTTGAGGTGTGCGGCAAAGCTGGGATGGCCCGGACAGATAACTGGTGTTGAAGCATTGAACTGATGCTGTAGCTCACCAGAAGTATTGTGATTCAAGCATAAGGGAGAAATTAGCTTGATCCCCGGAACTGTCTGTTCCAGCTTGCTTCAGGAACTGGGTCCATAAATATATTTACGCCCAACAATTTTTATATACGTTCTTGACTTTCGGTGGGTCCCACGATTTCTGGTAAAAATGTAACCACATGTACATTTAAACAAAGCCAATTTAATTATATTTTTAAAATTTGTAACCCCGTGTGTTCCTAACCTTGTCAGAAGTCGTAGTTTTTAGTTTATTAGTGTTCCAAATCTTTGCTAATTTCTTTTTAAGAACTGACCTATTTCTTTTTGTGGTAGATGAGATTTTACCAGCTCAATGTACAGTCTGTTCTCTTGGTTATATATTAACTAGGATTTTGGAACAGGTGGGCTATTTAGCCCTTTGATTCCCTTTAAAACAACAAAAAATGGTCACAAACACTGAACTCTAAACCTGTATGACAACTTGGACAGACATTCCTGTGATCACTTAATTTGCATACAGAAAAATACATGACACAGAAAGAGTCTCATTGTTTGCTGCACTTTATTCCTTCACAGAGTTTACTGAATCCTCCTGAAGGAACCGGAACGTTTGACACGAGTCTCGTGAATGTGACAGTGTATCTTTAATGAGCCTGAAGGAACACAGGCAGCTGGCTTAGCTTCTTATCTCAAAACAAAAACTTGAAAGTTCTGAACAATTACAGGCAGCGTAATAGCTGAAGGAAGTTCAGATAGAAGCACTGCTGCTCTTTGAGTTGCAAGCTTTCTCTAGCTGGCTTGTTCTCAGTTCACTCAAACCTCACTGAGGATAGTGGTGTTGTTGGAAAATGAAGACTGAGAAGAATCTGGCAAAAATCATGGACCTGAGCTTTTTGTCTGAGGAGGAACAGTTCGCTCTTCAGGAAGTCCTTCAAAGAGATACCGCTCTTCGAAAGCTTGAAGAAAATCGCATCAGGTAGGAAATTTCCTTGTCTTCCAAATGACTGTTGCTTGCTTCATACAGGTTGGCTTTTCCCTCTACTCCCCTGTCCCTCAGGTAAGACTTCAAATGGGGGTTCCATCAACACTCTCAGGTTAACAGCAAAGGTACCAGAACATTGTTCCAAGGGGCGTGGAAGAGTTCTCCCAGTGAATATTTATCTCTGAACTAATAACAGTTAACAAATTACCTGGTCATTACCTGTTGTCGGTGGGGTTCTTGCTCTGCGCAAATTGACTGCCGCACTTCCTGTACATTACAATAGTGACTCATTTTTTGGTGGCTGGAAAGTACTTTGGGTGATTATCCTGAGAAGACATTCTGGGCGAGAGAGAATCCCTGCGACCAGTGCGAATTGCGCCACGCTGCCCCGATGCCAGCACTCGATTCTCCGCAGAGCGGAGAGTCGGCGCCATTGGCGTGTCGTGGTCGGCGCAGCGCAGGTCGGGGCTGCTCTACTACGTAGCCGGCCGCCGATTCTTGGCCCGGGCGGGCGTCGTAAAAACGGCGAGTCCCGCCGGCGCCGTCCACACCTGCTCTCAGCCGGCGGGACTTCGGCATTGAAGGGTCCGGAGGCGGCCTGTGGGGGGGGGGGGGGGTTCCGACCCCTGGGGGGGGGGAACCTCCGATATGGCCTGGCCCGCGATCGGGGCCCACCGATCAGCGGGCCGGACTCTCTAGCTGGGGGCCTCGTTTCCTCCACGCCAGCGCCTGTAGTCCTGCGTCATGTTGCGTCGGGGCCGGCATGTTGAAGGAAGCCACTGTGTATGTGCGCGTTGGCGCCGGTTCCACTGCCGGGATCAGCAGCTGGATCAGCGTGAACCGCTCCAGTGCCGTGCTGATCCTGAGGCCGTGTTGACGCCATCGAGAAACGCGATAGCGTTTCCGACGGCGTCAACACTTAGCCTCAGGATCACAGAATCCCGCCCTCTATATCTGCAACACTTTCTTTCTCAGCTCTTTGCTATAAAATGTTCTTTTTAATTTAAAACAAAGCTGATCTAATTTTGGCAGTGACCTGTCAGCATATTGTTAATGCAACTCTGGGATAGTGTTTTTTAACAGATGGTCTTTAGCATATATGCCCTATTAAATAAATATTTTCATTTTGTTATATTTGTCCTTTATGTCTGTACCTGAATGGTTGTTTAATGCAGCAATGTTACCTGATAGACATTGGGTGGAAAATTCACATAGTTTTTCAGTGTCAGGCTCTGACTGAAAACTGGCGTGTAACTGTCTAGCTGCACAGCCGAGGTTTTAAACCAGGCTTTCTGGCACTCTTGGGGGAAAAAAGTGGGAGTGGTTTACACCATCAGTCTAATGGGGCGGGGCCTGATAGAGCTGACAGAAATCGGCCACCATCTTTAAAGGACCCCCCATCACAGTAAGTAAATTCCCCCCAGCCCCCACCCCCAACATGAAGGACCACCCCCACCTCCGCAGCACTAGCAATGGGGCTCTTGCCCCCCCCTCCCTCCAACAACGGCACATCAGGCCTACAAGAATCTCGTTTCCCAATTCACATGCGATTTTGTGCCCGGGTTGCCGTTTTCGCCCCCATTATATTTTGTTATAGTGCAGTCCAATTCCAAAATAGTTCGTAAGCATATGTGCCAATGATATCATGTGCTCTTATTTTGATTGCTTGACTTGATGTGAAGCATATTTATTTTCTGTGAACTGTATGTTATGATACAGTTCCTTTTTAAATAAATTTAGAGTACCCAATTCATTTTTTCCAATTAAGGGGCAATTTAGCGTGGCCAATCCACCTACCCCGCACATCTTTGGGTTGTGGGGCCGAAACCCACGCAAACACGGGGAGAATGTGCAAACTCCACATGGACAATGACCCAGAGCCAGGATCGAACCTGGGACCTCGGCGCCGTGAGGCTGCAGTGCTAACCCACTGCACCACCATGCTGCCCCTTTGGAACAATTCCTTAATCGAAATTTAATGTGATTGACTTTTTTCTGTGCATTTGATGTTCAATCTAAACTGAAGTATGCTTAGGCTGAGTGAATATATTATTAATCCGATAAAGATCTGTAGAATTGTTGACTTACAGCATTTAGTGTAGACAGGATGTCTGCCGGTAAATTTTACGTTTGTGAGGCAAAGAAGGCATCTCTGACTTTGATACTCATAAATTCAAATTGTAATTAACTATTATCAGGACCGAGGTAATGCAGGAAATTTCACTTTGATTTGTTTAGTGATTTTATTCTCCCTCTTTTCCCTGTGAAAAATCACATATCCTGCACCCTCTTATCGCACAAAGGAAGGAATCTTGTTTCTCGCTTGTGTTCAATGCTGCTCCCACAGCTGACTCATAAAAGGTGTGGTAGATCAGCCCAGTTCCACAGTGCTTTTGTTCTTGACTTCCCGATTGCAGCCCTGCTGAGTTTCAGGGTTCAAAATTTAAAACACTGTGAAAGAAAATGGGGGTAATTGTACAGTTGGAACCTGCTGTAAAATGGGCAGGCTTGTATCACCATCCATTGTACAGCCCTCCTGATTTTCCATTTAATGTGTATATTGGGTATTTAATTCTATATTGCTCATCTTGCATCATCTTTCAAAGTTAACATTCCTATGTAGTTTGACCATTAACCAGAAATTCTGTGAAATTCTCATACACAAATATTAAAAAAATTGATGGTCTTTATATTCAAAATCTCCAAGAAAATGTTCACTCCTTTCTGCTGTTACCAACACAATATGGAAAATATTTAATTACAGCAAAACATTTTTCTTGGGTGTGTGTAATGTGGACCGCTCTGTGCTGGGGAGTGTGTGTAATGAGGAGTGTGGCGCACAAAGACTCCGTGAGACAAACAGAGTGAAGTCGATGAGGCTTTATTAAGCGTGTCTGTTCCCCAGCAGCCCGATAGTAAACTGGCATGCGGGGGAAGGCACCGGCTTCTTATACTTCGCCTTCAGGGCGGAGTATGAGGTCAACGGCCAACCAGGACCCGGGATCTGTCAGCCAATGACATTAGGGCTTCCAGTCCCACATGACCCCCAATACATACTACCACAAGGAGGGCTTTGTGCTGGGGGTAATGTGTAATGTGGACCGCTCTGTGCTGGGGAGTGTGTGTAATGCAGACTGCTCTGTGCTGGGGGTAATGTGTAATGTGGACTGCTCTGTTCTGAGGGTGTGTGCGTAATGCAGACTGCTCTGTGCTGGGGTTCTCTGGTCCCCCAGCCACGTGTTTCTTAGTGGTGCGCCGTTCACTGCGGCAGGATTCTCGACTCCCACGGCTTGTTGATGGGATTTCCCATTGAAGACACCCCTCACAATATTTGTGTGCATATTTATGGCCCTACCCCAGCTGCCCTTGAGAAGGTGCTGGTTAGCTGCCACCTTGAACAGTTGTAGTTCTTGTGGTGTAGGCATGCCCAGAGTGGTACTGGGAAGGGCGTTCCGGAATTTTGATCCAGCGAAAGTGATGAAGCGCTGGTGTAATTCTACGTTGGGAAGGCGTGTGGCTTGGAGGGGAACTTGCAGGCGGTGTTCCCATGCATCCACTGCCCTTGTTCTTCCACTGTTCCCGGAGAGTAAAATAGAACAAAAGTTTCAAATGGAAATCAGCTCAGGTATTCAAACCTGTTCAATAGTTGTCTCACAGGTTCACAAGCTGTCAAGCAGGCACCTCAGGTGTGATGATATACTTTATAAAGAATGTCTGCCTGTTGCTAAGGTCATTACGCTTACTATTAATGAGACAAATAAATAATCAAGCCATCTGTTAAACTCAGAAAATTTATCAATCAGTGCTGCAAGTAAACTTGACGCACTCATCATACTTATTCTACTTGAGACTTCAGGCCTTCTTTCAAACATGACAAAAATAGGGGTGGAGGAGAAAGACGACCCAAGCCATTTATAACTCCTGTTGTGACAGAAATGCTATGTCGGCTCTTTTTCCTTCCCTAAACAAGGGAAAAGATTGACAAACACTGGTCTTTTTAGAATTGATTCTGAAGATGGAGTCATTGTGGTCAATTTTAACCCATCAAACTCTGGGCCTCTGGCACACTGGGCTGCCCCTCTCGGCAATTACACCCGTGCCTACTCAGGACCTACTTTCTTGCCAGCCTGCCACCCTTTAGGCTATCTGATACTGCTCCAGCCCATTTGGGTTGGCAGCTCATCCGTTCTATTCAAATAAGTCTGCAGGGTAGACCCAATCCCTTTGCTGCTCAAACAGGATAGCCAGCCCACTAACTCCTTTGCCCCTCCGCTTATCATTGCAATTACAATCTGTCCCACCAACTAAATAAAAAGCAGTTTGTGAGGGAATAAAAAATAATCTTGAGTACGATCAGCTGGAGAGTTGACTACTTATTTCGTTGAAATTTTACAAGAACGAATGTTGTGATCTCCAAAGAGAGCGATAACTTTTAGAAAGACATTTGAATTCCAGTGACCAACCAGATTACACAACAAACAATTCAAGTTTCAAGACTCGTACTGTAATAAACAATCTAAAAGTAACATATCTGAACATTAAAATAAGTAAAATAATGCGGTTGCTGGAATCTGAATCAAGAACCGAGGACACTGGAAGTCTATTAGAAGAGAAACTGAATCACATAGGCTGCAAAATACATTGGGTTTTACTGGAGCATTGGATCAGGCCAAGGATGGCCAAATGGACATGAGAACAAGGTGCTGTGTTAAAATGGCAAGCAAAAGGAAGGTTCAGGTCAAGCTGACGGACTGAACGAAGGTGTTCTGAAAGCAGTCAACCAGTCTGCGTTTAGTCTTCGCAAAGTAGAGGAGACAGAATTGGGAATAGTGAATACAATAGACCAAATTGAAGGAAGTGCAAGTGAAACTCTGTTTAACCTGAAAGGAGTATTTGGGGCCTTGAATGGTGAGGAGGTAAAGGGGTAGACATTATTCAGTAGGCAGCTTCTACGCAGTACTACAGAAAGGTGCCCCGTTTAACTTTTAAAAAATAAATTTAGAGTACCCAATTAACTTTTTCCAATTAACGTGCCCAATCCACGTACCCTGCACATCTTTGGGTTCTGGGGGCGAAACCCACGTAAACACGGGGAGAATGTGCAAACTCCACACGGACAGTGACCCGGGGCCGGGATCGAACCTGGGATCTCAGCACCGTGAGGCAGCAATGCTAACCAATGCGCCACCGTGCTGCCTCCCCCATTTAACTTTAAAAACTTTTATTTATTCGTTCTTGGGATATGGGCGTCACTGGCTGGGCCTGCATTTGTTGCCCATCCCTAATTGCCCTTGAACTGAGTAGATTGCTGGGCTAATTCAGAGGGGGGGGGGGGGTGGCAGTTAAAAGTCAGTCACATTGCTGTGTGGGTCTGGAGTCACAAGTAGGCCAGAGCAGGTAAGGATGGCAGATCTCCTTCACTGAAGGACATTATGTGAACCAGATGTTTTTTTTAATGACAATTGGCAATGGTTTCATGGTCATCACGAGACTTAATTCCTGATTTTTCCATTGACTTCAAATTTCACCATCTGCACTGGTGGGATTCGAATCCTGGATCCCAGAGCATTACCATGGGTCTCTAGTGACAATACCACTATGCCATCATCTCCCCAGCGAACATCCCACTCTATGGTTATACTTTAATCTGTCCCTTAATTGGATCCTTCATTCTCCAGAAAGCTACTTTCTGTTCCCAGTGTTTTGAGCCCTTTTTACCTTTCCAGCTGCTTTTATGGTGACTTTTCAACTGACTTTTATGGTGAGGGTTACTGGAGATTCCCCTCTGTATCCAGAGATAGCCAAATTCTCTGGTCATGGATCCAAATCATGGATTTGGTGTGTCAAATCCAACAGGAGCTCCCAGTGATATGTTGAACAATAGAGACGCTCTCTCTCTCTCTCTTCCCTCTTCTCTGTCTCAGATTCTTGCAGACTAGCCTGTCTGTGAGCTTCATGGATATATTAAAAGCAACCCTGTAAGCTGGGGCTGCAATAGCTTTTTATGGTCTGTTCCATTCTCAAAGCCCATTTGTATGGCAATGTGAATCACATGGGCCTTGTATCCAGGTAGAAATACTGATAAGCCATCTTCTAAACCATTAACTCCATTCTATCTTGGAATTAAATACACAGTTTCAGGCAGGAGTCCCCAAACTGGGAAAGTCTGCAGGCCTGCTTGTCCAAACTGAGGCTGCATTCTGGAGAAGCGTGGGGATCAGAGGGATAGGATGAGAGGGCCTCAGAATGGAATTTGAAGTCAGCACCAGAGCATGGAGAGGTGGGTTTGGGGGTCCAAAGAGAGCCTCTGAATGGGAGGGGCATCCAACGTGGGCCTCGGAGCAGAATTTAGCCCTGACCAAGTCTTGGAGCAAGCGAAAGAGCTATAGGGTGTGCACGAGAGAAGGGGAGAAGGGTGTGTGTGAAAGAGAGGGTTGGAGTGTGCATGAGAAAGGAGGTGGAGTGTGCATGAGAGAGAGGGGGAGGTGGAGAATGCGGGAGAGAGGGGGAGATGGAGGGTGCGCGAGAGAGAGGGTGGTGGAGTGTGCATAAGAGAGGGAGGTGGAGTGTGCGCGGGAGAGGGGGGGTGGAGTGTGTGTGAGAGAGGAGGTGGGGTGTGCGTGAGAGAGAGGGGGGGTGAAGTGTGTGTGAGAGAGGGGGTGGTGGGGTGTGCGTGAGAGAGGGGGTGGAGTGTGCATGAGAGAGAGGGGTGGAGGGGTGTGCATGAGTGAGGGGGGTGGAGTGTGTGTGAGAGCGAGGGGGGGTGGGGTGTGTGTGAGAGAGGGGGGGGTGGAGTGTGGTGGAGTGTGCGCGAGAGGGGGGGTGGTGGAGTGTGTGAGAGAGAGGGGGTGGTGGGGTGTGTGTGAGAGAGGGGGTGGTGGGGTGTGTGTGAGAGAGAGGGGGTGGTGGGGTGTGTGTGAGAGAGAGGGGGTGGTGGGGTGTGTGTGAGAGAGGGGGTGGTGGGGTGTGCGTGAGAGAGAGGGGGGTGGGGTGTGTGTGAGAGAGAGGGGGTGGGGTGTGTGTGAGAGAGGGGGGTGGGGTGTGTGAGAGCGAGGGGGTGGCGGGGTGAGTGTGAGAAAGAAGGGGCGGTGGGGTGTGTGTGAGAGAGGGCGGTGGTGGGGTGTGTGTGAGAGAGGGGGCGTGGTGGGGTGTGTGTGAGAGAGATGGGGTGGTGGTGTGTGTGTGAGAGAGAGGGGGGTTGGTGGGTGCGTGAGAGAGAGGGGTGTGTGGGGTGTGTGTGAGAGAGAGGGGGTGGTGGGGTGTGTGTGAGAGAGGGGGGTGGGGTGTGCGTGAGAGAGAGGGGTGGGTGGGGTGTGTGTGAGAGAGAGGGGGTGGTGGGGTGAGTGTGAGAGAGGGGGTGGTGGGGTGTGTGTGAGAGAGGGGGTGGTGGGGTGTGCGTGAGAGAGAGGGGTGGGTGGGGTGTGTGTGAGAGAGGGGGTGGTGGGGTGTGCGTGAGAGAGAGGGGTGGGTGGGGTGTGTGTGAGAGAGAGGGGGGGTGGGGTGTGCGTGAGAGAGAGGGGTGGGTGGGGTGTGTGTGAGAGAGAGGGGGTGGTGAGGTGTGTGAGAGAGAGGGGGTGGTGGGGTGTGCGTGAGAGAGAGGGGTGGTGGGGTGTGTGTGAGAGAGGGGGGTGGAGTGTGCGCGAGAGGGGGGTGGTGGAGTGTGTGTGAGAGAGGGGGTGGTGGGGTGTGTGTGAGAGAGGGGGTGGTGGGGTGTGTGTGAGAGAGGGGGGTGGTGGGGTGTGTGAGAGAGGGGGGTGGTGGGGTGTGTGAGAGAGGGGGTGGTGGAGTGTGTGTGAGAGAGGGGGTGGTGGGGTGTGTGTGAGAGAGAGGGGGTGGTGGGGTGTGTGTGAGAGAGGGGGTGGTGGGGTGTGTGTGAGAGAGGGGGTGGTGGGGTGTGTGTGAGAGAGGGGGTGGTGGGGTGTGTGAGAGGGGGGTGGTGGAGTGTGTGTGAGAGAGGGGGTGGTGGGGTGTGTGTGAGAGAGAGGGGGTGGTGGGGTGTGTGTGAGAGAGGGGGTGGTGGGGTGTGTGTGAGAGAGGGGGTGGTAGGGTGTGTGAGAGGGGGGGTGGTGGAGTGTGTGTGAGAGAGGGGGTAGTGGGGTGTGTGTGAGAGAGGGGGTGGTGGGGTGTGTGAGAGAGGGGGTGGTGGAGTCTGTGAGAGAGGAGGGGTGGTGGAGTGTGTGTGAGAGAGGGGGTGGTGGGGTGTGTGTGAGAGAGAGGGGGTGGTGGGGTGTGTGTGAGAGAGGGGGTGGTGGGGTGTGTGAGAGGGGGGGTGGTGGAGTGTGTGTGAGAGAGGGGGTGGTGGGGTGTGTGTGAGAGAGGGGGTGGTGGGGTGTGCGTGAGAGGGGGGGTGGTGGGGTGTGCGTGAGAGGGGGGTGGTGGAGTGTGTGTGAGAGAGGGGGTGGTGGGGTGTGTGTGAGAGAGGGGGTGGTGGGGTGTGTGTGAGAGAGGGGGTGGTGGGGTGTGTGTGAGAGAGGGGGTGGTGGGGTGTGTGTGAGAGAGGGGGTGGTGGGGTGTGTGTGAGAGAGGGGGTGGTGGGGTGCGCGTGAGAGGGGGGGTGGTGGAGTGTGTGTGAGAGAGCGAGGGGGTGGTGGGGTGTGTGTGAGAGGGGGGGTGGTGGAGTGTGTGAGAGAGGGGGTGGTGGGGTGTGCGTGAGAGAGGGGGTGGTGGGCTGTGCCTGAGAGAGGGGGTGGTGGGGTGTGTGTGAGGGAGGGGGGTGGTGGGGTGTGTGAGAGAGGGGGTGGTGGGGTGTGTGAGAGAGGGGGTGGTGGGGTGTGCGTGAGAGGGGGGGTGGTGGAGTGTGTGTGAGAGAGCGAGGGGTGGTGGGGTGTGTGTGAGAGGGGGGGTGGTGGAGTGTGTGAGAGAGGGGGTGGTGGGCTGTGCCTGAGAGAGGGGGTGGTGGGGTGTGCGTGAGAGAGGGGGTGGTGGGGTGTGTGAGAGAGGGGGTGGTGGGGTGTGTGAGAGAGAGGGGGTGGTGGGGTGTGTGTGAGATAGGGGGGTGGTGGGGTGTGTGAGAGAGGGGGGTGGTGGGGTGTGTGAGAGAGGGGGTGGTGGAGTCTGTGAGAGAGGAGGGGTGGTGGAGTGTGTGAGAGAGGGGGTGGTGGGGTGTGCGTGAGAGAGGGGGTGGTGGGGTGTGCGTGAGAGAGGGGGTGGTGGGGTGTGTGAGAGAGGGGGTGGTGGGGTGTGTGTGAGAGAGGGGGGTGGTGGGGTGTGTGTGAGAGAGGGGGGTGGTGGGGTGTGTGAGAGAGGGGGTGGTGGGGTGTGTGAGAGAGAGGGGGTGGTGGGGTGTGTGAGAGAGGGGGTGGTGGGGTGTGTGTGAGAGAGGGGGGTGGTGGGGTGTGTGAGAGAGGGGGTGGTGGAGTCTGTGAGAGAGGAGGGGGTGGTGGAGTCTGTGAGAGAGGAGGGGTGGTGGAGTGTGTGAGAGAGGGGGTGGTGGGCTGTGCCTGAGAGAGGGGGTGGTAGGGTGTGCGTGAGAAAGGGGGTGGTGGGGTGTGTGTGAGAGAAGGGGTGGTGGGGTGTGTGAGAGAGGGGGTGGTGGGGTGTGCCTGAGAGAGGGGGTGTTGTTGACAGTATGTGTGGGTTATACTGTCCCTTGAGCATGCTTCACCATTTAAAATGAACATGGCTAAACATCAACTTCAACTCCACTTTCCCAGTCTATCCCCATATCCCTGTTTCCCTTCATACTCAAAAGTGTATTCTCCTCTGTCTTGAATGTCTACCGCTCCCCCCCACTCCCCGCAGGCCAGTAGGTTTTGCGGCAGGGAGAGCGTGAAATTACATGGACGCGATTCGCTTGGTGATCCTATCTGCCCCGGCCTGGGCATAATTTTAAGGAGGGGTGGGCGGAGCCTCTGATGGGAATCCTGTCCTTGCGGACACGGAAAATCTAGCAAGAGGTTCTAAAGTCGGAAACCCGTCAGCATGATATCATGTTCCAATTCTCCCAATGGCAGGTTAGTTGTGGGTCACTCTTCCTGCTGGCAGGTGGCGCAATTTCAGTAATGCTCATTAAAACACAATCTTATGTCCGTGTGGAGTTTGCACATTCTCCCCGTGTCTCCGTGGGTTTCACCCCCACAACCCAAAAGATGTGCAGGGTAGGTGGATTGGCCACGCTAAATTGCCCCTTAATTGGAAAAAAAGTAATAATTGGGTACTCTGAATTTATTTAAAAAACCCACAATCTTATGTCATGTCAGTGGGAAATTCTGTTGGCGTTAAACCTGATTGCCAATGAGGTACTTGCAAAAGGCAGTCCTCAGTTTACCAAAGTCTTCAGGGTAAGTGCAACAAAGCCTTGCAGCCAGAGCACTGCACTGCTTCCGATGCGTTGTATATTAGTCTGCCAGTCTGGTAGGCTGGTCCTTGCCTCTATCTTCATGCCGAGCTGGTCGTCATGGACAGCACCGTGCTTCTGAACCCATGGGCCTTCCTGTGACGCTGAGTCAGATCAATTGTTGGTCTTGGGGAGTACAGGGGTCTCCTTCCTCCCTGGTGCCACACACCAGTGTCTATTTGGACAGCTATGTGCTGCGAGACGTATATATCCACCACAACAAGGGTCCAAAGTTCGACTGGGGGTAGGGTACGAGATGAGTCCAGAGGGTGGGGATGTGTTGTCTAACGAAGACCACAATGTGGAAGGAGGGCTATTCAAGGAGGGGGGTTTAGCTGGGGTTCTCAATGGCACACAGATGGATGAGGATGATGAGCAATATAAGGCAGAGCGAATACCGAGATGAGGGAAGCTGGGCTCTGACAGGACTGCAGAAAAGCTCACAAACAAGGGGACTGTGGTGATCCACTGCATTAGGGGATGTAAGGTAGGACCTGCACTACAGCTTCACCGGTAGCTCCTGCCGGCTGGCTCCGCCCACTGAGAACTGTATAAATGTGCATGACCTCCAGTGCCCTGCCATTTCGCCAGCTGCAGCATGAGGCCATGCATCTGACTGTAATAAAGCCACAGTTGTACCCAACTTTAGTCTTTGTGCAATTGATCGTGCATCAATTTCCTACAGTCAGATTTTCCACAGAATGATATCAGAATTAAGCCCAATCGCCTGCAGCTGGATCCTCACTCGCCCGACGCCAGAAAAGACTTGACTCACTGGCTCGCATGTTTTGAGGCCTACATCAATGCTGCGAACCCCACACCAACGGAGGCTCAGAAAATAAACATCCTGTACGCCAGACTGAGCTCCAGTTACGGTCGCCGAACACGCGAACCTCCTCATGCGCGATGCTTTCGTGACGGGGATTGTGTTGGACCGCATCCGAGAACGATTACTGGAAGGGGCCACGCTCGAACGGCGGAGACGAAAACCTTGGCGCTCTCCATGACGGTCGCATCGCATCGCAATCGTACCCCTCCCGCCGCGCTGCCCACCCTTCTGCCCCTTCCTACCCCTCCTGGACACCGGCGACGACCTCCTCAGCCGGGGCCCTGCCTTCCCAATACGCCTGCGCCGCACGCCGATCCGTGCACCCCGGGGGTCCCCGCTGCTACTTCTGCGGTCAGCAGAAGCACCCCCGCCAAAACTGCCCGGCCCGCACTGCCGTTTGTAAAGCCTGCAGTAAAAAGGGCCACTTCACCGCTGTGTGCCAGGCCCGTGCAGTCGCTGCGATCGCGCCCGCTATCGCCCCCTCCCCTATGCTAGACGCACAATGGGAGCCACCATTTTCTCCTCCCGGGGCCATGTGCGACCAATGGGCGCCACCATCTTGTCCCGACCCCGCAATGTGCGCACCATGGGCGCCGCCATCTTGTCCCCCACATCGTCTCCGGACATCCCGACATTGGAACCGCACACGCTCGCCACCCGAAGCATCCGACGGCTCGCCGCACCTCGCTTCGATGACGCTGGACCAATCTTTCCCGCACAACTTGGCCACCGCGTCGACGACGGTGAAAATCAACGGCCATGCGACCTTGTGCCTGCTGGACTCCGGGAGCACCGAAAGCTTCGTACACCCAGATACTGTAAGGCATTGCTCCCTCGCGGTCCACCCTGCCAATCAAAGGATCTCCCTAGCCTCCGGATACCACTCTGTCCCGATCCGGGGCTTCTGTACAGTCACCCTCACTGTCCAGGGCATAGAATTTAGTAACTTCCGCCGCTATGTCCTTCCTAATCTCTGCGCTGCACTCCTGTTGGGCCTGGACTTCCAGTGCAACCTCCAGAGCCTCACCCTCAAATTCTGCGGGCCCTTACCCCCCCTTTACCGTTTGCGGCCTCGCGACCCTCAAGGTCAATCCCCCCTCCCTTTTTGCCAATCTAACTGTGGATTGCAAGCCTGTTGCCACCAGGAGCAGACGGTACAGCACCCAGGACAAGACCTTCATCAGGTCCAAAGTCCAGCGGCTGCTCAAGGAGGCTATTATCGAGGCCAGCAACAGCCCCTGGAGAGCCCAAGTGGTAGTGGTTAAAAATGAGGAGAAACACAGGATGGTCGTGGACTACAGCCAGACAATCAATCAGTACATGCAGCTCGACGCGTACCCCCTCCCACGTATATCTGATATGGTCAATCAGATTGCGCAGTACCAGGTCTTCTCAACAATTGATCTGAAATCGGCCTACCACCAGCTCCCCATCCAGAAGTCGGACCGGTCATACACGGCCTTCGAGGCGGACGGTCGCCTCTACCACTTCCTTAGGGTCCCTTTCAGCGTCACAAATGGGGTCTCGGTCTTCCAAAGGGAGATGGACCGAATGGTCGACCAGTCCGGTTTGCGGGCCACCTTTCCGTCCTTAGATAATGTGCCAGTAGGACCACGATGCCAACCTTGATAAATTCCTCCGCACTGCCACTCTTCTCAACCTGACCTATAACAAAGAGAATTGTGTGTTCAGCACGACCCGGTTAGCCATTCTCGGCTATGTAGTCCAAAACGGACTTCTCGGGCCCGACCCCAACCGCATGCGCCCCCTCATGGAACCTCTCCTCCCCCACTGCCCCAAGGCCCTGAAACACTGCCTGGGGTTCTTTTCCTACTACGCCCAGTGGGTCCCAAACTATGCGGACAAGGTCCGCCCACTCATTCAGTCCACCCAATTCTCCCTCGTGGCCGAGGCACAACATGCTTTCCCCCGCATCAGAGCAGATATCGCCAAGGCCGGGATGCGCGCAGTGGACGAGTCACTGCCTTTCCAAGTAGAAAGCGACGCTTCAGACGTCGCCCTTGCCGCCACTCTAAACCAGGCAGGCAGATCCGTGGCATTTTTTTCCCGCACCCTTCATGCCTCTGAAATTCAACACTCATCCGTCGAAAAGGAGGCCCAAGCTATCGTTGAAGCTTTGCGGCATTGGAGGCATTACCTTGCTGGTAAGAGATTCACTCTGCTTACGGACCAACGGTCGGTAGCCTTCATGTTCAATAACACACAGCGGGGCAAGATCAAAAATGATAAAATCTTGCGGTGTAGAACCGAGCTCTCCACCTATAATTACGAGATTTTGTATCGCCCCGGTAAACTCAACGAGCCCCCAGATGCCCTCTCCCGAGGTACATGTGCCAGCGCACAAGTGGACCAACTCCGGGCCCTACACGACAGCCTTTGTCACCCAGGGGTCACTCAATTGTACCATCTGGTCAAAGCTCGCAATCTGCCCTACTCCGTCGAGGGAAGTAAGGAGAGTCACCAGGGACTGCCAGGTCTGTGCGGAGTGCAAGCCGCACTTCTACCGGCCAGACCGTGCGCGCCTGGTGAAGGCTTCCCGCCCCTTTGAACGCCTCAGCATGGATTTCAAAGGGCCCCTCCCCTCCACCGACCGTAACACGTACATTCTCAGTGTGGCCGATGAGTACTCCAGATTCCCCTTCGCCATCCCATGCCCCGATATGACGTCTGCCACCGTCATCAAGGCCCTCAGCACCACCTTTGCTCTGTTCGGTTTCCCCGCCTACATCCACAGTGACAGGGGATCCTCATTCATGAGGAATGAGCTGCGTCAGTTCCTGCTCAGCAGGGGTATAGCCTCCAGCAGGACAACCAGCTACAACCCCCGGGGAAACGGGCAAGTAGAACGGGAGAATGGGACGGTTTGGAGGGTTGTCCAGCTGGCCCTACAGTCCAGGAACCTCCCAACCTCTCGCTGGCAGGAGATCCTCCCTCTACACTCCATCCGGTCACTATTGTGCACCGCCACTAATAACACACCCCATGAATGTGTTTTTACCTTCCCCAGGAAGTCCGGGGTGTCGCTCCTGACTTGGCTTGCAGCTCCAGGACCGGTCCTTCTTCGTAGGCACATCCGACTCCACAAGGCGGACCCCTTGGTGGACAGGGTTCACCTGCTCCACGCCAACCCTCAATATGCCTACGTTGAGTTCCCCGACGGCCACCAAGATACTATCTCACTCAGGGACCTGGCACCGTCAGGTTCCACCCCAACACACCCCCCCCACCAATGCGCTCCCCCCTCCCACAGTGCCGCCAATATTGACCCCACCAGACCACCCCCCCCCCCCTTTTCCATGCAAGAGGACGAAGAGGACTTTGGCACGCTCCATGAGTTCCCCGATGACTGGCCAGCATCAGCACCGCCACCACCGCCATCGGTGCCACCTCCACCACCATCAGCACCGACTTCGCCGCCACCGTTACGCCGCTCCCAACGAAGCACCAAAGCACCGGACCGGCTGAACTTTTGATTGACTCCGGAACGTCAACATGGACTTTTCTTTTTTTCCCTACCACTGTACATAATTGTACTATTTGTATATAGTCTCACGTCACCCCCGCCGGACTCATTTTTAACAGGGGGTGAATGTGGTGAACCACTGTATTAGGGGATGTAAGGTAGGACCTGCACTACAGGTTCGCCGGTAGCTCCTGCCGGCTGACTCCGCCCACTGAGAACTGTATAAATATGTATGACCTCCAGTGCCCTGCCATTTCGCCAGCTGCAGCAGAAGCCACGCATCTGATTGTAATAAAGCCACAGTTGTACCCAACTTTAGTCTTTGTGCAATTGATCGTGCATCAGGGCCCACATCATTTATTGGAAGGGGATACACAAAGACTCCAGATGTAGTGAGCAGAGGTCCAAGTGGGGTGTGGGCTCCTCATAGGTGGTGGGATGAGGAGGGAGGGTGGTTGAATTGAGGAGCAGACTTTTTCTTGAGGGTGTTAGCCCTTTCTTTCCCTCTTGGTTTCTGCACAGTCTGGTAAAGGCAGGCGGACTGGAGTGAGTGATATCAGTGTGCTGAGCTACTATTTCAATATGGCACTAGGTCCTTCAAACCTGCCAGCTGAGGGCAGGTGGATCAATCAGCTGCCGGCCCGCCAGGTGACTCGGTCAGAAACCCACTTGTGCATATTAATGAGGTGCCAAGTGCAGAATCTAGCACGGGATGCCATTTTTCTGACCAATGGGAATTGCCCAGAGTGAATTGTTCTGGTTTTCCCTTTTATAAATTTAGAGTACCCAATTCATTTTTTCCAATTAAGGGGCAATTTAGCGTGGCCAATCCACCTACCCTGCGCATCTTTGGGTTGTGGTGGCGAAACCCATACAAACACGAGAAGAATGTGCAAACTCCACACAGACAGTGACCCAGAGCCGGGATCGAATCTGGGACCTCGGCGCCATGAGACTGCAGTGCTAATCCACTGTGTCACCGTGCTGCCCAAATTGTCCTAGTTGATTGAGAAAAGTTACTGCATCGGAGTAAAGTTGTGTGCACACAAAATGGTTCAGTTAAGGCAACTTTGATTTTAAACTTTGATTCCATGTTCATTTCTACTGCAAGGTGACTCTTCGTAATTCTGTTGATACAGGAAGAAATCCACTTCTGTGATGTTAATATGATATCACAAACAAAACCAATTCGCAGATTAATCTTAATTTTACATGCATACATACATACGAGTAAAAAATGATTGAAGACCTGGATAAATAAATTTCGAGCAAGGCACAGGCTTTGCTCTGCTACAATTGAAATCCCTTGGGGTAAAGACTGGGCCATCAAATTAATTCACGGCTGGTTTAGATAGATTTTTGATGGATAAGGGAATCAAGGGTTTTGGGAGGCAGACAGGAAGGTGGAATTGGGACTACAATCTGACCAGCGGTGATGTTATCGATTGGCACTGCAGGCTTAAAGGACCAAATGTTTCACTCCTGCTCCTTAACCTCTATATTCCTATGTGTTCATCCACATTTACAATTTGTGTTCTATGAGATGAATCCAAAATATAACATGAGTACAATAAAGACCCGAAGAACCTGGGATGTTATTTTTGATGACTTCTAGTAACATTTTAGATCAGAAGCACACAAAATTAGCTTCACTACAATGTACATTTGCTGATCCCTCATTTGATTCACTCTTCAAATGTGGGTACTCAAGACTGAGTACTGTAAATATTGGCATACATGTGGCTTCTAGTTCAGAATATTGCTTTGCTTTGTACCACCAGCACAAGATACAAACTTCTACTCCTAACATGTTCCGTATTATTCCTATGGCTGTACTTCTGTGATACAGTTCTGATGTTAACTGTTAACCTTTAACGCATGGTAAGCTCCAAAGAAGTGATACATTTCTTATTGTTTGCATTACACTTCCATGATTGTTCTAATTATTGATCTAATTATTATTCAAGAATGCACACTACCTGAAAGATTACATGTATCATTTTAATTTCTATCCAGTGATAATTGTTGAAAATTGAATTCTGAAGAGCACACTAGCCAGAGGCAGAACATTCCACTTAACTTTGCTTCTGAATATTGCCTCCTGTAATTACTTTTCACCTCAAAGTTTACGCATGTCAGTTGAAACAGCAAAAAGGGGCTTTCCAACCATTAAACGACAAGTTTAATCCACAATGGTTCACTTTCTATTCAATTAATGAGCAGCGCTTGGCAAAAATTTCAGCTGATGCAAAATTTGCTTCCTTAAAATCAGTTAAATGGAGAGATGTTAAAATGCGAAGTTGACTAAATTTAATTTGAAGTGATCTATTCTTGCATTCATTATTGTAATCATTCTTATCTATCTAATCATGGCCAGAGAAAACTAGATCAGCTTGATTCAACCTCTGATTACAATGTGTATGTCTTTGATCTGGCTCTGAACAAATTGGGTGCTGAATCCAGGTTGACATATATCTTGGCCTTTATGTCCTTAATCCAGCCCAATTCCTTGTGGAAGATGTCTTCATAACTCCTAAAGGCATCTTGGAGGATGCTGTTAGATATTTTGATGATTTCCAGCCAGCCACATCCTTCCACAACAACTAAAGGTAGATTGGCTTCCTGCTCTCTGTTGGCCACTGGGGTATTGGCTGTTCTGAGGATCTTCAAAGGATGGGCAACACGATGGCGCAGTGGTTAGCACTGCTGCCTCACTCTGCTGAGGACCCAGGTTCGATCCCGGGCCCGGGTCACATTCCATATGGAATTTGCACATTCTCCCCGTGTCTGCGTGGATCTCACCCCCCACTACCCAAAGATGTGCAGAGTAGATGGATCGTCCACGCTAAATTGCCCCTAAATTGGAAAAAAATTAATTGGGTACTTTAAATTTATTTTAAAAAAACAAAAAAAGCAGGTTTATAATTTCACGTAGATTTGAATAATTTTTTTGTGAGTGCCCTTATGTACTGCCATCTTAAAAGAACTCAAAAGCATGAAACCATCGTCATCATCCTTGTAAACTCGAACTGTCCCTTGGCATCACACCTGATGGCACTATGATGAATAATTCAGAATATAAAATGACTTCCAGACAATTTGGCCACCAGGTGCTATGCAGCTGTTTGGAGAGTTGCCTACCCATCATTAACAGAGATAAACGCAGTACAATCACACCTATTCATCTGTCACCATGCTAGTCCTTTTGGAATGAATATATGTTTATTCACCAGTGAAAATATCTTTGCATTCGATAAAGCACAAGAAGAAGGCCATTGTCTAGATCCTTTGAAAAGATGATCACTACCAAAGTTCTGATCTCTACCTGTCCAATTCACATTAACACGAGTGACATCCCCGGTTGGCGAAGAGTACAGAGGAATTGAACTTTGTCATAGCATGTAAAAATGATGCAGCTGGAAAAAATGATCAGAGGCCTGGGATAGTGGGACAACTAAAGAAATGAGTGACTGCATTTATTAAGCAAATGAATTAGATGAAAGAGAATCAAATTTATCAAACATATTCAATTTTTTAAATTTTATCAGGTTCAATTTTACTTGCATGTGCAGGATGGTACTGGGGTTAAGCCATGTTTAATTTGAAAGAAAAAATCCAGTATTAATAGGACCAGAACTAAGAAGAATAATGGAGCATATATTGTGTGCTATAAAAATGTTACCGATAATACTGCACCAACACTTGTTTCTCTGCAGGGTGCGGCAAGTTTTCAAAGGGGTTTCTCTGCATGAATTTTTCCACAAGGGACAGGTGGTATGGCTTGGTTCAACTACTTGGAGCATGAGGCGGCAGCATGACCAGACCCATCCTTCTCAACACTGGGGACAGGTAGAACCTCAGCACATAGTGACACTTGGTGTTCACATACCGACAATCTATGCACAGCTACAGGGTGGCATGTGGCGCAGTGGTTAGCACTGGGACTGCGGAGCTGAGGACCCGGGTTGCAATCCCAGCCCTGGATCACTGTCCGTGTGGAGTTTGCATATTCTCCCCATGTCTGCGAGGGTTCACCCCCACAACCTAAAGATGTGCAGGTTAGGTGGATTGGCCACACTAAATTGCCCCTTAATTGGAAAAAAATAATAATTGGGCACTGTAAATTTAAAAAATATATAAATCTATGCTTGATGCAGCCACACAAAGGTGGCCATCAGGATTAGGGTGATAATAAACGTGTGCCCCCCCCCCCCCCCCCACCCCACCCCACTCCCAATCTTGAGATTTGTACATTGCATCCCTTCGAATACGGTCCATTTTTCACACCCAGATGAAGCGAAAACTGGCTTGGATAATCACCACAGCGCAGGAGTGAAGAATGGGCCAGGCATACCGCAACACCGAGCGTGCCTCACACCTGACGACCAGCTTCTTACTTGCAAAGGAGAGGGATTGTAGTTCCCATCTACCCAGTTTTTGGTTCGTAATACATGCTCATTCCTTCCAGAATTTATCTCATGTCCTGGTCTTTCCAAATCATAAACCCAGCACATTCAGACTGTCTGATCTGACAGTAAAGGGGACAAGGGATCAGTCAGCCCAGTTCCCAAAGAACATGGCCTCAATCTTGGCACGATTTACCTTGTCATCGAGGCCAGCTCAACTGGTCGCAGATGTTGATAAGTCTGTGACCTAACAGCGGATTCAAGCAGTAGATGGTGATATCATCCCTGTACAGAGAGGCTTTGACTTGAGTGCCTCCACTGCCTGGGATAATCACTCCTCTTATGCCCACATCCTTTCTCATGGACTCTGCAAAGGATTCTGTACTCAAACAGGACTGGAAAGAGAGGGCAGCCCCGTATGACTCCAGATTTAAATGGAAAGCTTTCCAATTCCCACCAGTTGATTGAAACTGCACTACACATGTTTTTGGAGAGCAGTTGGATCCAATTGCAGAGGCCCTTCCCAAACTTTATTTTGAAGAGCACATCCATCATGTAGATGTGTGATATTCTGTCAAAGGCCTTCTCTTGGTCTCGGCTGATGAGGCAGGTATCCACACCCCTGTTCTGCACATTGTCTCAATGCTACTTTGGGATAGGATTGCCTTAAAAAAGAGCAATGTGGCAGGTGCTGCAGGACGTTTTTCTGACTTCAAGGCTTTTGCACCAACCCATTGAAAATCATCAGCTTTCCACCAGTCAAGTTGCAGCCACTGGGGTCGCACTGTATTGAAGGACTCAGAAGGACCATGGTATACAGAATTCTGGCACTGGATACATAAGAATAATTAAATTATGTTTGTACTCAATACAACATTCTTTCATTTATAGAATTGAATTGCTTATTTCAATGTGGCTTTTATTTTTGCAATGTAGCCAAGAGAACGCAGCGCTGGACAGTGATATATGGGATGTAAGGAGCAGGATATTGGCAAAAAGTGTTTTAGGATTACTGGTATTCCACTCCAATTAGTTATTTGCAGACAGCCAGGGCAGAATAGGGCTGATTAGGTTGCTGCCTTTTTCTGATTCTACTTCTTGGTCCTCTTCCTCTTATTCCTCCTCCCTCCTCTTTTAGCAGGTTGCCTTGTTTTCATGGAGTGTCCCCATTCTCCTACTCATGTCTTTTTCCAAGGGGAAGATCTCCTTGTACACCCACATCTGGAAACAAAGAGTTTGTGCAGGGAGAAGAAAAATTCATTGTGAAAGACCGTTCTGAGATTAAACGTTCTCAGGCTGAGAAAGAGAAAGAACCCTTGGGAGTTAAGAATCAATTTGAAATTATTCTGGGAGAATAAAATATCTACATAAAAGGTTGTGTGAAGCATATCTGAGTTTTTGGCTGTGCTGAAAGAGGACAAAAAAGAGAGCTTACTAGTTTGAAGTAAAAGTTGCCTCGAAAGATAACGAGCGTGATTTAATTTTTAAAAAAGAGAATCCGTTTGGACAGCTTTAGCGAGATGCTTCCCGGTATTTGCAGCTCTGGGAATGACCCCGCTGTTGTTTTCGGGCCTCGGCGGAAAGGCCCCGTCGAGGCCACACTTATCTTCATTTCCTGCACTGACGAGCAGAGGCCTCTCGCGAGTTTTGTTGGCAACATCGCATTCCGAGTCAGATGCGACCATTAGATCATGTCCAATGTTTATACAAGTGTACTCTTAGTCTTTTCTCAGAGGAAAAGCCTTAAAACATTAAATCTTGTCATTTGATCCTTTCAGCCATTGACGTGAAGGTAAAATTGTTTCTTAAAAGTTATCAGTCTCTAAGAAGGGCATGACGGTTGGCGGATGAGGAAGTGGGATGTGAGAAGAAGGAGAAGTATGGGGGCAGCATGGTGGCACAGTGGTTAGCATTGCTGCCTCACAGCTCCAGGGACTGGATTCAATTCCAGCCTTGGGAGACAGTCTGTGTACAGTTTGCACATTCTCCCTGTGTCTGCGTGGGTTTCCACTGAGTGCTCCAGTTTCCTGCTCCAGTATCCTCCCCCAGTCCAAAGATGTGTGGGTTAGGTGGATTGGCCATGCTAAATTGCCCCTTAGTGTCCAAAGGTGGGACTAAGGGGTTAAGGGGCTAGGGCGGAGAAGTGGGCCTAGGTAGGGTGCTCTTTCAGAGACTTGATGCAGATTCAATGGGCTGAATTGCCTCCTTCTGCACTGTAGGGATTCAATGATTCTATACAATGATTTTCTGGTGATTCATCCCCACTGTCAGCTACAGGCTCAGGCATTGCCATTTCAATTAGGGCCAACACCATCGCCTTCATGGGGTTTAGGATATATGGGCATGCCTTTCACCCTCCAGATAGCACCTACTGTCTCCAGTTGTCTTTCTCTACAAGAGAGAGGAAAATGTTTAATTGCGTATCGTACAATTTTTGCCCAATGTGACTGTCATGGTTGCACAGCTGGCAGTGCTCCAACCTGTAGATGTGGGTGTGAGGCTTGCAGTAGTGCCAGTTGTATGAGGGTACGCTGAAGCTGTGATTGTCAGGTCTGTGTTTGATTGATGGAAATTGATGGTCAGTTGATGAAGGCAGTGTGATAATTTGAGCAGCAGTGCAGTTAGTAGAATATGGAATTGAAGATGCATCCACTCACAGGATGTCATTAAACGTCTTGTCACAGAATCACAGAATAATGCAGTGCAGAAGAGGCCCTTCGGCCCATCCAGTCTGCACCGACGCATGAAAGACACCTGACCTACCCACCTAAACTCACTTGCCAGCACCTGGTCCATAGCCTTGAATGTTATGATGTGCAAAGTACTCATCCAGGTACTTTTTAAAGGCTGTAAGACAACTCACCTTCACCCCTCTCCCAGTCAGTACATTCCAGACCATCACCACTCTCTGAGTAAAAACATTTTTCCTCAAACCCTCCCTAAACCTGCCCCTTACCTTGAGTGTGTTCTCTCATATCTGACCCTTCAACTCAGGGGAACGGCTGCTCCCTATCCACCCTGTCCATGCCCCTCATAATCTTGTATACCTCGATCAGGTCACCCCTCAGTGTTCTCCACTCCAGCGAAAACAACCCAAGCCTATCCAACCTCTCTTTATAACTTAAATGTTCCATCCCAGGCAACATCCTGGTGAAATGCTTCTGCACTCCTTTGGGTGCAATCACATCCTTCCTATAATGTGGCGACCAGAATTGGACACAGTACTCCAACTGTGGCCTCACCAAACCTCTGTATAACTACAACATGACCTCCTTGCTTTTGTAATCTATGCCTCGATTGAGAAAGGCAAGTGTCCCATATGCCTTTTACCACCTTATTAACCTGCCCTTCTGCCTTCAGAGATCTTTGGACAAATACGCCAAGGTCCCTTTGGTCCTTGAAACTTCCCATTGTCAGGCCATTCATTGATCTTTTCCTTGTCACATTACTCCTTCCAAAGTGTATCACCTCACACTTTTAAGAGTTAAATTCCATCTGCTACCTTTCTGCCCATTTGACCATCCTGTCTATATTTTCCTGTAACCCAAGACGCTCCACCTCACTGTTAACCACCCGGCCAATCTTTGTGTTATTTTCAAACTTACTGATCCTACCCCCCACAAAGTCATCTATGTCGTTTATATAAATGACAAACAATAGGAGACCTAGCACAGATCCCTGTGGTACGCCACTGGACACTGGTTTCCAGTCATGAAGCAGCCATCTATCATCACCCCCTGTCTCCTACAACTCAGTCAGCTTTGAATACACCTTATCACGTTCCCCTGTATCCCATGTACATTTGTCTTCTTTATATGTCTCCCATGTGGGACCTTAACAAAGGCTTTGCTGAACTCCATGTAAATGGCATCAACTGCACTACCCTCATCTACACACCTGGTCACAGCTCAAAAAATCCAATCAAATTTGTTAGGTATGACCTCCCTCTGACAAATCCATGCTGACTATTCCTGATCAAACCTTGTCTCTCCCCATGGGAATAGATTCTCTCATTCATAATTTTCCCCAATAGATTCCCTACCACTGATGTGTGACTCACTGGTCTGTAGTTCCCTGGCTTATCTCTACAACCATTCTTAAAAAGTGGGACCACATTAGGCGTTCTCCAGTCCTCTGACACCTAGTGGCTGGTTTGTAGGGGCTACTTTAGCACAGTGGGCTAAACAGCTGGCTTGTAATGCAGAACAAAGCAGGTTCAATTCCCGTACTGGCCTCCCCGAACAGGTGCCGGAATGTGGCGACTAGGGGCTTTTCACAGTAACTTCATTGAAGTCTACTTGTGACAATAAGCGATTATTATTATTATTAGTCCTTTGGGCTACTTTCCTAGCATTGCCAACCATGGCTACCTGCTCCCATTGCCTTTACAATATATGTCTGGAAGGATTCCTGGCTGCTGATATAGGATATCTTCTCTACTTTCCACCTCCTCAACCAAGGCCCCCTAGCACTCCACCCTAAAACCTGGCAGGCTGCTACCTCCCATGTTATGTAATTCTTCAGCCACTTCCAGGTTAGATTCACTTCCTGCACAACTGTCAATACCTGCTCCAGCCACAGTGCATCGCCCATTTAACAAGTGCAGCTTTAATTGATGCGTGTAAATGACGAGTTTCAGCCCCCTGCTGTTGGGTGCAGCCAATGAACAGCTCGGTTAATGCTGGCTGCACACAGCAATCATTCTAATGAGCAGGCAGGCCAAATTTGGCACGTTGTCTGCAATTAAAATCAGTCAATGCGGGTTAATTGTCCATTGCTTTCAGCAGTTCTTCAATTTAATCCACTGCCCTAGTGACTGTCCTAAAGAATCCCAATCTACCAGGGATATAGAATTTAGTTCTGATGAAAGACCATTGGCCTATGGCTGGAGTCTTGTTGAGATGTTGGGAGTCTTGCCTGCTGGCGGGAGAGGTGTTGGGAGACTCACATTGCCTGTTTCCTTGCAGGCCTGCCGAACTACTTGACAATCAGGCAGTGGTGAGGCCAGAGGCAGGCCTCCGCCTTGTATCTGGTCTCCAGGTGAGGAAACCTTGCCGAGCAAGAGTTATTGGCCAATGAGGCTGGCAGCTCTTGTGCTCAACAGAGCCACGGAGGAGGCTGCTGTTGCTGCCGAAAGAACATCACCCAGAGTTCTCAGTATCAACCCACTCCCCTGCTCCTGGACATCCAGTCCCCCAGTCCCACACTGGGGTTCCTCCTCCCCCCCCAACCAGGAGGTGACAAGATTCCACAGCATTGTAGCTGTCATGCATGCTGCATGGCAATCAGTTAATCCCAGTGGCAGCGGGATGAGACCCTTAAGTGGTCCTTAATTGGCCACTTAAGGACCTCAATGGGCAGCGGGTCAGGAAGGTCAACCAAGAGATCTTCGCCCAGAACCTAATTCGGGCAGAGGCAGGAAGGCGGTAGAGTTCAGGTACCCCACCGTCCTGTTTAAATACATTCCCTACCAAGCTCGCCACCAGAGAGAGCGCAAGATTTTGCCCAATGATTCTGCTGCTCTCTCCAAAGATGCTGCCAGACCTGCTGACTATTTCCAGCATTTTCTGTTATTATTTCAGATTCCTGGCAGCTGTAGCATTTTGCTATTGTATATACAATTTAGAGCTGTACTAATTTCAGTATTCAGTTGAGATTACCTAACCTCTTGTACAAACCTTGCTACATCGGATTTCTTAATTACTGTATTTTTTTGGAGAGGAGTTTGAAAAATTGCGCTACATGCAGGGGACATTGAAATCTGCTGTTTCTGCTGTATTCAGCTTTTTTTTTGCAGGCTGTGCAGATTTGTAAAATCTGACCTTGTTTGTTTACTTTTTAAATTTGTCATTTAACTCCCTGCGGATAACACAATCTTGACAACTGAAAGATGAAGGAATATAGTCAACCCTCTGATGAACAAGTAACTTTTGTGGATAAAATTCTTATAAAGTGATGGCCAGAATAACGCTGTGAAGTAGGGATATTGGCTGAATGATCTACAATGGTGATAGGTTCACAAAAATGAACAAATTACTTTATGTTTTACACAATGGTGTCTGTTGAACATGACTGTGTCTTTCCATATGTATGTATGGTTCAGGGTAACTTGTTCTCTTTTGATATGATACCAGTTAAGATAGTCACGACAGTTCACACATCTGGAATTAGAGTCATGGGTCATAGTCACAGAGTCCTACAGCACAGAAAAGGCCCTTTGGGACATCGTATCTGCACCGGTTCAAGATCGTATGATAACGGATGGCTTGGGAATCCTTTTCATAGGATTTATTTTCACAGGGTAAGGCAAATCTGCTCAGTTGATTAGAGAATGGTGCTGAATGATATCAATGGTACTGGCTCAGTCCCGGCATCGACTGGGGTAGTTCTTGGAGCCTGCCTCTTCTACTTGCTCTATGCAATATCAGGCATCACTGAGCATGATTAGCAACCCTTGGGCAATTAGGATAACACATGGAGTGAGTGAGACTATTCCAGTTCAAACTGAAAAATAACTTCCAAGAGGAAGAATTTGAAAGGATGTGGAGAAAGAGTAGGATAATGAAGTTAGACGCCTTGAAGCAGGATTTAATGAAGCACAGTAGCCCCCACTCCTCTGCTAAAAGGTCAGGGGGAGCCAATCCACGGTTCTGATCTTTGCCCCGCAGCCATTTAGCACTGGGAGGTTGGTAAGTGGTTGGAGGTGGGACATTTACCTCTTTCTCAGGAGGAAATCCCACCTTAAAGAGCTGCCAACCAATTGGATGGCTGGCAGCACTATAGTAGCAACACCACCAGGAGCAGTGATGGGTAGTCCCACCATGCCCAGGAGCCCAGATAAATACAGGGCCTGGGGTCTCAACAGTACTGGATTGACAGGCCCTGGAAAGGAGGGGTGAGGGAGTTTGGGAGGGGTGGGGATATGTGGGGCGTAGGTTCAGGAGGCTGGTGTGAGGGTTAAGGGGACTGATCTTATGGGAGAGTTCCTCTTTTTCTTTATTCTTTCATAGGATGTAGGCATCACTGGTGAGGTCAGCACTTGTTGCCCATCCTTAATTTCCTTTGAGCTGAATGATGGTTAAGAGTCAACAACATTTCTGTGAATCTGAACTCATGTGTAGGCCAGAGTAGGTAAAATGGTAGATGAAGGGTATTAGTGAATCTGATGGGTTTTTAATGACAATCAATAGTAGTTCATGGTTACCATTACTGAGACTACCTTTCAATTCCAGATTTAGTAACTGAATTCAAATTTCACCAGCTGCCGAGACGCATGTCCCCAGAGCATTAGCGAGGTGTCTGGATTATTAGTCCAGTGGTATTACCAAGACGTCGCCGTATCCCTGGGTCTCCTCACCCTTTATCCAATACCAGCCAGTGTAGCTAAAGCGACCAGGTATCCAGCTGGTGTGGGTTTCCCCCTGCAGTGCCGAAAATATTGGTGACAGCAAGATAAGACCCTTAAGGCCTCAATAGGCCCAAGGGCAGGAGAGCCCAACAGCTCCGTCGTTCTCCATTCAATCGTGGTGGGGGCAGGTGTGGGTAAGCAGGTGGTGGGCATGGTGCCTGCTGGATTTTACATGCCCCCGCCACACCTTCAAATCCACCGGCAGGTGTTTGTATCCAACCCCTTCAGTTGAAAATCTAGCATTTGGACCAAATCCTTATTTTGTATGTTGCTTCCCTTACTACCCGACTGCCCCACATGCTTTCTCAAGTCCATATTTAAAAATGGATGTTTCATGCTGTAGACTTGAACCAAAACAAATGACCTGCAGGTTTTGAGCAGTCATGTGAGAAAAGCAGGCCGTTCAAGAGGCATGGAGACTCGTTGGGATTGTTGAGTTTGTTTCATACACACATTATGTGGTAATACAGGCAGATATTTCAATTTGACCACATGATTGTGGATTCACAAAATGTTCCTGCCTCCTGCAAGGTATGACAGATGGTGTTTTCCGCTCCCGTATTGTTTTATATAACAATTCCATTACGTAATTGTTCTACATACCAAGGTGCGAACAGACTGGCAGAATAGGGTGAGATTAAACACTCAGCATATCGATCTTTAAGTATCATTAATTTGTAACGATACTGCACGCATACTTCATCGATCAAACACACATGGCTGATTTAAAATGAATACATCTCCATTCAGTGGCTCAGTGGGAGCAGTAAAATTAGTTTTAGGGCCCTCTGGCTAAATAGAAAGAAAATCAGCCTGGCTTTCCATTTCAAACTGCTAATTAATGACACCTCCTGAAAAGAAGTCTGCATGAGTACATGTATTTATATACATAGAAATGTATGGATCAACCTCAGCTGTGATGACTCTCCAGCAGGATAAACTGTTAGCATGCACTGCCAAGACTAACCCATGATGAATAATCATTTAGTTAAGGTACCGGATGGGTACCAAAAGCAACAGTAGTTTTCACATATTAGCCTGGTTTGAGCCAGTTTACAGCTCTTTCGACTCTGACTCAGCAATGTGTCATAGCCTAGCTTCAAAAGAGCAATCATACTGCACTGATGTGATTTTTTTTCTACAAGCCATGCTTGGGTAAATTTTTGTCTTCACTGCTTGGGCGGTAATGTGGTGGAACAGATTGCCCAGCCATTGAAGAACCTGTCCAATTTGCATTTTATTAGAATCTATGGAGTGAAAATCAAGCTGTTTCTATAACAGGTGAGTGATCTGTTCTACGAGATTTCACATGGGGTGTAGGCGAACATTTACCCTGCTATGTCCCAGCTGAGTGAAATTGATTGTTTTATGTTGTGGCAACTGGAAAGTTGGTTTGGACTGCTTATTTCATATCCCAGCCCTTCAGTAAGTTGATAGAAGGCCAGATTCCAAGGGTGTAAAATGATGTGTGAGTGCATGTACTACCCCAGAACTGAAATTGCAGGTAAAAACCTACTCTTAAAAAAAAATTCGAGAAACACAAAAGCATGTCTGGGATAATTCATCCACCATGTATTTTATTCTGTACAAAATATCTATAGATTTTCTCCCCTATTGCTTTTAGAAGCACTTGGGCTCTTCTTTCTTTCTAACCTTCCACCAATCATGTCCCATCACACCACTCTCCTCCACACTTAGCCCCCGAATCTGATGGGGAATATATTACACCGGCGCGATTCTCTGGCTTCATTGCGCTCTTTCCCGAGTGAAACGAGGCCAGTGAATAACGGGAGAGGCCAAAAACCAGAACCGCGCCAGGCGGCAAACAGTTTGCGATGCGGCCCGCTCCCGTAGGTGAAATTGGGATCTCACCGTAGCGTGGCATGAAACCAATTCTCATCACTTAAGCTGACTTCCAGTGGCGGCCATGGAGTGAGCTGCTGCACATTTCGTTTCTCCACTCAAGGTGATGTTTTATGGCCCTTTCCCCTTTTAAGGGGTGAAGTCTTGGAAGGAAAGAGGTGTAGGAGTGCCAGGATAAGGTGTAACACCTCTGGTGTGGCTGGTGGATGGATCCACGAAATTTAGGAGTGGGTCGAGAAGAAAGGAGCTGTTGGAGCAGGGGAGTCTTCGTGGTGCGCCACAGGCTAAGTTGGCAGAGAGCAAATGGCCTGTTTTGTCCGCCCAGTGGTCTACGGAGCAGCTGATGGAATTTTTTTAAAAATTTAGAGTATCCAATTTTTTTCCCCAATTAAGGGGCAATTTAGTGTGGACAATTCACCTCCCCTGCACATCTTTTTGGGTTGTGGGGGTAAGGCCCACGCAGACACGGGAAGAATGTTCAAACTCCTCACGAACAGTGACCCGGGGCCAGGATCGAACCTGGGTCCTCAGCGCCGTAAGGCAGCAGTGCTAACCACTGCGCCACCATGCCGCCCAGCTGGTGCGGTTTCTAAGCGCTAAGTTTAGCCAGCAGACAAGGGCACCCTGGAGGACCTGGCCAAGGTGGTGGAGCCGGTTAAAGCAACTATTGTGGCAGTGGAGCAAAAGCTGGAGTCCCAGGGCCGGGCAATCCAGAAAGTGGAGGAGGCAGTGGGGGAGCACGAGGAGCATCTGACGTCGTTGGTGACCGAGGTGTGGGGTGATGTGGGAGACCAGAAGAGCCTGAAGGAAAAGGTGGAGGATCTGGAGAACCGCTCCAGAAGGCAAAATTTGAGGATTGTGGGGATGCCCAAAGGCATCGAAGGTGCAGATGCCGGCATACATGTGGCCAAAATGTTGGAGCAGTTGATGGGGGAGGGGGCCTTTGACCGGCACCTAGAGGTCGACAGAGCGCACAGGGCACTGTTGTGGAGGCCGCAAGCGGGCGAGCCGCTGAGGGAACAATTGCTTCACAGATCCATGGTCCCAGGTTTGATTCCGGCTTGGGTCATTGTCTGTGCGGAGTCTGCACGTCCTCCCCGTGTCTGCGTGGGTTTCCTCCGGGTGCTCCGGTTTCCTCCCACAGTCCAAAGATGTGCGGGTTAGGTGAATTGGCCAATGATAAATTGCCCTTAATGTCCAAATTGCCCTTGGTGTTGGGTGGAGGTGTTGAGTTTGGGTAGGGTGCTCTTTCCAAGAGCTGGTGCAGACTCAAAGGGCCGAATGGCCTCCTCCTGCACTGTAAATTCAATGATAATCTATGATTAATCTAGGACAAAGGTTCGGCACAACATCGTGGGCCGAAGGGCCTGTTCTGTGCTGTATTTTCTATGTTCTATGTTCTATGTTCTATGGTGGTGCGGTTGCACTGTATTCTGGATAAAAAGAAGATTCTTCGGTGAGCGAGGCAGACAAGGACGTGCACCTGGGAAGAGAACAAGCTGCAGGTGTATCAAGACCTGGGTGCAGAGCTGGTGAAGAGGAGGGCTGGGTTTAACTGGGTCAAGGCTGCTCTCTTCAAGAAAGGGGTTTGGAGAGCTGTACATGCCCCGCCTCTGAGTGACTTTCCATAAGTGAGAATATTATTTTGATATGCCAGAGGAGGTGATGGAATTTTTGAGAGACAATGGACTGGCAGGAGAAGGAGGAAACTGATCTTTTGGAGGAGTATGTGTGGAGGTTTCTTTGTTCTTGGGAAACTTTTCCACTTGAAATATTCCTTTGGTTTTGACGGCGGGGTTTTTGAAGGTCTCTCCGGGGAAGGGGGGGGGGGGGAATATCAAGGGTGGGAGCACCTTTTTTGGGGGGGGGGGGGGGAGGAGGAAATCAGGGTGGTAGGAGGTTTGGAAGCCATGTGCGGGGGCCACCATGCTTGCTGGGCTGACTAGTTAATGGGAGTTCAGTGGGGGTGGGGTTTGTCAGGAGGTAGGTGTAGGGAAGAGGGATGGTGTTGTTGTTTTATGGGAGGGGGGGAAGGGTTGCTGACAAGGGCGTAGTTGCTGTGGTGCAGTTGGGAAGGGAGTGATGATGGTGGACATCTGAAGGTGGGCCGGGAGGGGCGCGTGACGCAGGCCAGGGCTGGCCCAAAATAGGATATGGTTAATTGGCAGGGGAGGGGGGTGAGGAGTCCTTCGACCACACTGGTCACGTGGAATCTGAGGGGGCTGAAAGGGTCAGTCAAACGGTCACATAATTTTGTGCACCTGAGGAGTCTGAAGGTGGACGTAACCTTTTTGCAAGAGATGCACTGAAAGATAGGGGACCAGACAAGGTTGAGGAAAGGATGGGTGGGGTAGGTGTTCCACTCGAGACTGGACATGAAGACGAGGGGGGTGGCGGTGCTGGTGAATAAGCAGTCTGCACGTTCTCCCGGTGTCTGCGTAGGTTTCCTCCGGGTGCTCCGGTTTCCTCCCACAGTCCAAGATGTGCAGGTTAGGTGGATTGGCCATGCTAAATTGCCCTTAGTGTCCAAAAAATGTTAAGTGGGGGTTACTGGGTTACGGGGATTGGTGTCAACTCACTCTTACTGCCCGGCGTAGGTCGTTGACCTTTTTCCAGCAATGGGGACCAGTCTTCCTGGCCACACTCTCGGCGCTCACAGCCGTTGGCTCGTCCCAGGCAGCACTGACTGCCCCATGGCTGACCTCCCGGGATCCTCAGGGGATCAGGACATCCCTCCTGGCCTCCACTGCGCCTAGGAGCTTGGCCAGATCTGCATCCCCGAATCTTGGGGCCAATCTCCTGGACGCCATTGTTGCGAGCTGGCTGGTGTTGGCTGTGCAAGAGCCGTTGAAATGCTGCTCGACCTTGTTTTTTTTAAAATTTAGAGTACCCAATTCATTTTTTCCAATTAAGGGGCAATTTAGCGTGGCCAATCCACCTACCCTGCACATCTTTGGGCTGTGGGGGCGAAACCCACGCAAACACGGGGAGAATGTGCAAACTCCACATGGACAGTGACCCAGCGCCAGGATCGAACCTGGGACAACAGCGCTGTGAGGCTGCAGTGCTAACCACTGCGCCACCGTGCTGCCCTGCTCGACCTTGTTAACAGGGGCTAGCAAGTGCGGTGCCAGCGAATTGGCTGATGAACTTCCATTTGCTGTGAGAAGCCTGTGGGGCTTCTTTAAGTGGACCAATTAAAGTCGAATTGCGTTGCCAACCTCGCTGAGCCGAGCGCCGGGAAGTTCATGCCGGTTCCCGCTCACTACCACACTTGGAAACCTTTCTGGAGAATCCCAATATGTTTTGAATTTAATTATCCTGTCTTGCTCGTTAGAAATTGCTCGTCAGCAGTTCTGCCATAATTTGATTGTGAGTGCTATGTTTACAATGTCGATCACAATCACAGCTGATGTGAGCTGTGAATGTTCCATAGCTTCCCATTGAACTTTTCTCTAAACAAGCAAGTTATCAAGTAATTGAGTAATCCATCATGGAATGAGCACAGACATTGAGGTGTAATTCTATTCCTCACCTGCATATGTTAGGATCGTTGCTAAATGGCGCAACTGGCCTGATTGTGTAAACAATATTAACCTTGAGGCTGCTGAATATCAGGAAACTCATTTGAATGCACAGGGGTGGTGGTAACTCAGTTAAATGCAAAGTTGACATTTATGTGTCCCAGACAAAGGGTTAAACTACTGAATCTTGAGAGGGTTGAATATGTGTCACAGTAGAGTGCCAAATTTGCACCCAGGACTAGGGGTCTACTGATGGATGCATAGTCCCTTTCTATTCTGGAGAAGGATTCATACTCACTGGGTAGAGGTTAATCCAGGTGAAATAGTCTCCCTTGACAGCTGGAGATCCAATGAGAGACCCGTGTAGCCTCTGTTGGGGGTGGCCCGCCAAATAAAGTGTCCATTACATATAAAGTTGCGTAGCAAATACAATAAATTTAGTGTCGCAATTATGACTCTGATGTGATGTGTTCTTCATTTCTTAATTGATGTTTTCTGTATGAGACATCGGGCCACCACAAAAAAAATCAATGTAATGAAATTGTAACTGTGGATAACAGTGTTTGCAAAATGAACTTTAATTTAAATTGAACTTTATAAACTGGAAGAAATGAATGCACTTATATGAACCTACAGATGATCTTTTCACTCCCTTCTTGCGTAGAATTGCAATGATTTGTTTTGAACGGACTAACCTTGAAAGCTTTTTTCGGAAAAAATAATGGAGTAATTGAAAATTCGACCACAGGTATTGATGTGAAAATTGTACACATGCAATGTGCCATTTTCATAAAAAGCATAAACTACAAGTCTACAGTTTCTTGTGTGTCCCTTCTCCCATTTTGTTCCACTTTTGGTGGCTATGCATACAACCACCCAGGCTCCATGTTCGACAATTGCCACGTCTCTTCTCAGAACACATGGGTGAAATTCTCCGCCTCGCGACGCCGCCAACTGCAATCGGGCGGAGAATCAGACATCTGGCTAAAATAGTGCCCTGCGCCTGTGGCCGATTCGGGCGCTATGCTCCGGTCCCACACTAGTGGTTATAAGGTTTGTGCCCCACGCTGCCAGGGCATGCAAAACTGGCATTAACATGCATTAAAGTGTATTTGGTGCGTTTGACCCAGTATGCTCCAGGCATTCGCGATGCACTGCCCTTCTCAGGCAGAAGTCACATGGGTGCGATTTACTGCAGGTATTTACCAATGGTGACTGGGTGCCATGGCTGCTGAGGGAGAGAGAGAAGGTAAGCAAAGTTTGAAAAGCTGTTAAGAATGGTAGCGCTTGCTGGGGATGTAGATGCCAGGACCGGGGGTGGGGGTGGGGGGGGTGGGGGGGGGGGGGTAGGGAGGAGTAGGGAGGAGTAGGGAGGAGTAGCGGGAGCGACTTGGTGACAGTTCTGTGCATTTGGGGATTTGGGGTGTCCCCCTTGGGATTGGGGTGGCCTGGCCCAGGCCGCCATTGCTGCAAAACTTGTTTTAAATGCAACCATTAGGTACAAGTTACAGGCCCCTGGCTGCTCAGACTACTGACGGTGTCCTGTAAATATTAACAGAGCCTGTAGTCATTTGGGAACCCACCACGCCACCCCCCTGGAAACCTCAGACCTCAGCTGACCCATCAACGGGGTGGGTGTGATCAAGCTCAATCAGTGGCTCACCAGGTGCGGTCACTCCTCAGTGCACTCATCAGAGGCACAGCACACTGCAGGGGAAGCAGGGGAATAGCACAACTCACCCCAAACAAAGGACACATGCACAGTGGCTTTTGCCACCCCCCGGCACACTGCCCCTCTCAGGGCAGAGGCTTCACAAATGACACTATCAGCTAACCCACTCCACAGGACCGTCAGCTATCTCCATGTCCTGCCTACTCACTGCACCCCTGCTCCCATCCATCCTGTCCACGGAGATGTTGTCACAATCTATGCGTCACATCCAGGACCCACATCACACTGCAGCTAAGCTCCCAGCAGACGGACACTTCCTTGCCTCAACCCCATCTGTAGAACATGCCCACGCACAAGCCTTTAAGCATGGAAACAATTGGTGGCACAAGGTGACCCTCTCAACTGCACAACTGGATGCCACCCTGCTGGTGGGATAACACACGACCCACCCAATGAGTACACCCACAGTAGACCTCACCGCGGAGACAGAACAGGGGCTGCAGAGCCTATCGCTGACACGAGTTGGCAACTTTTACCCATGTTGACAGGGACGGGTGATGAGGATAGAGACTCCCCGGTGCAATCTGATGGGGACGGTGCAGACTCGATGAGCCAAATGGTTCTAGGTGCATCCGTGCAGTAAAGGATGCCAAATGCGCCCAGACAGCAGACTATATAAACTTCAGCCTGTACCAGGCACACCAGGATGCCTGGGCAGCAGGATGTGCTGCCATTACTGGCATGCCCCAGGTCCAGGGGGTGATCATTGGCACACATGTCCCCCTACGAGCACCGGCTCATCTGTTGGTGCCCTTCATCAATAGGAAGGGCTTCCACCCCCACATTGTGCAATTGGTGTGTGACCACCAGCTGTACATCACACACGTCCGCACCCGATACCCAGGCAGCGTGCACGACGCATGCATCCTTGTGCACTCATCGGTTCCAGGCACTTTTGAGGTGCTCCCTCGGGTAAGGGGTTGGCTCTTGAGCAATGAAGGTTACCCGCTGAATTGGTGGCTAATGATGCCTGTCTGCAGGCCCAGGAAAGCCTGTCAGGAGCATCATTGAGCTAGTGGGGCTGGTTTATCACAGTGGGCTTAACAGCTGGCTTGTAATGCAGAACAAGGCCAGCAGTGCGGGTTCAATTCCTGTACCGGCATCCCCAAACAGATGGCGGAATATGGCGATTAGGGGCTTTTCACAGTAACTTCATTGAAGCCTACTTGTGACAATAAGCGATTATTATGAGCAGTGCATTGCCATCCTGAAGAAGCGTTTCCGATGCCTGGACTGCTCCGGTGAGCTGCTCCAATGATGCCCCAGGACGGTCTCTAATATCGTGCTGGCCTGTTACATACTGCACAACATCACGCAGCAGAGGGGGGACAGCCAGAGGAGGAGGAAGAACAGCAGGCTTCATCTGATGAGGAGGGTGAGAAGGATGGCCAGGAAGAACCGAGCATGAAGCCCAGGGCTGGCACGACAGGCTGCCCAATTATACCCCAGGACCGCCGTACATGGGGCAAACTCATCACCTCCAGATTTGCCTCCTAAGAAGCCTGGCCACTGGCACCTATATCAGAATTACTGTGGTGTTCCAGCACCTCCCCTGCTGGAGGCACCGGCATGGGCCCCAACGCTTCATCCGCCCTCGGGGTGTTCGATGGCCCCCTAGCTACTCCATGAGATGGAGGTGACACCCAAGTGGCCTCTGGAGGTTCCACTGCCACCTGACGCTGCCAGTCCTGGAGGCCCACCCTCGTCTGGACCAGGGCCTCAATGCCCTCAGCCATGGAGCACTGAGATGTGGCCATGTCCCTCTGACTGACCCAGGTCAGTTAGCATCCAGCCAATGCCCTTGATGCCCTCAGCTATGACTCTTGACATAGAACATAGAACATTACAGCACAGTACAGGCCCTTCGGCCCTCGATGTTGCGCCGACCTGTGAAACCACTCTAAAGCCCATCTACAATATTCCCTTATCGTCCATGTGTCTATCCAATGACCATTTGAATGCCCTTAGTGTTGGCGAGTCCACTACTGTTGCAGGCAGGGCATTCCATGCCCTTACTACTCTCTGAGTAAAGAACTGACCTCTGACATCTGTCCTATATCTATCTCCCCTCAATTTAAAGCTATGTCCCCTCGTGCTAGACATCACCATCTGAGGAAAAAGGCTCTCACTGTCCACCCTATCCAATCCTCTGATCATCTTGTATGCCTCAATTACGTCACCTCTTAACCTTCTTCTCTCTAACAAAAACAGTCTCAAGTCCCTCAGCCTTTCCTCATAAGATCTTCCCTCCATACCAGGCAACATTCTGGTAAATCTCCTCTGCACCCTTTCCAATGCTTCCACATTCTTCCTATAATGCGGCGACCAGAATTGCACGCAATACTCCAAATGCGGCCGCACCAGAGTTTTGTACAGCTGCAACATGACCTCATGGCTCCGATACTCAATCCCTCTACCAATAAAAGCTAACATACCGTACGCCTTCTTAACAACCCTCTCAACCTGAGTGGCAACTTTCAGGGATCTGTATACATGGACACCGAGATCTCTCTGCTCATCCACACTGCCAAGAATTTTACCATTAGCCCAGTACTCTGTCTTCCTGTTATTCCTTCCAAAATGAATCACCTCACACTTTTCTGCATTAAACTCCATTTGCCACCTCTCAGCCCAGCGCTGCAGCTTATCTATGTCCCACTGTAACTTGTAACATCCTTCCGCACTGTCCACAACTCCACCGACTTTAGTGTCACCTGCAAATTTACTCACCCATCCTTCTACGCTCTCCTCCAGGTCATTTATAAAAATGACAAACAGCAGTGGCCCCAAAACAGATCCTTGTGGTACACCACTCGTAACTGGATTCCAGTCTGAACACTTCCCATCAACCACCACCCTTTGTCTTCTTCCAGCTAGCCAATTTCTGATCCAAACTGCTAAATTTCCCTGAATCCCATGCTTCCGTATTTTCTGCAGTAGCCTACCGTGGGGAACCTTATCGAACGCTTTACTGAAATCCATATACACCACATCAACTGCTTTACCCTCATCAACTGGGCCAAGCTCTGGAGCGCCGCAGCAATGTCCATGTGGGCCCGGTATATGTCTGCCTGTGATTGGGCTCCCCTGTCCTGAGCCTCTGACATCCACATGTGTGCCCCAACCCTTGGATGTCGTGACCCATGGCTGCAACATTTTGTTCCACCGCGGAAGCCACCTGTTCAGTGTTGGCCTGGGTACCACATAATGTCGGCACAATCTCCTGCACCAAACCAAAGGCAGTTGGACTCCTGCAGCTGCACTTGCAGTTGCTGGAAGGTTGCTGATACCCCCTCCTGTAGATCCTGGCTCTACATCAGCATCTCCATCAGTATTGGGACCATACGTGCAGTGGAGTCTGCACGTTCTCCCCATGTATGCGTGGGTTTCCTCCGGGTGCTCCGGTTTCCTCCCACAGTCCAAAGATGTGCAGGTTAGGTGGACTGGCCATATTAAATTACCTTCAGTGTGCAAAAAAAGGGTAAGTTGGGTTACTGGGTTACGGGGATAGGGTGGAGATGTGGGCTTCAGTAGGATGCTCTTTCCAAGGTCCAGTGCAGACTCGATGTGTTAAGTAATGGGTTAAAAGACATTACAATTAGTTGTCTCATTTATGTTAAGTATCCATTAATTGACACTGATATGTAAAGGGGCTTCAGGTGGCCTCTGTCAGGTGATGGATGGTTAGAGTTTTGTGCAAAGGCTGTTGGAATGAAATAAATGTGTGTTTGTGAAAAAGGAACAGAACTTTAGACTCTTCATATCACAGCAACTAAAACGTCTAACAATTGGTAGAAGAGGATGGTTGCTGTGTAAATGTGAAGGGTTGAAAGATACAACTATTCCAGATCAAACCAAGGAGTGAGTGAGAGAAAAAAAAGGGATATATGGCTGAACCGAGGACAAAGATGGCTGGATATGACTATCCTCCCTTATTTTCTGAAAGGGAATCGTACGACCAATGGAGAAGTGCAGTAGTTATGTGGACTAAGGTAACTGCTTTGGGAAAGAGAAAACAAGGTATGGCATTGGCTCTTTCTCTACCATATGGCAGTAAAATCCAAAACAAAGTGCTTCCTGAGCTGGAATTGGAAGAGTTAGACTCAGAAGAAGGTCTGGAGATTTTATTACATTATATGGATAAGATTTATAAGAGAGATGACTTGTTAAGTGCGTATGAAGCATGGTTGGATTTTGATAAGTTCCGGAAAATGGAGGATATCTCCATGGAAGACTATATAATGGAATTTGGCAGACTATATAAAAGGCTGCAGAAACACAACCTGGAATTTCCACAGTCTGTGTTGGCCTTTAAATTACTTGACTGTGCTAGAGTGAGCAACATGGATAGACTCCTGGTTTTGACAGGAGTTCAGTTTACTGATAAAGATACCTTATTCGAACAGATGACAAAAGCTTTACAAAAGTTTCTGGGGAAACATTCGATTCCGATAGCTCTGATGACCCAAATAGGTCAGCCTGCAATAAGGCAGAATATGGAAGATACAGTACTAACAGGATGGCGAAATCGTATGGCTACGAACAGAGCTCAGGACTACAGAAGGAGACCGAGACAAGGAAATTATGAAGACAGAAACCCAGTTCGAACCTACAATAGGAAGATGAACCCCAGAAATGCACGGGGCATGATAAATCAATGTTTTCGATGTGATTCTCAATACCATTATGCTTTCAACTGTCCAACTCGTTATGATAGAGTGTTTGAAGTGAAACATGACACGGAAGAGTCAGAAGAGGAAAAAGAAAGTGACCAGAAAGAAGGCATTGTCCTATTGATAAGCAGTTTTACGCCGGTAATGAGGGTGTTGGTTGCAGAATCCTTCAACTGTGCTGTATTGGACAGTGGCTGCACAACTACTGTGTGTGGAATTGACTGGTTAAAATGTTACCTGGACTCTTTGAATGCTGTAAATCGTAACAAGGTTAAGGAATTTGAAAGTTCCACAAGTTTCAGGTTTGGGGATGATAATACTCTGAAGGGCAGCATGGTAGCATTGTGGATAGCACAATTGCTTCACAGCTCCAGGGTCCCAGGTTCGATTCCGGCTTGGGTCACTGTCTGTGCGGAGTCTGCACATCCTCCCCGTGTGTGCGTGGGTTTCCTCCGGATGCTCCGGTTTCCTCCCACAGTCCAAAGATGTGCAGGTTAGGTGGATTGGCCATGATAAATTGCCCTTAGTTTCCAAAATTGCCCTTAGTGTTGGGTGGGGTTACTGGGTTATGGGGATAGGGTGGAGGTGTTGACCTTGGGCAGGGTGCTCTTTCCAAGTGCCGGTGCAGACTCGATGGGCCAAATGGCCTCCTTCTGCACTGTAAATTCTATGATAATCTATGAAGTCGCTGAAAAGAGTGGTGATCCCTTGCAATATTGCCGGAGTGAATTATTTCATTAGCACGGATGTTGTATCAAGTGAGATACCTTTGCTTCTGAGCAGACCATCGATGAAGAAAGCACACATGAAACTGGATATGGAACAGGATAAGGCAACAGATTTTGGAAAGACGGTGGACTTACAATTTACACAGTCGGGACACTATTGTATTCCATTACTGACAAATGATATTTCAAGTAGAGTGGTTAAGATTTGTTAATGGCAGGTGAAAATGGGACTTTAGCTGATAAAAAGCCTGTGGTATTAAAACTGCATAGGCAATTTGCACATCCGTCTCCTCGGAGGCTGAAAAATATATTAAAGGATGCAGGGGTAAGGGATGACGACTATACTAAACTGATAGAACAGGTTAGTGACCGCTGTGAAGTTTGTAGGAAGTACAGAAGGACACCAGCACGACCGATAGTAACCCTACCTTTGGCCAGGGATTTCAACGACATTGTGGCCATGGACCTTAAGATCTGGGATAAAGCAAATAATATAATTATTTAGCATTTTGTAGATTTAGCAACCAGATTTAGTCAATCAACGATTGTACGAAGTAAAGAAAAGAGAGTAATTCTGGATCAAATCGTGGAAAAATAGATAGGGACAGGAATGGGTCCACCGACAAAATTCCTTACGGACAATGGGGGAGAATTTGCTAATGATGAGTTTAGGGATATGTGTGACAACATGAATATCAGAGTTATGAATACGGCTGCAGGAAGCCCATTTAGTAATGGTGTCTGTGAAAGAAACATGCTGTCATCGATGACATGCTTCGGAACATTTTGGCAGATCGACCAAATTGCAAGCTAAATTCAGCTTAGCATGGGCAGTACATGCAAAGAATTCATTGCAGATGGTTAGGGGCTATAGTCCTTATCAATTAGTGTTTGGTGGAAATCCTAAAATTCCCTCCATTTTAGATGACCAGCCTCCAGCTTGGGAGGGGACTACAATTAGCTCTGGTTTTGCTGAACATTTAAATGCATTACATAGCAGTAGAAAAGCTTTTTTTGAAGCAGAAGTCTCTGAAAGAATTCACAGAACTTTAAGACATAACGTATAGCCACCAGATGCCGTTTTTCAGCAAGAAGGCATGGTATACTATAAGAGAGACAATTCTAATGAATGGAAAGGCCCAGGGAAGATCATAGGCATAGATGGCAAAACAATTATTTTGCAACATGGTAATCAAACTGTTAGGGTACATTCATCAAGGATAATGGGCACAGATTACAAATTTTCAAATTTAGACAAAGCAGACAGACATGACGAGGAACCGGAGTCATCTGGTATGCATGTGTTACAGAACTATGAGGACCAATTAACTGATATAGACACGGTTTCTGTGGAGGAACACAACACTTTTGATGAATTAGAACAGGCTATTTTTCCGAAAGGGCAACTGCCAAAAGTTGGTACAAAAGTGACATACTTGCGTGAAGGGTCTAGTCAATGGAAGGATTCAACTGTTATTAGTAGAGCAGGGAAGGCCACTGGAAAGTATAAACATTGGTTGAATGTACAGCATTCAGGGGAAGGAGTCAAGACAATGGATTGGGAAAACGAAGTTCAAAAATGGAGGGCACAGAAACACAGTGCCAGTTTAGACAGTACATCGGATAGTGAACAGGTCCGCAGGAAAAGGTCGAGAACTATTGAAAGGACATCCCACAGCAGAAGGGAAAGATCAAGCTGTAGCAGTACAGAACGAGATACCAGGCGGGAGAGGGGACGTAGTTTGTCAAGATCTCGGAACATGAGTAAGACTAAGAATACTAATAGGAGTAGAAGCCCACATGCACGTGAGATTTTGGTGGCTTCAAATAAATTAGATGAAAAAGTTATTAAAGAAGCTAAACAGCAAGAATTGCATAGTTGGAGTGAATTTGGGGTATACACAGAAGTACCAGTTAGGGGACAAAGAGCTCTATCCCACAGATGGATTTGCATGGAAAAGGTTCTTCCGGATGGAACTTATAAGGCAAAGGCCAGGCTTGTGGCAAGGGGATTTGAAGAAAACTTAGAAGATCAGGATTTAAGGGTAGGTTCACCTACAGCAGGAAAGGTTATTTTAAAGATCTTCTTGGCTCTATTAGCAACAAAGGCATGGGAATGCAAATCTATAGATATAAAAGCTGCCTTTTTGCAGGGGCATCAGCTCCAGAGAGACATTTTTCTCCGTCCTCCTAAAGAAGCAGCTAACACAGAAGGGGTACTCTGGAAGTTGAACAAATGTGTATATGGATTAAATGATGCATCTAGAGTCTGGTATTTTTTGGTAAGGTCAGTTTTGTTAAAGTTAGGCTGTTGCCAGTTGAAAGCAGATCCTGCAATGTTTTACTGGCACTATAAAGGAAATCTTTCTGGCATTTTTATGATGCATGTCGATGATTTTTTGTGGGGTGGGACTAGTGATTTTGAGGCTATTGTAATCTCTGGTTTGAGGAAAGAATTCAGGGTTGGAAGTCAGGCTTCCGGTGCATTTAAATATATTGGACTGGAAATTGGACAGACTAAGTTAGGGGCAACTTTACGTCAGCAATCTTATTTGGAAAGAGTCACCCCAATAGCAATTAGTCATGGCTGAGTTTCACAAAACGACGCAATGGTTTCTAAGATAGAAAAAGAGCAACTGCGAAGTTTAATTGGGCAACTGAACTGGTTAGGTAGACAGACTAGACCGGACGTGAGTTTTGATGTCTTAGAGTTGAGTACAAAAATGAATGATCCCAAAGTGGAAGACATAATAAGAGCAAATAAAGCGTTGGCCAAACTAAAAATGCAGGAGTGTGTTTTGAAGTTCCCGGTTTTAGGTGACCTTAAGCACTTGAAACTCAGTTTATAGTGATGCGTCCTATGCAAATTTATGTGATGGGGTTTCAAGCGCAGGAGGTTTTATAATTTTCCTTTTGGGGAACAATGGTAAAAAGTGCCCACTTGTGTGGGGAACAAAGAAAAGCAGGAGAGTGGTAAAAAGCACTTTGGCTGCTGAGACGTTAAGCCTTGTAGAGGCGATAGATATGGCCTTTTATATAAGTATGATATTGACAGAAATTAGGGGATTTGGGTAATATACCTATTGACTGTCACATTGACAATAAATCCCTGTGGGAAAATGTGCACTCTACAAAAAGTGTCAATGAAAAGAGGTTACGGGTAGACATCACAAGTTTGAAGCATATGTTGGACAGAGGGGAAATAACAAAAATTAAATGGGTTGACAGGAGCTATCAACTGTCAGACTGTTTTACGAAAAGAGGGGCGAGTTCACAGAAACTTTTGGATATTGTTAATGAAGGGCGCTTGTTTCTGTGACTGTTTTTTTTTTCTCGTCCAAACAAAAAAAAAGGGGGGGGGAAATCATGTGTGTGTTTTTGAGTTTCTTGAAATTTTGTTTTCACCGAATTATTTTTTTTCTCCAAGGAAGGGGAGACTGTTAAGTAATGGGTTAAGAGACATTGCAGTTAGTTGTCTCATTTATGTCAAGTATCCATTAATTGACACTGATATGTAAAGAGCCTCTGTCAGGTGATGGATGGTTAGAGTTTTGTGCAAAGGCTGTTGGAATGAAATAAATGCGTGTTTGTGAAAAAGGAACAGAACTTTAGACTCTTCATATCACAGCAACTAAAACGTTTAACACGATGGGCCGAATGGCCTCCTTCTGCACTGTAAATTCTATGATTTTATGAAGCGGGGAAACCTGTCCAGGCTACAGCTGTTTCCTGGGATTGGCAGCCCTCTGGCTGTCCATTCCCATTGGAGTCCCTATCTCCGCGTGATGTGCTGCAATCTGTGTGACGTGCACACCAGAAGGTGACCCACTAAAATGCCCACCGAGGTGATGGTCTCTGCAATGATGGAGGGTACAGGTGGTAGCAGTAAAGATAGGTTGGTGTCCTCCCTGGACTGGTACTGGAATTGTGACTGAGGGAGGGGGTGAGGCACCCCAGACGGGCCAGCGTGATTTGATGATGATCCCACAAGACAAGACATGACATATGTTGAAATCTTGGGAATGAGGTGTCTGGGGAGAGGAGCAACTCACTTGCTATTGTGTTATGGGTTACCATTTCCCAGGGAACACATGAAGGACATGGTGAAAGGCATGGAGGTCAGTTACATGTGGGGGTCTGTCGCTGGTGGCATGTGTGTGCAAGGCACCAGGCCAAAGAGGACAGTACAGGTGTTGGGGTTTGGTGCAAGGTGAGATGTGAGGGAGATTCAGGCAGGTGGGTTTTGATTCGCCTCAATGGGTATGGGGGGGGTGATGTGAGAAATGAGGTACAAGAGTGTTGCCAGGGGAACAGAGGCGGTGAATCACCCAAATTGCCCTAAGGAGATCATTCAACTTCTGATACTGCATGCCGGTTCGCCTGGGGAGGCCGACAGCACTGACCACCTCGGCCACCTCCGCCCAGACCTGGTTGACGATCGCGGGCTGGAGCCTCCTGCGCACCATGGGGAAGTGGGTGTCACGCCTCTCCTCCACCGCATCCAACAATTGATCAAGCAGTGACTCAGTGAACCATGGGACAGGCCTCCACTGAGTCATCTTCTTAGCTGGAATGGGAAATGGAGTGCTCATAAGCAGCTCCAGATTGTCAAGCTCTCCAGCACTAATTCCGGCCCCAGTGACTCCGATGCTGGCGGGAATGGGAATTGCTCCAGATTCACATGGGCAGAGTGCTGGCTCATTAGCATGTCCTGAATCCCTCGACAAATAGCGCCCCAACGAGAAAGCAAACCAAATGCAATTCAGTCCTAGCGTCAACGCTTAGTCTCCAAAATGGAGAATTTTGCCCCATGTCTTTGGCCATCTTTCTGGTCAACTGTTAACACAACACCTATTTTTTGATTCCGCCTTTGTCAAGCATTTTGGGATGTATACAGCAAGCTATGTAAATACAAATTGCTGTTGTTATCTGTGCAGTGTATGTCCAGTCGCAATCTTCGGAGAGAAGAAGACATATAATTTTTCCATCATATTACAAGCACAGGCTGCCATCGAACCAATTGGATCACACAGCCATCCAACTGTTAAATTTCACCGTTGACAGGAAACTTATCTTCAAAACTCTATTCTAAAATTAGAAGTTAATTAACGTATTCATGGGGATGCTGAGAGGTCAATCAGGCATGTTTCAAAAGGAACTTCATCACAAAGTGTTGGAGAAATTGGTTCCTTACACACTTCATGTAATTGATTATCTATGCAAAATATGCATATAGCCCCAATCAATCAGCACAACAAATTTCAAACAGAATGCATTGGAAGCAAAGAGCAAATCTGTTAAGAGACAAGATAGGTCAAAACAAAATATTTTGGATTTTATTTTAAAGCAGAGGAGGATGCAAAGCTCCAGCAAAGTGTCAGCACAATCAAGATTGACCACTTTTTGTGCTGTAAACCTTTGAAAATAAGCATCACATTAGAGAAGGGGAAGGGTCTGATTTACCTTCCCAGCATTTTCTGTTTTAATTTCAGATTGTCAGCATTTGTCGTGATTTTACTTCAATTTTGCGTTCCAAAATGTTATCAATGCTACCTCTTCCGTCTCTATACCGCTTACCATTTTATATTAGTTTTTCTCATTGCTTTCTGTCTCTCACACCATTTGAACAACTGAAGATACTGGCACCAATGGTGGAGGAAATTAAATGAGACAGGCAAAATAGACCTGAATTGGAAGGAATGCAGAGTTCTGAAGGAGATCAAAGATACATGCAGCACTTACTCAGCAATAACCTGCCTGACAGTCAGTTTGGGTTCCGCCAGAGTCACAGAGCTCCTGACCTCATTACAGTCTTAGTTCAAACATGGATAAAAGAGCTGAATGTCAGAGGTGAGAGTGACTGCCCTTGACATCAAGGCAGCACTTGACCAAGTATGGCATTCAGGCACCCTAGCAAAACTGGAGTCAATGGAGGTCAGGAGGAAAACCCTACACTGGTTGGACTTGGGCGGGATGGTAGCACAGTGGTTAGCACTGTTGTTTCACAGCGCCAGGGGCACGGGTTCAATTACCGGCTTGGGTCACTGTCTGTGCGGAGTCTGCACGTTCTCCCCGTGTTTGCCTGGACTTCTTCCGAGTGCTCCGGTTTCCTCCCACAAGTCGCGAAAGACATGCTTGTTAGGTGAGTTGGACATTCTAAATTCTCCCTCAGTGTACCCGAAAAGGTGCCAGAATGTGGTGACTCGGGGATTTTCAAAGTAACTTCATTGCAGTGTTAATGTAAGCCTACTTGTGACACTAATAAAAATTATTCTTATCATACCTTGCACAAAGGAAGATGGTTGTGGTTGTTGACAGTAAATCATTTCAGCTCCAGGATATCACTGCAGGAATTCCACAGGACAGTCTCCTAAATCTAACCACCTTCATCTACTTCATCAGTGACCTTCCTTCCTCCTTACTCACCTCCTGCAAACCCCTCCCCCAAAACCTGTCCACCATCTACAAGGCACAAGTCAGGTGTGTAATGGAATACTTTCCACTTGGCTGGATGACTGCAGCTCCAACAACACTCAATACTCCTGACACCATCCAGCACCCCTTCCACAAACATTCAAACCCTCCACCACCGACGAACAGTGGCAGCCGTGTGTACCATCTACAAGATGCACTGCAGGAACTCACCACGGCTCCTTAGTCAGCATCTTCCAAACCCATGACCACTATCGTCTAGAAGATCAAGAGCAGCAGGTATCTGAGAACCCCACCACCTGGAGGTTCCCCTTCAAATTACTTGCCATCCTGACTTGGAATTATATCGCTGTTCCTTCACTGTCACTATGTCAGTACTCTCGGATTTCCTTCCCATCAGCATCCATCCACATGGACTGCAGTAGTTCAAGAGGGTAGCTCACCACTACCTTCTGAAGAACAACTAGGGATGGGCAATAAATCCTGGCCTACCCAGTAATGACAAAATACCATAAATGAATTTTTCAAAAATCAGCAAGGCAATTAAATAATTTGAATATAAGTCTGGGAAGAGTTATTGTTGGTCAGGGTGCCAATTATAGGTCAGTACACGGGGATGTTGAGTGATTGGGACTGTGTGAGTTAGGATAGGGCCAATGGGATTTTCTATGAGCTCAGGTTTATTGATAGAGAAAGATGGGACGTTGGAATAGGATAGCATTGGAATCCAGAATTAACGATAATGTTGTTGGCCGTGGCATGGCTTTTACTATTGCAGATAACAATTCTTGTGAATAAAGTTGCAAGTTTCAAGATCAACTTATCATTTTTAAGAGGAAATCTCAGTGTAAATTGTCCCCATCCAAAAAATGGAGGTAATCTTTGACCAGACTGATCTTTCTCCAGTCACCTTCATCTGTCATTTCACGCCACAGAAATGGAGGATGACAAATCACCTCTTGACTCTCCAAAGCCTTTCCAGCATCTGGTGGAGACAAGTTAGGAGTGGACTGGAATACTCTCCAGCTGCCTGGATGAGTGCCTTTCCTACAACTCTCAAGAAACTCAAACAGCCTCCACGGTAAAGCAGCCCATTTGATCAGCATCCCATTCACATTGTTCTCTCCATCACCTCCACACAATGGTTGCAGTGTGCACCATCTCACCAAAACTTATCAGAACTGAGCTTCTCAAACCCATGACATATACCTGGAAGAGCAAAGACTGACTGAGCATATAAATACCATCACCAGCATGTTCCTGACCAAGTCATGCATCGTCATGATTCGTAACTATATCTTCATTCCTTCTGGGTCAAAATCCTGGAAGTCCCTACCTACGGCATTGTGGAAGCACCTTCACATGAATTGCAAGAAATCAAGAAGGTGGCTCACCATCACCTTCAAGGTTAAATGCTGGTCTTGTCATGGTGCCTATATTCCATGAACAAATCGAAAAGACTGGGAGAAATGGAAACCTCAAGTGTGAGAGAAAAAGATGTGACTCATTTCTTATTCGCCTAGAAAAAATGAAGAAAGTATTTCACTGAAAGAAAATCCATCAGTAGGATATGAGTGATCTCTAGCTAACACTGTTGGCAATAAGCTGTTGATAGAGTAGCTTGTCTAGCTAAACAGACTGCACATAAAGAAATCAAGTAAGTTGTACAACAGAAGATGATGTGCAAGGGGATGCTGGGTCAGAAGGAATTGGAGGGGTCTATTATTGGTATGAAAATATTTCTTAAATGAGCCTATCAGATTCTTGAGGGATGAGTTGCAAATACCAGTCCAATGAACTGTGCCAACAGCTGTCATTCAAACCTGTTTACTGTAAGAGTGAACTGATAGAACAGTTGAAAATCCTGGAGTTATGAATCATGTTTCAGTTAGACCCACTCTGAAGAAAAGTGACTGCACAACTGCCATTTATCATGAGGCAATGGCAGAACATGAAAGATTTACAGCAATGTCATTGTGGTTTCTGCATCCTAATCACTGCATATTAATATTACATAAATGTGTATCATGATGAACACCTCGGCTATCAAATTCATTAATGTTCACAAAGAAATTCTATTAATATGCTTAAAATAATAAATAAGCATTGACTGACTAAAATTATCTTGTCCTCCATCGTTGAATGATCCCGTTCATCTTTAACACAGTGAATCAGTTTGGTATGCCTTAAAAGTAGAAAAAAATGCCATTGCACTTCAGTAGCTTTGAAAGTAAAGGATCTGTCTGATGTTTTACGGAGATATATGATCCATGCAGGTCCCACTTTTGTGCTATGTTCACTGGTTTAAACAGCTTAAATGTTATTCCACCACAATTGGCTCTGGAGCCAGAGCAGGGGAAATAAATCCACAATATCACCGTTAACTGCTATGCAGTGACATTTGCTGGAAATGGCAGCTCTGTGGGTACTGTGAAGATGAGGCCATGCTTGACTGTGCAGCCACGAAGGGTAGAATGGTCTTTTTCCACTTGAGTGTTGAACCTGAAACAGGAAGGTGGTCAGTTTGGGGGAGGTTGCAGAGAGCACTGCATGCTCTGAAATTAGAACCAGTTAGAAGAAGGGAGAAAATTGGAAGGCAATTCTGATTATTCTAAAGGCAGTACAATAAAAACACTGCCAGGAAACTCATTTTTTTTAACACTCCAATATTTTGTCCATTCCCCAATGAACATCATTAGTATTAAATAATTAAAATTTGGAAAGATCAGCTCTTGTTAAACTGATGAAGTAATAGTGAATAATTCAGACAATGGGTGCGATTTTACTGCCGCGTTGCACCCGCCGCAGATCCGGGCATTGGTTAAATAGCGGGAGAGGCCAAAATCGGAACCTGCGCCGGGCACGAATGAGTTCGCGATTTAACCAGCCCGCTCCCGGTGGTGGGGTCCGGATCCTGCCCGGGCGTGGAGAGACACCAATTGACCCCAAATAAGACCAATCTCCATCTCATTAGCGAGATGCAAGTCCAATCTAATGGTCTTCTGGGAGTGATAACATGGGCACCTGTTTAACTCCTTTTTAAAAATGGGAAGCTGGCGCCATGGTTGCTAAGGGGAGCTGAGGAGGTGAGTAGCCATTTCCATTCCTCGGAATGCAGCCCAGGGGCACTGGAGCTGCTGTCCCAGTGCTTGGGGTGGGGGGGAGTGGGCGGGCATCATAGGTTCGGGGTTGCTCCTGGGCTGGGGAGGGGGTGAGGGGCATAGCATCTGCGGGGTCTACAAGCCATCCCCCAATATTGTGTATTCCCATAACAGGGACAACTGCAGCTGCTACCTGTCTGTGCTACCAAACACTTGCAGGACAGAGTCCTGTTTTTGGATATATGTTGAAGGTCACTTTAACTCCCTTTTGCTGTGAACAGCCTTGAGCTGCACAGCTAAAAGCTATTGCTAGTAAGGAATTGGCATTGTTAGTTATGAGAGCACTTCAGAGCTGCAGGTTGTGTTTGCTGTTTGCTCCTGCTGGTGGCTGCAGATGCCTGGAGGCTGCTGTTGCTGTTTCCTTTCTTTTCTGTAACTGGAAAGAAGGACAATTTTTCTAAGATACCTGGGTCTTGAAACACCAGACTCAGGAGTTCAGAAGGCAATCCGGATTGAGGCAAGAAGACACTGCGGGACCTGGTACACAACATTGATCCAAATGGGCCACCTGATGACGCCTTTGAAGAAATGCTTTTGCAGATTGTTGATGCTTTTGCTGTTGGAGTGGTGAGTGCTGCAAGTTACTGGCACTTCACCTCAGCTGGAAATCAAGGATGTTCAACTGCATATGTTCAACTGAGGCAGTACGGTAGCATAGTGGTTAGCACTATGGCTTCACAGCACCAGGGTCCCAGGTTCGATTCCCTGCTTAGGTCACTCCCTGTGCGGAGCCGGCATGTTCTCCCGGTGTCTGCGTGGGTTTCCTCCGGATGCTCCGGTTTCCTCCCACAGTCCAAAGATGTGCAGGTTAGGTGGATTGGCCATGATAAATTGCCCTTAGGTTAGATGGGTTACGGGGATAGGATGGAGGTGTGGGCTTAAGTAGGGTGCCTCTTTCTAAGAGCCGGTGCAGACTCGATGGGCCGAATGGCCTTCTTCTGCACTGTAAATTCTATGATTCTATAATTCTATGATTGAGAGCCGGTGGAATATGTGAATGCCAAGACTTGGCTCTGGTGAGATTGGGCCGTGTGGGAACGCCTGTATAGCTGTGATTCCTGGACGGAGAATAGCACTGATACGTGGGACTATGACAAAGGACTGGACTTGATAACACATTCTCAGGCTTATTGTCCATTTCTGTTGAGGAACCTGCGAGGGGTGATGCAGTGGGCGGGGTTCTCCGTCCCCCTGCCGGGTTGGAGAATCCCCGGGGGATGCGGCATGAATCCCACCCCGCCGTTCCAACGCCTGCTGCCGTATTCTCCGGCGCCGGTTTTCGTGCGGGGGCAGGGATAGCGCCGCGCTGGTCGGGGGCTGTTGGCAGCGGCCCCCTCCGGCAATTCTCCGGGCCCCGATGGGCCAAGCGGCCTTCGGTTTCTAGCCAGTCCCACCGGCGTGGATTGGACCTGGTCCCACACAGCGGGACCTGGCTGGTAGGCCGGCTGGTGCAGTCCTCGGGGGGGGCACAGGTGGGGATCCGGCCCCGGGGGGGCCACGGTGGCCTGGCCCGCGATTGGGGCCCACCGATCTGCGGGCGGGCCAGTGCCATGTGGGCACGTCTTCCTTCCGCGCCGGCCCCTGTCGGGTCCACCATGGCCGGCGAGGTGATGACACCCCCCCTGCACATGTGCCACAATACACCGGCCGGTCTGTGCATACGCCGAACCATGCCGACGGTTCTGCTCATGCGCCAACCCGCGCGGTCCCTTCGGTGTCGGCTGGCCCGCCAACAGCTCCGCCGCCGGCCTAGCCCCCGGAATTGTGGAGAATTCCGAAACTTCCGTCCGGCCCGATGCCGGATTGATTCGCGTCGTTTTTTACGACAGCATCGGGCCACCTCGCGGATCCGGGAGAATCCCGCCCAGTGTGTTTGGTTTTTCTATGAAACTGAGTTGATATAGCTTTGTATTGGTACCAATATTGAACGCTGATGCTTTCTTGTTGTGTAATGGTTAGTATGCGATGTGGAATGTTACATCATTCTTTCAAATCTTTGTTACTGTTGACCTTTTAATAAACAAAATATTCCCAAGTGGTGCTGCAGGTTGTGTTTGTTGATTGATCTGGCTGGTAGCTGCTGTGGTCGTATGTATTAGGGGTCATGTGGGACTGGAAGCCCTAATGTCATTGGCTGACAGATCCCGGGTCCTGGTTGGCCGTTGACCTCTAGCTCCGCCCTGAATGCGGAGTATAAGAAGCCGGAGTCCTCCCCCGCAGGCCATTCTACTATCGAGCTGCGGGGGAACAGACACGCTTAATAAAGCCTCATCGACTTCACTCTATTCGTCTCACGGAGTCTTTGTGCGCTACAGCTGCAAATGCCTGAAGGCTGTGAGTTGTTTTTGCTGCCATCTCTTTTGCTTCTGTGGTCTGGATTAAGGCAAAGGAGGATGTAAGATGACCTGGTGCCAGTGCTGGGCAAGGGGAGCCTTTTCTCTCTTGTGTACTCTGCATCTGTATGATTTTCCCTCCACTGAGGAGTCTACTGCTGGGAGCTGCAGGAGGGAGAGATGGATTGATCCAAATTAATAACTTGATGAAGGTGCTGAAGAAATGCTTCTGTAAATTGCTGGTAACTTCATTGTACTGTTGACTGTTTAATATTTAATGCCTGGAGGTTGTGTGTTGTTTGCTGCTGACTCTTTGTTTCTTTGGCCTGGAGTAAGGAAAAGGAGGATGTAAAATGACTTGCTGCCAGGGCTGGAGAGCTCTTTCTCTCTCCAGGTGTGCTCTGGGTTGATGTGATTTTCCCCTACTGAGGAGTCTACTGCTGGGAGTTGCAGGAGGGAGGGAGAGAGGGGCAGATTGATCTGAGTGAGCAACCTGATCGCTGGATGTTGAGGCTGTTTACTGCTCCTTGAAAACCAGTGGAAGATGTGAACATTGAGCTTTGGTTCCAATTAAATTAGGCCATACGGAGGCTCATGGACAGAGACTTAGAGGTAAAATGACCGAACAGCAAGGATCCTCTATTTTGCTGAGGGCCTGCGCGGAGTGTAGTGTGTTTAGTTTTCTTTGTACAAATTAACTGTTTTTGAACCAATTTTTCTGTAGTGAAAAGGTACTTGTGTGTATGGCATGGTGCCTTTTTCTTGTTGGTTAATGGTTGGTGTGAGATATGGACTGTAAAATATTTAGTTTTCATCTTTTGTGTATACTGGTACTGTTGACTGTTTAATAAACAAAAAATCTCAAGTGCATTCCTGTGGATACATGTGCCACGACTCAGAGGAGTGTTATTGCCTAACATTCCATCAAACTGTGAGGCCGGGACACTTTGCCTGAACCCTGGAAGCATCAGCACCACAGAGGGAGCAGCCAACAGTCAAACACTCAGGGTGGTACAGTGGTTAGCACTGCTGCCTCACGGCGCTGAGAACCCGGGTTGGATCCGAGTCCCGGGACACGGTCCGTGTGGAGTTTGCACATTCTTCCCGTGTTTACGTGGGCCTCAACACCACAACCCAAAGACGTGCAGGGTAGGTGGATTGGCCATGCTAAATTGCCTATTAATTGGGATTTTTTTTTTTAAACCATCAAACACTCTCTAGAGCTGGCTTCAGCACTGGCCACGTCCCTGCGATCAGCGGGTGGATCTTGGGGAGGGAACTAGCGCACGGTCTCCCTAATGTTCCCGACAAGGGCATGGAGTGTATGGGCTCCGACTGTGGTTGGAGGAGTGGGTGCAGAGTGGGGTTCTGGCTCGGAGGGTGGCACTTTGAGAAAAGGCGGGACATTAAGGGTGGGGAGGCTTGGGAAATTTTAGGGTGCTGGGGTGGAAGCCCTAACTGCTTGTCAGTCTCTCCCTCTCCAATTCTTTACACGTACCACAATGGGTGGCGTTGTTGACCCCGCAGGGGCAGCCCTCGCGGAGCTGGCAGCAGCCCAGGTGGCCACCTGCCAGAGAAGGCCGCAGCAATCTCGGTGTAGGCTGGAGGTGGCACTCCATCTGCTGGGGGTGCTGCACACCCTGCAGACCTGGCCGTCCATCAGGCCAAGGAAGGAGCCAGAGGGGAACGCAGACAACGACCCAAAGTGTGCAGTCATCATCGGTCGTATGAGGAGATGAGCGGGGATTTATGCAGCAAATCACAAGCTACAGACCACATGCCTGGGCAGTAGACTATAGCAATTTCAAGCTGGACCAAGCCCATCAAGATGCCCTGGCAACAGGATTCTCTGCCATCGCCGGATGCCAGGTCCAGGGGGTAATTGATCGCAAACATGTTGTCTTGCGAGCACCGGGATATCAAGGAGCCCTTCATTATCAGCAAGAGGTTCCACTCCCTGAAAGTTCAATTCGTATGCGACCATCACCTCCGGATCATGCACGTTGTGCACATTCCTTTATAGTTTGTGTTGTTCTGAATGATGACAGTATTAACCTCTCCACTCACCCCTTCCCCCATTTCCCTCCTTCCCACCCATTTCCCTCCTTCCTATTTCCCCCCGCCCCAACATTTCCTGACCCTCCAACACCTGCCACCTAAACCCCCCCACCTTCCCTACCCCCCTCCGGATACCCTGTTCCACCCTCCCAGGAACTGTATAACCCCACCGCAGGGTGATGGGCCTTTGTTGTCACTGTCAATGGGTCACGAGACAAGGAGGGGGTCGGAGAGTGGGAGAGTGGAGGTACAGGCATACCTGTTGTGCAGAATAACGTGACGGAAACTACGCATGTACAGATGTTAGATGTTAACGGTGAACATTTAAAACTTTCATTGTCCCGAGCTATAGATAATGCTCCCCCAGTGCCCACTCAATTTTCCTCAATTTTCTTAATCTTCTGTGTTCTGCCTCTATGACTAGGTGTGTCCACAGGATCCACATCAGAGGTGAAGGCAGCCTGCTGCTTCTCACACCCTGTGGCCTTTGGTGCCCCTGGCAGTCATCCTGTGGAACGCCTGGAGGCTGACTCACTGGTGTCACTCCCCGTGCCACCCTGCTCTGCTTGCTGACCTTGCGACACACGGGTATTAGGAGAGGGGATTAGGGTGAGGTGGAGACCGCAGTTATCTCCCTCGTGGCAGCCACGGGGTCGGCCTCCGCTGCTCCCTCTTCCCAGATGGTACCTATAGGGTTCTAGGGATCTCCATGGGATGGAGGGGCAGCTGGGGTGAGCTCCAGTGGCCTCTGCATCATCTGGCTCTGCCATTCCTGGTGCCTTCCTGTTGTCTGCACCATTGTGTTAACACTCTCAGCGATGCTCCTCAGTGACTTGGACATGCTCTGGAGTGCCTTAACCATGTCCACCTGCATCTGGGACAAGTCCCACAGGGACTGGAACACAATGTCGAGGCCCTCAGCCATGGCCATCACTGACTGTGCCCCACCTTGGACACCACCACTGAAGGTGCTGGTTTTCCACTGCGGTCGCCACCCTAGCAGTGTTGGCCTTGATGCCATGCATTGCCGGCACCATCTTCTGCACCTGTACCCTGTGGGACTCCTCCAATCGGTTATCCACTCGCTGGAGTTTTGCTGACATCCCTGAATCTCACGGTCGTGTACTTGCATCTGCATCAGTTATGGGATAACCTTGTCCAGAGGCTTGGCATCTAACTGGGAATCAACTGTCCCCTGGGATCCAGTAGACTCCGACTGTTGACTCCCCTGGATGATCCTGCCTCCACCTGATTTGCATCAGCATCTGTGTGGTGCTCACCAGATTGTTATCAAGGAGCCTGTCCGCGAGTGTTGCCCACCGAGGTGTGTGTATCTGTGCTGGTGGAGGGTGGGGATTACAGCTGTGACGCCTCAGTGATGGTGATCTCCTCTGAGCTGTCCTGCGAGGTCAACTTTGGGCTGGCTGCGGGGATGGTGGGGAGGGTGTTGGTTGGGCATGATCCTGGATATCCATGCCCCATCAGGTGGCGATCCAGCAGGAGAAGGGACATGTGGTCAGTGGGAGGGAAGGATCATTTGTCTGACATGAACAAGTCACTTGAGGCAGGCCATCAGGGTAAAGGGGCAATGGATCTTCACCTCTGTGGCGCAAGCCAGCTTCAGTGATGCGGGTCAACCGCGATCTCCAGGATTTGTTCCACAAAGGGGGTGAGGACTCTGATGCCTGGTCCTATGGTCTAAATTTTCCTGCGGAGACAGTGAGGGGGCATTGTGTGCCGCATGCTTGGTGCATCAGAGGTGGGAGGGCGTCTATGACAGGTGGCATGTTTGGGTACCACACTGAGACCCGGAGGGGTTGTGCTGGTAGGTGCCAGGGTATGCTGGGCGCAATCAAGAAGATCGGATCTGGGAATGGTGTGAGGTTCCAGCTACCGACCTGTTTGGGGGTGGGCCCAGGCAACGTCGGGGGGGGTGGCTGACAGAACAGATGCCAGGGGGCCAGTGTTAACCTTTCCTTGTTGCCCGGTGGAGGTCACCAGTTGCCTTCCTACATTACACGGCGGTCCTCCTGGCCATGCTGCCTGAACTGACGGCCGCTGCCACTGCCCCCCCAAGATGCATTGGCGGCCCTGCAGCTGGTCCTCCAACCCCCTTTGGGGGAACAGGGTGTCCAGTCTCACCTCCACAGCATCCAGCTGCCTGGACAGGTTAGCATCCCCAAAGTGTTGAGAAGGTCTGCATGGTGCCATCCTTATGTACTGATTAGGAGACAGTTCAGAGTGAATGTTTAAAAGCAGCTCCCCCTTGTCAGCGGGGAGCTGCCAGGCAGAAGTCTCGTGAATCAGCTGGCGGGACAGCCAGTACCGCCGTGAAGCTTGTGGGGGATCATTTGCTTCACTAAGTGCTGCTAAATACGGGCTGGGGTCTCGCCAGCTTGGCTGTCGGGAAACACCCAGGAAGTCGCGACTGTTATGACACTTCAAACTTTTCCCATTAAATGGCGCCCAATATAAATCTTTAGGTTTGGGACGTGCTCACTCCGATTTACAATTTGGCTTTGATTTTTTGACAAATTGCTTTTAATACAATTAACATTTGTTTCTTGTTTACAATGGAACAGTGACTAGTTTAGTTGCTCTAGCTCACATTGTTAGGGAACAGATGATCTGTCACAATCACAGAATTGTCACATAAGACAAATTACGTAATTATGTTCCAATATATTATTCTCATGGAGGCTAAGCAGGAGGGGCATATGTCTTTTTCCTGTTCATGATTTTTTGATTTTCTTCTATTCAGCCAAACTAAACCAATCTAACAAGCGTAAATTGAAATGACACTGATATCAGTTTTGCCCAGATCTTATCCATGTTTTTCTAACGTAAAGGAGGGAAGGGAAATTAAACGGAACTTAAATTTTTCACTGACTTTTGTTTTTTGAGAGTCTAAAATGGTAGGTAACAGTGATACCTTCAAAGGGTTCTGATAACAAACAAACTTCGGTGGGGCGGTACGGTAGCATAGTGCTTAGCGCTGTTGCTTCACAGCTCCAGGAGCCGAGGTTCGATTCCTGGCTTGGGTCACTGTCTGTGTGGAGTATGCACGTTCTCCCTGTGTCAGCGTGGGTTTCTTCCGGGTGCTCCGGTTTCCTCCCACAGTCCAAAGATGTGCAGATTAGGAGGATTGGCCATGCTAAATTGCCCTTAGTGTCCAAAAAAATAGGGTTACGGGGATAGGATGGGGTTACGGGGATATGTGTAGGCTAAAATAGGGTGCTCTTTCCAAGGGCAAGTACAAACTCGATGGACCGAATTGCCTCCTTCTACACTGTAAACTCTATGACTGGTCGATGACTACAAGAACAAAGTTTAACATTTTATCCAAGCAGTCAGAATCTTACAATCTGACAGAATTTTGCAATCCATTTTCTCCCTCTAGAATGTAGTCAGTAGAGGAAAAGTACAGTCATCAATCTTTTGATTTGAAATCCCCATCTGTCGTCTTCACAGCTCAAGTTTGACTGGTTGAGTTCCACTTTATTCTGCGGTGTCTAGCCATTGGGCCAATGTGTGGTGACTTGGTAAGAAACTTGTAGGTGGTGGCATTCCCCATGCTCCTTCTGCCTTTACCCTTCCAGGTGAAAAAGTCACAGGTTTTGGAAGTACTGTCAAAAGAAGCTTTGGCAAGATGGTACACACTGTAACCACAGGGTGAAGGTGGCGGAGCGGGGAATGTTTAAGGTGGTGGATGGGGTGCTTAATCCCACAGTCAGACTTAATTCTGTGCTCTTCAAATGTTTCTTTTGGATTTAATCAGTCATTTCAGTCACCCTGAGATTCTCCTGCAGCTATAGCTTTCCTAATTTTGGGCTTTCTCGAGGTCTAAGTTCCTTGTCTCACATTACAGAGTATTTCCCTCTTCCCCTCTCTTTAATTACCGATGTATCTGCTCTCGATGACTTTTGAAGGCTGAACAAGACTTTAAAATTTTTTTAAGCTCCTCCTTGAAATGTCACCTTGCTGCTAGAACCTCAACCACTCTATTAACTGCTGTGCACTGGAGGTTCAGGAGTCTGACTTACCCATGTAGATGCTGTAATTGAAATCCAGGAAAGTCAATCTGAAGAACCTGGCTCCGTGAGTGCCAATTTGCTGTAATGTGTAATGAGGCAGACCTGATTGAAGAACTGAACGTGAAGGAACCCTTATGGGCAGTGACCACAATATGATAGAATTCACCCTGCAGTTTGAGAGGGAGAAGCTGCAATCAGATGTAACGGTAGTACAATTGAATTAAGGTAATTGTAAAGACATGAGGGAGGAGCTGGCCAGAGTTGATTGGAAAGGGAGCCTAGCAGAGAAGACAGTGTAACTGCAATGGCAGGAGTTTTGGGGGGTTATTCGGGAGGCACACCAGAAATTCATCCCAAAGAGGAGGAAATATGCTGAGGGGAGGATGAGGCATCCATAGCTGATGAGGGAAGTCAAGGACAGCATTCCAGCAAAAGAATAAGCATACAAAGTGGTGAGGGTTAGTAGGAAGCCAAGGGATTGGGAAGCCTTTAAAAGTCAGCAGAGGACAACTAAAAAAGCACGAGAGGGAGAAGATGAAATATGAGTGTCAGCTAGCTAGCAATATAAAAGAAGATAGCAAGAGCTTTTTCAATACAAGAGAGGCAAGAATAGATATTGGACTGCTGGAGAAGTAGTAATAGGAAACAAAGGAATGGCAGAGGAACTGGGTAGTTACTTTATATCAGTCTTCACAGTGGAAGACACCAGTGAGATACCAGAACTTCAGGAGAATCGGGGCAGAGGCGAGTGTAGTGACCATGACTAAGAAGGCTCTGAGGAAACTGAAAGATCTGAAAGTGGATAAATAACCTGGACCAGATGGACTACACCCCAGGGTTCTGGGAGATAGCTGAGGAAATGGTGGTGATCTTTCAGGAATCACTGGAGGCAGGGAGGGTCCCAGAGGACTGAAAAATGGCTAATGTAACACCCCTGTTTAAGAAGGGAGGGAGGTAGAAGACAGGAAATTATAGGCCGGTCAGCCAGAGATTGGTCATTGGTAAGAAATTAAGTCCAGTATTAAAGATGAGATCGTGGAGTACTCGGAAGTACATGATAAAATAGGACTGAGTCAGCATGGCTTCGTCAAGGGGAGGTCATGTCTGACAAATCTGTTAGAGTTCTTTGAGGAGATAACAAGGAAGTTAGACAAAGAAGAACCAGTGGATGCAATCTATTTAGATTTCCAGAATGCCTTTGACAAGGTGCCATATAGGAGGCTGTTAAATAAGTTAAGAGCCCATGGTGTTGAGGGTAAGATACTGGCATGGAGAGAGGATTGGCTGACTGGCAGAAGGCAGAGAGTGGCGATAGAGGAATCTTTTTCGGGATGGCAGCCAATGAAATACAATGTGGAAAGTTGTGAGGTTATGCACTTTCGTAGGAAGACTATTTTCTAAATTGACAAGGCTTAGGAAATCAGAAGTACAAAGGGACCTAGGAGTCCTAGTTCAAGATTCTCTTAAGGTTACTGCGCAGGTTCAGTCAGCAGTGAGGAAGGCAAATGCAATGTTAGCATTCATGTCGAGCGGACTAGAATACAAGAGGAGGCTGTATAAGGCTCTGGTCAGACCCCATTTGGAGTATTTTGATCAGTTTTGGGCCCCTATGAAGGATGTGCTGGCCTTGGAAAGGGTCCAGAGGAGGTTCACAAGAATGATCCCTGGAATGAAGAACTTGTCATATGAGGAGCGGTTGAGGACTTCGAGTCTGTACTCATTGGAGTTTAGAAAGATGAGGGAGAATCTTATCGAAACTTACAGGATACTGAGAGGCCTAGATAGAGTGGACGTGGAGAAGATGTTTCCACTTGTAGGAAAAAGTAGAACCCAAGGGCACAGCCTCAGACTGAAAGGACAATCCTTTAAAACTGAGATGAGGAGGAATTTCTTTAGCCAGAGGGTGGTGAATCTGTGGAACTCTTTGCTGTAGAAAGTTGTGGAGGCCAAATCACAGGTATCTTTAAGACAGAGATTAATACGGGGATATGGGGTTATGGGGCGAAGGCAGGAGAATGGGGATGAGGAAAATATCAGCCATGATTGAACGGCGGAGCAGACTCGATGGGCCAAATGGCCTAATTCTGCTCCTATGTCCTATGGTCTTAAAGTGGGCACCATGTTATGAATATTGACTGTTTGTGAAACCGATTGATTATTTTTCTGCATGATGCACCAACAGATTGGGTTCAGATGCCCTGGCAAACATTTTCAAATCGGAGAGATGGTGAATAACTGCTGCAGTATTCATTTACTCTTTATACAGTCTGAATAAAAAGCACATTGGCATCTTCATATAAGTTGTCGAAAGCAAGACGGTGTAAATCACCTTACTAGATCCCGCTAATTAGTTTTGGAGCTGGTCAAGTGCATACCTCTGCACAGGACAGATTATAATTCCCAAAACTAAACCAATAGCACTTAAAACTGACATTGCTTTCCAGCACAGCTTAATCCCTGAAGCCAATAGAATTAATGTAAGTTTTCAATGGCAATAGCCTAATTTTAATGTTGCATTAATTCAAAATTGAATAATCTTTGTGAAGGGCTTTTTATCTAAGCATGCATTGTGCACTCTCTTTAGTAAAGCGCTGTTGTAAGGTTTTAGATAATTTTGCCAGATCAGAAGGATTAGAGTTGCAATAATGTCATCATGGCCTCGAGAGATGTACGGAACCTATATACATCAATGCCTTTTCTTTAGTCTGTTCGTAAAGAACGAACACTGTCTACCCTTAAGGCAAAACTAATCATAATACAGCAAGAAAATGCTGCAAGCATACAGCAGATTAGACTACATCTGTAGAGATAACAGACAAGTCTGGAAACCAAAAGGTTAAGTTTTCTGCTCTCTCAGCAAAATCGTTTAACCAGCGTAGTATTTTCTGCATTGGATGCTTCTATTAAAGCGTTGGTAGTACTTTTCTTTTCAAATGTTATAATTACAAGAAGATATGTAGAATACTGTGGGAGACCAGCAATTGGCCATGGAGTGGACTGATTCTACCTTTATCCCTCTTCCGAAGAGAGGTAGCATGAAACAATGTACAAATTATAGAACAATTGCTCTGATGTCCCTTGCTACTAATATCTTGCTCAGGACCATGCTGGAATGGATCTGGAAAAAGACAGTGAGATGAATCATAGAATCATAGAATCTCTACAGTGCAGAAGGAGGCCATTTGGCCTATTGAGTCTGCATCAGCCCTTGGACAGAGCACCCTACTTAAGCCCACACCTCCACACTATCCCTGTAACCTAACCTAACCTTTTTGACTCTAAGTGGCAATTCAGCATGGCCAATCCACCTAACCAGCACATCTTTGGACTGTGGAAGGAAACTGGAGCACCCGGAGAAAACCCACGCAGACACAAGGAGGAAGTGCAAACTCTGCACAGTCACCTGAGGCTGGAATTGAACCTGGGATCCTGGAGCTGTGAGGCAGCAGTGCTAACCACTGTGCCACCGTGCTGCCCCTGGCTGATGAACAAGTTGGATTTTGACATGGAAGACGAACTGGAGATAAAGGACATGATTTACCAGTCTCCCCCACCAGAATCAGGACAGGACCTGGCCGACGTATCCTGGGAGAGGCCTCACCCAAGATTCCCAACGATCGTTTCACGTCATCAGCTCTAACCAGATCTCACAAGATGTTGCAATCTAGATCCCACCCACAATGGGCGGGATCCAGACTTACATAGTTAAGTGAGCTTAAAAGCCCACTTAACTATGTCTATGCCAAATGGAATGGCCACCCGACATCTAACAGCCTTGCTGAGGAGACCCCAGCCAGGTGTCATTTAGCACTAGTCCCCACAAACATGGACCAGGCAGAACAGCACATCAAGGGGTTCCCCATGAAATCAGAGGCCCCCAGGATGGCACCCGGTCATGGTTCCCAGGTGGTGCTGGCAGGGGTGCTGCCAGGCTTCCCAGGTGGCAATGTCAGGCTAGCAGGGGCACTGCCAAGGTGCCAAGCTAGTATTTTACCCATGCCGGTGATCGGACCAGGGTGCCTTGCCATAAGAGATGGAGTGTGCGGGTGGCCCGATGACCCCCTTTTTGGTAAGTTTGGGCATTAGGGGGTCCGGGGGTCAAGTTGGGTGTTCAGTTGGGAGTTGAGAGATCTGAGCGCCATTTTTAAATGGTGTCTGATCTCTTCCTGCACTGAGGAGCTCTGCTCTTTGGATCTTCCCCGTGCAGGAAATAATGCTCTGTGCGGCCTCAGGGTGGAGGGGGTTGGGGAGAGAGAGGGGATATTCCTGGGGAAGGGAGGGGGCATTCCCTGTGGGGGGGGGGGGAGTGCGTTCCCTGCGGGGGTGGGGGGGGGACATTCCCTGTGGGTGACCAAAGTAGCAGCAAAGTGCCGTTAGATAGCGGGGTCAGAATAGACTCTGATTTTGTTCTCACTATTAACGAGCAAAGTCCAGGAACTATGGGCTGAAATTAACACCCCTCCACCCCCTCCCCCAGCAGCTGGGTGGGGGCATAAAGCCAAGCATAATGCAATGGCCACCTCTCCCGGCACTTACCCAGACCGTGCAATGCACCATTGATTTTGACAAGGCATTTGATTCAGCCTCACATGAGAAACTCTGTTGACAAATGTCAGAATATGCACCACGTTTAATAGACTTGCTGGACAAGCTTTACTGTAAGCAATGCTAGGGTCAGAGTGCCCAGCACCTTCTCAGAATGTGCTCTCGCCATATTTATTCAACATCCTCGCAGAAATGGTTATGAGTGAGACACTTGCTATATACAAATGACGGGCAGTGTGTTTTGAATCTTCAACATGCTGATGACATTATTCTACTCACTAACTCAGTGGAGTAGCTATAGGAGTGGGTATTGCCTTGATCAAGTTAACCAGAACTGTATCTGCTGAGAAATGTTAACAACACAAAAATGATGGGGATGGGTGGAAAGACTTGCAAGATTTTAATTGACACAGTTTAGCTTGAACAGGTTCATACCTCTTGCATCTTGGATCACTCATTATGGAAGTCGCCGAAACAAATTTGGGCTAGACTTAACAAGGGTCATGAACTTAATTAAAAGTGTAATGTGTAGCCAGAGCACTTTGATTACAATGAAAATGAGTCTTCTGAAAACCCTTGTGCACGTGTGGCCATGACGCTGCACCATCAAGAAGAGTGACGAGGCTCAAATAAGAATATTTGAAATGAAAGGACTCAGACGAACATTACATGCTTCATGGCAGCCAAGTGGACAAACAAGTGGGTGCTGAGAAAGTTGGTGTTAAGAGGAACGGGTTTGAAGCAGTGCAGGTGGCTCAGTTAGTTTGGGATGGCTGGGGGATGGGTTGGTTAGTCCTGGGTGGGCTGATAGGGGGGTTAGTGGTGGGGGTGGGGGGATCTAATGGTGAAGGCTAGTTTGCTGTTCAGTGGGGAATTGAGGGGGGGGGGGAAGTAGGGTGGTTCTTCGTAGAAACATAGAAGGAGGAGGAGGCCTTCGAGCCTGCTCCATCATTCATTATGATCAAGGGATATGGGGGGTAGGCAGGATCAGAGTATTGAACGTTATGATCAACCATGATCATAAAGAATGGCTGAGCAGGCTCAAAGGGCCGAATGGCCCGCTCTTTCTATTTTCTATGTTTCTATGGTAGCGAATTCCACAGATTGAGGTTCTCTGCTGTTGGGGTGAGGAGGGAAATGGGTGTTACAAAATGCCAGGTATGGAAAGGAAAGGTTTGTGGGTGGGTATAGATCTGGAATTTTGTTTAATTGCCTTTTGGAGAGAAGGCAAGCATTGGGCAGAACCTTCCTATAAATTAGACAGGGTAAATTTCCTAATGCTTAATAATTGTGCAGTTTTCAAAAGCAATGAGTTTGAAGGTCTGAAGAAACTTTATGCTATCCGTGTTTTCTTATGTTCTTATGCCAGTCCCACCCAAGTTATCAAATTACTTGACTAATTTTTTATGGGATATCAGCATTGCTGGCAAGGCCAATGTTGGTTGGCCATTCCTAATTGCCCTTGTGATGGTGGTAGAAAGCTGCCTTCTTGATCTACCACAGTGCTGTGAGGAAGGGCGTTCCAGATTTGTGACCTAGCAATAGTGAAGGAATGGCTTTATAGGGTGGAATTCTTTGCCGGGTTGGTGTCCCTGACCTCTCAGCATAAATAAATATCGGGTGAGCCCACCCAACTTTCCTGGCTTGCCCTGTAGCAATTTAAGAGCAGGCGAACTGCTAAATGTCTTGAGGCTGACCTTCCACCCTGATCTAGGGAGGAGGTGGAAAATGGCCGGCAGCTCTCTGGTCCGAACAGCACCACTGGGAGCAGTGGCCACTGCTAGAACTGCAGGCAGACCCCAGCGACGATTGTTGCCGGAGCTGAACACTGAAGTAAATGGGGGGGAAGGCAGGAGATGCTGAGGTGGACAGGGCAATGAGGCAGAGGAAACACGGGGAGGAAGATCTTGAAGAAGGGGCCTATGATAGGCTTAGAGGCCTGTAAATAAGGTCATTTCCCCCCATCCCCTCATCCTGCCTGCCACCAGCCCAAACAGTGAGAGCTTCTAGTTTTCACACAACAATGGCCTCTGCCTGTCAAGGGAATAATTGTGGTGGGGGTGGATCCAGTTAAGGGTCCCAATTAAAGGTCTCAATAGGCTCAAGGGTGAGGGCTGCCCGATGTTTCCCATGTGGCACATAATATTGTGGCACGGCCTGGGTAAGTGCTGGGAGAGGTGGCCATTGCATTATGCTTGGCTCTATGCCCCCACCCAGCTGCCAACCTTTAGTCGGGGAGGGGGTGGAGGGGTATTAATTTCAGCCCATAGTTCCAAGGCAGAGTGGTGTGGATTGGACCAGAGAGCTGCCAACCGCTTACAGATGATGGTGTTCCCACACATCTGCCAACTTGGCCCTTCCAGGTAATAGAGGCAAGGGTTTGAAAGGTGCTGTTAAAAGATGCTTGGCAGGTTTCCAAAGTGCATTTTGTATATGGCATATATTGCTGTGCACTGGTGGTGGGAGTAAATGTTTAAAATGATGGGTGAGATGCTGATCAAGCGGGCTGATTTGTTCTGAATGGTGTCAAACTTCTTGAGTGTTGTTGGAGCTGCACTCATCCAGGCAAGTGGGGAGTATTCCATCACACTCATGACTTTTGCTGGGTAGATGATGGACAGGCTTTGAGGAGTTGGGCAGTGAGAGACTCGCTGTAGAATGCCCAATTTCTGACTTGCTCTTCTGGCCACAGTATTGACATGGCTACATGGTTAGTCAAGTTTCTGGGCAATTGTAACTGCCAGGTTGTTGATGGTGGGGGATTCGGTGATAATAATGACATTGAATGTCAAGGGGGGAATGGTGAGATTCATTTTTATTGAAGAATGTTGTGAATTGCATAGCACATGGTGATAGCCACATATAATTGCATTATTTTCCATTTCTGAATGGTCCAATGAAATTGGATTGTGAACAATGGTGTCTTTACGGTGGCTCAGTGGTTAGTATTGCTGTCTCATGGTGCCGAGGTCCCAGGTTCGATCCCGGCTCTGGGTCACTGTCCGTGTGGAGTTTGCACATTCTCCCCTTCTTTGCATGGGTTTCGCCCCCACAACCCAAAAATATGCATGATAGGTGGGTTGGCCATGTTAAATTGCCCCTTAATTGGAAAAATGAATGGGGCACTCTAAATTTATTTAAAAAAACAATGGTGTCTTTGACCCCCCAAAAAATTATTTTATAAGATATGACCTTATCCAAAGTAAGGCTTAACCTTTGCAAGCATTATTTTGTCACAAAGCACGCTGCTGTTAGTTGCGAGGGAATCCCAACCTGGAACATCGATTCGTCGGGGTGTACAGGTTTGGCTTTGTTTTTGCATGAGAAATCAAGGGAAATTCCAATGAGAATAAGTAGCCCAATCATCGTGTAGCAATTAATAAAGACTTTTTATTAAAGTAAAGAAATGACAAATAGACACAACAGGACTACTCCAAGTAAGGTATATGAATTACTAAAAACACAAAGTTAACGTAGAATGTACCTCTTGTTCCAAAATATATCTTCAATACCTCAACTCTTTAAGACTTCCTCTGTCCCCCAAACAACATCCAAATTAAATAAATCTATATGTTTAACTTATAGTTATCACACAGTACAGAGATGATGACAAAGGGAACCATAGTGGCACAATGGTTGACACAGCTGCTGCAGAGTGCCAGAGACCCAGGTTCAGTTCCGGCCTCGGGTGACACGTTCTCCCCGTGTCTGCGTGGGTTTCCTCCGGGTGCTCCGGTTTCCTCCCACAGTCCAAAGATGTGCAGGTTAGGTGGATTGGCCATGCTAAATTGCCCTTTAGTATCCAGGGATGTGCAGGTTAGGTGGCGTTATGGGGATAGGGAGGGGAGTGAGTCTGATAGGGTGCTCTTACAGATGGTTGTTGCAGACTCGATGGGCCAAAGGGCCTCCTTCTGCACTGTAAGGATCCTAAATCTGGGAAATATCCATCCTAGTCTAGCATATATTTAAACTGTCTTTACAAAGGTTTTCTGCACTGTTTTGCTTCCTAAGACTTGAGTCTGTAAGCTGGAAACTGACTTCTCTACTTTTGCCTGCTCGGTGTTAACTGGCCTGCGTTGCTTCTGAAGGTCTGACCAATTATGCGTTGTTCCACTTTGATATTGTCTTCTGTGTGTTTGGCTGTCTACCCCTATTAAATTCCTTGACTCAAGACATTGTCACATGTATACCTCGTCGAGCTAAACTGTTTCTCCTCCTAATCTATTCATATCTGATTGTTATCTAAACTGCCTTCTAATTTCATTACTGGGAGAGACTCATGTCATTCACTTTTGAACATTGGCTCTGTGATGAAATGCATAACAAAGAACAAACAAAGAATTAAGAAAAGTACAGCACAGGAACAGGCCCTTCGGCCCTCCAAGCCCGTGCCGACCATGCTGCCCGTCTAAACTAAAATCTTCTACACTTCCTGGGTCCGTATCCCTCTATTCCCATCATATTCATGTATTTGTCAAGATGCCCCTTAAATGTCACTATCGACCCTGCTTCCACCACCTCCTCCGGCAGCGAGTTCCAGGCACCCACTACCCTCTGTGTAAAAAAACATGCCTCGTACATCTCTAAACCTTGCCCCTCGCACCTTAAACCTATGCCCCCTAGTAATTGACCCCTCTACCCTGGGAAAAAGCCTCTGACTATCCACTCTGTCTATGCCCCTCATAATTTTGTAGACCTCTATCAGGTCACCCCTCAACCTCCGTCTTTCCAGTGAGAACAAACCGAGTTTATTCAACCGCTCCTCATAACTAATGCCCTCCATACCAGGCAACATCCTGGTAAATCTCTCCTGCACCCTCTCTAAAGCCTCCACATCCTTCTGGTAGTGTGGCGACCAGAAATGAACACTATACTCCAAGTGTGGCCTAACTAAGGTTCTATACAGCTGCAACATGACTTGCCAATTCTTATACTCAATGCTCCGGCCAATCAAGGCAAACATGCCACATGCCTTCTTGACTACCTTCTCCACCTGTGTTGCCCCTTTCAGTGACCTGTGGACCTCTACACCTAGATCTCTCTGACTGTCAATACTCTTGAGGGTTCTACCATTCACTGTATATTCTCTACCTGCATTAGACCTTCCAAAATGCATTACCTCACATTTGTCCGGATTAAACTCCATCTGCCATCTCTCCGCCCAAGTCTCCAAACGATCTAAATCCTGCTGTATCCTCTGACAGTCCTCATCGCTATCCGCAATTCCACCAACCTTTGTGTCGTCTGCAAACTTATCTAATCAGACCAGTTACATTTCCTCCAAATCATTTATATATACTACGAACAGCAAAGGTCCCAGCACTGATCCCTGCAGAACACCACTAGTCACAGCCCTCCAATCAGAAAAGCACTCTTCCATTGCTACTATCTGCCTTCTATGACCTAGCCAGTTCTGTATCCATCTTGCCAGCTCACCCCTGATCCCGTGTGACTTCACCTTTTGTACAAGTCTGCCATGAGGCACCTTGTCAAAGGCCTTACTGAAGTCCATATCGACAACGTCCACTGCCCTACCTGCATCAATCATCTTTGTGACCTCTTCGAAAAACTCTATCAAGTTAGTGAGACACGGCCTCCCCTTCACAAAACCGTGCTGCCTCTCGCTAATACGTCCATTTGCTTCCAAATAGGAATAGATCTTGTCTCGAAGAATTCTCTCCAGTAATTTCCCTACCACTGATGTAAGGCTCACCGGCCTGTAGTTCCCTGGATCATCCTTGCTACCCTTCTTAAACAAAAGAACAACATTGGCTATTCCCCAGTCCTCCGGGACATCCCCTGAAGACAGTGAGGATCCAAAGATTTCTGTCAAGGCCTCAGCAATTTCCTTTCTAGCCCCCTTCAGTATTCTGGGGTACATCCCATCAGGCCCTGGGGACTTATCTACCTTAATATTTTTCAAGACGCCCTCGTCTTTTTGGATCTCAATGCGACCCAAGCTATTTACACACCTTCTCCAGACTCAACATCCACCAATTCCTTCTCTTTGGTGAATACTGATGCAAAGTATTCATTTAGTATCTCACCCATTTCCTCTGGCTCCACACATAGATTCCCTTGCCTGTCCTTCAGTGGGCCAACCCTTTCCCTGGCTACCCTCTTGCTTTTTATGTACATGTAAAAAGCCTTGGGATTTTCCTTAACCCTATTTGCCAATGACTTCTTGTGACCCTTTTTCGCCCTCCTGACTCCTTGCTTAAGTTCCTTCCTACTTTCCTTATATTCCACACAGGCTTCGTCTGTTCCCAGCCTTCTAGCCCTGACAAATGCCTCCTTTTTCTTTTTTACGAGGCCTATGATGTTGTTGCCCATCCAAGCCCCTAGCACTAAGTGAGTCCCAGTCAATATTGGGGAAGTTGAAGTCTCGCATCACAACAACCCTATTGCTTTTACTCCTTTCCAAAATCTGCCTACCTATCTGCTCCTCTATCTCCCGCTGGCTGTTTGGAGGCCGGTACTAAACCTTCAACATTGTGACTGCACCCTTCTTATTCCTGATCTCTACCATATCGCCTCGCTGCCCTCTGAGGTGTCCTCCCGTAGTATAGCTGTGATATTTTCCCTGACCAGTAGCGTAACTCCACCACCCCTTTTACATCCCCCTCTATCCCGCCTGAAACATCTAAATCCTGGAACGTTTAGCTGCCAATCCTGTCCTTCCCTCAACCAGGTCTCTGTAATGGCAACAACATCATAGTTCCAAGTACCAATCCAAGCTCTAAGTTCATCTGCCTTACTCGTTATACTTCTTGCATTAAAACATGTGCACTTCAGGCCACCAGACCTGCTGTTTTCAGCAACATCTCCCTGTCTTCTCTTCCTCAGAGCCAGACTGGCCCTATTCCCTAGTTCTCCCTCAATGTTTTCACCTTCTGACCTATTGCTCCGGTACCCACCCCCCTGCCATACTAGTTTAAACCCTCCCGTGTGACACTAGCAAACCTCGCGGCCAGGATATTTATGCCTCTCCAGTTTAGATGCAACCCGTCCTTCTTATTCAGGTCACTCCTGCCCCAGAAGAGCTCCCAGTGGTCCAGATAACAGAAACCCCCCCCTCCTACATCAGCTGTTTAGCCACGTGTTTAGCTGCTCTATCTTCCTACCTCTAGCCTCACTGGCACGTGGCACAGGGAGTAATCCCGAGATTACAACCCTAGAGGTCCTGTCTTTTAACTTTCTGCCTAGCTCCCTGAACTCCTGCTGCAGGACCTCATGCCCCTTGCTGCCTATGTCGTTAGTACCAATATGTACAAGGACCTCTGCCTGTTTGCCCTCCACCTTCAGGATGCCCGCTACCCATTCTGAGACATCCTGGACCCTGACACCAGGGAGGCAACATACCATTCTGGAGTCTCTTTCATGTCCACAGGAGCTCCTCTCTGTGCCCCTGACTAAAGAGTCCCCTATGACTATTGCTCTTCTGCCCTTTGACCCTCCCTGCTGAACATCAGAGCCAGCCGTGGTGCCACTGCTCTGGCTGCTTCTGTTTTACCCTGATAGGCTATTCCCCCCAACAGTATCCAAAGCGGTATACCTGTTCGAGAGGGGTACAACCGCAGGGGATTCCTGCACTGACTACCTGCCCCTTCTGGTGGTCACCCATCTCTCTGCCTGACCACGTCTCTATAACTCCTATCTATGACGCTTCCCGCCACATGCATGCTCCTAAGTGCATAACATCGCTGCTCCAACCGAACCACGCGGTCTGTGAGGAGCTGCCATTGGTTACACTTGCTGCAGATGTCGTCGACCGGAAGGCTGGACAGTTGGAGCACTGCACACCGCTGAGTGACTGAGTGCACTGTAAATTCTATGATAATCTATGATAATTTAAGTACTAATTAATTAATTTAAAATAACCACTTGAATTATTGTTAGATTAAGTTACAATTAACTATATGGCCCTGACGCTAGATGATTTTTACTGTAAAATTAAATGCTAAATACCGATCACTGCCCTCAGGTTTAGTTACTCCACTATCTAGTTAATCAATTAGATTTGTTATCCAATATTTTTTTTTTTTTCAAATTTAACAGATTCCCAATCAGCCAATCAGGTGACAACTTTGCTGTGATGTCACTTCAGTTTTCCCCCCCACATAATTTGAAAAGGTAATAAAAATCACTTACCTTCACAGGATGCTCTCTGGTTCTCTCCCTGCAGATTAACAGTTACAGGCCAAAAGAAAGAAAACAAAACGGTAGGGAAAAAGCACCTTCTCCCACTCTGCACCGAATTACCTCACTGCACCAAATTACCAAGTTCCAATTCCCACTCTGGATGTGTTTGTCTGTCTGTCTGTCTGTCTGTCTGTCTGACTCACTCACTCACTCACTTTCAGCAATTAGGGTTGGGGCAGCTTCAGCCAATCAGACACTAAGCTACACACTGCAGTTTTAACTGAAAAACAGCAAAATTAGACTTACCCCTTAACCTTTCCTGATTACCTCACTGCACCAAATTACCAAGTTCCAATTCCCACTCTGGATGTGTCTCACTCACTCACTCAGGATGTGTCTCCTTCACCTGCGCAAAGCTTCTCCTTGACCTGCGCAAAGCAGAAGCAATCATGTATGTAATGATGTAAATTTTCACTAACTTCATTGCAGTGTTAATGTAAGCCTGCTTGTGGTAATAAAGATTATTATTATAAATGACCTCCAACCAGCAGATGGCAGTGTAAATCTACCATGTGTCTCTGTACCTTGAGGAGTTGGGAGATAGTCGTATTAGTGGATAGTCATACTTGCAGTAGCTATGGGATAATTAGTCGTTTATAATTTATTTTTTATAGTTATCTTTACCACACATTTATTTTATAATAAAATACTTTAACTAGTCAAGAACTAGACGTTCTACTGTGCATCATTCCTACCAGCCAAGCACCAGAATGTAACCGGCTCTAGACAGATTTCTACCTGTTGCTGGGTAGGTTGCATCCTATTATGTTTTGTTGAATTCATTTTACTGCTGTTGGCAGGCAAATTCATGATTTTAAAAGCTGTACATTTCCAGCAGGAATTTTGGGAAACAGCAGGTTGTGGGAGCAGGATTTTTAGATGAGAAGCTTGGAAGTATATTCTTATGGGCCGAATGGACTAATTCTGCTCCCATGTCTTATGATCTTGTGGTCTATTTGTCATGTGGAAATTAACTTCAGGCCATATTTTATATTTTTGCAGCTGGTTTATACTCAACAGTGGCTCCATCGACTGACTCTGACTCTGTGTTTATTGGCTAGGAATGCAATTAGTGAGTGGTTACCAAGTTAAGCCTGAAATTACAGTGGTGCATGATTTGATTGATTGCAAAAGTCCACTTGTGTGGCGGTAAGCTTGTTGGGCCTGGCAAAAATACCCTTGCTCATCCTGGCCTGCAAGCAGTGCAGTAAAGGACCACACCTCATTGATATAACTCTTCTTACCTCCATGTGTCTGTTGGGATTCCTGAGGCCCAGGAATCCTAAATTTTGTGAGGGCCACGAAGAATCCAGCACGAGTTTTAAGGATACAAAGTAATAACATTTATTTACAATAACATATATATATAACAGCAGCAGCAACTTCCCTTGCTGCACACTCCTTCCTGCTGTTTCCAAACTGGCCAGCTTTATTTATACTTGGAGTTTACTAATGGTTTCTCCGCCCCCCTCATTGGGGAAGCTCATACTCCCACATTATTGTGAGATTGTCATTAGTCCCCAGCCAATGGTAAGTAGGCAGGTTATAACATCCTTCCCCCCCCAAAGTCCAAGGAATCCACCGAAGACCCTGGCGAAGGAGGGCGTTGGACTTGTTTTGCCACAGGCCGGACACCATCTGCACGCGGCGCTGGATCAGGCGGCGTGTAACGAGACGGAGACCGGCGCTTCCGTGATGAACGGCGCTACGGTTGTACATCCACGGCCCGTGGACCCGAGGATTCCCCCTCTGATGCATCCTTTGTCTCCATCTCGGAGTCAGAGTCTGCTGCCTCCGTCATGTCAGCGTCTCTATCTCCATTCGGTTCTGTAACGACCTGAGCAGGCTTCGAGTGAGGCACTAGTGGAAGATTGTGAGGACTACCTTCCCTTGTCTCTGGTCTCTGCGGCTGTAGAAATGAGCTCCGGGGGCGGGGAATCTTTTGAGGGGATAGTCTTCTGGACCGAACGTGGTCTACATGTTTGCGCTGGAGACGACCCTGGGCTTGCACCTGGTAAGATATAGGGCCCGTTTGGCGAAAGATTACACCAGGAACCCACTGGGCACCACCAGCAAAATTCCGAACGGACACTGGGTCACCGGGCGCAAACTGCCGAATCGGCCGATGCCGAGAAAATCCCTGTCCCTGCCGTTCTTGTGTGCGGCGTACCTTTGCTCCAATGTCCGGGAAAACCATACTAAGGCGGGTGCAAAGTCTCCGGCCCATTAGGAGTTCTGCGGGAGCTACCCCAGTCACCGCATGGGGGGTGGTCCTATACGTAAACAAAAAGCGAGCCAGTCTCATGTCCATTGATCCGGAAGACTGCTTCTTTAGCCCTCTTTTGAATGTCTGCACTGCCAACCCATTTGAAGCCGGGTGGTAAGGGGCAGTGCGGATATGGCGTAGGCCGTTCATCTTCGTGAACCTCGCAAACTCCTCACTGGTGAATGGAGTGCCGTTATCCGTGACCAGCACCTCGGGGAGGCCATGCATACTAAACGACAAACGCATCTTTTCAATTGTTGCGCAGAACGTTGTCCCCTGCATTTTATGCACCTCTAGCCATTTAGACTGGGCGTCAATTAATAGAAGGAACATGGATCCTTGAAAAGGGCCTGCAAAATCTGCATGCAAGTGTGCCCAAGGCCGCCCTGGCCATTCCCAGTGATGTAGGGGCACGGCCAGCGGAAGCTTCTGATGCTCCTGGCAAATGGAGCAGTTTTGGGCCACCTTCTCAATGTCGGTGTCGAGGCCTGGCCACCAGGCATAACTCCAGGCCAACATTTTCATCTTGGTCACGCCTGGATGCCCATTGTGCAAGTCTGTTAGTATCAGCTCCTGGTCTTTTTCCGGGACAATCACACGCGTCCCCCACAAGAGGATGCCGTCTTCCACGCTGAATTCTGACAGCTTGGAGGAAAATGCCCGCAACTCGCCTGGGAACTGTCTATGCTGCCCACCATACAGGACTATGTGCCGAACCTTTGACAGGACTGGCTCCGTCTGGGTCCACTCACGGATCTGTGATGCCGTGACAGGCAAGGTGTCCATAAAATTTAGGGTTGCAACCACCTCATTGGTCGTGGGGGTCGACATGGGGCCGGTCGATAAAGGCAATCGGCTCAGTGCGTCGGCATATGCTATCTGCGTACCTGGTTTGTGCTCCAGAGAATACTCGTATGCAGCAAGCAACAAAGCCCAGCGCTGGATCCATGCGGAAGCAATGGGCGGTATTGGCTTATCCTCTCTGAAAAGTTCCAGCAGAGGCTTATGATCAGTCACGATAGTGAAATGGCGGCCGTACACGTACTGGTGGAAGTGTTTCACCGCAAAAACCACTGCCAGGCCCTCCTTCTCGATCTGCGCGTACTTTTTCTCTGCTGCAGTCAATGTGTGGGAGGCGAAAGCTATCAGTCGCTCAGCCCCGTTCTCCATCTTGTGGGAAAGGTCGGCCCCAATACCATACGGGGATGCATCACATGTGACGAGCAAAGGCTTTCCCGGATCATAGTGGGTTAGTAACCCAGACGACGACAATTGTTGCTTTACCCGCCGGAAAGCGGTTTCTTGCGGCTGATCCCAAACCCAGGTGTGATTTTTCTTTAGCAGAAGGTGCAATGGGGCCAGCGTAGTTGCCTGATTGGGGAGGAACTTCCCGTAATAGTTTACGAGACCGAGAAAAGAACGAAGATGCAAAGTGTCAGTCGGGGCACCTTCTCTGCGACGGGGTGCAAACCTTCGCGGTCCACCCGATAACATAGGTAGACTACTTCCTTTGCCTGAAATACGCACTTTGTGCGACGTAAACGGACTCCAGCCTCCGAAAAGCGTCTAAAGACAGCCTCCAGATTTTCCAAATGTTCCTGCTCCGACGTCCCTGTAACCAAAAACGTCATCTAAGTAGACAGCAACACATGGTAAACCTCTCAAAATGCCCTCCATAACACGTTGAAAAATTGCGCAGGCAGAGGATACTCCAAAGGGCAACCGTGTATATTCATACAGGCCCCGGTGTGTATTACATATGGTCGGGAGGCAGGGTCCAGCTCCAACTGCAGGTTGGCGTGACTCATATCTAATTTTGTGAACGAGAATCCACCTGCAAGCTTCGCGTAGAGATCCTCTATGCGAGGCATTGGATATCGGTCGAGTCGGGAAGCCGTATTCACTGTAAGTTTATAGTCGCCACACAAGCGAACTGTGGCATCTGGCTTCATTACAGGTACAATTGGTGCTGCCCAGTCAGCAAAACGGACGGGCCTGATAATACCCAAATTCTCCAAACGAGTGAGCTCCCCTTCTACCTTCTCGAGCAAGGCGTAAGGCACCGGGCGCGCCCAGACATAGCGCGGCGTGGCTCCTGGTTCGACTTGGATACGGGCTACAGCCCCTTTTATTTTCCCCAAACCAGGCTGGAATACATCTGGGTATCGTCCTAGCACCTCAGTCAACCCTTCAGAAACTGTTTGGAGGATGTGCTGCCTCTGCAACCGCAAATGGCGCAACCAGTCCCGACCCAACAGGCTGGGCCCATGGCCGCGCACCACGATAAGTGGGAAACGCCCCTCCTGGCGTCCATAAACAACAGGGGTCATTGTAGTTCCTGCAATGTCCAGTGGTTCCCCCGTGTAGGTGGCCAACCTGGCCTGTGAGTTGGTTAATGTAAGGGTCTGTATACCCTGCTTGATGCGGTCGAATGTCCTCTGGGCGATCACGGAGACCGCTGCGCCAGTGTCCAACTCCATCTCAAGCGGGTGGCCATTGACCCGTACTGTCACCTTAATGGGAGCCACACGGGGAGCTGCCACACAATGCAGCTGCAGGCAGTCGTCCTCCGTCTCCACGTCCTCAGGAGTAGTCGCCGCAGGTTCATCCACATGGAAGGTACGGCCCCTGGGCTGGTCCCCGTTGCGGCCCCTGGGCTGGTCCCAGTTTTGGCCGGAACGACGGCGCCTCTGGCGCCCCCAGGACCGCCATCCGCGACGGGGTCGGCGCCTACACGTCTGACACGGACATGGCTCCTCATCCATTGGTTCTGGAGAAGGCTCCCTTCGGGGAGGAATGTCCGACGGCCACTGGCGTCGGTCCGGACGTTGCCTCACCCAAGGTACCGCAGGAGTGCGGGGGGACGTTTTGGGACGGGTTGCGCCCCAAGGCATGCACTTCCATTCCCTGTAGCTCCTGCACTCCTCGTTCTGCGCTCTCTCGGGACAATACTATTTGAATGGCCTGTTGAAAAGTCAATGTTGGCTCAGCTAACAACTTTCTCTGGGTGGCCGCATTGTTAATACCGCAAACCAAACGGTCGCGTAACATTTCTGACAAGGTCTCACCATAGTCACAGTACTCCACAATCCTGCGTAGCCTGGATAGAAAATCGGCAAGGGATTCTCTAGGTCCTCTCAGCGGTATTAAACCGGTAATGCTGGACTATCGTGGACGGGGTTGGGTTAAAATGTTGCCCCACTATATTCACAAGTTCATCAAACGTTTTGGTGTCCGGCGCAGCTGGGTACGTAAGGCTCCAAATCACCCCAAACGTATGCGGGCCGCAGGCGGTGAGCAATATGACCACCTGGCGCTCGTTTTCGGTGATATTGTTTGCCCGGAAATAGTAACGCATCCGTTGTGTGTACTGGTTCCAGCTTTCCAGCGCAGCATCAAAAACATCCAAACATCCGTACAGAGGCATGGTATAATAGAAAACAACTTCCAACCTGTATCCAACAAAAATCCAGGGAGGTGGCTTTAGCAGTGTAGACAGCTATTCACTTTAACCTTCGTCGCCAGTTTTGTGAGGGCCACGAAGAATCCAGCACGAGTTTTAAGGATACAAAGTAATAACATTTATTTACAATAACATGTATATATAACAGCAGCAGCAACTTCCCTTGCTGCACACTCCTTCCTGATGTTTCCAAACTGGCCAGCTTTATTTATACTTGGAGTTTACTAATGGTTTCTCCGCCCGCCTCATTGGGGAAGCTCATACTCCCACAGGATTGTGGGATTGTCATTAGTCCCCAGCCAATGGTAAGTAGGCAGGTTATAACACTAACATCCCCCCTGCCATTAATTTTTTTTAAAAAGTTATCAAGTGATGAACACGCCTCCTGAGAGTACATTGGTCCTCCCTCTTTACCTGCACCCGTATCCATTAAAACTGGTTGCGGTCAGGTTAGAGGTAATTTGAAGGATTGTAACATTTTTATCTTCCCAAATGCCCCCGTCCCACCGCACCATCAATTCGGGGTTAAAATACCCTAACCACGATCAGTTGTGAAGTCAAGCCATTTTAAAACTTTTAGTCTCATGGGGCATGTGCTCTATGCAGGAACTGTGAAATTTTAAGAGGAATGAGACAGAATTGTATGGGCAATAAATGGCTGCAGGAAAGGGATCTGTTCCTCGTTGGCTCTATGCATGATGGGGTGCAAACACAGCCACCCATTAAATTCTGCCCATGGAGTTGAAGATAGTCTGGCTTTGGGGCTGCATTTTACAAAGGGTGAGGGGGGCCAGATTGCTCGCAGACCCCAGAAGCCAACATGCCCAGAAGAAGCCCACCCCGTAGCCATAATATTCTGCAGGCAGGTTAAAATGGTTAAGAATGGGTGTTCCACCCCTCAGTGGGAAGAAGTCACCCCTGAGAGCTGCTGCCCAACTAGATTGTCCTGGCTGTGCCAGTGCTCAATAGTGGGCAGTGCTGGAAGAAGAAGCACAAAGAATATAGATCGCTGTCCTAGAAAGGTGCGTCGAGGAGAAGGGCTTGGGGGGGGGGGGGGGGGAGGCTTTTGTAGAGCTGGTGCATATGAAAAGGGGTGTTAACATCTTTCTAACCAGCTTAACAGACCTCTAATTATTTATTTACATATGGCAGACAGGTTGCAGATTTTGCCACTCTCCTATCTAGTATATTGTGGGGGTAAGATCAGGGGTGGTTAGAAAGATGGTGGGTTATCCACCCCACCACTGCCAGGGAGGAACACGTACAATCCAGCCCATGGAGTTTGTGGAAATATTTCTCTGTGGATGAAGTATTTGCCTAACATTAACTGATGCTTGAAAACTGCAATCTTTATCAGTCTGTTTGACTGGTTGTTCTTGTGCAAACAGTTAACAGTTAGAGGCACAGATTAAGACTGCCAGGTTTTATGTTCACAACCAACTATAGATAGATTGATTCATTTACACTTGTTAAGAACAGAATGATAAGCAGCCACCACTGAGATTGTATATTGACCTTATTCTGAAATTGCCTGCTGAAAGGAATAACACCTATTGTTTTCCATTGTGGATGACTTATGCTTGTTGATTTGTGCTTCAGTTTTAGCTCTCACTTCGACGGAGGTGCTACATCTAACATTGTAACTTCATGCAGGCACAGACAAATTGAGTTAGAGGACTGTGACTGTAGTGCATTACCCCTTCTTGGCCTTTCTGAGTTCTCAGCAGCCATTGATGCAGTGAGTAACATCAATCCTCCAAAGCCTCGCCTTTCTGGGTGGACTGCCCTCTTGTTCCATTCTTCTCGATACATTTCTGGCCAGAGCATCTCCAACAGTGCAACCACCACTTCCTCACCTGTGTGCTGCCCCTTGACAACATCATCCTTCACACTAGGGCCATTTTCCAAATGTGTACTGATGACACTTGCTCTACTGCTCTGCTATCTTACTTAACTACTTCACAGCCTTTATGCTGCTGGCCTGTTTGTCTGAAATCCAGTTTTGGATAAGCTAAGGCTAAAAATAAATGACCCAAGCTATTCATTTTGACTTGTGCAACAGACATAGGTGCACTCACCACTGTCTCCTGTGGCCATTTCCTCAGATTGTTCACCTACCTATTTGACTAGAGGCATGTAACACCTCTCCACAAAGACTACCTAAAATCACCTCGGTAATCTTACTTCCATCACCTACCTCACCATAGCTCATCTACCACTGAAACCATTTTGACAAACAAGAACAAAGAACAAAGAAAATTACAGCACAGGAACAGGCCCTTCGGCCCTTCCAGCCTGCGCCGATCCAGATCCTTTATCTAAACCTGTCTTCTATTTTCCAAGGATCTACTTCCATCTGTTCCCTGCCCGTTTATATATCTGTCTAGATGCATCTTAAATGATGCTATCGTGCCCGCCTCTACCACCTCCGCTGGCAAGGCGTTCCAGGCACCCACCACCCTCTGCGTAACAAACATTCCACGCGCACCTCCCTCAAACTTTCCCCCTCTCACCTTGAAACCGTGTAATTGACACCCCCACTCTTGGAAAAAGCTTCTTGCTATCCACCCTGTCCATACCTCTCATAATTTTGTAGACCTCAATCAGGTCCCCCCTCAACCTCCGTCTTTCCAACGAAAACAATCCTCATATACTCAACCTTTCTTCATAGCTAGCACCCTCCATACCAGGCAACATCCTGGTGAACTTCCTCTGCACCTCCAGACTTGGCATTCCTGCCCTTTACATTCTATAAAATCGAAGGAAAGCTCTGCTGCCTGTAACCTACCCCAAGTCCATCATTCTGTCCTCCTGGACCTGCCTCTCAGCGCTCTAATCTCTTCATTCACATCATTTCCAAACAGGACCTCCTGGACCTGCCTCTCGGCGCTCTAATCTCTTCATTCACATCATATACAAACAGGGATACTGAAAATTTTCAGTAGGTCTGGTCGCATCTGCGGAGAGAGAAAAAAACAAGCTTCCATCAAAACTAGAAAATGTTACAGATATAACCGGTGTTAATCAAGTAAATGTGATGTAAATGTCGCCATAGTCCCAGAGGACCATAGGCTGCTCTCCCCTTTGAGAGAGAGCTAACTAGTGGTGATTTAACCTCAGGATCACCACACCTCAGGTGAGGGGCAAGGTTGAGAAGGCTTCATGAATAACCTCAGCCGGTCCGGGAATTGAACCCACAATGTTGCTGACATTTAAGCAAGTACAGAAACAGAGAAAAGGAGAAGGGAAGAAAGAACATAAAGAAAAGACTTTTATAGAATGAAAGCAATGATTTAAATCACAAAATGAATACTAATGCTAGGCAAAAGAGGTGGCGATGGAACAAGATGTGTGCAGAGGGGGTGTGAATGGCAACAGCAGAATCATAACCAAAGTCTGCATCCAAAAAGAAAATGGGAGCAGTGGTTATGATGTGGATTGTTGAACTCGGTGTGAGTCTTGAAATCTGTGAAATGCTTAATCGAAAAAGAATGTGCTGCTTCCCAAGCTTCATTGCAAATATAGGAGGGATGATGACAGAGGTCAGATTGGAGTGAGTCGGTAAATTAAAATTGCAAGCAGCTGGGAAGCTCTGGCAGGGTCTCATTTATGGACTGAATAGAGATGTTCAACAGCTATCATCAAATCTGCTTTATTATCTCCAGTTAGAGGAGCCTGCATTGAGAAGAAAATGCAGTATAATAACTAAATAGCTATTCACATTATTTCTTCAGCGTTTCAAAGTTATGGAAAAACATCAAGTGCACAATGCTTCCATCCTAACTTCTCCTTTGCTATTTGTCAAGCCATTGAGACCTGGGGCGTCATTCTCCGACCCCCCGCCGGGTCGGAGAATGGCCGTTGGGCGCCGTGAATCCCGCCCCCGCCCCCGCCGAAGTCTCCGGTACCGGAGATTGGGCGGGGGCGGGAATCGGGCCGCGCCGGTTGGCGGGACCCCCCGCTCAATTCTCCGGCCCGGATGGGCCGAAGTCCCGCCCAGAAATTGCCTGTCCCGCCGGCGTAAATCAAAGCTGGTATTTACCGGCGGGACAAGGCGGCGTGGGCGGGCTCCGGGGTTCTGGGGGGGCCGCGGGACAATCTGACCCCGGGGGGTGCTCCCATGGTGGCCTGGCCCGCGATTGGGGCCCACCGATCCGTGGGCGGGCCTGTGCCGTGGGGGCACTCTTTCCCTTCCGCCTCCGCCACGGCCTCCACCATGGCGGAGGCGGAAGTGACTCTCCCCACTGCGCATGCGCGGGAAACTGTCGGCGGCCGCTGACGCTCCCGCGCATGCGCCGCATTTCCGCGCCAGCTGGCGGGGCAACAAACGCCATTTCCGCCAGCTGGCGGGACGGAAATCCCTCCGGCGCCGACCTAGCCCCTCAATGTTGGGGCTCGGCCCCCAAAGGTGCGGAGCATTCCGTACCTTTGGGCCGGCGTGATGCCCGTCTGATTGGCCCCGTTTTTGGCGCCAGTCGGCGGACATCGCGCCGTTGGGGGAGAATTTTGCCCCTGGTTTTCATGGGAAAAGTAGCTGAATTGTGGAAAATGATCCAAAACATTGATAGAAATTGATAGAAATGTAGGGTGATTGGTGTGAGGGGGAGGTGGGGGGACGGGGGGGAAGGTAGTGATAGAGGTGGTGAAGTGGTTGTTTGAGATAACTTTGATGGAAAGGTGGTGGGAATCTGAGGAAAATTGAATAAATTATACCGTATTTAAGGAGGTTATTTGGCTCTTTGAAAAGATATCCAATTAATATCACTTCCCCAATGTAGCCCTGTATACTTTTCCTCGTCCAATAAATGTTTTCACCGTCAGCACCATTTTTCTTGGATTTCTATTATTCTTCTGTCAGAGTCACAGCAAATGTGGGGGAAAATGTCCACGGAAACTCTCTTCCTGAAATTCAATGTCACAAACATGAATGCAACTGGTCACAGCACCTTGAAGTACCGACTTTGGACATCAATCTTTGCTCGGGCAGATTTTTCAGTGGTGCATTGTTTTTCGAGTTACACATCTTTTTGACAAGGTTGTCAGCGTTTGTGACCCTTTTGTAGGTTGCTGGTGCTAAAAAGTGGTACAATGCCATATCTGCTTAAGGGAAGTAACTACTTGGATGAGAATGACAAAGGAGTGATGGTGCTCTTTGATCAGTTGTGGTTGTACTAAGCCAGTTCATTTTGCATAATCCTGTACTGTTCTGTTGCATTATTAAAGCTCGGTTGCTTGTATTCCCTGCTTAAACCAAGGCCAGTGGAGGCAGATGCTAACTAATTCAGCTGTTGATAGAGACAATGCCGAATGCCTCCCAAGTTGTGAAATCCCTACCACTATTTATTTACTTATTCCATTGTAATTTCTCATAAAACCTACACATCCCTAATACACACCTGCAAATGCTTCACTTAAACAAACATGCCTGACCTTAACCTCATCTTTTGACTTGTCATTGTAGGCTTGTGAATAGCTTTACATAACCTTGCCCTGGTATTTTATCTTTCTCCTTCATGCCATGAGGCATAGAGCTGAACCTAATTCAATAACAAATAGCAAGTTGCACAGGATTTTACATGATGGAAATGCCTCATTAAAAGGTTTTGCAATGTAAATGGATTAAAATAAACATTATTATGCTCATCCTGTTATATTGCCTTACTACTTTGCGAAAGCAATGTTTGTGGAAAAAATGACACTCTTGTCCTCAAACCTCAGAAATGCTGTTGTTAATATTTCTTTTTAAATGGGCCCAATTTAATAGTTTTTTTAAATATTCTTGATTTTTAAAAAGGAATGTTCTGTTTCAAAGCAGAACAAATACTTTGTTGATGTGTTACAAAAAGGGGCTGTTGTGTCACAGCGCCGAGGACGCAGGTTCGATCCCGGGTCATTGACCATGTGGAGTTTGCACATTCTCCTTGTGTCTGCATGGGCGTCACCCCCACAACCCAAAATGATGTGCAGGGTCGCTGAATTGGCCATGCTAGATTGCTCCATAATTGGGAAAAAAAGAATTGGGTACTCTAAATGTATTACAAATGATGGGTTTTGTAGTGAAATTTAAAATAAAAATGCAGATGAGTCTGGCTATGCGATGATTTTGAAGCAAAGTAAACAATCACTTTATCAGGATTGAAACAGAAGGACATTGGCACATGATTGTGTAGCTTAATTGTGTACAATGTTTGCATACAAATTTATGGCTTCAAAAATGACATTTGTTTGGACCAATTGATTGCAATCCTGGAATTCAGCATTCCCAATTATGAGTGATTATGTAGTTGATAAGAAAAGAAAATGTCATAAACTAGGATGGGAAGAAAGAATGATTGTGGAAATAGAAAATTACCACTGACGGGAAGAGAGAGAAACTTATAAGATGGTACCATGGTTTGCATTAGCAGTGAACATGTAGGGTTTTGATATATTTCAATCTTTGAATCTAGCATATTGTGACAAAAATCATAAAGAAACAATTATCTTTACCTGTTAATAGTGATACATTAGCAAGCATGCATAAGTTTGAAGGTAACTGGAACACTGATGGTGCATTGCAGGAAATCACCAGCCTATTGTCATCTGGGACTATGGCAACTTTACTTCTACTTTTGCAGGAGATCCTCCACACACTTGCACCAAATTATCCTGAGTATTTTACGGGCTCAATGCTGATAGTTTGGGTGTTTCACATTCACCATAGAATTTCCTTACGACACCATTGTATGATAATTTTTTCTATTTTATAGTTTAATGGAAAAGATGCAGTGATGGCTTTACAAAATTAGGTTTTACAAACAGCCATTAGATCCCAGGAGGTAGACATTTGTCTTGGGTGGTGTCTGATTGGCTGTTATACACAGTACATGGTGTCTAAATCCATTAACTGCAATGGAACTGATTATCAGGCACTGTGCATAACAGGTAACAAATCTGATACCTTCATTTTATATAAGCACCTGAGATGAATTTCTACCCTGATAATTATTACAGCAGGCTTAAGTTCTATGCACGAAACAATATTCTGTGTGGGTGTTCAATAGATTAGCCAAAGGCCTTAATAATTCCTAGTCCACTCTACATGGTAGCCCAGAAACTGGCAACGTTTGCTCTCATTACTCCACTGAAGCTGACAACAACTTTGTGAGTGCACAAAAAAACAAGAAAATGCAGAAATTGCTGTTGAAAATATGCTTGTCCAGATGGTGCACTGTTGAGGAAGCCCAGATGGCATTACATGGGTAATCTATGAATTGATGAAAACTTCCATTATAACACATTCTTCCTTGCTTGAAAAAGTTGCATGTTGTTGGGCGACATGTAAACTGGGTTCATAACTTCATAATTACTGTTGAACGCTTCGATTTGGCCTGAAGAGCTGATGTTTTTGGGGAGGAATGTTAAATTTATCCATTGAGATATTTTTAAAACACTATTTCCTTTTTAAGTTGGTTTATTTTAGCCTTCATCTCAATCAAATTATAATCATATATTTCATTATCTGAAATATTTAATTAACAATGAAGGTATTCAGTACTTTAACCTCCTTGCTTTCTATGTGTGAATGTGATGGACTTCCGGTTGTGGCTATGCAGAGCTAAGTTGCACGTTCGGCAGCTCTCGCTTGGAATGGACTTTTGGGCTCTTTTCAGGACCCCCAAAGGCATTTGTTCGACATTTCCCGGTGTGGGAAGAAGACTGCAACATTCCCCCGACAGTGTATGGCTTGGACCAGGAGCGGAGCGACTAAAAACGTGGTGGTGAAGCCAAAGAAAGTGCGAGGGAAGAAGAGCAAGATGGCGGCGGGCGGGGACCAGGCAGCGTGGATGCAGTGGGCGCAGGAGCAGCAGGAGGTTATCCAGCGCTGCTTCAGGGAGCTCAAAGCAGACCTGCCGGAGCCGATGAAGGTTTCTGGATAAGCTGCTGGAGACCCAGACGGCCCAGGGGGTGGCTATCCACGAGGTCCGACAAAAGATCTCAGATAATGAGGACGAGATCTTGGGCCTAGCGGTAAGGGTGAAGGCGCACGAGGCGCTCCACAAGAAATGGCAGGAACGATTCGAGGAGATGGAGAATCGGTCGAAGCGGAAGAATCTGCGGATCCTGGGCCTCCCGGAGGGGCTGGAGGGGTCAGACGTGGGGGCCTATGTGGTCACCATGTTAAACTCACTGATGGAAGTGGGGTCCTTCCAGGGCCCCCTGGAGCTGGAAGGGGCCCATAGAGTGTTGGCGAGGAGGCCCAAGGCTAACGAGCCGCCGCGGGCGGTGTTGATGCGGTTTCATCGGTTCACTGATCGGGAGTGCGCACTCAGGTGGGCCAAGAAGGAGAGGAGTAGCAGGTGGGAGAACGCGGAGGTTCGAATATACCAGAACTGGAGTGCGGAGGTGGCGAAGAGGAGGGCCGGGTACAACCGGGTGAAGGCGGTGCTGCACAGGAAGGGGGTGAAGTTTGGCATGCTGCAGCCGGCGCGTCTGTGGGTCACCTACAAGGACTGGCACCATTATTTTGAGTCCCCGGAGGAGGCGTGTGCCTTTGTTCAGGCCGAGAAGCTGGACACAAACTGAGGGTCGGGATGGGGGGTCGGGCGTGGGGATGGTCGGGGAATGCTGTTGTTGTGTTACATTTTGAGGGGGGGGTTCTTTGTTCTTGGTTTGGTGTGGGTGGTTAGGGTGTGTTGAGCACTGTTTTGGTTGGGTCTGTCGGGTGTGCTCTTGGAGGGGGGCGAGTAAACGGAGTAGGGGTGGATGGCTGGTAGGGGGGATGGGGCCCCGCGGGGAGGGTGAGGCATGAGTCAGGGGTGAGGGGACTGGTCTAGGTGGCGCTGAGGGCGGTGGTTAGGGGAGAGCTGATCTCCATTAGGGCCCACAAGGAGAGGAGGGAGCAGAGGGAGAGGCTGGTGGGGGAGATGGTGAGGGTAGACAGGAGGTATGCGGAGGTGCCGGAGGAGGGACTGTTGAGGGAGAGGTGTAGCCTCCAGGCCGAATTCGACCTGTTGACCACCAGGAAGGCGGAGGTGCAGTGGAGGAAGGCCCAGGGGGCGATTTATGAATATGGGGAAAAGGCAAGTCGGATGCTGCGCATCAGCTTCGGAAGCGGGATGCAGCTAGGGAGATTGGGGGAGTTAAGGACAGGGGAGGGAGTGTGGTGCGGAGTGGGGTTGGCATCAATAGGGTCTTCAGGGACTTTTATGAGGAACTGTATCGGTCCGAGCCCCCACTGGAGGAGGGAGGGATGGGCCGCTTTGTGGACCAACTGAAGTTCCCGAAGGTGGAGGAGGGACTGGTGGCGGGATTAGGGCCCCCGATTGGGTTGGAGGAGCTGGCCAAAGGGATAGGGAGCATGCAGGCGGGGAAGACACCGGGCCGGACCGTTTCCCGGTCGAATTTTACGAAAAATATGTAGACCTGTTGGGCCCGCTGTTAGTCAGGACCTTCAATGAGGCAAGGGACGATTTCCCCCGACGATGTCCCGGGCACTGATCTCCTTGATCCTGAAGCGGGACAAGGATCCCCCGCAATGTGGGTCTTACAGACCGATTTTGTTGTTAAATGTAGATGCCAAGGTGCTGGCGAAGGTCTTAGCCACGAGAATTGAGGATTGTGTGCCACAGGTCATCCACGAAGATCAGACGGGGTTCGTGAAGGGGAGGCAGTTGAACGCGAATGTGCGGAGGCTCCTGAACGTTATTATGATGCCGGCAAGGGAGGGGGAGGCGGAGATAATGGCGGCGATGGACGCTGAGAAAGCCTTCGATAGGGTAGAGTGGGGGTACTTGTTGGAGGTGCTGAAGAGGTTCGGGTTTGGGGAGGGGTTCATCAGGTGGGTTAGGCTGTTGTACGAGGTCCCGATGGCGAGTGTGGCCATGAACAAGAGGAGGTCTGAGTACCTTTGGTTGCATCGAGGGACGAGGCAGGGGTGTCCCTTGTCCCCCCCTGCTCTTCGCGCCGGCGATTGAATCCCTGGCTATGGCACTGGGGGAGTTGAGGAACTGGAGGGGGCTGGTGCGGGGTGTGGAGGAGCATAGGGTGTCGCTCTATGCGGACGACTTGCTGCTATATGTGGCAGACCCGGTGGGGGGAATGCCGGAGGTAATGAGGATCCTCAGGGAGTTCGGGGATTTCTCAGGGTACAAGCTCAACATGGGGAAGAGCGAGTTGTTCATGGTTCACCCAGGGGACCAGGAGAGGGGGATTGGCGTGCTCCCACTAAAAAGGGCGGAGAGGAGCTTCAGGTATTTGGGGGTCCAGGTGGCCAGGAGCTGGGGGGCCCTGCATAAACTTAATTTCACGAGGCTGGTGGAGCAAATGGAGGAGGGGTTTAAGAGGTGGGACGCGTTGCCGCTATCCCTGGCGGGTAGGGTGCAGTCAGTCAAGATGACGGTGCTCCCAAGGTTTTTGTTCCTGTTCCAGTGCCTCCTCATTCTTATCCCGAAGGCCTTCTTTAGGTGGGTCAACAGGAGCATAACGGGGTTTGTGTGGGTGCGAGGGACTCCGAGGGTGAGAAGGGTGTTCCTGGAGCGGAGTAGGGATAGGGGGGTGCTGGCGCTGCCCAACCTCTGTGGGTACCACTGGGCCGCCAGGGCGACGATGGTGCGCAAGTGGATGATGGAGGGGGAGGGGGCGGCATGGAAGAGGCTGGAGACGGCATCTTGTGAGGGTTTGAATCTGGAGGCGCTGGCAATGGCGCCGCTGCTGCTCCCTCCAATGAGGTATACCACGAGCCCGGTGGTGGCGGCTGCCCTCAAATTCTGGGGGCAGTGGAGGCGGCACAGGGGCAAGTTGGGGCCTCGGTGTGGACCCCGATACGGGGGAATCACCGGTTTGTCCCAGGGAGAATAGATGGAGGGTTTTCGGGGTGGCACAGGGCAGGGATAAGAAGGTTGGGGGACCTGTTTGTGGATCACGAGCCTGGGTGAGCTGGAGGAGAAGTACGGGCTCCGCCCGGGAAACGCCTTTAGGTATCTACAGGTAAGGCCGTTTGCCAGGTGACAAGTGGTGGAATTCCCGCTGCTGCCGCCATGCACGGTACAGGACAGGGTGCTCTCGGGGGCGTGGGTTGGAGAGGGGAAGATCTCGGCAACATACCAGGTGATGCAGGAGGAGGAGGAGGCCTCGGTGGAGGTGCTGAAAGGTAAGTGGGAGGAGGAGTTGGGGGAGGAGATTGAGGAGGGGACGTGGGCAGACGCCCTAGGGAGGGTGAACTCTTCCTCTTCGTGCACGAGGCTCAGCCTCATACAGTTTAAGGTGCTGCACAGGGCACACATGACCGGGACAAGGATGAGCCGGTTTTTTGGGGGTGAGGACATGTGTGTTAGGTGCTCAGGGAGCCCAGCAAACCACACCCATATGTTCTGGGCATGCCCAGCGCTGGAGGAATTCTGGAAGGGCGTAGCGAGGACGGTGTCGAAGGTGGTAGGATCCAGGGTCAGACCGGGCTGGGGGCTCGCAATATTTGGGGTGGCAGAGGAGCAAGGCGTGCAGGAGGCGAAGAAGCCGGTATTCTGGCCTTTGCGTTCCTGGTAGCCCGGCAAAGGATTCTTCTTCAGTGGGAGGATGCGAGGCCCCCAAGTGTGGAATCCTGGATGAACAATATGGCGGGGTTTATTAAATTGGAGAGGGTGAAATTCGCCTTAAGGGGATCGGTGCAAGGGTTTTTCAGGCGGTGGCAACCGTTCTTGGACTTCCTGGCAGAACGGTAGACAATGGTCAGCAGCAACCCGGGGGGGGGGCGGGGGAGCACGGGGGCGGGGGGGGGGGCTTCTATTTTATTTTTGTTTGTCTATACTGGGGGATCTGAGGGGGTGTATATATTTGCTATGTTTGCTATGTGTTTCGGCGGGTGTTAATATATTATTTATGTATGGGGGGAGGGGGGCACTGGGTTGTTTTGTTTTGTTTTGTATTTAATTCTATTGGGTTCCTTTTACATTTTGTTGCCGATATTTTGTGCAAACTTTAATAAAATCTTTTTTTTTAAATGTGTGAATGTGATGGCTGCTTATTATGCCTGCTACTATCACTGCTGCACATATCGGGGGCCCTCCTGGAGTTATCATCAGTGGAGAATGTCATTGCTTTTATTCTTCACCTAACATTCCTAGCCCATTTGTTCACAAATTAAATTTCTAAGCAAGAAAGAGAATCATTGCATTAATGAGGATACGAGATGTATTATTTATTTTACATTTAAAACTGGTTGTCCACCAAATCCTTTCATATTGGAATCTGCATTAGCGTGTTGAAAGTGTTCTTTTTTTAAAAAATGATTTTTCCGGGATGTAGGCGTCACTGGCGGGGCCTGCAATTGTTGCCCATCCTTAGATGCCCCTCTTCACAGCAAGAATATAGAGTGAATAAAGCAGAAGTTAACTAGGATATCTGAACAGCTGGTCATTGATTGTAATTCACCAAATATTGAATTTGCATTGTAAGTGCAGGGGAGTGAAGGAAGAAAATAACTCATGAATGCCTCAGGTGTAGGATATGATCTTGAGCCGGACAGCCTCAATTCGTTTGTAAACACATGGGGCGGGATTCTCTCAGCCCGGGGCCGGACCGGAGAATCCCCACGACCAACGCGAAGCGCGCCAGGCCGTCCCGATGCCAGCACACGATTCTCCGCAGAGCTGTGGCCCGGGATGGGCCAAGCGGCCGTCGTGAAAACACCGAGTCCTCGGCGCGGAAGGGTCGGTGGGGTGGCCTGTGGGGGATGGGGGGGGGGGTGGGGGGGGGGGTGAGGTGGGGGGGGGGGGGCCTCCGATGCCTGACCCGCGATCGGGGCCCACCGTTTGGCAGGCCGGCCTCTCTGGCTGGGGGCCTCCTTTCCTATGCGCCGGCCCCTGTAGTCCTGCGCCATGTTGCATTGGCGCCGGCGACACTGAGCATGTGCGGATCCTGCGGCGCCCAGTTCGTGCTGGGATCAGCAGCTGGAGTGGCGTCAACCACTCCAGTGCCGTGCTGGCCCCCTGTAGGGGCCAGAATTAGTCGTTGGGTCGGCTCGTTCACGCCGTCATAAAACGCGACTGTGTTTACGACGGCGTGGACACTTTGCCGCGGGATTAGAGAATCCCGCCCATGGTCATTCAAATAATCCCACCCCAAAATGGCTTTCATTGTTCTGAAGTTTAAAAAAATATAAAACTGATGATTCTCTGAACGTGGATTAGAAGTTTATAAATTAAAGCCCCATAAATCTATGATTAGTCAAGATGTGCCAGCTGGAATTATTCCAGCAGAGTCTCTGGTGTCCAAGGGCGATCTCTGTTTTGTGTGTCGATGATAGGTGCATGCATATCAGGGGTGCACAGTGGATAGACACCACACTGGGAAGGCAGAAGCTGGAGATTACCGGTATACTTAGCACCTGGGCTACAATGTACATCAAGAATAACTTGATCATTATGATCTAGTACAGTAATTTTGTGATAATGCCTGTAGTTAGCAATCAGTTACATGTATTTTATAGTATAATCAATTGCCAGCACGATTCAGTGGAATTGTCAGTTCTCCACGAGGCTGTATTGAAAAATCTATAATTCCAGGCTTTCCATCATTCTTTGTAAATAATTCAAAAATGGAATTTATATTGTGAAAATTCATCATTTACAAGCATTGTCCATGCATAATTGGGGCAGCATGGTGGCGCATTGGTTAGCACTGCTGTCTCACTGCGCCGAGGACCCGGGTTTAATCCCGGCCCTGGGTTGCGGTCCGTATGGAGTTTGCACAGTCTCCCCATGTCTGTGTGGGTCTCACCTCCCACAACCCAAAGATGTGCAGGATAGGTGGATTGGCCATGCTAAATTGCGCCTTAATTGGGAAAGAAAATAATTGGGTACTCTAAATTTGTTTTTAAAAGGTGCATGCATAATTAATTCCAATTTTGCAATAGTGAAAAGCAACAAATTGTTTCTATGCAGACCTTTAACGTAATAACCAAAGCGGTGCAAAAGGTGGCACAGTGGACAGCACTGCAGCCTCACGGCGCAGAGGTCCAGGTTCGATTCCGGCTCTGGGTCACTGTCCGTGTGAAGTTTGCACATTTTCCCCGTGTTTGCGTGGGTTTCGCCCCCACAACCCAAAGATGTGCAGGGTAGGTGGATTGGCCACGCTAAAATTGCCCCTTAATTGAAAAAATGAATTGGGTACTCTAAATTTGTAAAAAAAATAATAACCAAAGCGAAATTTGACAATGAACCACATAAGGCACGATTGGGACAGATGATCAAAATCTCGGTCAAAGAAGTCCTTTTTAAGGAAAGTTACAAAGAAAGAAAAGAGGTAGAGGTTTAGGGAGGGAATTCTAGAGCCTAGGCAGCTGAAGACGCAACCACCAATAATGGAGCAATTAAAATCGAGGATCCTGAAGAGACCAGAATTAAATGATCTTGGAGGGCTTTGGGATCAGCAGCTGGCGCGGCGTGAACCGCTCCAGTGCTGTGCTGGCCCCCTGTAGGGGCCAGAATTAGTCGTCGGGTCGGCCCGTTCATGCCGTCGTAAAACGCGACTGTGTTTACGGGTGGGAGAAGATTAATAATAATCGCTTATTGTCGCAAGTAAGCTTCAGCGACGTTACTGTGAAAAGGTCCTAGTCGCCACATTCCGCTGCCTGTTCAGGGAGGCCGGTAAGGGAATTGAACCCACGTTGCTGGCATTGTTCTGCATTACAAGTCAGCTGTTTAGCCCACTGTGCTAAACCAGCCTCTGGTACAGAGATGGGAAGGGGTGATGCCACGACAAGATTAAAAAAAAAAAAGAAGAAAAATGAGGATTTTAAAATTGAGACATTGCTTGACTGGAAGTCCATGTAATTCACCAAGTGCAGGATGATGGGTGAAATGGTTTTGATGTGAGTAACCATGCAGGCAGCAGAACTTTGGATGACCTTAAGTTTATGAAGGCTAGAATGTGGGAAACCAGACAGAAGTGGCCCCTGGCCACAGGGGAGGTGCCAGAGGACTGGAGGACGGCTCATGTGGCTTCACTTTTCAAGAAGGTGTTAAGAGTTAAGCCAGGAAATTACAGAGCAGCGAATCTCTGACCAACTGGAAAACTATTGGAGAAATATTCTGAAGGACCGAATCAATCTTCACTTGGAGAGGCAAGGTTTTATCAGGAATAGTCAGCATGGCTTTGTCTGAGGGAGGTCATGCCTCACAAATTCATTTGAATTTTTTGAGGTGGTGACCAGCTGTGTCGATGAGGGTGGTGCAGTTTATGTCGTTATTATGGATTTTAGCAACGCCTTTGACAAAGCCCCACAAGTGAGACTGATAAAAAAGGTAAAAGCACATTGGACCTAGGGAAACATGGCAAGTTAAGTCAAAAATTGGCTGGTTTAATGATAGGAGACAGAGGATAGTGGTCGAAGGCTATTTTGGTGACTGGAGGTCAGAGTCCAATGGCATACCACAAGGATCAGTGCTGGGTCCCTTATTGGTCATGACATATATATATAAATGATATAAAAGAAAATGTGGGTGGATGATAAGTTTGAAGATGACATGAAAATTGGCTGGGTGGTTGATGGTGAAGAAAGAAGGTCTTGGATTACTGGAGGATATAGATGAATTGGTCAGATGGGCAGATCAGTGGCAGATAGAATTAAACCCTGAAAAGTGTGAGGTGATGCACTTTGGAAGGAGTAACATGACAAAGGAGTTTTCAATAAATGGCAGCTCAGTGGAACAGAGGGATCTTGGGGTGTTTGTCCATAGATCCCAGAAGGGGCGGACATATTAATGGAGTAGTTAAGGCACATGGGAACTTGTCTTTATCAGTCATAATATAGTTTATAAGAGCAGGGAGGTTATGTTGGAGCTGTACAAAACTTTGGTAATGTCACAGCTGGAGTACTGTGTTCAGTTCTGGTCACCGCAATGTGCAAACTCCACACGGACAGTGACCCAGAGCCGGGATCGAATGGCTGCATACAATTCTGTTGCTGCTAATGGCCCAAAACACCTCATGGATACCCGATCTTGCGTTGCTAGATATGTTCTGAATCTATCTCACTAAGCACGATGGTAGTGCCACACATCACTATGGAGATTATCCTCAATGAAAAGATGGGACTCATCTCCACAAGGACTGTGCGGTGGTCACTCTTAGATCTGTATTTGATTTTCAGAACTGAGATTTATTTTATCTTCACATGGGTCCTGAGGGTTGCCTGAGCAAGTGTTGAAGTATTGAGTAGAGCACCTGTTTCGGGAGTTTCGTATCAGGCATGCAGATGATGTGGCCTTCTCAGTTGTGCGTGGTCAGTGCTTTGATGCTGGGGATGTTGGTTCTGGCTAAAGCACAGATGCTGGTGTGCTTCACCTGTCAATAGATTTGCAAGATCTTGCAGAGGCAGCCTCTCCAAGGTATTTCTCCAGGGTATTGAGGTTTCTACTGTATATAGTCTATACCAGGTCTATAATCTGCCTTCAATTCTATGGGTTTGACTTTAGCTAACAGTCTCTTCAGAGGAAGTTTATCAAATATCTTCAGGAAGTCCATAAAAAGAACTTGCATAGACATTCCCCTGTCTTCTACGTGAGTCACTTCTTCAAAACAATCAGATTCACCAGGCTTGCCCTCCCCTTCACAGATTCATGCTGGCTCTCTCTGATTTCTCTCTTTTTTAAGACCCTGCTTGTTACCTATCTATTTGACCCAGATTTTATTCATCTTATTTGGCTGGAAGCCAGTTTTTGCCTGATTATGCTTGTTAAGTGCCTTGGGATTTTTTTTTTGTGCTAGATAAATACAAGGTTTTTTTTTTGTTAACTTAAGTTAATTATTGTTTGGGATCATTACCAGTAAATTAGACACTCTAGTTAATTTTTGATGTGGAATCTTGTCAAATGGTTTATCAAATTCTAAGAACAAAAGAGTATCACTTACCCCTTATAAATTTACAGCATGTTCAATTAAAAAAGAGTAACAGCTCCTGGAAGTAGGGTTGACTAAATACAATTACTTTTCTTTTGTCATTGAAATGAATGCCTTCTTGTTTGCTTTCTAATTGTTTATACACTCATTTTGTGTTTTCCTTTTCGACAAAGTTCATATGATTTGCTGTATTTTGGGATGAATTGCAATTGTAATTGTGTACACTGTATACTGGAAGGTTATTTGATGTAACCACATTGTTTTCATAATGGGAAAGTGACTGGTCTCTATATAATAATTGCATGAAACTGTAGATTATGTACATCTAATAGTTGTGGCACTGAGACAAACAAACAAGGAGGAAGAGATTTCTGTCCAGACAGTATTTAACAATGACACCAGAGGGCAGTTGATCTTGGTGAATGACGATTGTCAGATAGATTGTAAATAGTATGGGGGTTATCCCACAGTCTTACCTGACCACTTTCTGTGCTGAAGGGGGTCACAGTATTCGGGTAAAGCACCTACAAAGTCAACTTTGATGGGCTGCACATTCTGTCTGGATGGCTGAAAACTGTCTCCACTGCCAAGTCTTGTTCTCTCAGCTCTCAAATGGCCAATGTTCCAGGGGCAGACGAAGAAAATGCTTCAAAGTCACTCCGAAGCTCTCCTTGAAATGCAGCAGCATTGACATTAATGATTGGGAGGAGCTTGCTACTAATTGTTCAGATGGCAACAAATTGTCCAACATGTCTGCATGGGTTTCCTCCGGGTGCTCCGGTTTCCTTCCACAGTCCAAAGATGTGCAGGTCAGGTGGGGTTATGGGGATAGGATGGGGAAATTGGCCTAACCACTGTGCTACTGTGCCGCCCATATGCTACATCCTCGCGGACATGGCACCCACTCCCGGTGGCCGCGAATGTCACCACAGCGCCGAATGTCATTGGGTCATTCCGGGGCTCGAGCAGGGACCTGTGTCATATCCCAATCTACTGCCCATAGATGCATCCAGGTAATGACGGATGCGCTGTATGCCCTGTCGTCAGACTATAACAACTTTGACCTGGACCAGGCCCACCAAAATGCCTGGGCTGCAGGATATGCTGCCATCGCTGGGATGTTCCACGTTCAGGGGGCGATTGATGGCACACATGTCACCCATCAGGGGTTGCTTTATATTATCAGGAAGGGGTTCCACTCCCTGAATGTTCAGATCGTATGCAACCATTACCTCAGAATTATGCATGTGTGTATTCATTACCCTGGGAGGGGAATAACAGCTACCTCCTGGGGTGCTCAGAGATTCCCAGTGTCTTCAAGGACAGCCCAGAATGACTGGTTGGCTCATGGGGACAAGGGATACCCACTGAGGTCATGGCTGATGACACCAGTGTGGGGACCAGAGACCGAGGTGGAGGCCTGATATAATGAAGCCCATGTTGCCACCTGCGCTGTCATTAAGTGGTTCATCAGGCTGCTGAAAATGCGATTCCAATGCGATGACCGGTCCAGCGGTGCCCTGCAGTGTACCCCCTCCCCCACCCCAGAGGGTCTCCCATTTTGTGGTGGTCTGCTGTAAACTCTACAATCTGGCACAACGGGGCGACGTACTGGAGGAGGAGATGGATGGTCTGAGGAGGAGGCAGATTAGGAGGGGCTGGAGGGCGAGCCGGAGGAGGAGGCAGAGAAAGGAGTATAGGCTGCGGTGAGACTCCAACATGCGAGGAGGACCAGGGAGGCCCTCATGATGGACCTGTGTGGCCACTGTCTGAGAGTCACTATGCACGGCAGGAGAATGATGATAACGCATTGCAAGGAAAGCTCTGGTGTTCCTGAGTTAATGCTAAGTCTTACTTTTGTCTTTGTGCTGACAGTGCGCTCGCACCCATCCTCTGAACGGAATCTGCATCAGGGGCTTTTGATCTTGGACCACTGTTCCCGCGGGGGCAGGAGGTGGGGCTGGCGGAGCAGAAAGCAACATAGGGGTGGGGGTGCGGGCAGGCCTGCTGTGAAGATTATCATGACAGAAGCTTTGCATGTATGAGCAATGAGGTGTGACATGTTTTAATAGTGAACGTTTTACTATGACATATTTCCATTCCACCTAGCTACTGATCCCACAGTGCCCACTCAGTGCTCCTCACTCTTCTTGATCTTTCGTGGTCTACTGCTATGTCTAGGTGTGTCCCCAGGATGCACATCAGAGGTGGAGGCGGCCTGCTGCTTTCCACACCCTGTGGCCTTTGATGTCCTTGGACATCCTCTGGAGGGCCAGGAGCTAGGGGGCCCCGGCCGACTTACCGGGATCACCGGCGTTGCCATCGTGTTCTGCCCGCTGCCCTTGAGATGCGCTGGTGTCAAGAGGGGCAGATTCTCAGAAGAAGTGGCGACTGTCATAGTCTCCTTGGTGCCAGGCCCAAGTTGGCCCCCAGTACTTTCTCCTCCCTGATAGTGCCCATAGGGCTCTGGGGGACTCCATGGGACAGAGGGGCAGCTAGAATGATCTTCAAAGGCCTCTGAGTCATCTGACATTGCCAGTCCTGGTGCCAGGAGAGAAAGGTGGTAACTTACCCTTGCAATTCATCGGATGTCGTTGGCCTTCTTCAAACATTGGCCAATGGTCCTCTCTGTCATGCTGCCCACATTGCGGCCACTGCCACTCCCTCCCAGGTGGCATTTCTCACCCTGCTACTGGTCAGGATTCTCTCAGCCCGGAGAATCCCCGTGACCGGCAGGAATCGCGCCACGCCGCCTTGACGCCGGTTGACGCGGCACCGGTCGGGGGCTGCTCTACGCTGCTGGTCCACCGATTTTCGGCCCGGGATGCGGCCGTTGTGAAAACGCTGAGTCCCGCCGGCGCCGTCCACACCTGCTCTCTGTCGTCGGGAACTCGGCGTGTAAGGGTCGGGGGGCGGCCTGTGTGTGGGGGAGGGGGGACGACCCCGGGGGGGGGGGCCTCCGATGTGGCCTGGCCCGCGATCGGGGCCTACCGATCGGCGGGCCGGCCTCTCTGTTTGGGGGCCTCCTTTCCTACGCGCCGACCCCTGTAGTCCTGCGCATGCGCACGTTGCCAGTGCCCAGTTCGCGGCGGGATCAGCAACTGGAGTGGCATGAACCGCTCCAGTGCCATGCTGGCCCCCTATAAGGGCCAGGATTAGTCATTGGGTCGGCCCGTTCACGCCATCGTAAAACGCGGCGGCGTTTACGACGGCGTGGACACTGCCGTGGGATTAGAGAATCCCGCTCAGGGTGCCCCACCTCTCATTCATAGCATCGGGATGCCTTGTGAAGTCAGCATCCCCAAAGCGAGGAGCTGGTCTGCGCATTGCTATGCTTGTGTATTGACTGGGAGTCAGTGTTGAGGGAGCGTTTAAAAACAGCTCCCTCTTGTTAGTGGCAAACAGCTGAGGTAAGGGAGCTACTGATGTTGAGAATTACCTGGGCGCCCGTTTGTGGCACTAAGTGTTTTTGAATATGGGTCGTGATCTTGCCAATGCAGCTGCTGCGAAACACCCCTGCCAGACACACCCAAAACTGGCATTTAACTTTGGTCCGTTGAATCGCGCCCTGTGTGTTTCAAGAGCTTTTTCAGAAGTTGTCCTAAATATTTATCCCTATTTCACCTGATGCCATTTAATCCTCTTTAATTTAGCCAAAATATAGTTCAAGGATGTTGTATCAGTGTTTTTAATTACACCCTCCTTTTTAATCTTGACCACCTACAATTGTGCTCCAATTAATGTTTTAAACTCATATTACGTTGGTAAATTTAGAATCAGTGGGCTGGAATTTAATTGGGCTGACCTGCCAGGAGCTGTGGTGGGGATGGGTGTGAGGTGAATGGTGTGGCGAGTCTGTACAGTGCAGGGTACCTGGAAGTTGGGCTTTTCCTGGAGATTATGGAGTTTTAACACAGAAGCCTGATTGAGGCTTGGGTTCCAGTCAGACTGGGTGCAGCCAGAGGAGACCAGAGGGCCAAACTGGTTGAGGCCCTGGAGAGGAATGTGGAGGTTTGCTAATCTTAGGGTCCAGAGGGTTTAATTCTGGGGCTGGGAGGGGAAAATCAAACCCAGGATTCCAAGGTAATGGTGGGGAGTCAATCTAGAATTCTGGGATGAATTGGATGCCTAGATGAGGGAGGGGACAGAGTCCTGGAGATTGAGTTGGAGGTCTCCTTGGGAAGGTCAGGTGAGATGGGAAGGGTCACGAGCAGCAGGTGTCTGGTTCCAATATTTGCCAATGTAAGAATGCTGCATCCAGCAAGTAAGTGGACCGGTACTTACCTTATGCACCTAACAGTCCTTGGCCAGGTTTAGCTGCCAGCTTTCCCAAGGCTTGGGTAACATGGCCGTCCGTGGTTGAACTCAAAATTGTGAATCAAAATAAGGTTCATTATAACATTTGAAGTGCCAACCCACCTCCTTAGACAGAGTTTACCAACTTCAGCAGCCCGAGCCAAGTAGGCAAATTTTCTGGGTTAAGATTTTCGCCTCAATGTTTCTCTGTCATTGTTCTTCTCAAGCCTTCCTAGATGTTTTTGTTTTAATGGTATGACATTTGGCTATCTTTTAATTTGACCTTAGTTTCCTTTCCTTGATGGTTGTTAAGGACTAGATTCAGAAACACTTTGTGCTACATGAGGGAAGGAAGGAATCCAATTACATCTCTGAAAATCTGCTCCTCTTCTTATATGAAAGCAAAACACTGCAGATGCTGGAAATCCAAAATAAAAGCACAAAATGCTGAAAAACCAGGCCTGGCAGCATCGGTGCAGAGAGAAACCGAGTTAATGGGCACGATCAAACCAAATGGGAACAGAGTCCCGTAATGAGTGTGTTTAGCCGGGTATTCCCGGCCCTCACAGCACCGAGAAACACCACGCTATGTATCGGGATTCTGGTTCTATTCGGGGCCTAAGCAGGGAACACCCTACCAAGGACGCACCTCATTCATTTGCTGCACTGAGGAGCTCCGCTCACCAGAACTGTTCGATGCAGAAGGAGATTGGGACGCCATTTCTACCCCCCGCCCCAACCACCAAGCACAACTTGCCTATAAAGGGCACCCTGGGCCAGATCCCCATTGTGGGAAAAATGCTAGCTTGGCACCACCAGCCTGACATCACAGCATTGCTCCTGCCGGTTGGCAGTGCCAGCTGGGCACCTTGGTATTGCCAGGCTTGTACTCAGGTGGCACAGCCAGGGTACCAGGCTGGTGCTACCAGGGTACCCAGGTGGCACCAGTAGTGCCAGGGAGTGAACCTGCCCAGAGGGCAAGCACCTAGGGGCCTCCGATCCCCTGGGAGACCCCACGAGTGCCATTCTGTCTGGTTCCCATTTCCCAAATTAAAAGATAGCACTAAATGCCGCTTACCCAACGTCTCCAAGGCGAAGGGGTTAGAGCCCAATGCCCCCGGATAGCTCATCGGAGGGCATATTAAAGTGAGATTAGCTGTCCCACTGTGATATGCAGATTTTCAAAATAGGGATCCTGCCCACAATGGGTGGGATTCAGATCGTGGCATTGCGTGAGATCGCATTAGATCTTGGGAGCCGCGGCAAGCCGGATGCCACAGTGGTTAGCACGACTGCCTCACAGCGCCAGGGACCCGGATTCAATTTCAGCTTTGGGTGACTGTGTGGAGTTTGCACGTTCTCCCCGTGTCTGTGTGGGTTGCCACCGGATGCTCCGGTTTCCTCCCACCATCCAAAGATGTGCAGGTTAGGTGGATTGGCCATGCTGAATTTCCCCTTTGTGTCTAAAAAGGTTGGTGGGGTTACTGGGTTATGGGGATAAGGTGAGGGCGTGGGCCTAGGTAGGGTGCTCTTTCAAAGGGCCGGTGCAGACTTGATGGGCCCTATGGCCTCCTTCTGCACCATAGGGATTATATGATAAGAGCGCTATCCCAGCATCTACTTGTCGCGCTGCCTTTCGGGCACAATGCGGCCAGTAGATCGCGTCCAATGTTTTGAGTCTGTGTGTCTTTTCCGTTTTTCCTGTGCCTCTTCTTGGCTTGTATTTTTTCATTCTTCTTCAATACTGTGGAGGAGGTGGACAGGGAAATAATTCATTGATTGTTGGAAATTTGCAAAGAAAATAAATGTTTACCCCTTCAAATTGCCTTACACTCAGGGTTACTTCTACAAATTGGCTCTATTCGTGTGCTTTTGCTGTCATCCACTCGAGTGTTAGGCCTGAGCAGGCACAAGATTCACAAAATATTGAAGAAAGGAAGACTTTTTTCCCCCCTCTCACTCAGATGCCGTCCACAAGTTCTATAAATCTTGGTACTATTGCAATTTCTTCCATTCCATTTCTCAAAAGTTGTCAAATACAATCAAATAATGTGACATGCAAACAACTGACTGCAGTTTTTGTGGTATAAAGGTCTGTTACACATAGGGTTAATGTGGGACTGAGTACACTGACGCCTATATGTAGTGTTGGACAGAGCCATGTGCATGAGCAAGCATGGAGACAGCTCCTGGTTTGAACCATGAACTGTGATATGTGAATATAGTTCCTGTAGTTAATAAATACAGTTAACCCACTTAAGACTACGGCGATTTCATTAAGATCTACCGAACGGTGTCCAACACCCTACAACATAGTGTCATTTCTTGAAAGTGCCCAGAAGCTCATAGAAGCTAGTGCAGGAATTCAAAAGCTAGAACATTCTGATTTAACACATCTGAAGTGAAGACACAGAGGGAGATCTCCGCTCCATGGCAGAATTAGAAGCAGAAAGACAGACAGAAGAAAAGAAACTCCACTCTTCATTAAGACCAACTGAATGGTATCTAACCCTTACAACAGTGTGCTAATAACTTAGTGGGATAGAAATTGGTATGTGTTATGGATATATGGTGGCACACAGGAGAGCAAATTAGCAGTTGGATGGCCTGCGTTCAATCTGCACTGGCACTATTGCAAAATTTTTCATCCTGGGCAGCAGCCTAAAGCAGCTGTTGGGCCGCTTGAGAATATCAGTTAGTATTCTAAAGGATTCCTGTACTTTAGATGCCAATGAGCAGGGCAGTCTTCAGCATAACCTGAAGCTGCCAATTAAAGCAAGCTACATATTTTTTTAAATCCAAATTTTAGAGAACCAGAACTTTTCTCCACCAAATTCACACCTTGCAGATTGCCTCCCCCCTCTCCCCCCTCTCCCCCCTCCCCCCCCCCTCCTTCCCGGAGGGAAACCGTATCTTGCCTGCCGTCGGAGTACTCCACGTAGGCGTAACTGGGGTTGGCGTGGAGCAGTCGGACCTTTTCAACTAGGGGGTCCGTTTTATGGCTCCTCGCGTGCCTCCGGAGAAGAACAGGTCCCGGAGTCGTCAGCCAAGGTGGAAGCGAGACCCCGGAGGTAGACTTCCTGGGGAAGAGAAACAATCGCTCATGAGGGGTCTCATTTGTGGCCGTGCAGAGGAGTGACCTAATGGAGTGTAGGGCATCGGGTAGGACCTCCTGCCAGCGGGTGGTTGGGAGATTTCTCGACCGCAGGGCCAGAAGGACAGCCTTCCACACGGTCGCGTTCTCCCTCTCCACCTGCCCGTTTCCCCGTGGGTTATAGCTGGTCGTTCTGCTCGAGGCGATGCCTTTGCTGAGCAGATACTGATGCAGTTCATCGCTCATGAACGATGTACCCCGGTCGCTGTGGATATAAGCAGGGAAACCGAACAGGGTGAAGATGCTGTGCAGTGCCTTAATCACCGTGGCTGAGGTCATGTCGGTGCAGGGAATGGCGAATGGGAAATGGGAGAACTCATCGATCACGGTGAGGAAATAGGCATAACGGTTGGTGGACGGGAGGGGCCCCTTGAAGTCCACGCTCAGTCGCTCAAAGGGCCCCGAGGCCTTCACGAGCCGAACATTGTCTGGCCGATAGAAGTGCGGTTTGCACTCCGCACAGACCTGGCAGGCCCTGACCATGGCCTTGACCTCCTTGGTTGAGTAAGGTAGGTTGCGGGACTTGATGAAATGGACGAGCCGGGTAACCCCCGGGTGGCAGAGGTCATTGTGGATGGCTTGCAGGCGGTCCTCCTGCGCGTTGGCGCATGTGCCGCGGGACAGGGCATCTGGGGGCTCGTTGAGCTCCCCTGGACGATACTTGATATCGTACGAGTAGGTGGAGAGTTCGATCCTCCACCTCAAAATTTTATCGTTTTTTATTTTGCCCCGTTGCGTGTTATCGAACATATAGGCGACCGACCGTTGGTCGGTGACGAGGGTAAACCTCCTACCGGCGAGGTAGTGTCTCCAGCGCCGCACAGCCTCCACAATGGCTTGTGCCTCCTTTTCGACTGCAGAGTGTCGAATCTCGGAGTCGGTGAGGGTTCGGGAGAAGAACGCTACTGGTCTGCCTCCTTGATTGAGGGTAGCAGCCAGGGCGATGTCTGATGCATCGCTCTCTACCTGGAAAGGGATGGTTTCGTCCACCGCGTGCATGGCGGCCTTGATGATGTCGGCCTTGATGCGGTTGAAGGCCAACTGGGCCTCAGCCGAGAGGGGAAAAGTGGTGGTCTTTAGGAGTGGGCGGGCTTTGTCCGCATACTTGGGGACCCACTGGGCGTAATAGGAGAAAAGCCCCAAGCACCGTTTGAGGGCCTTGAGGCTGCGGGGGAGAGGGAGTTCCTTAATGGGGCGCATGCGGTCGGGGTCGGGACCTAGGACCCCGTCTTCCACGACATAGCCGAGGATGGCCAGCCGGGTGGTGTGGAAAACGCATTTGCCCTCGTTATAGGTCAGGTTAAGGGCTCGGGCGGTCTGGAGGAACTTTTTGAGGTTAGCGTCATGGTCCTGCTGATCATGGCCGCAGATGGTGACATTGTCCAAGTACGGGTCCACCATTTGGTCCATCGCCCTTTGAAAGACGGAGACCCCATTTGTGACACCAAAGGGGACCCTGAGGAAGTGGAAGAGCCGGCCGGCTGCTTCGAAGGCAGTATAGGGGCGGTCTTTTGGTCGGATGGGGAGCTGGTGGTAGGCAGATTTGAGGTCGACCGTGGAAAAGACTCGGTATTGGGCGATCCGATTTACCATTTCCGCGATGCGAGGAAGGGGGTACGCATCAAGCTGCGTGAATCGGTTTATGGTCTGGCTATAATCCACGACCATCCGTTTCTTCTCCCCGGACCGGACCACCACCACTTGCGCTCTCCAAGGGCTGTTGCTAGCCTCGATGACCCCCTCTCCCAGTAAACGCTGGACCTCTGACTTGATAAAAGCCATATCTTGGGCACTGTAGCGCCGGCTCCTGGTGGCGACGGGCTTACAGTCAGGAGTGAGGTTAGCGAATAGCGAGGGGGGTGCGACTTTCAGTGTCGCAAGGCAGCACACCGTAAGGGGGGGCAAGGGTCCGCCGAACTTCAGTGTCAGTCTTCGGTGGCTGCACTGGAAATCCAGTCCGAGCAGCAGGGGGGCACAGAGGTGAGGGAGGATATAAAATTTGAAACGGGTGTATTTGGCACCCTGGATCGAGAGATCCGCAATACTGTACCCCGTGATTTGTACCGAGTGGGACCCAGATGCGAGGGCTATGGTTTGGGATGTGGGATGGGTGCGTAGGGAGCAGCGCCTTACCGTTTCAGGGTGGATAAAGCTCTCCGTGCTCCCGGAGAGGCATGCAGTGTCGTGCCCGTTGACCTGGACCTGCATCATGGAGTCCTGCAGGTGTTTTGGCCGAGTTTGATCGAGGGTGATCGCACCCAGTCGCGGGTAGTCAGAGTCGTAAAATGGCCGCTGCCGTTGGTCGCACGTGTCGGGTCGAGAAGATGGCCGCCGACCAGATGGCCGCTCCCATGATTCGCACGAGGCTGATGACGCGTCAGAAGAGGACATGTCGGGTCGGTGCGCAGCAGCATTGCGAGGCCTGCAGGGCCTGAGAGCCTGATTTTCGGGCCGGCTGTTCTTTGTTTTTCTGGCCCCTGGGTCTGGCCAGGCAGACCCTCGCAAAGTGCCCTTTCTTCCCGCAGTCGCTGCAGGTCGCGGAGCGGGCTGGGCAGCGTGGGCGTGGGTGCTGGCCCTGCCCGCAGAAGTAGCAAGGTGTGCCCCCATGGTGAGCGGGTCGCCGTGTGGCGCAGGCATGTAATACGGGCGAGTCTGAGGAAGTCCGGGGGGGGCTGGCAGAGTCCGCGGGGTACGTACCCAAGTTATGTCGGGCCACCTCCAGTGAGGAGGCGAGCGTTAGCGTCTCCTGGAGTTCTTTTGCCCCGTTTTCGAGCAGTCGCTGCCGGATGTAGGTCGAGCGGATGCCGGACACGAAAGAATCTCTGATGTGCAGGTTCATATGGACTCCCCCTGTCACATCCTGATGGTCACAGTCCCTGGCCAGCGTAGTGAGTTTCTCAACAAACTCGTCGAGCGATTCCCCCGAGCGCTGCCGGCAGGTAGAGAGCAGATGCCGGGCGTGCACCTTGTTGACGGGTTTGACAAACCGCTTGCGGAGCAACTCAATCGCTTCCTCATAAAATCGTCGCCTTTTCGAGCGTGGCGGAGATTCTGTGACTCACCCGGGCGTGGAGTAGACGCAGCTTGCGTGGCCCCAGGATGGGAGTCTCTGAGGAGTCCAGGTAGGCCTCGAAGCACCGCAGCCAGTATTTAAAAATTTCCTTTGCCTCCGGCGTTCGTGCTTCCAGATTGAGCTTCTCTGGTTTTAGGCCTGCGTCCATCCTGAATCTAGTTTAGCCTATTAAATTGAGGTAACCTCAATAATGATGCTTAGAGATTAAACTGTAAAGAAGGCTTTATTAGGCTAATAACTATGCTACAGATTTGGAAGAGAGCTGACTGCTATACAGACCATGAGGCAGGCCTTTATGTATGGCTCCCAGATGGGCGGAGCCAGAGGCGGAGTCCCCAGGGTTCCAAGCCTGGTCTTAAAGGGGACATCACCTTACATGATGATAAGGCAGTAACCGTTCATCACACGCCCCACCTCCCCCCCCTCCTCCCCCACCTCCCCCCCTCCTCCCCCACCTCCCCCCCACCTCCCCCACCCCCCCCTGCCCCCCACCTCCCCCCTCCTCCCCCACCTCCCCCCCTCCTCCCCCTCCTCCCCCCCTCCTCCCCCTCCTCCCCCCTCCCCCCTGCCCCCCTCCCCCCTCCTCCCCCACCTCCCCCCCACCTCCCCCCTCCTCCCCCTCCCCCTTCCTCCCCCCTCCTCCCCCCCTCCTCCCCCCTCCTCCCCCTCCCCCCTCCTCCTCCTCCCCCCCACCTCCCCCTCCCCCCTCCTCCTCCTCCCCCCCACCTCTCCCCCCCCACCTCTCCCCCCACCTCCCCCCCACCTCCTCCTCCCCCACCCCCACCTCCCCCCCCTCCTCCCCCCCACCTCCCCCTCCTCCCCCCCTCCTCCCCCCTCCTCCCCACCCTCCTCCCCACCCTCCTCCCCACCCTCCTCCCCACCCTCCTCCCCCCTCCTCCCCCTCCTCCCCCCACCCCTCCTGCCCCCTCCCCCTCCTCCCCCTCCTACTCCCCACCCCCCTCCCCCCCAACCCTCCACCTCCCCCCCACCTCCCCCACCCCCCCCCTACCCCCCACCTCCCCCCTCCTCCCCCCCCTCCCCCCCTCCCCCCCTCCTCCCCCTCCTCCCCCCCCCCACCTCCTCCCCCACCTCCCCCCCCACCCTTGTTGGGTAAGCTGCCTGCCAAGATGTAACAAATGCTGACCGCCCACGTTAAATACATAGATGAGGCCTGCGATCTAATCTTACTGACCTCTTGAGAAAACCATGCCAATGGGTTACCTAATAGAGGTTTATAAGAGTATGAAAGGTTTAAAGTAGAGTCGATACAGAGGGAGTGTTTTTGTTTGGGGGAAGAGCATAACTAGAAACCATTAAAGAAGATGTTCACCGTGAGATTCAATCGTGAGAACGTGGAACGCACCACCACAGGGAGTGACTCTAGATGGATTTTAGCAGAAGCCAGATGACATATTTAGAGGGAGGAAATGGGAGGAGGCTGAAGCGGAGCTTAAATACTGGCTGGCTGTTTTCTGTGCTGTTTATTGTGTGCAATCCTACATCATCTTTGGCCACCTGTGATCCAAAAACCCAGACTCAACTTTGCAAGAAAAATCTCTCCCAAATCTATAACAATATATTAACCTTCTATCACATTGCAATTGAACTTTTAATGCTGCATTACCGTTAGAAATAATTCAAATTGCTAAAGAAATGAAAGATTTTGAAAGTTGATTAAAATTCATTCCGAAATGGATGAAATGATTAAATAGGTTGCATTTACCCTGTGGGGATTGGGATGTGCTTTAATGAGACATGAAAAAAGGAATAGAAGATTAAAAGCTGCAACAGATGCTCAGCTTGATGATCAAATATTCAAATCCATTTTCGGTAATACAAACTGCTTAAAGTCCGACAGCCTATTGCTTTTCTATGTTGCACTTTATAGAAAGATGTGCAGGTTTGGTGGATTGGGCATGCTAAACTGTCTCCAGGAGAAAGACCCACCACACAGAGATACCAGCCAATCAGAGGCCAGCAGCACTGTGTCACACTAAGATCGGTGGCCATTGTCAGTATTACAGGAGGCCCTGAGCCCAGGAGGAAGAGGAACCAAACTAGAGTAAGTCTGCTGGGGCCAGGCTGGCTGATCGCTGCAAGGTGTGTGGGGAATTGGGGGTTGGACACAGAAGCAAAGCTGGGGATGGGGAGGTTTGGGGCGGGATTCTCTAATCCTGAGGCTAAGCGTTGACGCCGTCATAAACGCCGTCACGTTTTACGACAGCGTCAACAGGTCCCCAGGATCAGCGATCCTGCGCCTCACAGGGGCCAGCACGGCACTGAAGCGACTCACACAGCTCCAGCTGCCGATACCGGTGTCAAATGGGCACCGGGGGTATGCACATGTGTGTTACGACCGACGCGAACTCGCGCATACGCGCTAGTTGCCTTCTCCGCGCCGGCCCCGACGCAACATGGCGGAGAGCTACAGGGGCCCGGCGCGGAGGAACATAGGCCCCCACCAGGAGAAGCCGGCCCGCCGATTGGTAGGCCCTGAACGCGGGCCAGGCCATGGTGGAGGCCCCCCTCCCGGGGTCGGATCCCCCCTCCCCCACGACTAGGCCGCCCCTCCGCAGGATGAACGGCGAGGTCCGCTGGGTAGGACCACATGTGAACGGCGCCAGCGGGACTCGGCCTATCTCAGCGGCCACTCGGCCCATCGTGCGTGGAGAATCGGCGGGCGGCCTCCCCAACCGTCGCCGTGCCGACTGCGCCGTCGTCAATGGCGGGGATTCTCCGGTTACCGGACAATCAGTGGAGCAGTGTTGGAGTGGCATTGCGTGAATCGGGTGCCCTCCCCCGGACGATTCTCCGACTGGCCTGGGGGTCGGAGAATCCTGCCTGTGGTGTCTGAATGGCATAGGGGACCGGGAAGGAAACACCCTTGAAACAACTTGAAACCTGCCGGGCTGCATGTTGGGTGCAGACCTCTGCCATCATCCCATAAATTAGGAAAGTGGTGGGATGAGGCCCTTAATTAGGCATTAATTGCCCTTATAAGAACTCAATTCACCTCCCCTGCTGTCTGCCGGGATGGGCTAGTGGCTGATATGCTACGAATGGCAAGATACCCTAATTTACAGATCTCCCACCTGTTTCCTGCCTGCTGGTGACTTTTAAAATTCAGTCTATTGCAAGCACCCAATTAATTTTTTTTCCAGTTAAGAGGCAATTTATCGTGGCCAATCCACCTACCCTGCACATCTTTGTGTTGGGGGGGGGGGGGGTGCGGAGACCCGCACAGACCCGGAGAGAATGTGCGGAGACCCGCACAGACCCGGAGAGAATGTGCAAGCTCCACACGGACAGTGACCCGGGACCTGGGTCCTCGGCGCCGTGAGGCAGCAGTGCTAACCACTGCAATGCCGTGCCACCCAGCCTATTGAATAAATAAAATTCCTTTTTTTTACCAGTGTTCCCATTCCTTCTCTCTTTGTCCCTGAAGACAGTGCCGCATGATGATATGATTATTCACAGCACTTCAACCTTATACAAGATGCTATTTTTCGAATGGGAATGGCAGCTTACTTAGTACCACTACAGCTGAGTTTGATTGATTATACGTCCTGCTTAGGAGTGTTGAATACCAGGGATGGGATTTTCCGCCCTCTATCCCCATTGCGTGTTTTCCGGTGGGTGATGTGGCCCGCTATTGGCTGCCAGAGGGATCTTAAATTTTTGATGGCTCGCCCGTCCTGCCATCGAAAAAGCTTGCCTGGAGCTCCCAAAGGTAGTGAATATATTTGCTGACTAGTCTACTTGTGCTTTTCTTCCCCCTACTCTTCCAAAAGTTCTTCAAACTCTCTTGACAGGCCTGCCTACTTCCGTGCGATGATTTTAAGTCAAGGAGTCTGATGACCACGTCTCAAATATAGCAACAGAAAACAAAAGAGTCACTTTGAACTTCTCCTTTTCCTGCCAATTCTGCAAGTTGAATTGAATGTATATACCTCCCATTTATGATGTATAGCCTCCTTTTAAATAAACACCAGACTGTCTAATTCTCCCACTCTGTCATTAGGTGGGCTGCCAATCAACAGCACTAGGAGCCTACATATTTGATCATAACAAAGGCCTTCACATAATAGCAGTGAC